>NC_136655.1:11250476-11850476 GCF_949748355.1 Melanostigma gelatinosum
GGATTGAACACAGAGGAGGAAAGAGAAACACAGAATGAGAGACGGCCGCGTTGTTTCGATTTCCACAATGTGTCAAATGAAGACAAAAACAGGAGCATCATTTCATGTATGAAAAAAAAAAGCATCAAATTGTGGAAAATACTCTCGACATGCCGCAAACCCCAAAATAATTAGTTGATTTCTTTGTTTTTATGGCCCTTCTTTTATCGTCTCTTGACGTATGATATCTCCAATTAGTACCACTTCAAGCCTGTCACTTACTGCATACAGTGTTTGACTTCACGGCCCTTTGATGTCTGATATGATTGCAGTAGTATATTAAATGCTTGGCGATGTGTCGACATGTTTTGGCAGTATTTGGAATGCCAGCAAAGCTTACTTGGAATTTGGATTGAGACATAGTGTGAGAGACGTATAGAGTTACTGAGCGATACTCGCACTAAATGACGAACACATAAGGAATAAAAATGACAGCCATGAGTGACTAAGACGGTAGAAGGAAAAACTGAAACACAAAACTAAATTGGTGTCTGCTTGCACTGTGGCACTCCCTCCAAAGGAGAAGGGAATAAAAGAAACAAGGCATAGGAATAGTTTTAACGCTGGTGTTTTGTGTGTTTCCAGGTTTGGCAGTCGGTCTTGACCCTCAGGGTTATGGGAACCCAGAGTTCTGCTGGCTTTCTGTCCACGACACACTCATCTGGAGCTTCGCAGGACCCATCTTTGTAGTCGTCCTGGTATGTCAACTTGAATGTATTCGGACCGTTAAGTGTTGTAGATTAATGCTTTTACATCGTCATAAATCATCTAAATGATGTGGAATATGAAAATAAAATACCTCGAAAAGTCCTGTTGAAGGCCAATTATAAAAGAGAGAATTAAGTGTTTTGTTCACAACGCCTCTTCCTTCCCTCGTCTTCTTCGCTCGAAAGGTCAACATCGTGATCTTTCTCCTGGCTGCGAAGGCTTCATGTGGTCGCAGGCAGAAGGCTATGGAGAAGTCCGGAGCGATGTAAGTCACGTTAATAAATCCAATATGATAAAAGTGAATGAGCAGCATAGCTTTTTGTCACTGGAGGGGAAGCTGATCCATGTGTTTTTTTCCCCCTCCTCAGTCCTGCACTTCGAATGGCCTTCCTCCTGCTGCTACTCATCAGCGCTACCTGGATGCTCGGCCTGCTGGCGGTCAACAGCGACGTGATGACCTTCCACTACCTGTTCGCTGGCTTCAGCTGCCTGCAGGGAGTCTTCATCTTCTTCTTCCACGTGATCTTCAACAAGGAGGTGAGGAAGAACCTCAAGAACATCTTCACAGGAAAGAAGAGCGTACCAGACGAATCCAGCACCACGAGGGCCTCGTTGCTCACAGTGAGTGAACAGATACACTAATATGGCCTCGCATCTCGTTTCTAGTAACTTATATTTGTTGTTTTTTTGGAATTGTCAGTCAAAACAAAGTCATATATATATTTTTTTCTTCTGCCCCCCCCCCCCTTCCTCTCAACCGTCCATCCGTCAGCGCTCTCTCAACTGCAACAACACGTACGCAGAAGACGGCCAGCTGTACCGCTCGGGCATCGGCGAGTCCACCGTCTCCCTTGACAGCACGCTCAGGTCAGCCAAGAGCCGCAGCAGCTACCTGGCATACACACTGAGGTACAGCACGCTCACTGACTGCATGGCTGCCTCTGCTACACTGCTGCACGAGTGTGTCCGTTTGTCCTCTTGTTGTCTTCCTTTGTTCTCCTCCCTGCATGTCTGCTGATGCATCAAAAGTCTCACACATACTAACTCATCCCCAGCCCCTAATCTTCTTTTTCTTATAAATAGACTCACACACACACACACACACACACACACACCCTGCCCTTATTCGCTGCTTTATCCAAAGCGAGGATAAGTTAAATTGCAAGAGTTTCTCTACGTTTTGACGGTATTTCTTTCCTTTCTTTCGCACATGCATGCTGCCACAGAATGGCACCTGCATTGTACAGTGACTCCGCTTGCATGAAAGATCATGCTGAGCTTTGCCGGTGCACGGCGCACGGCTTTGTCGCAAAAAACCCAACACGCACATACAGCAGAAGGCATATCTGCTCTCATTAATATGCGCAGGAATGTAAACGAACACAGCAGCTTCTGTAAATCCCAAAATGTGTGCAAGAATGGTTAAATGAGAACAAACTTAAAGAAAAGAGTACAGAGAAACATTGTGAATATGTTTTCACAATTGAATGTGTGATATGGCTTGATTGCATTGGAACAGACATATTCAGAAAAATACACTCCAAACATAAAGTAAACATTGAAACCTTCATGAAGGTAGGATTCATTGCAGGGCTGTTGTATTAGTCCAAGCAAGGTACACCGACGCAAAACAAGCTCATGCAGGTTCAGCTGGGTGTTCCTTTTCAATAACTTTATCACTTTTAGGGAAATAATAATCATTAATGGTAATATTGATGAATATAATTAATATAAATAATGTTTGCACAGTTTATGCATACACAGTAGGCCCACAGCAGACTCGAGTCTGACTGCACTCTACGTTCTTTGTTCTGCTTTTTAGAGAAATGTAGTAAATGGTGTGAGAGCGTTTATAGCCAAAAACTACAGTAGTTAGAGATGTTGTCTCTCAGCTATAGTGTTTCCTACCGAGCTTTATCAGCTCTATTAAATGAAGTAGATATTTGAGAATTTTTTAAAGTATGTATAAGTCAACATGATTTTCTTACTATGACTATACACTCAACATTATATCCAGCCACCACAGGGCTGTTGTATTAAACAGCATTAGTATTAGCTCGGTAGCTAGCTAGGTACAGCTAGCTGAAAGTAATGCAGTTTTAGCTAATGTGGTTTTAGCTAGGGGAACCTTATTAACTTGCAACTCAGCATATTTACTCTTGCAGTGTCAAAGAAATGTTTTCTTTTTTACTTTTTCTTTAACTTATTACAGTTCAGGACGGTAGATGCACCGTAATCATTCATGTGTGGTACATATAGCATTGTGTCCACTGCTCCATGCTAGCTCTTCACCATTAGCAATATCTCAGATCTTATAAAATGTAAACATATTGTAGTTGTACAATACAGCAAAATTGTATATGTTCTGTAGTTAAGTCTGGCAGTGATGCAATTTTTAACAATTGGCAACAGCTTTTACGGAAATATTTGTTATAAGTGACAGCCAAGAATATATTAAGTTGAGGTGACATGCCTTTTATTGCTTTCTTGATTCAACATTCTGCGTTTTGAAGAATTAGTTTGGAGCAATTCAGCTTTGTGTGTTCCTGATTAATCTCTAAAAAGGGTGAGATTTTGTGTAGCTTTTTCCAGGGTGTATCATCTCAGGCTCATCTCGCCTGCGCGTCTTGTACCGCCGTGTGTTTGCGCGTATCACAGACATGTTTTCATGGCGGTGGAGCGGTGTTACATATACCCGGTGTTCTAAAAGGGTTTTACAGAATGAAGGTGAGGTGTGACTGTACGCCTCGGCTCGTAAAGCTGTCATCTGGGTAACGCGAGCTGGCGCGAGGGGTCAATGAGAGCGATAACGCCAGAAGGGGGAAGTGGGATGGCGTGCTGCCTGTGCGAGAGGCAAGGGGGGAAAGGGGGGGAGGACAGAGAGAGAAGATAGGGAAATAAACTTGGTCAGAGTCTCCAGCAGCGCTTTTGCCCTTCAGCTAACATCTCAACCCAAATTTGGGTAAACAGCTTCAGGTGGAGAGCAGAGGAGGTTATTGAAGGTTTAGCAATAAGCAAGTCTTCAATTACCCTCCGATTAATCTTCTGTGGTAGATGTTTTTTTATTTTTTTTTTATTTTTGTTGATTATAAAGCTGCCAGTCTGACTTTAACCTGATATGCAAGAACACCTAAATCACAATTTAAGATGTGTTTTAGTCTCTGTTGAAGCCATTAACAGAGGCAAATGTTTTGTAATGAGAGATGTCTGGTGTTTCAACTGTTGAACATTAGTGTCAAACCGCGAGTTTGGGCTTGAGTTAACTTCCAGCGATGCTGTGCTCCCCCCCCCTCTCTCTCTCTCTCTGTCTCTCTCTCTCTCCTCTTGATCTCCACCGCTTCTTTTCCACTCACATTTCTCTCTCTCTCTCTTACTTCCTACTCCTCCCATCCTTCCCTTCCTGCGTCTGTCTTTATCTGCGTAGGGAGGAGTCTGGTCAGAAGCCCAGCGTCTCCTCAGGAACAGCGAAAGGACACACAGATCTGGATGGACCTCTCTTCCACAGGAACGGCACCAAGGGAGATGGTGGGTTTTTCATACATCGCTGTTGCCCGTATAGAAAAATGAATACCTCAAAGTTAATCTTCGTACCTTCCTCCTTGTCCCCGTCAGACTCTGACTCAGACAGTGAGCTGTCAGTGGACGAACACAGCTCCTCCTACGCCTCCTCCCACTCCTCGGACAGCGAGGACGACGACATCAATGTCAAGCCCAAGTGGAACAACGAGAGGCAGCCCGTTCACAGCACCCCTAAAGGTATACGGGTGGTCCTATTGAGCCTAAACCCGAGGTTTAATCAGTGGAAGCATGTAGCTGAGTACATTTGCTCACTTAAGTACACATTTAAGGCACTTACATCCTACTTCACGCAGGAAAATCCAGTAAACTACATTTATTTGACAGCTATAATTACTTTTCAGATTCATTTGATGTGCATAATATGTGATGCACTGTTAAAGTTTAAACTAGCAAAGAGTATATAACATTCCTGCTGCTTTCAATGTGTCTCCTTTCCCCTCCACTAGTGGATTCAGCATCCAATCACGTGAAGCCTTACTGGCCAGCAGAGGCCACCACAGCCAGTGACAGCGAGGAGCCCGGCGGGGCGGAGCGGCTGAGGGTGGAGACCAAGGTGAACGTGGAGCTCCATGCGGAAAATAAGCTCAACCACGTCGGCGAAAGAGAGAGGGAGGCTCTCCCGGAGAGGGACAAACAAACGCCTGGCAACGCCAGAGACGCATCTCCGTCTGGCCAGCCCCACGGCAACAGCAACCACCACCCGGAGCAGAGGAAAGGTGAGAGAGGAGGATCCTGTTGAATGAAATTGGGTGAAATTGATTGATGGGATTTACGTTGGAATAACTTCTCTGTGTCCGTCCCAGGCATCTTAAAGAACAAGATTAGCTACCCCCCTCCGCTGACCGACAAGAACATGAAGAACCGTCTGAGGGAGAAGCTGAGCGACTACAACACCCCCACCATCACCTCCCCAACCCCCAACAACAACAACACCTCCTCCCCGCCTCCCCCCTCCGTCAACATCATGACGCCCTCGTCCCGGCCGCCCTCGCTGGCCTCCAACGACGGAGGTCGCCCGGGAAACCACGAAAGCAGCTCCCTCGTCAAGCCGCCCGTCGCCCCGCGGCCGCAGGTTCCCGCGGGGGCCCCGCCCCCGGGCATCTACCGGGAGACCAACGGGGGCGTGGCCATGCACTTGAAGTCGGGGACGGTCAACGGAGGCAACGAGTCTGACTCAGAGTAAGTGGTTGGCATGTGGCAATGACCTTTTTTTTCTTTTTGCATCGTTCTTTGTGCTCATGAAAACAAATGAATGAATGCTGCCATTGTCATTTAGTCAACGGATGCATAATGCATGCATCATAATAGTGAAAGGAGTAGTAAGACACTTTGGGAAATACGCGTAGCTATCTTGCCGAGAGTTAGACGAGACGATTGAAACAACTCTTAGACGAGGAAGTGGTGTCGATCTTCTCGAGTTAACTCTCTGCAACAAAGCCAATAATGGTATTTCTTTGAACTGTAGCATGAATATGATATGACCATCCTGCTGAGATGCTGCATGATGACTTCCTGCATCTCTGCATTCATTTCTTTATTTTTCACATTGCACGTTCTTCCTTTCTTTCTCCTTGCACCCCCCCCTCTGCATCCCTCTACTTTCCCTCCCTCCGTCCCTTCCGTTAACAGTGGCAGTAACGAGACTTCGATCTGACCTATTAGGAAAACTCAGACCAGCCTGCCCTTGTGAGAGGAGGAGCGAAGAACCTGCCCGGGGGGGGGGGGGAGGAGAAAGGAGGAGAGCCGGGAGGACTGGGATTAAAGAATAGAACATTGAAGGCCAATTGCTGCAGATCGGGTGAAAGGAGGGAAAAGGCGTTCTGTCCGGTCTGTCCATCCGTCCCTCCGCTCATGGTCCCTCTCACTTGAGGAGCAGTATTAATTGCAGACTTTGAGACTGCCAGAGACAAGAAAAACAAGCAGAGACAATGAGAAGATGTGAGAAATAATTAAAAAAAAGGGAATGCTGGACTGTGTCAAGATGGAGCCACGTGTGCCAAAACCACTGTAGGAAACGGGGACTGAGTCAGAAGATGAAGAAGCCCCCGAAAATGGTGTTCCTCCATGTGGTTAAGTCGCCCTCTCAATGGGTAAAGTCAGGAAAGCTGGGAAAGGCAGATGAACAAGCACTGCGCATGAACCCAGACTCGGATACATGGCCGGTATATTTGTACTCCGAAAGGCTTTCAAGGACTTCCAGTCCCTTAAAGCGTCAGACATAACACCACCTGTTCTATTGGACACATCAGACTCTGATACCGGACGGCGCAATCACACACACCAAGTGCTCTTTTGTCTGTTCTTTTTTTTTTTTACTCAAAGAAAGGCTTCCCCAGCCTCTCAATGCAGTGCATTTAGAGTGTACTTAACATGTAGATATTGTTTAAGGTGAAGAAGAAATGATCTATTTTGTATGTCAGCTGTAGCGAGGACAAGTTTCTAAACTGAAAAAAAAAAATCATCTGCCTGTGTTGAGTCGGGTGAAAGCTTTCCGATTGTGAAAATCACTTAATATGCTGGTTTCTTCGACTGAGAACAATCCTGAATTGAGGCCTTACACAAACAAACACATACTGTGTCGGCCTGTAGTGGGCTCTCCAGAGATCTACAGTATATTCTGCTATACGTACAGACACACACACACACACGTATAATGGCTGCAAGACTGTTATGTTTGTGTGTGAGAGTGAACGGTGAGCATAAATGAACAATAGTTATGTGGAATGGAGAGGGATTCCCCCCTCCGGTTGAAAACTCCGGTTTTTCAGTTCGAGCACTATGAACCCGAAGCCTTCTTTTCCAGTGTCCATCCCGCCTGTTTGTCCAATACGACACACTCCTGGTTACAAAAGTCATGAACTACAGTAAAATGTGCACGTTGGGGTTGGAGTCCGTTTCACTTTGAACTCACTTTTAGTCCGAAAATAGGTGAAAGAAAAGACATTTGTTGTCATTTAGTGGCATACAAATACATGTTGAGAATGAGTCGAAGCCTTATGATCAGATACATGTCTTCAAAGTGTAAATGAAGCCAACTCTAAGCATTTCACAGCGGACATAAAGTGCTGTTTAGCACTCGCTAAATGCCTTCGGACCACTCGTACAACCCCAGTGTTTGTCTTGCCCTCCTGTAATCAATGCTGTTGATAAATGTCCTGTATGTGTTTTTGTTGTTTTTTTTAAATCGATCCCAGACACTGGAAATGTTTTGTAACATAATGTATATTTATTTTTTATGGTTTCGAGACACTGGAAAGAAAAGATGATTGCGACTGTAAAATTAAAGTCATGATGAATTTTTTATCCGTCTTGCGCAGCCTGTTACATGCCCGATGCCCGGAAGGAAGCCTGGCTCGCCGAAACACGTCTACCCGAGGAAAAGTAGGTGACACAACTCTTTTAGAGCCAGCGAGTGACGAGTCACGGAGACTGTTACTCACTTATTATTTCACAGTTCTACTGCGGAGCAGGTGAGCACACGTGGGAAAAGAGAGGTCTTGGGTCCTCACTGGAAACTGGTGGCAACCTGCTGTGATGATGCCGTATCACAATACTGAATGCTGGATATCGCATTTTTTTTGGCAAATATTTAGACAGGACATTTTACTGGTCAGATGCATGAAATGCACAAATTTCAAACCAAATACACAAATTGGACTACATCTTCACACCAGTTGGAAAAAGGTGTCAGCATGAAATTCTTTGGTGCCGTATGTTTTACATGATAAAGTAGTCCTGTTTTCATCAGAATAAGAATAGTACTGTGGGTGAGAGAAGAGGATGGAGGGACAGAGGTTTGGAATGATTCCAGCAGAGATGACGGATTTCAAACAGAGGTGCACCGTGAAGTGCTGTGCATGCTGTACGGAGATGCTGTCCATACAAGGTAATGTGTGGGGAGAGAAGTCTTACTGTCTCGATGTGTCCTGTGCCCAGTGATCAGAGCCCCGCCGACTACCAGTGAACGCTTTACCGAGGGGGTGTGAGAGGAAGTAGGGTTAAAGAGTGCTCTTCTGGGGAGTTGAACCTTAAACATAAGAAGTGTGTGTGTGTGTGTGTGTGTCAAAGAGGTCTGAGTGGCTGTTAATCCTCAGAACAATGGTGGCAGCTGTTCTTAATGAATCCCCTTTGATGCAAACCTTTGCTGGGCCCACATATTTGCACACAGCCTATGGAAGCATCACATTCAACACGCACATACTTTTTTTTTTACACATTTTTCAGTTGAGCAAAATACTTCTTTCAGGCAAAGTTATTTGTAAAAGGACTCAAAAAGCAACATCCGACCTCTTTTCCACATAATGATGCAAATCATATGTTTCATTTGTTTAGAAGTCATTCACATGAGAGGTATCCAACCTCATAGCAGTTGTTGACATGCTGGGAAGTACACTACTTATTCCCTTTCTTAGCTATTGTAGCTTAGCATAAAGACTTGAAACAGGGAAACGGCTAGCCGCCTATACGCAGCCATGCACTTTAATGTTTGTCTGTACGCCACATGGACCTTATTAGTGGAGCTGCACTTAGCATTAGTGGATCAAAGAGCTGGGGAGAGGTAAAAGGCTGCTGAGGTCGGACAGGACCACGAATGCACCTTCTGCTTTAACTGTGAGGGAACTTATGTCACCACAGGCCGTAAAATCACCCTCTTCTCTTCATGTCATAGTGTAGTTGATATATGTGCTCATGTCATTGATGTAAAGGTTTTGGTCTTGGCCCGGAAAGGACAACTGCACCAAGTCCATCACACAAAACAAGCACACATAAGTACATCCTGCTGGCCCTGTATGCCAAGTATATGATGGTGAGCATGCGGAGTGAAAGGTTAGATGGGAAGATCAGGTTTCACAAGCCTATTGGGCGGTTAGTTGTCAAGGCGACTCGAAGCCAGTCCTCTCCTCAGATGACACGAGGTACAAATATGAAATAAGTCGTCCAAACAGAGGCAGCATGTCCAAAATGTGACCGGTGGTGGGGTTAGTCACACAGTTTGCAGTAGCTATACGCTCTTGTCTGCGTTCCATATCTTCTCCATTACATGACATCAACCTCCAGTGATAAGTCTAAAGTCAAAACAGGTATCATTTTGTCAGGTGGTCTGTGTCTCACTTTGGGAACAACAGCTTCGACTTGAAACTTGAGGAGGAATAGTAAATGGTCTCAAAGGTCTGTCGCAGTGACGCGCTGCCTTCCTCTTTATCTCTGCTTCCATCACAGCCAGGCAAACTAAATAATTCAGACTCAGCTGGCATCCTGAAGAAAACCACAGCGCCGAGCCAACAGGCAGGAGGGAAGAGGGATGCCCGATCCAATTGTGCCATCTGCTGGTGACGAATGTAAAGTCACACGTCGGTCTACCGCAGAGTGTGTGCGAGGGTGTTTTCTGGTATCTCTGTATTTGTGAGCACAGTTACTGAGATGATTAGAGGGTGAGTGGAATCTCTTAAAGTGGGACTCTGTAACCTTTAAAAAGAAGGAAGACCACAATGTTGCTTTTTATAAGGAAGAAGTCAAGTTCTTAAGCAATCGAATATATTGCATTAAATATCACTAAATCAGCACGAAACAAAGTATGATGAAAGTATTATTATTTATCAAGAGTTTAAAGGTCAGAAAACCAATCGGCTCCATCGGGAGAGTGTGTATAGTTTGATCAGATTAGATTTACATTGGCCTGGCTAAATTAGCAACCCTCCACACACATGTTGATGCAGATGTTGCTCAACACAATGTGTGACATCACAGATGTCTCCCATGTGAAGAGATCGAAGTTTTGACAGAACATTTTGTGCTCAGGTTGGATACCCATTGCTCATATGAAGAAGCTTATTGAGGACTTTAAAATGGATTGTTTGTGTTAAAGGCTGGTTTAGGGTTCAAAATGAAGGTTAATTGGAAAAAACATGCACAAAATCCTGCTTTTTGGGAAAAGAAAATGTTTTTTAATTTGCTCACTGTCTCTGTCTTTATGGGTTGGTACAGACCAGCGGCCACACTCTGATCAGGGATGATGAGGCAGGTATTTTGTAAATGTATCAAAAAATAGTTACTCCCTCAAACTTTATAAGAGTGATCTGTTGTCATCAAAACACACATGTATAAAAGTATGCACCACAATGTGTTTTCTATGACTACAATTAGACATTGGCAGTGTCAAATCATCGAATATGCTCAATGGAAAGTCCTCAGATAGCATGTTAGTGTTCAATCAACCATTTTATCCAAATGTGTTTTGCATCAGCAGCCTCGTCATCCATCCTCCCCTTCCTCCCAACTGTTCTGCAATTGACTCTGGATGCTCTGCCAGTTGCATCAAGCTCGCTCGTGGTTGTGCGCCCCTCTAGAAAATACTGATTTGGGATGAAGAGGTTTATTACAGGGCTTTCTAAATGAGAGCAGAGGGAGGATTTGGTCAATCTCAGCAGCGGTTTGCTAGAAGACATCTGAAGAGGATCACAAACCAGAAATCCATTGTGTGTCTCTGTGTGTGTGTCAAGCATGACTAAGGGGAAATACAATCTAAAAGCATTAGTCCCCTTGTTAGCTGCACAATCTCTGATCACTACGCAAACCCTGAGTGGTATCCCATTCAAGCGTATAGTATTCACAGATCCAATGGCACAGCATCTGCTGCTGCAATAACCTGCAAGAGATACAAAAGCCTGTTCGCAAAAAGTGTCTCATTTGCATACCTTACATCCTTTCAGCTCTGTTTTTGGTCTCCTGAGAAAATATCTGGCTCTTTAGCTGCTGCCCCACCGTGTTCACAAGCTAAACGCGAATTCCGTCTGGCTGAAGTGAGCTGAAAGATGCAACAAAGGTCTGCAGAGCTACGAGGAACTGTTCACTACAAGCAAACCCTTTTACCATGAAAGCAATCATGAGGTCCGTTGAGAATATGAAATATTGATCATAGCTGCTCGAGCAACCTTCAGTTTACAGAATCCAACGTTGCCTGACTTGATTTCAGGGTCCTGCATGCTGGCTCACCCGCTCTCCCTGGAAGACATGAATAGAACAGAGCCGTCTTCAGCGTGACTAGCGACACCTGTGCTGTTCCTATACTATGCTAAGTCAAAAGGCCTGTGACAAAGGCCTACATGGTGAAGTACAGTGAAGTGGTGCTCAGCAGTCCTTCAGATAGCTGTGTGGCAACAACAGGATTGCCTGTATTCCTGCTGGAGTCAGATCCTTCACGGTTTCCTTGCTGCTTTTCATATCATCTGATCAGCAATGCAAAGTCCTGTGCTGTTTCTAAATTTCTCGAAAGGACTTTAAACATGTCCTTTCTGTTCTCTGAAGGCCTTTGCCTCCCCTCCCACACCCCCCTTCCCGTGACCGCTGAACGGGATAAGCAGTTACAGATAATGGATGGATGGATGTTCTCTAATAAAGGTCTCACGATCATGGACATGGAAAGTTCCCTCTGTCAGTGCCTCATTTGGCTAAACAAATGTGAAGACAAACGTGCACTCTCTCTTGATTTGGTCTTCCGTAGCCGCTGAAGCCACACACACATGGACATCTCGTCAACAGAGGCTGCACCTGGGACGGTAGGACACAGCTTTGACTTTTCATGACTGTTTTAAATGCAGCAAGAAACCTAACACTGGAAAGTCTGATCCTCTTTTCGTGCTCACATGTTGAATGCTGGTGTCGGCTGCTCGCTGACAGTGTGTTTGCGGTGAGGAAGAGGAGGCGGCAGCGCTGCAGCCGTAGGACAACCAGGGCAAAGGTCGGCCAGTGAGGACTACACTGATCCTCACTGGCCTCATTGGTAGTCTGACCGCAGACGTAGAAAGTACTTGTGATTACTTCCCGGTAATCTATGGCCTCATCTCAGGGGGGGGGGGGGTCAGGAGTCAGTCGACTCCCGTTTCTTCTTCTCTCGCTTTCTACCCATTTTGCTCTTTGGCCCCCCAAACACCTCTTGTTCTTTTGTCCATTTGACCCCAAATGTACTCGCACTGTACGTGTAACGACAGGAGGGTTGTCAGAGGTTACCCCGAGGCGGCGTCATCTCTCGGAAACTCGATTTCTGATTTCGAGGGACAACTGGGACGTCAGCGAAGACTCCCGGATGCCGTTTACCTGCCAACGACAAGAAGAAGCTCACAGACGGACAAAGCAAACATGCAAAGGTCAGCGCTTCAAAAACGGTCATGTTTTATTTGTTTCAGAATTGTCTCCTTAGGATTTGTGGAATAATGTATTTGCAGGAATAATGCTGCTCAAACTCAAGAGTCCATTCCTCTATTCAGCATGCTTGAACTCATTTTAGACATTGACCTTAAGCACAGAGAAACTAACCTTTAAACTTATTATACTTGTACTTATATATGTTATTTATGGTTAGGTTAGGGTTATGTCATAGGTTAAGAGGTCATAGTAATGACAGATGATTCTTCTCGTCTTGTGAAACCGAAATAATCTGGTACAAACATAAAAAACTGCTTTTCAAACTTAACAGGCCCTCGAGAGCAATGAAGTCACTCCCTCAGTATCTTTTCTGGGAATTTTTGGGAGTTAAGCAACATTAGGCCATTTGATTCCTGGAAGAGTGGAGGATGCTTTGAAACTGTAAAACGACCTTGCCAAATCATAAGTGAAAAATATAACAACTTTATTTTCCTGGTGTGCAATGTCTTTTTAATTCCCTTGGAGGTTTCCTGGAAATAACTATTTAGTTTGGTCGGGAAAAGAAACGCGGTCCAGAGTTTTCTTACACTGCTCATTGAACTAGAACAGCAGAAAATCTATCTTTGAATAATCCTAATAATTGAGTGTTGTTTTTAAAATGTGAAGTGACACTAATGGGGCATTTTCACATACGCATTCAAACATTTCCATTGGCTATATATAAAACAATATAACACAAAAACCCAATGCACCACAGTCAGAAGGAAGTGTACATTTAGATAGTTTTTTTGGCTTCTGGGGTTTCTTGACAGTAATGCTAAATGACATTGTAAAGAAGCCATTGTTTACCCACGTGTTTCATAATTCATCACTCCGTGAAAGTGGCAGCTATGGGGCGGTGGTGAGACGGTGCTTGTGTCTCTGAAAGCATCAAGCGGCCCCTTTAAGAGCAGCTCCGTGTTCACTGACGAAATGTCCTCGGCCTGCGAAGTCAACAAGAGACGAAGGCAAAGCTAGTATCTGCATGCTCCGGGGTTGACGGTACTGGTCAGAGCAGCTATCTGCAGACAGGAGGGCGGGGGGGGCGACGCAACTGGTATTTTTTATTTGTTCCTGTCAGTCTAACCGCTCGACGCACGGCAGGAGACGATATTCAGTCGGTGGACAGAAAACGAGCGGATATTGCTGTGATGGATGGACCAAGTGAGCAGATGTGGCTCGTGAGACTGGCGCTAATTTAGACGTCCTGAGCAGCAGGTGTACTGAAGGATAAAGCAGACTCACGGCAATCTCAGTGTTCATGAAACTTTGCTACGATTTACGTGCTGGGTAAGAAGACTCATTTTCTATCTCTCTCTCTCGCTCTCTCTCTATATATCTATATATATAGATATATATATAGATATAGATATAAATAATATAATGGCCTTGAAATGGCTATTATTAGAACACAAATGAGGGATAATGTTTTATCTCCGCCGCCTGTCTCACCGGCTGTCGGGGGTCAGCCAAAATGCGGATTATATGGCTCCCGTGTTGTGAATGTTATGGATATGAGAAAATGTCCGACCGTGTGAGGCTTTATTTGACAGAGTTAACTCGAGGCCTAAGCTAACTTTAAACTCCAGCGTTTTAATTCAGTCGCTGGCTCAATTGTTAAAAAAATAAAATACAATGGACACGTTTGAATTCAACAGTTTGGCCTCGCTAACGTGTGTGAACGTCAAAGTCCAGGAAGGAAATGTACTTCGCCTTCAAACGCCCCGAATAACCCCATCACTGAAGAATGATACAGCCCAGCTACTTGCACTTTGCACTTTACATAATGCACCTGCACACACAGTTATTCGACAAGTGCTGGTGTGGTGTGTTCACTGGCAGTAGGAAGCTCCGACACCTGAAGTACTGTCCTAAAGGGTGCTGCCAAACCCAACATTATTTCACTGTTTATGTGTCAGTGGTTAGAGCATTGGATTCCTGCCCTGAATTGATCCCTCCCCACTGTCCATCTGATTTGAGAGAGGGGTCAGATTGACATGTTGTTAAGGAAGTGTTGATTGTTTATTTATATCCTTGTTTATATAACAGCATTGTGACGTAATAGCAGTTGAGTTGGAAGGCAGGGTTAGAGGGTAACGACAACGTATTCTCTTTGCCAAGTCTGATCTGAAACACTCCAATAGTGTAATAGCTAATATCAGTGCTCCTGACTTGCACAAACTAACGATTCAAAATCTGCAATGACGGAACAACGGGGTTGCATTAGTGGGCTAGATAACAGTTTGTGCGTTCCTGTTGTTCTTGTCTCCAAATATGAGAGAACAAGAAGAGCAGAATGTGTGTAATAATTAGAGTTGATAATATCTGCGCTCTCCTCCCTTGCTCTTGCTCCATCCTCCTCCAGGGTTGACATCAAGTAAATATGAGGCTTTGTGGGAAACACTTTTGATACAATAGTTGCCTGTAGGCCGATTTAGATACTTTGTTTCATTCCAGACGGTTACTACCGGTATTCAGCATGGCAGTAGCCTGGTGTTGCCTTTCTCTTTACTGTGACTGTAGTAAACTGAGCTGAACTGAAGTTGAATCTACTCCTTGGAACATTCTGGTTAATGCTGGCAAATGAAACAGGCTGTATCTAAAGGTCATGTTCATCCCTCTCTCTGTGTCACAGTGTCTTATGAAACTAGAAGTTGACATTAGCTCTACAGGTGAGCCTCTCTGTCACACTGAGGCTTGTTTCTACACAGACTAAAAGTCGACAGGATGACATTAGATGGTTTCATGTGGCGCGTCAGAGTTGCAGCACCTGTAAAAGGAAATGAGGTTCGCTGTGGCATTTCCAGCTGACCGGCCATTATTGTCAAACCTTATTATTTGAAAAAACGAAACCCCAACAGCCTAATGTCCCAGGAAATATTTTAAAAAAAGTGTCCCACTTGTGCAAGAGCCTGTACTGTACTCAACGGTATGTGGTGGGTTTGAGTGTTTCCACTGCCCCCCCCCCCCTCCCTCTCCCGCCCTTTCATGCACGGTTGACAGGCAACAGTCATACAGGACGTAACTGTAGAAAGAGCGTCTCATGTGACTATACTGTCCTCTTATAGATAGCCAGGGGTGATCGTAAGGCCGTGCACCTGGGTAGTTATTGAAGTAAGATGAGCGTTCAGCGGAGCACATTAAGGTTTATGAGCCCACCGTTCCGTGTGCATTATGAGCCAAACTAATTGATCCTCGGGTGAAAGTAGCCGTGCCCTGACACTAATACATAGCGCTCATAAAAAATACATTGTTAACGGTTACCAACGAGGATGTATATCTGACAACGCTACAGGCCGTACTTTGCGATCTTGTCTTGTGATTAGCGTAGCGTGGTGAATACATTCGGGCTGCTCAGCTGGAATGAGAATTACTTTACAGTACCGTACATGATGCTGTGAGCAAAATGAATCAACAGCTCTTTCTGAGCACAATGTTGAAAGTATCAGCTTCTATAATGTGACGATTGTCTTGTTTTTAGACGTCACCGTGGGCTCTGGGAACTTGTGATGAAGCTATTTGCTGATATTGACCGAAGGATCAATTCATTAATGAAGAAAGTAATTGCTTGATGAATCAATGACAAAATGAATCATATGCAGCTCTACTGTGATCATACATTCAGAAGTTCTTAATCCGTTTATAAAATATATCTCAAATATTATTAAACCGACAATGGACGTTTGAAATGCACGTTTCTTGAATTCCAGTTTTGTAAAAACTAGGGATGACAGTCCCAAATCAAAATACGGCCAATTTACAGAGTTATGAAACGCAACATAAAAGTGGCAAATCATCACATTTCACTGTTCATCAAAGTAGTTGCTGATTGAACTTTGATTGGATCAATTCATCATCTCAGCTCCAGCAGAAAGAACGGTTGCGGTGGATTCCTTTCTGTGCCAAAATGTAGGGCAACTGCCTGATGTCCACGACTGACTGTGATTGGCTATCGCAATCGCAGTCAATAGTGACCAAGAGTAACCTCGAGCTACTACGGGTCATTAGCCGAAGATTACGCAGACAGACGGAAGCACACATGCACACTCAGGAACAGTATGTAGGCTTGCACAGCAAACGCACACCGGGCTTGTCTGAACTAATGTATACAGTAATAAACGAACACTAAGACGATGTTGTGGTTTAAACTGCCTCTGGACGAGAGAGAGATCCGTATGAACGGAAATAAATAAAGAAAAGGTACCCTGAAGAACGGAAGTGAAAGGCGACATGGGAACAAGTAATGTGCGGTTGAATGAGAGCTCGGTTTATTAATATTATGAATATTACGGCTGTGTTCAATGCATATTAGCACTTACTTACAGACTGAAGGGAGTGGGTTTTGTTGATTTGCATTTCCAATTGAGCTACGACTCTGGCTTGATTTTTCTGTTCGCTAACTAACTGTTGGTAGTGTGAGCTGACCGGTGGCTCGCTGAGCCGTAGCACAGAGCAGGCCGCTCCGGGTGGGCGCTGTGGGAACAGATTTCATCGTGTCAGGTGTCTGGACGAGTGCGTGGAAGTGTTTATCGAGCCCCCACTCACCCTGTTTCCACTCACCCTTCAGGGAGGAAAGGCCAACCCACCAATCACCTCTGCAATTTCCACTTACGTGTATGTGGGCGGGTTGTCTGTATGAGTAAATAAGGTATTTGCGCCTTTCCCCCCCACGTCTCAGTACCTACACAGATAATGATATAAAGAGTAACAGTTACTGGCAGTGCTATTTTGTGCTTATTTATTAGGTAATCGAGGTCCTCCCACCTGGCAAAACATGTGTTTCAGCTCATACAATTATTATCTGTGTCTGCATTTGTCGACATTCTGCTCGTCAGTCATCGGTGAGATTTCTCGCTTTCTCAGATCGGCACTGAGCTCTTAGGACTTTCCCATTGTGAGGTCTGTGGCTTTGTCTAATGTGTGCAGTCAAACAAGCCCTGCAGGCACAGAAACGTTGCCACCTGTAGATGTAGTCACCTGTAGGAAGTCAAGAGAGGGAATAAGAGCATTGGAAAACCACGATGTCCGAGTGAGGATTGATCTAATAAGGGATTTGGGACGTATCGGTTCACCAATCTGCACACGCACACAAAAAAAAAAAAAAAACATTCCGACAGCTTATCAGTCAGATGACCATCTATGTAGTGCGACAGCTACGAGAAGAGCCACTCTTTGATCCCTTCCCAAATGACAAATCGCGGCAGTCAAAAATCTTTGAGTTCATCGTTCATCTTGAGATTCCGTGGCTTCGGGCTCAGCTGCCAGGAAAGGGATGACGGATTGTTGTGACCGTTTGTTGACGTGCCGCATTCGGTCATGTTGACTCCAGGAGGATCAATGACTTATGCTTATCAAGATCTCGAGCTGACTTGTTCCGTGCGCGGTTCGTATTGGCTGCTGATGAGCATTAATGAGGTCATAAATCCTGTCTGTGTTTTGGGATTAATGTTATGTATAATGTTAACTGCATTATCAAGCTACTGCTTCTGAATGCAGAGGAAGCGCTGCAGTAGCTCGACTCCTGTGGCTCCGTAAGACGACGCAAACGCCCCCCCCCCCCCCCACACACAGTTCCATCCGACATCGTTGCACCTCGGCCCTCGATACCGAAACACAGGCATTAAAGCCTTTCACAGCCGCTGTGACTGCTCCCACTACGGAAATGAAATCAATAAATTAGGTCAGCAGATCCGCTGCTGTCAACTGTTTGCCAGAGGAGTGACAGGATGTGGTTGTCATGGGTCTAACGGCGTTACTGGTTCCATCTTCCTGTGTGGGCTAAAGGGCAGAGGAAAAAAAACACAATCACTGACGAGGTTAGCGCTTAATAGCTTTAAAAGTTAGAGGTTACCTTGGAACATTTGCTGCACAGGGGATTGCGAACAGGGCATTTAAAATCGACTGTAGATGTTCAGATTGCCGTGGATAGGTAGTAGACGGCTTTGAGATGCATTTAATACCAAACACCAAGAAGAGATGGCACCCAATCAGAGTGTAAAAGTCAGTTTGTTTTGTTGAAGTTCATGGTCCTCTGAGGATGAATTGTAATGACGAGCAAATGTTTGCATGCTAACAATTAAAACTAAGATGATGAACATGGTAAACATTACATCTTTCTTTATTGCTTCACCTATTATAAAGAGATATAAACACGCATAGCCACTATAACATATTAACCACCGGTTCCAATGTGGTCAGAACAAGGGAAACATTTTGCATCACAACAAAGTGTACCAACAACAGCGCCTGTGTTTTGTGTCCCCGCAGGGTTGCCGTCCGCCATGTTAAGGTAAAGCCCAGGTGCGCGGTGTTGACCATGCTAAAGCGCCTGGACAAGATCCGCTTCCGAGGCCCCAGGACGAGAGACGACTTCCCGGATCTGAACGAGTCGCCGCCCGCCTCCGACAACGAATGTAGCGACGACATGCAGCTGAAGCCCAGAGCCGCCTCGCGAGACCTGGAGGAGAGCCTGCGAGACCCTGTGAGTGCTCGCCGTGCAGCAACATGTGTGTGTACGCTGGACTTTTGACTCATCACGGACACGTGTGCAGTTGATCACGTGTCATGGGGGGAAGCAGAAGTCATTTCTTCTTCTTTATTTTTCTTGTTCAACGTTTTTCCATTCATTTTCATGAGCTTTACATTTTTCCCCTTTTCTCTATCTTGCTCTAGCAGAACATTGAAAAATAAAAACAGAGGGGAGAGAGATATGCAGCTGCTGATTCTGATGTGGTTTTAGAATCCTTCGTTGTCTTAAAACATGTTTTGGGCTAAAAAGAAACGAGACCATGTTGTTGATTTTAATCCCACTTGTATTCGGTTCCTCTGAAGAGAAAGGGAGAATGATGGAGGGAGGGGTTGTCATGATAAAGTCCAGTGGGAGATGTGGACTAGAGATGGCAATCAACGGCAGACGAGCAGAACTGGTGAAACGCAGCGGTGCGATGAACAGATATGGGATCGCAGCGTGGGAATGAAAAAATGGAAGGAGATGAAAGATTAAAGCGGGAAAAGTGATAAAAGAGGCTGCAGGACAGGATTTGAGCTGTCAGAAGATTGGACTCCAAGATGTCTAGTGGGGAGGAGATGGACCGCATGAAGAGGACATGGTGAGAAAGGACAAACTCACCGGCCTCGGACACAAAAATAAACCGATGATGTTTTCTGATATTTCTTCCGTTCATATTTCATGAAACCTGCAGCTCTCTCATAGTTGTTGGTCACTGAAACCGCAGTTTGTTGTTATTATCGTTCCCCGTTAAAAGCACCGGATTAGTCACTTGATTGTATCATTTCCTGAATGAAGGCCCCGGGGACTCTCTCTTTGTTCCGCCTCTAATAGAAAGTGACATGTCTGTTGCGTGGGTTTCTTTTCACTATTTCTGAGGGTTTTCCTGCAACCCACTGAAAGCTGAAAGGTTATTGATGCTAAATGATACTTTGAGACAAAAGCCATCATTAGACCATGACATCGGTCGTGGAGCAATATATAAATAGTAATTTATCGTGTGGGTTTTTGGGCCCTTTTAGCGCACTCTGTGTATTTGCATGTATGCACCTGTGCCTTAATGTGTCTGCTGATGGTGGCATGTCTGTGCTGTTTACTGGTGTTTTGTCTGCGCGAGCACCAGCCCACTGGGACGGCATCGCCCACATCATGGCTCTGATGAGTCACACTCCGTAGCCCCAAAATAGACCGAGCTAGCTCTCATCCCTGCTGGGACCCACACACACACACCGCACACACGCATGAGGCATGCTGTTGCATCCAATAATCTAAAAGCTGCCGCTGCTCGGTGGAACTCTCATCTCCCCTGCAGAGCTTTATAGGTCCCTGCTGGCACGTTGGCGCCCACGTAGACGCCCTCTCCAGGACCAGACCACGCCTGCTGACCGTCCTCGAAACCTCCCCTTCATTACATAACATGTTAAAAGGAAGTGTGCCCTTGGGCTGCATGCACTGAGACTTGATGACAAACCGCTGTCGTAGCCGCTGTCGTCCATACTAAATTGGCAGAATGTCACTGGGCAGATGGTGTTCAGTCACCGCACAGACAAACTCACTGGCCTCTCCTTACGTCTCCTGCAGGATCAGGTGGCTTCCTCACTGCATGTGTCGTGCTTTGTGTCATCTTATTCATTACATCTATAGTACATTTTGAAATCAGGCAGGTAAGATGATGTAGGTCAAGATAAAGGAATAATCAAATCACATTTGAGAGATGGCCAACCCTACATATAAGCCTAAACAAATATCATTTTAGATATTATGAGATGCATTTAGAGTCTCTTAAAGTCTCAAAAAACTATATGTATTTAAAATTATGATTCAGAAACGGCTCTTCAATCTGCCGCTCCATGCAGGAGTCGGTACTCTCCGTAGATGGTCATGAATGCTCCCGCCTGTAATCACATCCTCAGGATTTAAAATCGAGTCTCTTATCTCTCGCAGTTTCATAGCGAAGGCCAAAGATCAACTCTATAATGCCAGAAAGAATCCGCCGTTCTGAATAGTAATCTCACCATTGCATTGTAAGTCAAACCGCAAGTAGTTTCCTCTGGTTTTGGCTTCCATCCACCACAGAATACATGAGGTGAGGGATTCTTTTCTTGCCAACAGGCTGTATGAGGAGCTGTGGATTACTCCCTCGTAGCTGCTGCTGCAAAGAGACTGCTGCCTCTATCACCGTGCTAGTCCTGTGTTCTGTTCAGCCGTTTCATTTTTATTTAAAGTGACAATATTCGAGTGCGCGAATGTTGCAGAATTGCTCTCCCGGTCCTCTGTCGGCAACAAACCTTCAGACGGTTTGTGTACGTTCACCTATTCCAAAAGTCAGATACTCAATAGGGCTGATGGGAAATCCGGTTGGGGGGGGCAGTGAAAGTGAAAGTAGATCAGGCAGTTCAGATAATGTCTTCCAAGTAGAGTGTAACCACAGTATCCTTTACCTTGTCAGCGTACAAGTACTGGTACGCCGTTGTGTAAGAAGCCCAGATATCCTTGTTGATTGTTAATTATTGGACATTTAAAAACCACCACCAACTATCTGCCGAACACGGAGGAGTCTCCTGTGATGTGTGTGTGTGTGTGTGTGTGTGTTTATGAGCAGAACAAGGCCCTGAAATACCACCTTCTGTATTCTTCCTTCCTACTGTGAGACACGCTGAGCCTCATGAGAAAGTCGCAGGCTTAAAAAGCACACGCCTTCTCAAAACATAGCAGGAAGAGGTTTTTTAAAAAGTGTGTCAGATCCCTGGAGCTGTTCTCTTGGCTGAACCAGACTCTTTTTTTGTGTGTGTCAGTCCTGTACTAAGGCAAGCATATAGCCCATGGACAGAATGTCTCACTTCACTCTCTCCACACAGAGAGGCCGGGTTCATGGAGCGCATCGGAAAGAAGCAGAAATGAGAAAGCGATAAAAGCTGTAGAATAGAACTATAGCAGGAAAGTGCTGACCTGAAGAAGAGAGGTGCAGATCTGGAAACTGCCTTGTTTAGTTAAGCTACAACTCTCATCGGGGGTAATGCTGATGATTTGAAGTCTGGACCTGACACAGCACATCCCAAACTTATCCGGTCGGAGACGGTAAAGTGTAAGTCATGGAGACATAAAGAAATCTGAGAGATTCCTGACTGATGGGTTGATGGAATTCCACCACCAGGTTCAGGTTAAAGATAGTCTGGGCTCTTAAATCCATCAGTGTTGGGTTGGGCAGTATTGAACTCTCCTACTGACTGATTGCTTTAAGACAAATAATGCTGGCGAAAACTATTGTCCAAGAACAGCCTGAAGAGATGCACATGGATAAAGTTCAAATTATGGACCTGAGATGCATATGTTGCATCTTTCCTGCTGCAGTTGGGGCTTCATGGGTTATTACTAGGGCTGTGACAAATAGTTCAACTTCATTCGTATTATTACAGATTGTGTGCAATAGTCCACTGACTTCCACAAGCGAGCGACGCTGTGTCCTCGTCTCTCTGATTATCTCAGTCCAAAAGTCAAAATTGATTGAAAAAAAGAGATAGATTTCATCATATCTCATTTGTTTTTATGTTTCAAAATATTCTCCTTCATTTCATTTCTTGGGACGTTTAGCCTTTCAAAAATTGCATTTTCACTGCAGTCAAAAGCTGTTTACACACCCGCATGCACCTGTTTACAATGTGGTAGAGAGGAAGCGAGAGAGACTGGATTTAGCGCAGCATTCATAACAGACGTTGCATAATTGAATATTGTGGCCATGTGAGGACCATTATCCTGGCCGACCAATTTTCTGTTGACGATAATCTTGTTAGATTGTCATATCCTCGAGTATCTGGATGTCTCCGGAAGTGTTGGAATAGTTTGGGTTTGTTTTAAAGTTTTTCAATGAATTCGCGAATGTAAAAAGCAAGGATGAGCACAATCCGGTGAAACATTTCAGAAAATATATATATTTTCGTACTTTTTCATACACATTGCTGAAAGTGTTCATGTGGAATAGAATTAATCAGCCCATAATCGTCCAGGGTGACGTCGGGGCTTGACCTACTTTTAATAACAGGAAGTACTGATTGAGAGTTGACGACCGCTTTAAACGACATGAAGGTGTGCTTGTGCTTTTAACCAGATTTGCATTTTGAAAACAAAACAACAAAGCTGACAAAATTCAAACCAAAGCGCATTGCATCTGAGCGCTCGTAGCGCTCTCCCACCATCCGCTGCTTTTATCTCCTCCATGCCCCCCCCCCCCCCGTCTGCTCTCTATCCTCCTGTCTCCTTTTCAATTCTCACACCCTCTTTCCCTCCTTCGGTCGACCGCCTTTTTTTCCTCTCCATGACACACTTCCAGGAGAGGCTTTTGTTTGTCTTCTTTGAGGTGCTTCTTTACACACTCTCCATCTCTGTCTCGATGTCTCCCCACCAGCTTATCTTGTTGGGCTTTGGCTCTCTTCCAGAGCACATTTTTTCAGGTCAATGTCAGTTGGTGCTATCTCGCCCTCCCTCCCTCCATTTCTCTCTCTCTCTCCCTCCCTCTCTCTCTCTCTCGTGCTCTGTCTTTGCAGAGAGCCCATCGGCTAAAGACATTGCGGTGTGTCTATGCAGGCACACACAAACCATGCTGGTTGCTGTCGGGAAGCTGCTGCAGTGTGTGTGTGTGTGTGTGTGTGTGTGTGTGTGTGTGTAGCAGGAGTCTTTTAAAGGACCCTTGCTGTAGTCGAGCAGCGATTCTCCACCTGCAGTGCTAGTCATCCGCAAGCTCAGCCGTCTCTCGCTCTTTCCTTTCCTCTCCCTCTAACAACCACTCTCTCCTTTTTTTTCCCTTCCTCACGCTGTCTCCTCGCTCACACTGTCTCCACCTCTCAATCCTTTGTTAGTCACTCCTCCTACACACATGATGTGCGGCTAGTTGTGTGCGTTCAGGGTTGAAGCCCTTAGTCATAAGGGTGCATGAGTCATCATTGTTGCCGTAGTCGGAAGAGGGGGAATCTCCTCTTTTTCTCCGCCCTCATCCTATCCCGCTCCAGCTGGACTTAAACCGGGAGAGGAAACGTTAGCGTGAGTCATGCTAGCCTGTGTGCATGTGTTAGATCATGTGGGATATCCCTGCTGCTATGTATTTTGTTGTCAAGCCATTCTAAAAGTTAAGCTATTCTTCTTCTTTGTTTCTGTGTGTGTGTGTGTGTGTGTGTGTGTGTGTGTGTGTGTGTGTGTGTACACAGGCAGGTTCGGGGTCTCTCACCATGGCAGTGGCCATCCAGGACTTCCAGAGGTCTGAGTCAGACCGACTCAATGAAGTCAAAGGTCACCTGGAAATTGCCTTATTGGAGAAACATTTCCTACGTGAGTACACACACACACACACCACAACGCCTGGACCTAACTCTCTTTGTTGTTCAGTGTTCAAAGACATGACGAGGACAACAAGAAGAATAGACGGGACTATTGTGTCCACGAGTATGTGTGGGGGAAAGAAATCGGTGTGTATGTAATTAAATAGGTCCTACATCACCCAGAATCCCCTCTTGTCAGTATTTGTGGCGTTCAGCTCATGGTTCTAGAGTGTATGTGGGCGGTGAGATCGTCTGCAGCATCAAGAGCAGAGAAACAGCAGATTGAAGGAAAATGTGTGAGCTCACTGTCTTGTGTTGTGGAGATCCCGTTTGTGATTGTTTACCGAGTGGTGACTTGAGCAGGAAGCATCCTCTATTTGACGAGAGGCTCTGGTTTAGCTGAAATCTCTCCTCAACACTGTCGGCAATGCTGGCACTTACTGCTGTCTCATCAATTTACTGTAACAATGAACACGCTCTGAGTTGACTCCTTGAGAGGGATGCACTTACAGCTCTTAATGACGTCTCTCTCTCTCGTGCCTACGGAGGTTAAATGCATTCATCGTAGGTCGCTCTGGGAAGAAAATTGTCTGGCAAACGGGTGTGATGTGCTGTATCTCTTCCGGTAGATGTCGTGTGCGTTTGCTTTCGAACTGTTAGCGTCTTGTGATGCCAGCCACAGTCTCGCAGGAGGTTGGTCTTGTGCGTTGCTCTCTTGCTGTGTGCAACTTCCCTCGTGAAGACCGGCAGTCCACCATAACCCCGATGTGTTGTGCTTATTACGAGAAGCAGTAATGGGTTGCCTAACTCAACTTGAAAGCAAAAGTAATTCCCAGTTGCATCTGAAAGCAGTACGTGTTTCCACTGCTTCCTATGATGTTTGTTATTCTTCATTTCAATGAGCCGAGCAGCCTGCTCGCTGTGACGGCAAACTTGTCTCTAGTTTCACGGAAGCAAGTCAACTTGAAATGATGATGGGAATCAAATCAGCTCACAAAGTAATAATTAAACTCCTTAATGTGATATTCAGAATGGACAGTTACAACAGTTGCTGTATGTCTGTATGCAACCCTGAAATTACCCTGGAAGCATAATGGAGGCAAGCAGCTGCTGAGCTAATGTTAATCGATTTGCCGTGGTACACCAGAGAGGCACTGAGGTGACGCATCCATGCACCGGGCAGTGTATCCTCAGTTCCCCTATAAATCCTTCTGTTCAGTCATTTGTTGTTCATACCGGCCGTGACTTTGCAACCTACAGTGTCCATGAGTGTTGCTATCGAGTTGCAGGCCACATCATAAAACACCAAAAACAGAAACTTCACTGTTGTTATCGGCTCTCACTGCATGATGTTGATTTAGTTAATTCTGGTTCTATATCGAGTAAAGTTGATTGCTACCACAGCGTTGTCCTCATGTCTTCCAGCTGTATCCCTTCTTATAGTTTTTTTTGAATTCATGAAAGTTAATCGTAACCTTTTTAGTCACATAAAAATGTCTTTGTTTGCTTGTAATCAGCTCCACCCTCTCGTGTAACTTCTGGTTGAAAAAAAAAAGCAGAGACGGCCAAAATGCCGAACTCGAGGCCTCAAAACCGTAATCCACAAACCAACGGGTGATGTCACATCGACTTCGTCCTCTTCTTATTTACAGTCTATGGTGGAGACCAAAACGGAGCTCAGAGAAGAGTGATTATTGAACTTTTATTAGGTGGACGCAAACAGGATTACAAATCCGAACTTAATGTTTAAACCTTTTTAAACTAACAACAACCCTCATAGCTGATTGTGCAGTTTGTTGTAGATGATTGTCCGAAACTGATCTCCTGCTGTTCCAGTGTAGTTTTAGGGTGAGATAAAAATGTAATGTGATGCATCTATAGCAGTTCTGGATATACTGTGTATCTGAATGCTGTAGTTCCAAACAACTAAGCCTGGGAGGATGTGTGATCGCAGGGAGACAGAGGGGGAGGCAGCCTGATGTGAGACAAACAGCACGATGCTGAGCACACCCACTCAGCTCACACACCCGTACACGCTTGTTGGTATCCGATGAGGGCTCCGGGTTGTCCTCTACCCCCCCCCCCCCTTCTTTGCCTTTCGACTATGTGTGTCTATTAGAGTGAGAGTGAGAGACGGGGAGAGTGTGTGTGTGTGTGTGTGTGTGTGTGTGTGTGTGAGTGAGTGAGTGTGTGAAAGAGAATACCTCGGGCTATGTCCTCTCTCATAATGCCTGTGCCTCAGCTAAAAGGGCTCGATTCATTGTCGCACCGTCAGGATGCGAGCTAAATTAGCTCACCCTTCACGGACCTTTCTACCTTCCTGTTTGCACTTTCATTTCCTCCCTTTTTCTTTCTTTCTTCCCCCCCCTGCCTTTTTCCCTCCAACCGGCTGAGCTGCTCTTTCAGATTCTGCCTGTCATCCCCTGGCCGTCGTTTTTATGGCGCTTTTGATTTCCCTTCATGCTGCTGTCTCTGTGTCAGACACGGCAGCGCGACATTCTTCCGAGCCCCGACAAACCCGTCGTGCACGTAACAACAGCTGTGACACTGTCATGAGCGCAAAGATGTGAATACTGAACTACAATCCTAGCTCCACCTAAGATGGCAGCCACTTGGCATTTGATAAGGTGACTCTGAAGGAGAGGAACCTTCATGCATGTTGCCTTGTGGTGCTGATTGGAAAGGGCAATAGTACCCCTAGGAAATATTTACATCAAGTGTTTCGTGTTTTTATTCTCTCCGTTCTGCTGCTTCTCCCTCATCCTCTCACTTTGTGGTTATCCGTTGCTCTCAAGCCTCTTAACTAGGGGTGGTGGGGGGAAAAAACGATTCTCAGATGCATCGTGATTGTCTCTTGAACGATTATGACTCGATGCAGAAAACTCAACAATCACAAATTGAACGCAACAGGCGTAATACACGTGCACCTTGTTTACATTGTAAAGTAGGAACAATGCTGGCAGAGTTTTGACCGGCAGCCCCCGGCTTAAAAGCTAACGTATGCGTTAATGCTCGTTGCCTTTAACAAGGGGATTTGTTAGAAGGGAAGTCTGTATTATCCATTTGTGAATAAGGGCAGCTTGTTATGTCACAGGACTCAGAACGTGCTGGATTCTGTGTTTTCACTGCGAGGATGCTGCTACAGGCCCAATTTAATTCATTTTCTTCTTGGTTCTCTTTGTAACCCTCCAGTTGATGAGTCTCTTCTATTTGTTCGTCAAATTGAATTAATAAAAGATAATGGATGTAAATTCATCTTTTTTTAATCTTTAATCATTACAAGTATGCAGTGTTTTAAAAAGAGCAGTCCAACAAAAATCATGTATTGAAACATTTTGATGCATCAAGATGAATCGATGATCGTTTTATAATCTCATCGTGAGGTGCAGAGAGATTCCCACCCCTACTCTTCACCTCTCGTCCTCCCTCTGGACGGTGTAACTGAAGCGCGGCCGTCCATCAGCACCTAATGGAGTCCTGAGCGCTCTGTCCTGTACTTGAGTTATTGTGGATTCCATTTCTACTATTTTCCTTTGCACTCTACTCTGCTTTCCTGTGCTTTGTCTAGTCATCGCACTCTAAACAATGTGCTGTTGAGCGGGTGTGTGGTTCCTCGCACAGTATGTATAGGCTGCTATAGAAGGACCTACACAAGTGTGCGTTCATCATATTCTCAGTTACGTGGCGAGAACCGATGATTCGCGACTCGTATGCTTATATGCAGTTTGTCGTGTGTTAGAGCTGATGAGATTAACGGGGGTGAAACAAAAGATTCCTTGTAGCGACACGTTATGGGTTTATGTGATGTAATGGCTTTTCTGGGGCATAATATAGGAAAACAACATCACGTACTGTCAGAAGACTAGCTATTGGTTGCACATTGAAAGGATTTCGATTTTAGAAATGCAATAATTTAAAGTCATAATCCGTAAGAATTGTGCCCTGGTTGATTTGGCAACACTGATTGTAATACTTACTGCAGTTTGATACTACAGCTCCCAGAACCTCTGCGACAAATGCATTGCGTAGCCACCTCGTGCTTTGCCAGTTGTAAAGCATGTAATGTGTATGAAGTGCTGGATTTGCATTGGAAGTAACTAAAGAAAGCTGTAAACGGTAATGCCTGATTACATGCATGCATCATTTCCTGTAAATCCCGAGTGTGTAGGTAGGCAAGTTAAAATACAGCGTGAGTGTCGGACCCCTCCACTAACGATGAAACCTGCTATATATAGCAGGTTTCATTGTTAGTGGAGGGGTCCGCCACTCAATAGTCAGTCAATACCTCTCATATAAAGACAATTTCATAATTGAATGTCACTTTTGTCAACAGCCAGCACATCTTGCGTGCTCTCGATGAGACCTGTAGCTCAACGCCCAAAATATGAATTAGTTCCACAAATCTTCTCGCCTCCTCAGGGTTCATTTTATCTTTCAGTTCAGTTTAAAGCTCAGTGTTTTGTTATTTTTTCCACTGAGAAGATAAGAACTTTTCCCAAAGGAAAAAATGACTATAATGGCATGATAAGAAACCGTAACTAAAACTCACTCAAAACCTGAAGTATGTGTTGGTTTGTGCTTCTTTTTCTTCCCCCTTTCATGGTGCATCAGCATTTAACCCAAGAAACAATTTGGGCTTCATGGATCTCTTTCACAGTCAGAGTGAACTGAGCATAGGCGTGTGCCCTCCCTCTCACGCTGACGTGTTTCCCTCCCTGCTGCCTAAAATACAGCCGGGGCCCACGCTGTATGCTACAACTAAACACTGCTTAAGTATATTGTCTCCTTTCCTTCACTGTGTGTGTGTGTGCGTGCGTGCGTGCGTGCGTGCGTGCGTGCGTGCGTGCGTGCGTGTGTGTGTGTGTGTGTGGAGATACAATGACCCATGCCTTTCCCCCTTGGCATTTATTGTGATTTACCAGTGCTATTCTTAGGGCACTTAATTGGTTAATTTGTAACTATGTTTCCGAACGCGAGATCACATAGGAGGAGACACACATGAATGAAATTTATTCATAGAGCGCTTTTCACAGACATAACATCACAAAGTGCTTAACAGAGCAGACATTTAAAAGCATAAAAAACACAATGTGACCCTAGGGTCAATAAATTGCATACACAGAAAAAAATTAAATAAGAAATAATAAAAATGTAAAACATATTTTAAGAGCATGCACGCAGTAGAGGTTGTGATGGCCTTCCGCTGTATTCCGCCTGTGTTTCCTCCCAGTTCTCCTCCTTTCTCTCTCCTCCTTTCTCTCTCTCTCCTCTCCCGGGCCTCATTCAAGTCCTTCCTCTCATCTATTATCCTCCTTCCTTTCTCTCTTCTCCTTTATGTTTGCGCGTATGCACACACACACACACACCCCACAACGGACTAATCTGATTAGTTTAAAGGGCCAGCAGTGTGCTCTCCATCATTTAATAAATGCTGAAATATGTGTATTCACCTCTTTCCACATTGACCAAGTGAAGTGGTGCTGTGGTCTCTTAAGTCCGTCTGTACTTTCCCTTTATTTATACGTTTCTTTGCTGTTATTGTCTAATGAGAAAGGATCGAAAAAAATCATACTTCAAGAGTTTTTCCTTTTTTAAATCTCAAATAGCAAAATTCATTCTGGGGTAACGCGTGGTCTAATAATAATAAAAGTCATACAAAATTCAAGCGAATACTGTTTTGGATGTTCATTACCATGGCAACAGTCGAAACGAGGAAGTTTTCGAGTCAGCCTTACAATGAATGTGCTATTTTCTTTTTCTTTTTTTGTGGTGCAAAGCATGAGAGAAATGCATCTGTCCAACCGAACGGTGTGTTTCAGAGACGTTGTGGTTCCATGTGCAGGATAATCCACAGAAAGGAGTGCAGCTCCTGATAAACTGTCCACAGTGAGGTCTGCGGATTATCCTCGCGAAGATGTTCTCTGTGCTGGCTGCTTTTGCAGATGTTTTCGCATAAAACTGCTTCTAGTGCGTATGTGTGTATCTAAAATGACCAATGTTGGAATATATGAATGTATGTTTCTGTGTTTCTCCGCGTACTCTCAATAAGAACTCTGAGAACACGGTCGCCTTGAATGACAACCTTGTGGTAGTTCTATGATTATTATGGTAATAGATGTAAAAACAGAGGGATACATCAACCGGAATATGTCTCGTGGGTGACGGCGCTGAGATGAACCGACCCTCCTGCCGGTGATAAAATGGCAGAAGCTGGTGCCGGTGGAAATCACCCTGTGCAATTATAAGGACAGACTTAATGTGCAGAGCTTTTATTGCTCCCGCTCTCCGTCTCTGCTTAGTTCGCTTTCCCTTTTCACTGCAACCTCCCGACGTCACCGTCTTTTCTTTGCCCTTCTGTCCTCTCGGTGCTTTCCTCTTCTGCCTACTTTTTTTTATCCTCTGCTTGTTGATGTCTCCAGCTTTTTATCTCGCTGTTTTTGCATCACAACGATCCCTGCTTTTTTAGCCTGAGCCGATAGAATATGTGAATATGTGCAAGATCGATGTCCATCCTGGACCTGGCAGGTTAAAGTGTGTGTGTGTGTGTGTGTGTGTGTTTGCAGTCTTTCAATATTCTCCCATTGCACTGTGTAATACACAGGTCCTGCTGCCATTGTGTGTGTGTGTGTGGGGGGGGGGTGATGGAGAGACGCACTGTCCTGTTTGAGGTTGCGTATTGAAGGTCACTGGCCAGGCTTTGTGCACTCCAGTGACTCGCTGATCAACAACAGTGACCTGGCTGCTGTCCCACTTCGCACTGGGCAGAGAGGCACCACATGAAGGCTGCTGTGGTTCTTTGAAGAGACTGGTCACAGATGAGGTTGGAGTCGAAGATCAACTTTTCAGAATTCTTTCTTGGAAATGAATCATGGGAGGAAAATTACAACTTGCTAGGCTGCAGGATTTCTTCAACTGAACTAAAAAGTTCCGTGTTCTTTATATCTCTCCGTCTACACACAGGTGGGGTTTGAGACACGTACATTATTGTCTGGCACCCCATCCATACATTTGATGTTAACTGATCCAAACCATATGTTTGAACCTAAAGGTCAGGTAAAGAAATGAAGAACCCTGGTACCCCAGCCCTTAGTCTCAATATTTATGTTGGGGAAACCACACGGAAGAACAAGTACGTCCCAGTTGCGTACATCAAACAGTCATCAAAGTGTTTTATCCCCCACTGACAGGTCTTTAGAAAAATAATGGATATTAAGAATCCAGAGATGTCAGTTTTTAATTCCCACAGTCCACCCACACACGTGTTTTCTCTCATGTTGCCTGATTAGACCTGATTCAGACACCGCCATCATTCTTATTAGTTCATTGAGATTAGAACTGTTCCTTTCACAGTTCATTTCACAGTGTGTCCTGTCAATACAGGGAAAGCACAGGTGTTACTTCAAATATTAACAATGGATCAGATCTCTTCAGCTGTCACCTGCCAGAAAGCCATGACAGCGAGGCGTCACACCAGAGCTGCTGTTGAATAGTCTGAGGGAGGTTCCTGCCCGAGTGTATAAATGCCGAAATGACAGCCGCTATAGGAGATGCTTGAATTCTCTAAATGCAAAGGAAAGGTTCTTCAATGCTTCCTTTCTTATTTCCTTTATCATAGGATACACTGGTCCTTCCTTTATGAAAGGGATGGAGATAATTCTGTCCCACAATTCCTTGTGGCCACATTTAAAGCGACACGGCAGAACCACGTCAAATGCAGCAAGATTCCCTTCGTTGTCTGTTCCTTACTCCTTGTGAATTCTTCTTCACGTCTTTCTTTGACGTGAAGAACGACCTCATGATCTCTTCCATCGAGGTCAAGGAAACACACAGAACGTCATTTTTATTTGACTGTTTCATCGCAGCCCTGGGCCCGGAAGCCGCTGAATGGAATTCAGCCATCATGAATTGTATAATTCACACCTGCGCTAAGAGCAATTGGTCAGTAACTGAAACACCGGTGTGGTTGTGTAGAGCCTTTTAGCTGCTGGAGTAACGGCGAGCTGAAAAGCCAGCTCCCACTGTTCTGCAGTCGTTCCTCTAGACGTGTCTTGGCGAAGTTACTCCGGCTTTAAATTTGAGAGAACTTACCAACAATTCAAGTTTTTAAATTTACAGTGAATATGTAATTTATATATTAGCACTTAGTCTTTTGGGGAGAGGAGATATCGCTTTTTGTAATGTGTGTTTGTTAAATTGTAGAAACGGTTGATACCAGAATCTGATACATACTTAACGAAGTGATTCCTGCCCTGGAAAGCTCTTTCTATCATGCAATATCGTCTGCCGTTTTTAGTTTTTTTTTGTCTGCATAAGACATCCCAAACACCAAAAATGGCCGAGAAGTTGCCAGTTACATTTCTATTAGAGGTTCCTTCTTGAGTCTTTGTGTAAAATACATACGGATGACAGCGCTGTATAGTCCTGTGTTTTGTCTTTGAAGGCAAAACGGAACATGCACACTTGTTGAAAGCTTATTAAAATATTCATTTGGGAGTAAAATACCTCCGAAATGGATTTCAGTAATTGTCGGGCATATTGTGTGTCTTTTTAGTATCTATTGGGGTGGTACACGACAGAAACATGGACGTAATTGAAAAGTCTTGGTTTTATATTCTTGGAGATAATTATGCGAGTGATTGAGTGTTCTGCGGGCCTCATTACCGATTACACGTCCACACTGATGATGATTCATTCGCCGTCTAAGACAGCTGCGAGACACGCTGCATGATAATGAATAACGTTTTCTATAGTTGAGATGTTTTGAGTTTGGCAGGAAAAATGTCACGCTGAATGGACCTGTAATTCATGGTACCTCGGTGTCTATACACAGCCGGCGCAGATTTCTCAGTTCCTCTCACTGTACTCTAGTCTGTGTCCCAGTTTAAACGGTTTTATTTAGTCGTGTGTGTACAACATTGTGTATCTAGATCATTTCTGTGTTAAATATGTGAGCATGCACGGGAAACACGTGTATCAACAGAAAGGAGTGTTGTTGTTGGATCAGGGAGGACTGTCGAGTTTTAAAATGTGTAGCCATGAAGTCAACATAATGTTGGAGAGGAAGGTGAGCTGAACTCCACATCACCTGGAGGTATCGAGGCCACAGCGAGGAAAGCCGATTTAAACAAGATACAATACAAAAGTGGCTCTTTGTTCGCTCCAAGTACAACCTGAACTACAGGATAATACTAAATGGAGAAGAAAATAAATATTCTTTTAATAAATTATGAATATCTATTCCTAATATCTTTGCGTGACTATAATTCACTTTTAGAGAGCCCCAAAACTGAACGTCTCACTGAACATGTTGTTTTCTGGGTTACACAGAGAGATATACATGTCTCCTTATTACCAATTACATGTTGGCCTCTCTCAAACTCTCCACAACTTAATACTGTTTCCTCTCCTTATCTTTCCTCTCTCCTTGGTGTCTTGTGTTAACATCTGCCGATCGGCTGGAGGCCCCGAAACGCAACCTTCCTTTTTACGCTCAACTCAACCAGTGTTGTGGTAAACACTGTAGAGAATGGGAACAATGAGAGGCCAATGTGAAGCAGCTGATCCCCCCCCCCTCTCTCTCTTTCGCTGAACCCCCCCCCCCCCCCCTTCCTTTTAATGAAAGGAGCCATTGTCTCTGGCCTGGATTGAGCGACTCGCACAGTACTTTTCCTTTTGAGGTCTTACAAACTTTTGCCTGCTTGGATATAAAGCGATTCGTTCCCCTTGTGTATTTACAGTACTCACGCACACACCAACACTCTTTCAGACAAACGCGCACAAGCCGAGTCGCAACAAACTCGTAACGCATGTGCACAGCCACTCCGATCAAACCGGGCTGACACTCGAACACGCATGATGTGCGAGTGTCCGACAGCTCCGGTGGGTTCAGGAATCTCAGATTCCAGGCCCTCTTAGTCTGCTGGCCACCCAGCAAAGCCCCACCTCTCCCTACCTCAGCTGCCCTGCTTCTCTTTTTACCGGTTGCCGAACGCTCTCGGACCAGCTGACCATCAGTCTCTTGCGTAGTGGAACGTGTCCTTGGCCTCGGCTTTCTCTCTGGATGGGACATCCCGAGTTGTCAGGTTTGGTGGTTTTTTTAAAGAGGTTTGAGGTCATCAGGTGGCAGAGGGGTTGCTAAACAAGCTGGACCGGACCAGGGGAACCTGTAGCCATGGCTGAATTTCAAGAGAGAGCCAAGGTGGCCACCCTGCCGTCCCGTTCGTGCACAAGCGTACCGGGGACTGGCCGGCTGCAGAGACGGATGGCTTTGTGAAGGATGGAGGACTTCACCTTTGACAGCTTTCAGCTGCTTTACAGCGGAGCTGTCGATAAGATGAAAAGCCACAAAAGTAACCTCAACGTCAGTAAGTGTGTCAGCGCCAAAATCCGGAATTTCAACTATGTTGTTTGTCCAACTAGAAATCTGCCACAGTGGTGAATCCCGGTCATAGAAACTGCAGCCCCCCTCAGCTGAGCGGTAAAACCAGGGCACTGAGGATGTTGTCTGTGTCTAGATGGTTCAAGAAAACATGGATGATGACGTGCAATGCTCAACAACTTTCAAAATCTCACATCACAGGGTCTGTGATCCTGAGACCCCGTGATAGGGTTAACCCAAGATGAAGATTTGTATATAGATGTTGGCAATCCAATTTTAGAAGGCGAGCAGGCATGTTGACAGTATTATTAACATGCCATCTGATGGAGAGGGCCTCTGTGCGACAGGAAAACGATTGTACTCTATCGGTGTGTGTCTGACACACAAAGCATATTGTGTCACGCTCGTGCTGTGTGACGCATCAAACACAGCGGTATGGACTGAGGCGTCTCTGGCGTTTTGGAAGGAATTGGTCAGTTTGGAAGGAAGGAAAGTATGGAGAGGAAAGGGGAGGAGAAAGGACGAAGGAGATGTGTATACATAGAAATAATTGCACAAGGTGAAGGGAAGGAGAGCATACAGTATGGGGGGGGGGCGGAAGTATGAGTATAGTGCACCTAGTCACTATTTAGAGCAGCACTAAAATACAGTCATTGTATCACAACACATCTAAAATGAGTGTTTGTAGCGTGATTAATCTGCTGTGTCTGTCAACCAGAGACCGAAGTAACTGAACCTGCACCGATCAATGTCTGTACATCAACAATGGACAACATGATGATTATGCAATGTGAAAGGGGTCGCTGTACTGACGGCCCCCCATAGGGAATAATCCCCCGACTCTGCGGTGAGCTTCAGCCTCGGGAGAGTTATTGCGTATTTTAGGATCATTGTTTTGCTTTCATGGGCCACAACTTTACCGTTTTTGCTTCAGTCTCGCTACTTTCAACCACCGTGTTCCCATCTGCCGAGGCAGCTGTTTTCAGCTGTGATAGACCCGGCACCAAATAAAAGAAGTTAGCTGCCGGCTGTTGAATATAGTGGAGCGTTTAGCAGAAGATTACTGACGGACAATATTCCTGTCACCCTTCACTTGCCACAATACTTTGCGTCTGCGTGCAGTGCAGAATAAACCACTGATCTAGTTCTGCCTACACTACCCACGGTGCATTGCTGCCGCGGTTAGTCATTTGTCTGAGAGGTTTTACGGTTGACAGTGGAGAACCTGGCACAGGGCAACATAGGCAGTGCTAAGCTGCTTAGCAACCTTCGGCCGGCCTCTCGCTTACGCACCGGCTCTCTGTGTCTTGTTTACACACACACACACACACACACACCGTACCATAAACACATTCCTATGTTAGCAGACGGACAAACGGAGCTGGCGTCGGGGAAATCCAGTGTATGTTTTCTCCGCGAGAGCACACTGTGTTGTTTGCCGACGCTTCAGCTGCGGGAGGCGCTGCCACTGAATGTTTTATTAGCGCTAACGGGAAGAGATAAAGGATGAGTGAGTTATGGGATTAGGTGATGAGAAAGAGAAACTGGCAGCTGCGTTCTTGATATATGAATCCCCTGCTGTCTGTGTGATGAAATGATCTCAGGGGGACATGCATCTTCCTTTGCAGAGGCTGCGTAACCCTGCTTTCATCACGTTCCTCACTGTCAGTTTGGTCCCTTCGAAGAAGGAGGGTACTGCTGGTTTAGGTCATGCTTCACGTGTTGCAGGTATTGATCTGAAGTGTTCTGCGGCAGTGTGCTTGTGCTTCTTTTATCAATACCATATGGTGTTGTCGCTCGGCACAATTTCCTATAAATCCCAGATGATGCCGTTTCCATTCGACCCTTTTCACGGCAGACGAAAGCAGCGAAAGCACGGTTGTAAATAATAACATGAATGATGGCTCCATTGCATCCAGGTGAGCCAGTTCTAGTTACACCTGTGCTTGTACTAGCCTGTCTGTTGTGAAAACAGATCTGTTAAAGTGGTACCACACAAGTTCTGTTTGTAAGGAAGTCAAGAGGTCTGTTTTTCGAGGATGTGCTTTTGTGTTGCTCCTCATTCTTTGGGTACATACATGTATGCAGGTCTTCATTCATTTGTACCTCTTCATGTGCACACACTTTAAAAATTCTTTTTTTTTTATTGCTTCATCTCCTCCAATATTCATGTGTCCCTTTAGTCAGCTTAGAAAGCCCTGATACCTGAACCCACTTCATGCTGAGAGACGAGGAGTGGGGGGGGGGGGGGGGGGGGGGCGTGAAGGTGATGGAGTGGAGGATTTTTTTGTGTCTCCAGTTATATGACTTCAAACTTGATTCCACTTAAAATAATTGTATTGTTTTATTGATCAGATTATCTGTGGGTCGTGTATCTGACATGCTGCATGACATCTTCCACATAGTGTTTGAATTATTGTGGACACATGTGAAAAATGCGTGATGCTGATCTCCAGCGTTTCGCGTTGTGTGTCTTCCAGAGGAGGAGCTGCGGAAGCTGCGGGAAGAGACCAACGTGGACTCTCTGCGGCAGGAGCTGGACAGAGAGCGAAGCAAGAGGATAGACCTGGAGCAGAAGATGAACGAGGTGCTCAAGACCAGGTGAGACTAAAAAAAAAAAAAAAAAGGACAGCGAGCGGAGTCGAGCGAGCGGAGTCGGCGTCGGGAGATGAGCACGGGGAAGTGATAGTGAGGGAGCGACTGGAAACGGTGACACTGCACTTAACATTAACAGCTCAGCAGAGTTTATCAGAGTTCAAGTTGTATGCGTGAGTGATTATAAATAGAGGCCTCAGCAGCTCTGTAGGCAGGGAATTCCATAAGGAGCTGTGTGCTTTGAGGGAGATGGTGAGAGAGAAAAAAACGGAACAGAAACGAGTCATGCGCCTCTCCGTGTCGCCAAGTGCACACTGTGACACAGTAGCCCTGCTGGTGTCAGGGAAAGCCTGCACATCTTGGCACCGAGTGAGCAACCCTTAAACCCAGGGTGTGTATGTAGGCCTCTTGAGTCTGTGTGAGAGATCAGATGATGCTTCTGCGCCGGCCAATGGGGAAATTCCACTGGTGCTCTCTCCGGGTGATTAACGGCACAGAAAGAGGTAAACTAATGCACCCTGACCTGGGAGTTTTCTCCAGGTAATCCTTTATCAGCAGTATCCAGTGGAGACGAGTACTGTAGGTGCTCTCTTGCTGTGGCTGGCATCAAAGTGTTCTCGAGCAAGGCAGTAGAGCTTGGTGGCCAAAATGAAAACACTCTGGTTTCACCACACACACACACACACACACACCCACTGGAAATTGGTTTGAGTGGAGCAATGTCAGACTGGAGAGGGGAACGGAATGTAACGAGTTGGAATTCTTTCTGATATCAGGCAAGCAAGTTACCTGTACATGCAAAAAAGGGGAAATTTGTGTCTACTGACGAGCATCAGTCAACAGACTTTATGTTATTTCACACAAACTTACCAGGAAATGATTAGCAAATTAATAAACCATCGAATATGAAACAATTTTTTTTTCTTTTTTTTATCAACACAATATATACATTTTTTTTAATCAACATGGTATTTCTTTTTCGAGCAAGCGTTTATTGGCCATTAGCATGACATGTGACGACCATTAAACTATTAAAGATGAAAGATGAAAGGGCAACGACCTTGCCAAAGCCAATAACCTCTTGGAATGCTGTTTCATCATTTGATTGATTTTTTTCTTTTTATTACGCCTATTTATTTACGGCAGCACAACTGATCATTCATCTTTTTTTTTTTTGCTTGATTTCATACACATGCGTAGACTTGGCTTGGTTCAGATCAAATAGAAGAGTAAAGCTAATGTGTAATCTGGGGCTCTTTTTATCTCACTCTTTGTTTTCATATCATCCCAGAATGTTCTGTTTTTGTTGGCACCAGTGATTGTACCAGTGAGGTTACTGACTTCATTGAGACTGAAGTTGTCTCTCCTCAGTCTGTCTCTACCCCCTCTATGTGTCGATCTCACTCCTCCCACAGCAGATGTATTCAATGCAACAACTCACCACATGCTAAAACATAAACTGCCTGAGACATGCACTTGACAACTCTTTCCCCCCCCCCCCACACCAGGCTGGAGGACTCTCCTCCACTGCCTCCCCGGAAACAGCAGTCGCCCTCCAACAATGGGACAGGTAAGTCCCTGGAGGAAGAGAAGGGAGCGTGAGAGAGGGAGAGGAGGGGGTGAGTGGGAGTCCAGGAAATGAGTTGGGAAGGAAGATGTTGACGTCTTCCAAGTGCGTAGGAGTAAATCAAGAGGGCTGCTTGTGCGTGCAGGGTAGGCGGGGATGCAGGCTGTGTGCGGTGGAGCGCTGTCGGAAGTGCTCAGGTTATTGCAGGACATCTGTGGTGTGTGTGCGCTCAGCAAACAGAAACACGCACTTACGCTGTGCTTCCTGGTGTGCAATTAGCGGTATCAAGAGCAGGCAAGCGACAACAAATTGCATTAATAAAAACCAATTCTACTGGGGATGTTAATTGACGTCATTACTGCAGATCTGCAACGTCTGTGCCATAAGGATGTTTTGCGGCGTGTGTTTTCTAAAAGACGTCAGCGAGGGGAGAGGAGCTCATTAATGCGGCAGGAGTCAGATGGTGTTTCTGAAACGTGTGCGTTAGGGCGTGTGTTTTGTGACGATAACGTTCGTAGTTTGAGTTCCAACGACGCAGTGAGGGAGGGAGGGGGGGAGACAGAGTGGCTAATTTTGGAAAATGGGTTATGATTGTAGTTCACATCATCTAGGGCAGACAGGTCTGTGCTCTAACTAGTGTCGGAGGTGTGTGTGAGTGTCGGTGTGTTTTCAGGATGGATTAAGAGTGTGTGTGTGTGTGTGTGTGGACGAAAGGACAGAGTGAGTGTAATCTGTTAGGGAAGAAGAGAGGATGAGCAGAGTCTTTTGGGCTGATGGGACTGTGGTAACTGTAAACTGCAAGCAAAAAGACGGGGAGAGCTTTCATTTAGCCACAATTTCTTTGAAAACCGTGTATTTATTCTCTCAGTGACACAGCTTCACATTCACACAGTCGCCCACAGTCGATTAGTGTACACTTATCAGTCACACCAGAGCAGTTGCAAAGGGAAAGGGAATGCAACAATGTGTGCCTTTCGGCGCAACAACACCGGTTGTAGGAAATTGCTACAAATTTGGTGAAATTGCGACAAACTTGCCAAACCTGATCCGAGGTGCTGTCTCCAGCAGATAAACAGCAGAAGGAGGTCTGGAGCTCGCGCCTTCAGAAGTGGGTGTACGAGCACTTCGGGGTTTACATCGAGGACTTCCGCTTCCAGCCGGAGGAAAGCACCGTCGAGGCCGAGGAACCGCTAAGTGCTAAAAGGTGGGCCGAGAACATGAAGTGTCTGTCCTCGGGTATTGATTCAGCTGGGGAGTACTGAAGCTGTGCAGTCTTAGATTGGGTCACATTCATCAGGATTTTGTATTGTATAGATGAGATGTTTTCAAGTCAGGCTTTAGAGGACGAAGGAAGTTGGAAGCACTTTTCAAATTCACTCTCCTTTCTCTCCTGCTTTATAGAGGAAGGTGAGTCATGCCAGGCTGAGGAAGGCCAACGCGTTCTCTCGATGTGTAGCACTCAAAGCAGCTTTTCGTCTTCTTTTGTGTGCGCATGTGTTTGGAGCGTCTGCGTGTTCTGACCTCCAGTGTTTGTGTTTTCCTTCCAGGTTAACAGAAAATATGAGGCGACTCAGTGAGTACTCAAAACGAACAAATACAAAACTGTGATAGAAGCGCAGTGAGAATACTGACTTGTGTATACTTTGTTCGCTCCTAAGTAGCCACGCAAGTTCAAGTAACTGGCTTTTGTACATTATTGTCCATTACACACTTTCAATAACTGTTTTTAAAGTAAGAAATGTCATCTAGAAAATACACTCTGTACACTTTAAAGATCCTTTCCACTTTGTATTTGTCCTCAACCACACTGAATACTTCCTTCTACTCTTACTTTTTTTTTAGAGCGAGGAGCCAGACCTGTCACCAACTTCTTAAGGAACCTCTCCGCCTTATCTAATTGGCACTCCGTCTACACCTCAGCTATTGCCTTCATTGTGAGTGTGCACCTCTCTTATTCATAACTGCCATCACATTACTCTTTGTACTATGTTCAGCAAGCTTTAACAGACAACATGTGAGATCTATAAATTGACTGATGGCCCCTTTTGTTCGTACATGACAGCGCATTGAAATGACTGGTGAAGTAGATAGATTATAGTGCTTCTGCCAAGGATCCCAGAGGTCTAATCACATCTTCATTAATGTCCACAGTCGGTGATTACGCCGACTCATTTTCCACCCAAAGATCGTGGCCATACATGCCGGGGCCACCTCAGTATCTAGATGATCCCGTCTCTAGTGTTGGTGGGTGGCTTTAATCGCGTCGTCCTCCAGCATTTTATTGGCCGTGATGAAATGCTTCATGGCAGTGTCTTAAATCATCTTTAAAGGGAGTCTTTATGTTCATCTGTTCTCTTGTTGTGCATAAAGCCACACAGAGGTCCTGTAAGGCGTAGTAATTGTCTGTGGCCATATTCTGACCTTCTCCCCCTGCAGATCTACATGAACGCTGCTTGGCATGGCTGGGCCATTCCCATGTTACTCTTCCTGGCTATCCTGCGCTTGTCCTTAAATTACCTCATCGCCAGGTAAAAGCATTTTCTCTCTGGTGGAAAGGCAGATATCAGAGATATTGGCTTTTTACCAGTCAGTTTGTTACTATATGGTCCCCATTACTGCTGTCATGGCTTTGAGAAGGTTTACTGTGTGCTTTGTGAAATGCAACCCTGTCAAACGTACCTACTGAGGCCACAGCTGTGCTATTGGTGAACAGATGCACACTGCTGACCCCTTGTCACCGTGTGAGCCCGAATCTACTGCAGCTACTGCATCGTGATGATAACAGGCCGATTTTTAAAACATGTCTGAATGTATGATGATTATTATTGCTGTGAGAGGAGACGAATACATCATAGCAAATGAGGTTAACTCCTGTCTGTGCAGCCCAAAGTACATTAAGTTCTATAAACATCAACAAATTCATTTTAAGTGGGCTGATCACTAGGAAATGAGGGCACATTAGTATTAGTCAGACATCTGCCCGGACTTGGACTTCCAAACTGGGACACCTGGTCGCCTTAAAAGTGATGCAGGTTATAAAGATGTAGAGGTTTAAGAGCAGTCCAATGGCCCAAATTCATCGAAACGAAACGCTTAATAAAATTGCACATTATTCACATCTTCTTCCGTCATCATCCAGAGGTTGGAGGATCCAGTGGAGCATTGTGCCTGAGGTCTCTGAACCCACGGTAAGCTGACTTCTCACTTCCTGTTTAACTGCTTCCTGTTTGTGTGTGTGTGTCGGGAGGAAAACGTGCGCTGCAGTGGAGGTGAATGTGTAGTCGTATCATAAATGTCCTCTTTGTTCTACGCAGGAGCCTCCAAAGGAAGACTTGACCGTGTCTGAGAAGTTCCAGCTTGTACTTGACGTTGCACAAAAAGCACAGGTACAAACACAACTCTGGTTACTTCTCAAATCAGTCGACGTCGTCGGTGAACAGTGCCGGCTAATTCAGTGCTTCAACTCTCCTTGCAGAACCTGTTTGGAAAAATGGCCGACGTTTTGGAGAAGATAAAGAAGTAAGTTTAAAAAGATGATGCGTTTTCCTGAATGCTGAGGTAAAAGTCAAATGGTTATAACTCAATCAACTTTTGTTTTACGTCTCTTCTTTCTTGTCTGTGTGCGTCAGCTTGTTCATGTGGGTGCAGCCGGAGAGCACCCGGAAGCTTTACATCTGCCTGTGGGTGGCTTTCATCACCTCCTGCGTCCTGCCATACAAGCTAATGGGCTTCATGATGGGTGAGCTCCTTCATCCCTCTCACATGCTGTACAGACTGCATTGGCTCTTGAAAGAAGGCACACAAACAAATGCGTTCACGCAGCACTTGGTGTAACTGTCCTCCGTCTCTGTGCAGCTGCAGGCTATTGGCACGTCTGTCTGGCAATATTAGTTCCTGCGATTTCTCGTAAACAAAAGTGTTTCCAAAGTGCGCCGGGCTCGTATATCATTAGAGGATGCTTATCGTAAAAATAATTGTTGAAACGATGGTAATGTACAGTTGTCACTTTTCATGTGAAATACATGTAGTATTCAATGTGGAGATATTGAAATATCCTCCACATTTTAAAATATTACAATGTGGAGGTTACTAAAATAAAATGTTGTGGGAGAATTGAATGATGGTGAAGGATGCTGAACTCCATTATTGAGATAAATGACAAAAGGCTTTGAACTGAAAAATGGAGGGCCTTAGAAGGGACCAGCTAAGAGGGGAGTGCCAATTTTTCACAACCTTTTAATTTTTATTTGTTTTATGACAGCCTCTTCCTATATTTCATGCTCCATTCTGCGTTTGTTTTCTCCCTCCTCTCCAGGCCTGTACGCCGGCATCAAGTTCTTCATCATAGACTTCCTGTTCAAGAGCTGTCCCAAGCTGCGGGACAAGTACGACACGCCCTTCATCGTGTGGAACAGCCTTCCCACGGACCCTCAGCTCAAAGAGCGGACCAACGCCACGATGTCGCGGCGGGTAAGGCGGCAGAAACGCGTCCACATCTGTATCAGCTCCTTCGTTGCCTCCTCTCGCGGCTTCTCGTTTTCGGAAACTTAACTCTTAAGTTACTTGTACAGAAACGCACATCATCCATCCAACACAGCTTGGTCTGAATCCTGTGTAAGACTAAATATGATCAGAATGTGTGTATTCAGGTTATTGCCGTATAACAACATTAGCTTGTTGCGCCATTAGCCAACAAGCTAATGTAGCAAGGAAGCTAATCGCAACATGTTAAAGTTGCCAAAGAATGAGTTAATTCCCAACGTAGAAAGTCAGCTGCAAATAACATGTAAATTCTGTAAAGACTTCATGTTGAAAGATCGTCCTTCAACTGTAGGCCCCTACTAACCCCCCCCCCCCCCCCCCCCACACACACACACACACACACACACACCCCGCTGACCCCCTGTGGTGGGCAAAGAGAACAAAAGACATCAATAAAGTATCAAAATACCATCACTCCGGTCAATAACACATTTCAACTCAGCCCCTGGCGTGCATGCGTCTCTCATGCGTAGGATGGAGTGTGTGAGCATGTGTTGGCGCCTTCTGCTGTGGCATCAGTCACAGGTGTGCTCTGTCGTTTCTCTCTCAGCTCTCTGGCACTGAGAAGGTAGGGACTCTGGTGTGTCTCCCTTTGGCTCCTCTGCTGCGCACGGGTGTGACGCAAGCCCACCTAAAAGCGTGTTTGTGTGTGTGTGTGTGTGTGTGTGTGTGTGGCCAAGATGTGTGACACACACAGTGTTTGTGGACGGAATGGATCAAAAAGTCACCATAACTCATAGTCTGTTATGCCATTTTTTTCTTTTTGAATCGTTCTATATTTTTGTAACATTACATTGAATCATGTCATCCATTTGCAAGTTATTAAATAACAACATTTTTGATCCATTGACATAGATGCTGTGAGGAGTAGCAGTGTGTTTATGAATAGTTTAAATGCACATAGAGTAGCCCCTTTCATATTAGCTCAGTGAACCCTTCCCTGTCTCCATTACACGTGGTGATTCATCCTGCAATGCATTGTTAGTTTTTGAGTTGATCAACACTCACTGTACCTGAAACACTGGTATAGAGGGGGACTGGCCGGTTAAAAGGATCCCTCTGAACTGAACACGTACATGTGTAGTCTGATGATATTGCTGTGTGCGCTGAGTGAATGGTGGCCTCACTCTCTGCTTTGCACGCCACACCTGAGCCTGTGCACATGCATAGAAGCACATAATGCAACACTGAAAGTTGAGCTGTGAACATCGCTCCCGTAGCTCTGGGAACATGTATTGTGTGGAGGGAGTGGATTTTAAATATTTACCCCTGTCCTTTCCCCTTTCCCTTACCTCATCATCACTTTCATTCCTCCCCCTCCCATCCGTCTTCCTCCCCTCCCACGTGCCCCCTTTTCGCCTCCTTCATGACGTTTTTTTTTCTCTTTTTGCTTCCGTCGTCCCGCCATCCTGTCTGTTTTCTCCTCCTCCATCACCTCCATCTCTCTCCAGGTTCAGCCGGTGGTTTCCAGGAGCAGCCTTGCCACCATCCCCTGCGGGGTGAGCAGGGAGGAGGAGGCGGGGCGCTCCCACAGCACCAAGAAGGGAGCGTTCCATGAGATCTTCAACCTGCTGGAGTCAGAGCGCCCTCTGGCGGGTGAGGGGACTTACTGCAACATAAGATAAACCCCATCATGTGCCTGTATTCATTTGAGCGTAAACAAATCTCCACAATTCTGAAGAACAAGCGAAACATCTTTCCTATATTCTTCTCTCATGATGATTGCAAACAGCGGTCTCACTGGTCTCTGCCCTGTGTGTTTTCAGTGTGCGAGAACGGCTGGAGGTGTTGCCTAATAAACCGAGACAGGAAGATGCCCACAGACTACATCAGGAACGGAGTGCTCTACGTCACGGAGAAGTACGTGCTCATATTTCATCATTAAATGTCTGACTGCATGAGGCGGAGATTGAAGAAAATGACAATTGTTCCATGGATCGTCAGTGGTACCTTTTAGTTCTGCATATTGTATTTCATAAAGTGGGGAAAAGTAGATTAAACCCTGGAAAATGGTTACTCCTTGAGGAGGAGGAGGAGGAGGCTTAGTCCAGTGTGTTCGTGGTACCAAGTAACGTAGAGGGTTCGTAACAGAGCCACAACAAATGTCCCTCTCTGTGTCAGTCTGTCCACGGAGGACCAAGTAGGACAGCCCTCCTCCTGAGAATACCTCTGAACTTTAAACGTCTCCACCGCTTCGGATATGGAACCGACAGGAAGTCCATTCAGTTTGTTGTCCGTCTGTATTTTCCTTTAAAGCGGGCTTCTCTCTCTCTCTCTCCTTCAGTTACCTCTGCTTTGAGAGCTCCAGCTCCAAATCCAGCTCGTCCAAGAAGAATAAAGTTATCAAGCTGGTGGACATCACTGACGTACAAAAGGTAGATATAAAGACTGTACATGATGTACGAATTGGGATTTTATTTCCCCTTGTATAATTATGTGCTATTAAAAATCGTAATAATAAGCCTCTTTGTTTTTCCTCCCCAGTACAAAGTGCTGTCAGTCCTACCAGGAAGTGGGATGGGCATCTCTATAGCTACTCCTTCCACTCAGAAGGTACAGTCTGGAGAGACATTTGTTCCTGTTTACATTCATATGGTGCTTTTGGATTTTCCCAAACCTGCATGTTCCCTTCAAGACATCATTGTCAGCACATTACCTCATTCTGCCAAGTAGGACACATCTTAAAATCCTTGCCTGTGGCGTCGGCCTGAGGGCAGACTGACTATCTACTGCCACCGGAGGAACAGGTGGTGTTATGAGACAGTATGCTGGCTGGCAGCAGACAGCTCTGCAGCACAATGCATACCAAGTGTATTTGGCCTTTAAATGGATCCCTTCTTTGTGTCATAATTCATTCATCATTGTCGAAGCCCTTTTGCTTTGTGATTTAGACTCTTGCTGTCTTTCAACATGTGAGACGTAGATATTAATTACCCAGCGCTGCTGTTCCCTCCAGCCTTTGGTGTTTGGAGCCATGATCCACAGAGACGAGGCTTTCGAGGCCATCTTCACCCAGTACATGAAGATCATGACCACCACCAAACCACCGGCCAGCGCCGAGCTCTAGACGGCCTGTATGCCGGCGACAGGCCTCCATACTGGGGCTAACGTCTGGGGCAGAGAGTCTCCTGAGATTCAACTGGACTGGAAGATACTTAGAAGAAGAAAAAACCCTGAGCCTCATCCTCCTCTTGTGATGGGCGTCAGCTTCCTCGTCGGAGGGGACATCTGGGTGTGTCGGCTGCATGTAGTTGGGGTTTAGTGACATCCCACGCTGTTTTTATGAGTGTTGGATAATTCACAAAATCCGCTAACTGTTCCTGAGGAGGAGGAGCGAGGATCGGTGTGGTTTTTATCAAATCAGGGGGGGGGCTGGTTCTCCTCTCCCACCTGACTGGAGAGCTGGTTTCCTGACGTGTGTGTGTGTGTGTGTGTGTGTGTGTGTGTGTGTGTGTGTGTGTGTGTGTGTGTGTGTGGAAGTGATGGTCTTAAAAGTGCGTCAAGTGGCTCTACTTTTCTCTGCGTCGGCGGAGAGACTTCTCCTGTGGCCGGATGATGTCGAGAAGTGCTCGCCTTGGCTGTCGAGTAGGAGATCAACAGGAGGCTCTTTTAACTGCCAGACAAAGTACTATGTGAAGTTATAAATCACTGCAAAAATATTTCCACATTCAACTGGCTGATCGGTGCCTCGTGGCGTAGCCCGACAACGTTTTGTGAGTGCGAATGGTTCGGGGTTTTTTTTTTTTTTTTATCAATATGTATTAGCTGTGAAAATGTCAGCTCACCATGTGACTGACACAGAGCCTTTCTGTTAGTTTACATTGCTGCTGTCCGATTTATTTCTTGCTGGACGCATTTCAGCAGCAACGGTATGTTTTTAGTCTTCTCTGTCGACCCAACAGAGAATGTACGCTGAGTTCAGCTTCGGTGTTTGTAAGTGAGCGTATGTGACAAGTCGAGTGGTTTTTGTTGTTGTTGTTTTTCTTTTCAAAAATGCCTTTTTTTGAAAAATGTCTCTTTTTAACAAACGGCCTTTGGGACGAGTAACTGGTGGTCCCGGAGCTGCTGATTGCGTCCAAGACGAGAGCACAACCGCTGTTAAGACGGTTCAAACACTGACTGCCATTTAGAGCTACGGCCCAGCGGAGAACACGGCCTCCCCATGTCCACGCTTCTCTCTCCAAGGCACAATCTGTACAGATGTGTGTGTGTGTGTATATATATGTGTAGAGAGGTTTTCTATTCCTCCATCAATGGTATTCTCCCAGCACTTTAGTAGAGCGGTAACTGGAATTCCTGACATTTAAGTTGCGGTGAATACTTTTTAAAATATTCACGACTTGAGCCGGAATCCGTGGTCAGTGTTGAGCAAATAGTCTGAAAGCTCCCACTTATTAACAACACATTGATGTCTTTCTTCAACCTGACCGTGAAAGAAGAAGCCACAAAGACCCCTACCACAGAAATACCTGTTAAACATGCCTCTTCCCGATTGGCTGATCTGACTCACGAGCAGTAATATAAAGTCGAGAGTTATTTGTTTGAAGTGGAAAACCAGGACTATGAGTTCTGAAGGCATGCCGAAGTACTTCCTGTTTGCTAATTTTCTTCACTTATCTGTAATGCCGCAGTGAGTAGAGGTTTGTCATCCGGCTGCTCTTCCGCTTGTTACGTGAGTGTTTGTAAACGGTACTATATGAACTATAATGGATAGAAGTCTAGACTGAACAGAATATTTCAACGTCACTTTATTTCAAAGACGCCGTTCACGAGATTAAAGCCGGTCTTTGCTCTTGCAGAACGGCGTGATATGTAGAAGTGTGATGCCAAACGACAGCAGACACACGTCACCGTGTTGTTTTCGGGGGAGAGGAATGGAGACGGGATGTGTGGAGGTCATGTCTCTTTAGATTATAGATTATATACGAGAGAGCGGTAGCTGTTCCACCCTCCCAACTCCTACGTACCCAACGGCCAGCAGCACAAGCTTTAGTTTCTAATGTGTAAATCTTACGAAACACTGTTGAAAGGGAGACCTTGACATTTATATTTACTTTTATTCCGGGTGATTTTTACTCACTGGGCACTTCTTTATATTGAACCATCCTAGAATCTCACTGGTGTCATTGTTCCTCTAAAGAAAATCTAGATTCTTTTCTGCACTCCAGGCTTCAAATGTCAAGGTCTTAAAGTCTAAACAAGTCCTCTTCCCATCACGACCAGTTAGAATCAACTGAGCTGGATATGAAGTTGCCAGAGAGGCAACGGACCAGTTCAAAGACCCACGCTTATTGTTTTTAGTTCGAACTAATATAAAGATGGAGATTTTTATTTTTTTTTCCTTTTGACGTCCATTTGTATGATTTGGCTCGTCATTAATCGGCTGCCTTCCCAGACATGGATTTTCTATTTTTGTTTATGAATAAATTGGATCCATGATCGGGGGAGACCTGTGGGATATTGGAGCAGGTGACATCAGTAATTAACGCTGTCTCACTGTGTGATTTGACGGCTCCTTGTCGTCCTTAAAGCTTTTACCTGAAGCCTTTTCTAGTCTGTTACGTCTGAAAACCAGTTCTCTGGGGGTCAGAGACCCCCAACAAGGCTGCACTCGGATGGAGCACAGAATGTATCACGTTCTAAATGTCTCTAATATATATTTTCTTTTTGCCAAAATCTTTCATTTTTCTGTCTGCCATATTCTGCCTACGCTCATGTTTACAGAAGGTTGTAAAACTTGCTTTGTTGTTTCTCTTAACCCAGTTTGAATTCCCTTTGACTCCGGAGTTATGAAGACTGGACCGCTGTTCTTTGAATTACTGTCTCCGCTCTCATTGGCTCTGCACCACTCGCATGACCATTTCTGCTCACCTGTGACCAATAGGAAACTCCAATCACGGCAACAACAAGAGCAGTATTTTAAACGGCATACGTACATGGTCATATCCAACGTCTCAGTGCTTTGCAGTGTAGAATGTTGTTGCAGTGAAACACGGCTGAGAGCAGAGATGGTCACGGTGGACTGAAATGACAACATCGGTGTTTTTGACATTGTGAGAGAACGGCAGGAAAAGAGTGTGTTTCAAAGTTTATTTTTTTTTTAAATGAAAATAAAAATGTTGCACATTGGAGAAAAGCGTCCAGGAAATGTCAAAGGAACAGTGTGACATTTTGGGATGAGAAGTTTGATGCCACTCTCATGTCTGTATGAAGCTAATGCCTGTTAGCTTAGCTTAGCTTAACCTCTGGACAGAGCCGAGCGAGCTGTTTCCAGTCTTCATGCTGCTCGCTGTAGCTAGATATTTACCACAGAGTTGGAAATTAAATAACTTTGATTTTGAGTCTACTTTTGTGGTTCAATTAAAGAATTTGTAGTCGATATGTGGTTCGTCCACTTTTTTTAATATAAGCTAATTAAGGGATTGCATCATCATTTAAATGCACATATCACATCAATGGTCTCGCTGCAGCACTTGCTGTGAGAAGTTGAAACCCTCCTGATTATAAATTTAAACGATTACTTTGGGTGCACAGAAAATATTCATATATATTAGAAAATTAGAAAATATATATACATCATAATAATATTCCCAATTTGTAGGATGTAATCACAAGAAACGCACACATTCCTACACACATTGTTTAACATACAATGGTCTATTTGTTAAAGGCCAATAAAAAGACATAATCAATAAAGAGCAATATTAGATTGTTCTTTAAAAGATTACCGTCCTCATCCAGACGTGGACTGAACCACACAATACTGCTGATTTTTACTTCAGTCCCTTAACATTACAAGATTCTGTCTCTGGGAACTTCACACCACGAGGACGCCAACAAACGCATTTCCCAAACATGTCTCCATATTCCTTTAATGTTATATGAGCTGCACATAGTGTCTGCCATGCTGTGCATCCCGCTTCTGTCAAACAACACTTTTGAGTGCCGACCTGTTGTCAAAAACAATGGTGTTGTCCTCTCAAGCCCCCCCCCCCCCCCCCCCTCCCTGTCTCCAGGCTGCAAACAGGCCGACGTTATGACTGAAGAGAGTTTAAGGGTTAAACTAAATGCATGTTAAGAATCTGAAGCAGTCGGCATCATTACACTTGGTACGGTCAGTGAATTGCAAATATAAGTGTTACTGGGGGAACACTGCTGTCATTACGATTCATTAATTTGTCACCTGTGACAATCGACTTCCTCATTTATTTCTCCTATTTTTGTCAGAGGAATTTGTATACAAACGATTGAAATGTACAGTGGAGAAAACAAAAAACTGTTTTTAAAAGACATGTCTATTGTAGAGGATAATGTGATGTACATTTTTTTTTTAATTTAAGTAAATGAATTTAAGGTATTTTTGCTCTTGTGTCTGTCTTCTTTTGTTCGGTGGGACAAACTGCAGTGTGTCTCGACGGCCACACGAGGTCACTATGAGACCTTGTGTGTGCTGGGAGAATATTTTACTATGAGACCTTGTGTACAGATCAGTATGCTGGGAGAATTTTTTTTTTTTTTTACTTTCCCTATTCAACAGAGAGGTCAAAGGTCAGGGATCGATGCTCCAGGATATTTCAGAACTTTATTCCCAGTGTAGGAATAAGAAAGTGGTTTGGCATGTTACCCGTCTAAATCCATTGGACAGACAAATAATCAGGAGGTGGATGAAGACATGTTTGCATTCTGTTCTGCTCTTGTGAGTTCAGGCAGCAACATTTCTTTGGCTATTTACCGAAATGTAAAGAATCTGATCATTTAAAAAATATATATTTTGGGCCATAATTGCGTGTGGCAATGCATGTAAAATGCATGTTTCTCGACTACAGAAATGGAGAAAATGCAGTTGAGAACTTGAGACGGACACAGAAGATGGTTTCCTTTTTTTTTTTTTTAAAGTTCTACATTCAGCGCGATTACGCCTAAATAGCTCAATTTCAACTCAAATTTCAGGTAGTGGCTGACCGGTTCCCTTTATGCTGCAGTTGAAAAGACGTCCACTCAAGCTGTGAAAATGCACATTTGTTTGAGAGTACTAAATGTTTCAATTCAAGCAATTGATATTTGAAAGGCCATTTGACAAGAGAGAGCATTTAGCTCTTGCATCCATGTCTACATGAAAGTATGTTCTATTCTACTTCAGCTGAGAAATATATAAACAGAGCACACTGAAGGCTAAAATGCATAATTTATTTTATTTGAGAACTCATTTAGCGATCAAAGAGAAAAATGAAGACAATATGGTTTATCTTCAAAAGAACAAAAAAAAATCAATCCTGGCTCAGATACAAGAAAAGCAACATTTCATGCTGAACATATTTCCTGTGGAGGACCTGTCACAGCGTGAACGCACACTGATCCTGAACCTGAAGTGATATATATATATATATAGATATATATTATAGATATTTTACATGGCCCCTACTGCTTCGCGTGATGGATTCCGTGTATTTTTAGTCAACCCAAAGGAGACATAGAATAGTGGCGCCATTTACCATTTTTTTACCACCACGACTAAGTGGTGCCACGGTTTGACGGAGCAGCTCAGCCTCCTTGTCCGCGTCGGGGGAACGTGCGCGTGCTCATTCTGCACGCACCACTGTCAAAAAACCTGAGTTGAATGACTTGCTGTGTCTTTTAAGTATTTATATTGGCATCGCATCTGCACACTTTGGCAGTGGCATGAAGCAGTGTTGTCATTTAGCTCAAACGCCACTTAATGACTTGGTCATATCAGCATAACGACAATATCTCATCAAAATCAATTCATTTCAATGTAAAGTAAATTTCCATTTGCTTGCAAAGCAAAGAAAAAATACATTAAAAGGTAATGCACTGCATGGTGTTTCACGGCAGCAAAATAAGGCTCATTCTAAGGTAACGAAAACACAACGACTCTTATTTTCAGGGGATTTTACACTGACGAAGAAATACTTCATATTATATTCCATTTCTGCCAAAAGAGCCCCCTAAATGTCACACACTGGTCCATTGTTTTTTTACCCCTTGCAACATGATATCATCTGTACCAAAAAAATGAAAAAAGCCTTTACTGCTTAACCCTACATTCTATTTCCCACCAGATCGTTACTCAACACCCACAGTCCACCTGCACAGGTGTTTCCACTGCTCTGGCCTCACGAGACCTTTTATCCGGATTGTGCAGGAGCGTACTGTTAGATTTGTACTTTTTTTTTGCACATTGTTTTGGGCCCAAGACAACCTTGACGTTTTACATTTCTCACATAACAGTTGAGTGTGTTGGGTTTGGTGACTTCACTTTGTTTCCAACCCAGCTGTACCCAGCGCCAACCTGAGCAGAGGTCCAATCACCTGCAAGATTGGAAACACCTGCGACAAGTTAAGCGCTTGAGTCTGAAACATGGGGAGGTAAGAGAGACGCCGTAGAGTTGTTCTTTATCTCATAAAAAAAGAAAAAGAAATAAACGTTAACGGAATAAATTGCTAGAGCTTCTACTTGACAAATTGCAGGAATATACCATTATACAGTGCATGTGTGTAATAAAGATTAAACAGTAAAACAAACTATAATATAAAATGATTTATTATGGTCAACATGCTTGGCCTTCTCTTCCAAATGTATTTTTTTAATCTTTCCCTCTCACACACTACATACCAGTTATTTTTGATCTGGTTCAGGACACAGATGAACGTTTAGTGAGCGCACAGTTCAATAACGCTCCTGTAATTGGATTCTCACACAAAACAGCTCCAAGGAGCGACAGCAACAGCTTCTTTGTCTTCACCGAGGTCTTTTTTGCAGATCCGGTGTCAGCTTTACCCTGCCAGTGAACCTTTTCCGCTCGTTCCGCGATGAAGACTACAAAGCTGCGTGGAGAGGTATACGCCCGCGCTGAGAGGAAGCAGCTATTTCTGTCTGCAGGGCCACATTGTCTGCTAATTCACAAAACACACCGCTCACTGTTTTTACTGCAGCCGAATGAGGCTTTTCATGCCGGGTAGAGCCTTCCAGAGAGCATGAGAGACAAGCACACCAGCCATAGAAAAACTATAAACGCCTCTGGCTGGTGATAATGGTTGATGGAAGTATTGCTCATGAGTATGTGCGATTAGAAGTTAGTCAGCCTCTTCTTCTCCGGCACAGGGCCGTAGCCGGAAATTCAAAAATACAGAGGTCATGAGTTACGGTACCCCCAATTAACCGACCCCCCCTCAGTTACTGCTGTGCCACCCAAGTGGAATTCTTACTCATTTCCTTCACAAGTAAATAAACAAAGGCTTCTCATTTCTAGACTTTACAGGTTAAAAGCAGATTTGAATGTGGCAAGTGACAGAGAATGGTAAGGAGATTGCCGGCGGCGGATCTGTTCGGATCGGATGCATCGGATGCTGTTGCAGTAGTGCAGTCGAGAGGTGATGAAGGCGAGGATGAGCGTCTCAGCGGCTGTGGAGGAGAGGGAGGGGCGTAGACGGGTGATGTTTTTGAGATGGAAGAAGGCGTTTTTTGTGATGTGATTGGGAGAGGGTTTTGATCAAAAATGATCCCGAGGTTACGGACATGTGTGGAAGCAGGAACAGTGGTGCCATCGATGCAGAGGGAGAAGTTGTGGTGGGATTTGTTCAGTGATTTGGGGCCGATGATGATGAGGATATTAGATTTGTCGCTGATGAGTTTGAGGAAGTTGGCTTGCGTCCAGGTTTTTATATCTGCGAGGCAGTTGGGGATGGTGGAGTGGGTGGTGGAGGTGATGGATTTGGTGGAGATGTAGAGCTGTGGAAGTGGAGACTATGGTCGAGAAATGATTGGAGACATTATCTTCTGTACGGGTAAAAAAAGAAAAAATCAAGACCCTTCATTGAATATGTATTTGTACTTTCCCCTCGACTTGGAAAAAAAAATTGCAAATATCCTCCCGCCCAATTGGTGTAAATAATCGGTAAAAATCGTTTCACCGTTATTAACGAAAAGAAGCATCGTATGAAGAAGTAATTACTTTGAAATAAAGTCAAGGCTGAGAAAAAAATTCATGAGCCTCCCCCTTTTCTGACCCCCTCCCTTATAATGTCCGTACAGTCCCTATTAATAGAAACACTAACATTAGTCTGTGAAGATTAACCAGTGCAGGGTATGTGTGATAAAACATCCTAAGAATGTGAAATAAATATCTTAAACGTGACAGTGGGACATACGATATTAAAATATGCAATATCATTTCGGGGGGACCATAATAAATGAGAGCCACTTAAGCTGCTTAATGTCCATAAACCATATCTCTGTGATATATTGAACACACGTCGTTATGCTAATGAGGTCATTAATTAAGCTAATTGTCATTCATTAGCAAATAATTCTATGTCAGCATACTCTTCTCCACATAATGGCCAGTGGTAATGAAAGCTCGGTGTCTTAACTCATTAAGGAGTGATAGCGGTTTTTGAGAAAATGGTTTTTCTCCTCATTAATATCTAAATTTATCCGGCGAGGTGTTTCAACGTCGAATCAGATCGTCGGCTCTGTGGAGCGCGTAAATGACGGCATGCTCCTTCATAGCATTGTTCCAGTCGAGCCTGTACTGTACAGACACACACACACACACACAGAGAGAGACACACACACAGACACACACTTGCGCATTCACATTCACAACCTTCCCCGAGGCCTCCAGCTGTTTGCTGTGTGATGAAGAAGGTGAAAGTGGAGAAGTCTCTGTGCTGTGCGGCTACGCGGAGCCCCGCGGAAGCATTTGATCCAACGGTGGTACAACATGCGTTTTATACGGGTTTTTTTAGGATCACATATAAGTCAAGCTCATGCTGAGCTGTAACACGATCAAGCCTTAAAAATATTTGGAAAAACAAAGTTTGCGATGGTTTGTTTGCACTTTTAGAGTTTCTGAATTTGCTTTAATGAGGCACTTTGTGTTTGCTCTGCTCGGCTGTTGTGTTAAAGCTGTTTGCCTTTTGTCTGGAACATCTTGTCTCGTACTCTATGCTTTATGTAACTGTACTACATCTATCTTTGTGCCTGTAGCCGCCTTATTATTGCATCTTCGAAGATGTTCCTTACTTGACATGGCTACATTTTGTTTGTGTTCATTTTTCAAAGAAGAAATAACTCAAATAATTGAATGAAACTTCCTCAAAGACAATGTTTGCCAGGCTTATTTATTTTTGGGTCCATATTAGGATTTTTATCTGGCAGAGCCGGCTGACTTCCTGCATTATTTTCCGAAAACAGCTTTTCTGGTAGTAAATTGTGAAAAATCATTGTTGATCTAACCCTCACATGCATGTCATACTTCAGCAACTGCACTTCTGTTGTTATTTCATCCCAAACGACAATCTTATCCTAAACCTAACCAAGTGCTTTTGTTGCCTAATTAGTTTCCTGTGAAGGAAAACAAGGTTCATTTTGAAAAGACTGAATGCATGCAGCAAGCGGAAATTGACTTGTTGGCTTTCGTTGGTCAACGAAAAATAAGGCACAAAGTAAAAAGTAAAGTGTATATTTGTGACTTGTTTTTAAAAGTCTTCAAAAGGACCAAATGCACACTCACGTTCCACACACTCCATTAAATCTCCTTTTCTTTTGCCTTATGTTTTGATGCTTTTAATGGTTTTATGGGAAGCACTTTGAATTACCTTGTTGCCTTGCTTTGTGCATAACACCATTCTTATTGTTTAAATATTTTCCGAGTCTTCTCGGAACACATTTCAATCATCAAGCATTTGCATCACTGCTGCAGCGGGTTTCAAACCACTGACCTCAACAAGCTCCCTCTGCTGTTTGAGCGCGCTCGACCTGACTCGACCTGCTGCGCCCCACTGTGGAGCCCACTCATCAATATTTCAGCAGAAGTTTGCTCATTGCACAATGAACTGTTTCCCCCCATCGCTCGAAGCCATATACATGCAGGCGCTCATGCGTGGAGCCAGTGAGCACACACACACACACACACACACACACACACACACACACACACACTCTCACACACACACTGTGATTTGATGACTTTTGATGCTAATGAGCTGTTGTGGTGTTTACCCGACACGCATGGTGGGTGTCGCATGGGGGCAGCCGCCGCCTGCTTTTAATGATGTTTATTTGGCACACGTCTGAGGAGTTAACGTGTGTGTGTGTGTGTGTGTGTGTGTGTGTGTGTGTGTGTGTGTGTGTGTGTGTGTGTGTGTGTGTGTGTGTGTGTGTGTGTGTGTGTGTGTGTGTGTGTGTGTGTGTGTGTGTGTGTGTGAGACTGGCAGATGTTTAAGATGAGGGAGTGAACGCATCAAGAGATAACTCCCGCAGATAACCGAACGGTGTCACGGCCCAGCGTTCGACGAATGAAGGAACGCGGCCGGCGTCTTGTGTCTCTGCTGTTTGAGTTTTTAAATGGCGTGTTCAAATTGTTATTCTCTTGTCTCGCTGACTGTCGAAGCATGCTTGCCTCTTTTGAACGGAGACAGAATTGTTAGGCCGTCAAAGGGCGGGCTTCGAGTCGCGTTAATGTTTCCGAAAAGAGAAAAACAAACCTGAAGATAATTAGAGGCCTGGAACTAAGACATGACTGAAGCTGCTCGGTGAATAAGAAGGGAGTTGGGTTTGAAGGGAATAGGTCGGCAGGCTGTTTGGAGAATGGACTGTCCCGATGCTTAATAACTTCCGTGTCCTTGGCAAAGACGAGGGCCAGTGCTTTGTTTTGAGGAGAAAAGATTTTCAGTTGCCAGCGAAGCGAACACAAAGCGCCTTAAATATCTGCCAATAAACAGTGAGCGTTTGTCTTTGATTGATCATGTGACAAAATGCTTCATTAACCACCATATTGGCATGTGTACGGCAAAACAGCATAGCAGGCGTCACTCCTCGTTGAATCTATTTGCGTAACAATCGGATAACTTCACAGTCCAGCGTGTTTGGCGCTCACGGCCTCTGAAGGACCAGCGGAGGCTTTGGAGAGAACAGCATCTGTCTGCACGTTACATCTGAGGTCACGCTTATCTGACGGGGGGGATCTCTGTGTGCGGTGTGTTCGTGTGTGTGTGTGTGTGTGTGTAATAAAGTGTGGCACCGATTGTCACCAGGGAAACATGAGGGGGAAGGCTGACGAGAGCTGCTGGTCGTTGTTGGCACCTTCGTTTGGCCTGTCCTCCAGAAGGACGACACAGGGTGGAGGAATGTGTGTGACACGATTATTATTCTGCTCTTGCGTTGTGCAGGAAAGCTTAGCAGATAGCTCACAGTAGATCCTTGCAATAAAGACCCGGGCATCCGTTGCAGAGTTTCAGGGCTTTAGTTCGAAGTTCTTCATTTTGTAAAACTGTGGAAACACAATATGAAATATGGCCTTACAAACTGTCCATATACACATACATGAATACACAACAATCCAGCGTACAGCCAACATGAAAGAATGTTCGACTAGCTAGCTTCTGAGCTAATATTAACATTGCCGTTAATGGAGAAATGGCACCACAAGCCGAGTGCCATGCAGTCCCATTATATTGGACAGCGGCCGATATCTCCAAAACTAGGCCGCTCACGCCAAATCAAGCTGGATTGATAAATAGCACAACAGGTAAGCGGACGAATATGTATTTTTTGTTTTGTGGTGAAGTGTTGCTTTAAGTTGTTAAAGAGGTCTTAAGTCTAAAAGGCTGTATAGTGGCACTGATGGTGGACAAATATTCTACTTTCTATGTTTTTGATGATATTGAGCTTCCGATTATAAAGTATTTTTGTTTTTGCTATTTTCAGTCATCCAATGCATCATTTTATTCCTTTTTAATGCGTTTCGTTTGGAAAAACTGAGTCTTTTTCAGCTGACGGATCTTACCGGCTCCCCTTCTCTCACAGGTGAATCCGTCTTTCTGCTGATTGCTCGTTAGACCTTGTGTCAGACTCACTGCTGGTCTTTGATGAAGCCTTCACACTGACATGCAGATTTGTCAGTCATTTGTCAATTTCTTGTAAACAAATTGATGAAACGAATGAAGCTGTAGGATGACCTTTTCACGACCACAAGAATCCTTTCATTTCTAAATGTCTCTCAGGGAAAACTAACCCACGGGAAATCACCTGTTTCCTCTCAAGAATTCAGCATCTCTGTTTCTATTGGCCGGTTTCAACGACCGAAGCCATGGTTATAAGGAACACCTGTGTGAGGATCTCTGTTTCTTCTTTCTCTCACACACACACACACAACACAGTGGAGATATTGTTGCTCTTTGCGAAACTGCCATTTGGTTTTTTACAAAGTTGCTTATGAAGCTTTCAAGTCTTTATTCATTTGTTCTTCTTTTGACATGAAAAAACGAAACAACTTGTTGGTTTTGAAGTCTTTTATCAAAAGCTTTCACATTCACATTACACCAGCCATTCCTTTTGTTAGAAGGCAGGAAGTTTACACACTCAAATCACAAAGCCACAACAAAGAAGAACATCTCACTCCCACTAATTGAGTCCTTTGACTATTTGCTTTAATTCACTTCAAATATTGGTTTTGGCCACAGGCAGGAAAACCACTCTGCGCACAGCAGGTGATGAAACGGAATTAGAGGGAAAAACAAATGACTGCAGATGACACAAATCTCCACACATCATAAATCCCTTTCAATCAGGTGATAATGAGCCAAAACCGTGACAACAAACATCAATAAATGCATAAAATACAACATATGAGAAAAGAGGATGAAAATGAATTCCGATTTTCATTCAAAAATTGAGCAGGAAAAAGGATTTTCACTCATCAAAATAGCTCTTAGTTGGACCGCTACATTGTGGCTCACAACCAAGAAGAAGTTACGTCCGTAGTGTTCCACTGCGATGTCAATTTGTCTCGCTTAAAGAGAAACATACAGTGCCCTCTATGAGGTGGGGGCACCGGTTTCCTCCAATTGAGGAGGACGAGCTGTCGAGAGGTTTTTTGAAACTACAGCAAGTTGTTAAAGATGATGACCATGGCGCCAAATTGAAGTTTGCCACTGCGTTTTTGCGGTCTTTCGGGGTGAACGGCACACGGTGCATCTGTTGGTCTCCATCTAGGCGTGTCTGTCTCAGTTTTGTCTCTTTTCTCTCCCAGTAATCAAACCAGGGCCTCCTCACACCCTGCCTCCCTCCATCCTCCTCCCTTCTCTCTCATACTCCCCTCTTCCTGTCCTGACACTCAGTTATTTCCCAAGCTTTTCGCTGTCTCCATTTTAATTACACAAAGTCCTTTTTATTTTTTTGAGTTGGAGGGCTGTGCTGCGCCACGGAGCTGGCGGGGTAATCATAATGTGGTTATTCATTCGTGTCACATCCACACAAAAAAAGGAAAGGAAGGTGGAAGTAATTGAGTCCACGGCGGCTCCTTTGCTGAGGCCAGAGGGTAATGAGTGTTGCCGTGCGTTTGTGTGCACTGTGTTGTTGAAGTTCTCTAAATATTTGTCAAATTCCTTTTTTTAAAACGCTTGAATAAGACAAGATCCAACAGAGCGTAATGGTTCTGCCGTTTGAAACCTGTTTTGAGCTGTCTTTACAGTCATTTGCTAATTAAATCAGATACTGTTAACAGAAACAGGCCTAACTCATATTTGATCAACATCAATAAGAACCCCCGTCCACTGGCAACAGCCCTTTCTTTCACACAGGACACAGGCCGTGTCATTTTGACGGGCACGTCCATGAAGTGCCAATGAAGGGTTCTGAGTGTGGCAGTTCACCCTGCCTCTGATAACTAACAAGTCCTTTTGGACACAAGCCTCAATTTACATCAGCATCATGAACAACTTTTCTCGTCATGCTTCTCCACCTTTCATAGGAATACTGTTAACCAAACCAAGAGACTGGACCATGATACGTATGAATCTACTGCTTTCTTCACCGTTCGTGAAAGAAATCCTAAAAGTTGTATGTGCTTGGCTCCTGGGCTCTTGCATTGTATTTCAGACGAGCCTTTGTTTGATACTTCCGATCCTCGCACAGGGCCGCTTCATTCATTGTGTTTCAATCCCAACTTTGTCCGTGATTACCGGCCTTCGACTGCGAAGCACTTTGTAGCTTTCATCTTAAAAGTGGCTGTAATGTCTGAAATTACAGTGATAGTGATTTATTGACGTTAAAACTCCTACGCCCAGCACCTTTTTAAGCGATGGGTTTTGCTCTTTTGTGTCTCTTCCAAAGCCTTCGTCAGGGGTGGATTGCACACTGTGGTCAGCTATTTTCTTTTTACATCTCTCTGCAGCCCTGTAATACACACTATATACTGATGACGGTGATAAATGATCTAATCCAGAGAAGACCAACATTTCACTTCTCCCCCGGGCTGCAGATGAGACAATCAACTCCTCATATTTATGTCTGTATCATGATTTAGTGAAGAACAGAGAGACGCTTACCTTCATCATTCTGCATTCTGCATTCGGCCGTCAGCATTGGTCTGCGCCAATGTAAATATGTATATTCGGAGTTTAGAGTGCTTTATCGTCTGTTTTTCTTTTGCTTCTCTCTCCAGCTAAGTCCCTCCTCGTCTTCCTCTCATCCTCCTCCTCCTCCTCTCGCCCCCCTCAGATGATTGTGCAGAGCTGGAGGACTGTGAATTCTGCCAATCATTTTAATTCCAGCATCATTTTCATTATCTTTGAGAGGTTATTATCTATAAGAGGTTAAGATCGTCTCTCTGCAAATTCAAAACCCAGTGCAGGAATAGTTACATTCGCATTACCTCATCCCACCACTTGGTGGCAGTCTTAGAACACAGCAGGGCTAGGTCAGCATAAGGCGTCCATGTGCGCACATGCCTGCATAGACGTATGTTTGCATGTACACTCATTGCAGTTGACAGAGATCGAGGGGATCTGTCGACAGGCTGATGGATTCATCGAATTATCTGAATAAAAATGGGATAAATGTGCCGTTTCTGACTGTGTAGCATGTTAGCATGCACATACGCAATGGCGGGCCTGCTGCAGCTCCCAGTTAGTTCCTTGTTTAAAAATCTCCAAATCTCTCAAATGCAACACAGTGAGTGTATAATGGAGCTGGACCTAAAGGATAACCTGACATCACCGTAACAGCCGGGGATCAGGTCTGTTTCAAAATAAAACACGAAGTTCTAAAAAAAGCGCACGACTGACAATTTAAACATTTGAAACAGTTTTTAACACTGAAAGGAGCTGAAGTGTCGATTTAAGTTGAGCGTTGAGTGAAGTTGAAGCAACAGTGCTGAAAGACGCTTAAGATTCAGTTGAAGTTCAAGCAATTAAAAAGAGTTGAACTGTCAGTTGAGATATCTGTGATAAAGGAGCTGGAAGGGTCAGTTGAAGGGGAAAATCCTAAAAGACATGAATGCCAACGTCAAGTGTTTGAATTGAACAGTAGATCACTGGAGAGCACTGAACGCAATTGTGACTGAGAGGAGCTGAGAGCTCAAAACTCAAAGGTTATGCCCAATTGTGCAGTTTTTATGCTCACAATGTGTTTTTTTTGCCTTTGTCGACAAAGAGTTGATGTTTTAATTGGATTATGGAAACGCCTTTGTCGAATAAATTCTGACAAAGCAAACATTTAGCTCAGATGACTGATCAGCTTCGGTTTCTGCTGTGGGCGTCTTCTCAGATAGGACAATAACGTGCGGATGCTCGTCTCTGACTCCGGACAGCATGAAACATGGCCTTTAAAATATACTTCCGTCTTCACAAGAAGTTGAGTTTAGGCAACAAAATCACTCGGTCAGGGTTAGGAAAAGATCGTAGATGACGTTAACTTGAGTAATGGCTCACGTGACTAATGATTGACTAACGGGTCCCGTGACTGACGAGCCAAAGTAAGTCAACGTTGCATTTTTGTTTCACACGGGACACGAACATCTGTCTCCTGTGTGAAAGTCATGTGTTGGTTTTGCCCATTCTGCCCGCCGTAAGTGGGCTATTGCACACTATTGCACACTTCATACCACTTCAGTTTCTCTGAGCATCTTACAATGATGCAGGTGGGTTTCTATTGGAGTTAGTTGAAAGCGTGGCCCAATTTAAACAGATTCCCTGAAGACCCCTCTCACATGACCTCTCAAGTAGATCGGCCAAGGCCGACTTGTTTTGTTTCTGGGTCGCATGTTTCGTCTTCTACTGTGTTTCCTGGCAGATTACATCCAACTTCTGTAGAAACTATACAGGCTAGTTTATTGTCTCCAAACCAGTTAATGGAAATGTGCCCAATTTAGAATTTCTTTTTTGCAACATTTAAAATTCTCTTCCCAATTGAATGGGAACATGAATACTGACGTCTCTCAGGGTAGACAACTGGGTGATTGGATAGTCACGAGCTCATCTTGGAGGATTGTTTATGGTTTAAACTAGTGATGTGACATCTCACTGATCCAATTTGAACTCTTTCCTTTCTGTATATCCCTTCTTCTGTATCCATCTGCCCTCTTTGTTTCTCTCGGCATTCTACACAAACACATCATCATCAGCATGTGTCCATCTCTGCCTTGACCATCAGGTCCTCTTTCCAGGCTCTTGGCTTCTTACCAGGATCCAGGTTACCATGGCGACATGACGTGGTTTGAAGGAGCGAGTGAACCAGCGAGCATTGAAGATGAAGATGAAAGGAGGTAGAAGGCTGGAATCAGATTGTCTCCTTCGGTCACGCCTCGGATCCATCTTCTCCCCTCCGCCGGGCCACATCCCGCACACCCGAACCCAGCGCCACATAAATCACAATCGGCCACGAGTCACCTCTCATTGCTGTGCCCAACCACAGATCCACAGAGGAGGGGGGGAGAGAGAGCGGTATAGCCGTCACTCGTGGGCCTGCCCAGACTCTGGGTGCTTAGTGGTCCTAGACCTCGCTCCACCCCATTTCCACAGTCAACTTCGAGAAGCTCCATGGCTTCTTTACTGATATAGTTTCTTACAGCGTGGTCAAATGAAGATGGATTGGGGGTTAACGGCGTAATGATTCTGTTCTACGGGCAGCTGGCTGGCACTTTTCTCCACGGAAAACCCTGCTGAGAAGACTGTAGCTGAGGGACGGCTGTTTTTCTCCATCTCACTGTCTTAACTCTTCCCACTCTTTTCCTTTATTTTCTCAAGGTTTTATATTGACTTTATACACACACACACACACACACACACACACACACACTCACACTTCCTTCCTTCTCCTTCATCATTCGTTTTTGTCACCGATCTGGGCGGGCGTTAAAAGTTTCACTGGTCGACGTAGAACGACCAAAGAGCTTCAAAATGAGAGAAGCGGCTCATAATTACAGCGCTGTCACGGGCTGTTAGCTCGCTCATTCAGCTGCCCTGCGTGGGACGGCGGCCTCCTGCGATGCGTGTTTGTATGTGTGAGTGTGTGAGTGTGTGTTTGTGTGTCGGCTTCCCTCAGAGAGGTCAGCCTGAAGTTGAGAGAGATAGCAGATGTGCTACCCCATACCGCCTTATACACCAGCTGGGTGCTCTGTCAAAATACTATCAGTCACGACCAAGGAAGCGAGAACATGTGCATTTCACAGCAGAGAACGGTGCTGATGATACTCTGAATTTGTCTGTTTCGTTTTACTGTTCGTCTGTTTAGTCCCGTAACAATGAGAAGTCTTTTTCAAATTGTTCCACATTCAATGTTAACTAAAGGCCATTTCAATGTCTGGAGCAGTATTTGTTGCTGGGCAACGCGATTTCATTGTCTATAAAACTATCGATAAAATAAACAAGTGGTGGTTAAAGGCAATTTAGAACTCGTAAGAGTAGATAAGTCACACAGTAGAAAAATGGAGGTCAAGAGCGGTTTAGACAGTTTAAAGAGCAGTGGGTGGATGTTCTCTGCATGAGCGCCGCACAATCCAAATAAAGTGGGATTCTTATAAGCAATCGGATCATCTCTACAGATCATCCTTGGCGTTAAGCAGGCAATTTAGTTGGACTCCTGTTTGGCCTTTCTCAAATGTGAAATATTCCCGGTTTGCCTCTCTGTGCGAGGTGTTTACCTGTTCACTTGCCAGGCAGATGCGTCCGGCCTCCTCTCTGTCTCCACGGCTGGACGCCAGATAGGCTGCTTTCTGTGTCTGCTATTTAGCCCCCCCCATCCCATCCCATCCCTTCCCATGATACCGGAGTATGTTCGTGACAATGACCACAGGAGTGGAAAATGGACATCTGGCGCACCTGTCCAACACCGCACCAGTCTCACACACACACACACACGCACACACTACAACATTTGCATCTCTCTTCCCAGAGAGTGTGCGTTCGGGTCGTGTGTGTGATGATCTGGCGGTCATGCGCGGTGAAGCTCATGATCACCGAGACCTGACTCCTGGCCCACCGACCAACTGGCTGACCATATGGATGAGAAACACTGCCTCTGCTCTGCACTCCCTCTCATCACGTCACCCACGCCCTTCCTCTCCTCCCCCCACCCCACCCCCCCCCCCCCGTACCTACCCAAGTATCCCTCCTCGCCACAGCACTCCTGCTGACTTGCTCGTTCTTTTTAATGAATCATTGGGTTCACCTGCACCGAAGTGGAAATTCCACCCTCGTCATCCCCCATGTGTCACACTGGGTTTTATTTTGTGCTCCTGGTGGAGATTTGGAGGGACAGGCGGGTGCATGATGCATGGAAAGTATAAGATGAGATGAGATTTTAATCATTCCCTTGCTGAAAAGGGGTTGTTGCATTAACAAAAAGTAACAGGGGGGGGGGGGGAGCTGAAAACATTTTAGAAAAACCGTCATATACCACGAAAGAGGCTGCACGCAGTGTCTCTACCTTGCTCGCCGTTACATTAACAAGTGCTTCTCTCTTTGAGGATTTCTTTCTCAGTCTTTCGGAAAAAAGTAAAACTTAAAAATCAACCCCCCCTGTTCAGAAAAAATACAACGTATTGTTGAGCGAGGTCATGAAGCATATTTCAACATTCAAAAACGTTTTTTGGCCACTTGGGAGGAGCAGAACCTTCTAAAGTTGATTGAGCATACATGCTAGGAAACGTTTGCCTATTTACCGGCGGAAACAGATCAACACAGAATGCTGCAGTGATGGCGAATTTGTTTTCGGCCAACCCGGAAGGTAGCATCACCAGGGTTCCCTCGAGAAAAAGCTAATGCGATTTTGAATTACTGCATGAAATAAGCTCTGTGCGAACAAACGTTTGATACTTGATGATTTTTGAAGCGTAAATGCATTTGGCAGAAGTCAAAATCCACACCACGGTCGCATGAGTTCACATCAAAACCGCCAAAAAAAGCCCATTGAACTCAAGGCTCTATCTTGGTTCCCAACTCAAGAGATTTCTGCCTCTTCAACAAGATATTTTAAATCAGGTTTTTATACTTTCTGCGCTAACACGTGATTGTTTGGGCCTCTTTCTGCCTCCGACACCGGATAAAACCTCCTTCCCTTCTTGTCCTTACATCTGAAAAAGACTTGGTTTATTTCGACACATAAATATCACACTGTGGTTTGAACAGACCATTCAAACTGTGTGAGTAATGGCACCTTTTTTTCCTCATCTGCCTGTGCCCAAACTCCCCTGACATTGTACCTGTGAATCCACAACACCTCTCCCAGTGATTCCTCTGCCCTCTTTATGACAAAAGTAACAATTAGTGTGAGTCCCACAGCAGCGCTGGCTTCGTACTTTACTATCACGTCACCCCGAGTCTATTCCCAGGCTACACACAGGCGGCTTTGGCACAATGCTATTATCCAGGCCGGCCCATAGGAAATGGACTGAGAAGAGAGCTTATTGATTGTCTCTCTGTGAGAGGTGGTTGATTTTCTCTCTCACCTGTATCGCCTCTCGCTCGCCCTCCCCTCGTGTCTGTTGATCTCTCGTCTTTGTCTCCCCGAGTTGCATTACAACCCAAGACTGCATCTGAGGAGTGAAACTCGCAATCATAGAGAAACACACACCATAACACCATACTTTGTGTCCATCTTTTCTTCCCCCTGTCTCTAGTTTCGCTGCCCATCTGCACTGAATGTCAAAGCGTGGACACTTAAACGCGCACACGCAAATTCATGTCCGCTCAAGGGCATCTTTCCAAGGGTGTAGCCACCGTAGACGGCGTAGAAGAAGTGCGACCACAACGTCAGCCATTGGTTCGAAAAAGACATTTTAAGGCGACGAAAAGTTTCATGAACTGAAAACGCATTGTGAAAAGGTAAAGTTGTAAGAGGCCGGGACAACGTTGCGGTAGCGACCTGTCAATCACAATGTAATCACGCCCTAAAGCATTTATCGTCTATTTCATTCTAAATAGGACCATCGTTTACGAAAATCCTGCTGTATTGAAGAAGACTAGCAATTGAGACCATCAACTCATGTTTACAATGTTTACTGAGCTAATACATAAAGTGAGAAGTCTATTTTCTCATAGACTTGTGTACAATTGGACTGGGTTTTTTTGCAACAAGAGGAGTCGCCCCCTGCTGGACATCAGACGAATGATCAAACCAGCACTTTAACCCTCCTTGCTATCATTATTGCCCCTTTATTGAAAGTGTGTCTTTGTTCGTGTGTGGGGGTTTGGAAAGAGGGGGAAAAGAGAGAGGGGAGAAATCGAAGCCATTAGGCCTCTCCAACACTTTCCCGTGTACGACTCTCCTCGTATCTTCTCACGTGGGGAGAAGCTTTTTGGCATCGGCTGTAAAAATAGACTCAGTTTATTGTCTTCCCTTTCCCACCTAATTCTGTTCTAGACCCACTAACACGCCACCGTTTGATTCACAACAGGCCATTTGATATTCATGCATGCCTGGGAGACATCACCCAACCTCTCCGGGGACAGCTACAGATCTACCGGCTGTGTGCGTCTCTGTTTTTGTGTCTATCTGCGATCGAACAGCGACGCATTCTCATTCTGAAGCGTCTGTCCTCCGCGTCTCAATCATCCCACTTTTCTCATCGTCTTTCTCTGTTCGCCCTCATCTTCAGCGATTTTAATACAGCGCCGTACCGGTTTTCAATTACAACCCTATTTCTGAACACAGAAACGCACCGCTGATGCCGAGACGGGATCCTTCCACACCTCCACACACCCGCTACTTCTCGGAGATTCGGGCGTAGAGATTAGAAAACCCAAGAACATCCGATATTTCTGAATGTCATCAGCACGAAATAGCAAAGTCCTTTAAGGAATGTATGTCAACCCCCGGTGATGTGATGGAATGAGTGTGCTGTGCTAGAGGGGCATCATGTGTGCTGCTCTGTCTGCGTGTGGATTGATCAACGTGTCGGCCCCTCATGTGTGTGTGAAACAAGCCATATGTGTGTGTTTCTCCTTAATGTGCTTCACGTCTCAAAGGTGAAGTGTTTTCGAGATTGGCTGGTGGTTTGCGGCCAGATCCGGCGCTTCATGTTTGCACTGGCATCAGGCGTAACCTTTTCCATGACGGATCCTTATCCACCCACGCATATGCACACACACGCACACACACACACACACACGCACACACACACACACACACGCACACACACACGCGACTTAGAGGAGAAGCCAACTGTCAGCAACAAGAAATCATCAGTACCATCATCTGCACTCTCCCCTGGCCTCCTGTGTGTGTGTGTGTGTGTGTGTGTGTGTGTGTGTGTGTGTGTGTGTGTGTGTGTGTGTGTGTGTGTGTGTGTGTACTTCTGAATCCGTCTGCATGTGTGTGTGTGCGAAAATTTGTCTTTGAATCTGTGTGTGTGTGTGTGTGTGTGTGTGTGTGTGTGTGTGTAAATGCCGTCTGGCTGCGTAGAGGGGCTGAGGTGAGTGATTGCCTTGTTTCTGTGGGCGGCAAGCTGTGGAGGTTTGCTCTCACTGTAAATTGAGAGGAATTCTTAATTGAACTCCAGAGCTGTCAGACCTCAAAGTGTTGCGCTTTTATTTATTTATTTTATTTATTTCTTCCCAATGATAAGAGAGCCGCCTAAATCCTCCACATACAACTGTATTCTCGGTGTTATGAGAAGGAAGCCGGCAGCGGAGGTTTGCTCTGGAAAAAAAACGTTTCGAAAAGAAGCAATAACTTTACCATGATGATACCGTCACACCGTTAAGAATCAATAAGACACACGATACCACGTGATCCGAGCAATAGATCTGCCTCCTCTATTCTCTGTCCATTCCTGTCCATCGTCTTAATGAACTCATTTCCTTCTGTTTTCTTCACTAAAACGACTGAAACCTGCTACCGGTGCAGTTGGATATTTAAAGTTGTTTTTAATAGAAATCACCTCGTCTGAAGTTGTCCGTCTCTCTGCCAGTAACACGCTTTCCCCACAGCTGCCTTTGTTTGCATTGCTTCATCCATTTAATGATCGGTATTAGCTGCACGGTAGCTTTTCTCACTGTTCCTTCGCTTTGATAGAAAGTGACGTTTGTGTCGAACAGACGGTTTGCAATTAGGATGGTTTTGTTCGATGTGCGTTTCTGACTGAGGATGTTTGAGTCTTTCTTCAACTTGCCTCATGTTGTCTTCGAAATCAAACAATCGCTGACGTCATCAGGAACGAGCCGGGGGGGGAAAAAACACACAAGCATGCGGGGAGGTGCACATCAAACAAAACACAACCAACAGTGGCTGTACCGTATGTGTATGAGGGAACCAGGAAAACTACAACTTTATTGCTAAAACTCCAAACAAGGTAATATTCATTGGAAATGGTGGTAAAACCCTCTCTGAACTAGCGGACACATCCCATATTTTAGAGAAATTAAGATCATGTTCAGTGACCCCTCATGCCCTCTATGGACACATCTGCATTCAATGCTTCTCCTCATTTATTCAAGTTTTTTTTCTTCCCTTTTAATATGCTGCCAATCACTATGTGGCAACAGGAGCTGCAGGGTCTAATATCCCACTCCATTCACTCTGGCTGAAGTCAGCTGAATAACCAAAAAGGTGGATGCAGTACTCCTCCCACCCCCCCACCCCCTCTCCAAGGTTTGTAAATCAGCCACCGAGCTGACTCGCGTGAGCCAAAGGCGATATACTTTTGAGCCGGAGCGAGGGATGATGAAGGAAGGGAGGAACGGAGACATGACAGGCGATAAAAACAGGGCAGCAGATTAGATTTTGATGGTCTGCGCGGAGCAGGAAGGCGACAGCCAAAGATGGATATTTGATTGGCTAATGCGACGAGGCGGGTACAGCAACAGAGGGCACCCCGTTCTGGCCCCGCTCTCTTTCTCTCCCTCTCGTTCTCTCTCGGCCTTGACGGAACAAGACCACCCATTGGGGACGTCTCTGATCAATGCAGTCATTATCCTTGCTACACACACACACACACACAGACGTAGGGGACAAATGAGGGAGAGATGTGCTATGACGAGGTCAGAGCGGCAGCAAATGTAAATGTGTCTGGTGAAATATGCTGGCGAATGTCGCACCATTAGCCAGGCTGCAGAGCGAGCTGACTCGTGGCCTCAGGTGCAATAACAAGTGGAGATATAGGTTTGTGCTGCCTTTCTCTGAGCTTGCTGTCTTTGATTTTTCCTCCCTTACGCCGTGTCCTCTCCCTCTCCCTCTCAACTACAGCGAAGAAAAAGCAATAATAATCCTCACTGACACTCACACTTCCTGCGTGTACCTGGATGCACGCGCACCATATGTGATCGCACCTGCGAGGCCCGGGCCCAGTGGAACAGCAGCGTTCTGAGTGGAACAATGTAATGATTCCTGTCTGTGTTAGATCTGCAGACAGAGAGAGAGAGAGAGAGAGAGAGAGAGAGAGAGAGAGAGAGAGAGAGAAAAGATGCTGTGGAGAAGGAGGAAACAAACGCATAGGATATTGAATAAATGCAGAGAGGGGGGGGGCTGGAGGTACAGGTAAGATCCTGGTGGGGGCACTGGAGGACCTGCTATATCTTACTTTCTTCTCCCCTCTGAGAGCTCAGCAATTGGAAGCACAGGACTCTGGGACATGGCTCACATGCTCAAAAAGATCTATTTGCGATGGCACCATTGAATGAGTTTATGGAGAACACAAATTAAGTCGACTGCTGGTTTCCTTACATCCTGCACGGCGGCAGTTCGATGGTGTCAGCCTTATGAACAGCTGTCGGGGAGCACGAGGGGCTTGAATCCAGCTCAGTGATGCTCAAGTGATGCCCCCTTAAGACACACAATTTTGCTGTCAGAAGCAATGACCACTTGTGTGAATAGAACGTTCACGAAGGATCGAGTAAAGCTCTGAAGCAGATCAGACACTGAATCTTCAAGTGGGATCTGTTGCTCGCAGTGTAGGTTTGATATTTCACATTTCAGTCTCCCATTTAACATGATGAGCAACCAAACTGTGGAGGCAGATACAAACAGACAGTACAGAGATACAAATATCAAAGTTAATTGCATAAACAGAATTTGCTTTAGTTCTAGACGAGCAGAAGCGGCGGTTCTGTTCAGAATGATGATGTTTTGGAGCCTCTGAATAGCTTAACTGCTTGTCTTAACTTGTGTTTCTGGGATTGCTTCCGCATGAGGAAGATAGTCCTGTCTTCCTTTTACAGAAGCAATTCCTCAACTCATGGCTGTGTGCTATCCTATCGCAGACCTCCTATGTTATCTCAAAGAGGACATGTGCTTATTTTCATGTTCATACTTGTATTTTGGGACTCTCCTAGCACATGGTTACATGCTTTCACGTTGAAAAAAAGCCGCTCATGCTGTCCGTCTGAATAAACCTGCATCATCCTCTGTCTGAAACGCTCCGTTTTAGCGCCTGTCTCTTTAAGAGTTCCTTCACGAAACAAATCTGCTGTCATTTCTTTTTGAGAAAAATAAGGTGCACCTTTGCAAAGGTAGTTGTGATGAGCCTGCATGTGACATTGGAATGGGAGTCAAATCTAAATGACTCGTTGAATCGCATGTTGGCAGCCCACAAAAAACAGAGTGGACTGTCTTATTTCAGTGTTTCATGATACGTCCCCTTTAACTTTAGACAGCCGAACTAACTTGTGGACCCCGGGAAGTTTAGCGGCCGCTAACGGGGATCCAGTTAATAAACAAATGAACTATAACTGTAAATGTGATTCTTCAGTCGGCACTTGTCCTGTCATGCCTGTATCCTTGATTAGAATGTACCGATAGGCTACTCAAGATGGACAAGCCATGATATCAAAGGCTTCCAATTGTCACTGGCTAGCTAGCTTGGTCATGATGGGCGTTGAATGTTGCCAAAAGGAGTTCAAAATTCAAAATGAATCGTCTTTGCAGGGTGGTTTGAGTCGCATTTCAATCATTGTATTTTGATATTGTTCCCCCTTGTCAATGCCATACAGTCTTTTTAAATTTAGGACAGTCTATGACATCCTAGCTCGGAGAATCCCGAACTTACGACAGATACCTGTCTGCAATACAATCCTAAATGTCATCCTAAACTAGGACTTCAGACTGAGAAAGTTTCTTGAAAAAAGGCCCTGGGTCATGTCCTTATTCCATCAATAGAGTTTATAACCCGGGTATGGCTAGACTTGGCCGGATGGATGGATGGATGGATGGAGTGGCATCGTGGTGGCAGGTCACCCTCTAAACCAATATAATGCCGTTGGGGAGTTGAAGCCTAAAATTGCATCCGCAGTTCTAGGTACACAGCTGGAGACGTGGAACACATCACCCTGTCATTCCTCTCATGGGACTGAGGACTTACGTTGTCAGTGCGCCTCAAACAAAGCGCCCGTCGAAGCCGTCGAAAGAAAAGCAGGATTTGAACGTCTCTCCCTCTCTTTCTTCATTCTTCACACGGCACTTTTTGTGTGTACGATTGAAAGAAGCAACTGTCTGAGAGTGTACCCCATTATCCCCGCCGTCCCTCCCTCTGACTGCTTTCAGAGAGCTTTCACCTCGTCTCTGAGGGTAGCCATTCTGACCAACTACAAAACACTTTGGCTGTGTTTTGACAAGTCATGCTGCGTTCGAGACAACTTGGAGATGTTTTGCGTGTTGAAATTTCCAACCTCTACAGCATGCCAGGTGCACGACGCCAAACGTAAACAAAGTTTACACATAATTGAACTCATGGCGACAAATTTTGACATAAATGTCCATGCAGAACAGGTTTTTACTCATGATAGCATGTATTATTGTGATCAAATACAGGCAAATATACAAGTTGTTGCGTTTTAGTTGATGGTTTACGATGTGCGCTTCTGATGTTGTGTGACATCAGACAACTGCGTCTTCGTGAAGTCTTGGTCGATGCATTTGCCCTATAGTTCCAAAGTAGGAACTCTGACTTTGAGTGGCGTTCCATTGAACTTTTTCTGGTGGGATGTGTGACATTTTTGAGTTCAGAGTCACCTGGAACGCAGCATTGGAAGTGATTCAATTTGTGCAAAGCCATTTTCAGCCTCTTCTCATTGTGAGCGTGCCAAAAGCCTGCAAAATTGCTAGTAGTGTATTTGTCAAGTGTTTAATTGATGAGATTAATGAGAAAATTGACACAACTTTGTGCCAAGCTGTCATCTTTCAAAAGAGGAATTCCAGAAATACAAAGTCTTTCCTTCCTCCATCCCTCCCTTCTCCTCTGTCTCCACGTCTCCCACAGTTGGACAGCGTCGGCTGGTTGCACATTAAAGTAGGACGCCCTATGGTCCTGTCACTGCGGGTAAATCACAAGGTCTCGTATCCCTTCTTACCCACGGCACATCTTTGCACCGACATATTGCCCTGTTTTTATCCCCGGCGCCGCTGGGATAAGATGTCTACCCCCAGGGAGACGGCTCCCCTCTCACCTCTTAGAGAGGTGACAGTTTTTGTTTGTCCATGTCCCACTGCCGTTCTCCCCTGGAGCTGGGCTGCCACTGGAGCAACGCGCCTCAATCATCCACAGTCATAAACGGAAAACAAGTCTGTGACATCAAATGGATAAGCAAGGAGGAGAGGCAGGGAGGAAGGAGGAGAGGCATCGACACAGGAGAAAATTACTGAAACAAAATACCCCTCGTGGGGGTTTTGGAGCCTTGGGTCGTGAGGGTGATTGGAGACTGGAGAGAAGGGCGTATCTGTTAGGATTTCCTGGAGGGCAAACTGCCTTCCAGCGGCAGTCATTTCAGTCACGCTGGCTGAGGTGCATTAATATTGGATTGGGCTGCACCTTGCCTCGACAGAGACCAGGACACAGAGGAAAAGGAGCATTTCCATCCTGTGCTGTGCAAGACGGCTATACAGACATTGCTCTGTGTCAAAGGCAAGGTTAAAGGTCATAAGGAAGTTGGTCAAAAAGAAGCTACTGATGATGATGTCGTCCCTTGCAACTCACCAAATGATAGGTCTAATAGGTTGAAATGTCTTTGTCATACGGGGCATATTCAGGCACATAAAAAACAATGAAGTATATTTCAAACTTAGGACTTTCACATTTACGTGAGAAAGGGTAGAGAGCAACTCTCGTGTCTCTGCGAGGCTGTGCATAGTAAAGCTGAGGTCAGCACGCCAACATTGACAACAATGCTTTATTCTGGATGCACAGCTTTGTTCTGAATTGTTCAATGAAGTTTTTGTCGAATTATTCTCTCTCTCACACACACACACACACACACACACACACACACACTGGCATCTAACAATGCTCATTGCTAATAAATTGCCTGTGTGTTTGCTCCCACTGATCAACTTGTGTGCAGTCAGTTAGGCTCTTGGTGAAGCATGCCTCATATTCTCACGCAAGACGAAGCGAGTGCGGATGCGTTCGGTCTAATGGAGTCATTTAGGGGGTGAACGGTGTCTGTGGATGGTACTTCTGAGCTGCCATGCTGAGGCTTGCTGGGGAGGACTAGACGGCGAGCAACATTACAGGGTGTAATTACTTCAAGCACCATTAGGAACACAATAACATCTGCGCTTAGCACAAAACAAAGTCCGGCATGCTCGCCGAATGTGTTTGTGCACGTGCCACTCGTTTTATGTGTGGCTGCACAAACTGGGACTCTGTTGCTGTCGTCTTTGCTCTTAAAATGAATGAGTGCAATTTTGGAGTACTTTGCATTCCGGTCTTCATAACTTATTGTTGGGACACGTGCTCCTCGTGTATCAGTTCACCATATCAATTCAACCAACTGACATTTATTTCCTTTATGGTATTGAGGCATGAAGATAATTTGGGTTTTATTTGCCAAGGTTTAGAGATATCCCCTCTGAAAGCTGCCACTCCCATTAAAAAGTGAATTTAACAATGACATTGGCAGGCAAACTGTATTTAAAGTGGAAGTCTATCAGTATATCAGACATATCTTCTGTAAGAGGTAGTTCGAATAAAAACAGTTCCAAATCTTACTACATGCACATTATAGAGGATACCGTACAATAATAGTCATAGTGTGCTGTTTTAGCAGTCTGAAGCAGTCTGAAGCTGCTTCAACACTGGGGCTGCATGGTGGTGTAGTGGTCAGCACTGTCTCCTCACAGCAAAAGGGGCCTGTGTGGAGTTTGCATGTTCTCCCACGTGTCTCTCCGGGTTCTCTGGCTTCTTCCCAACAGTCCAAACCACATGCAGCTTAGGTTCATTCATTTTGCCAAATGTGCCCATAGGTGTGAATGTGAGCGTGAATGGTTGTCTGTCTCCATTGTGTCAGCCCTAGTCTGACAACTGCCTTTTCGCCTAGTGTCAGCTGAGACCGGCTCCTGACCCGCCGTGACCCTGAACAGGATAAGCGGTTAAAGATAATGTGTGGATGAATGTTTTCAACACTCGGATTTCCCTTGTGCATTGCATTTATTCTATTTGCGCACTCATGAGACTTCATAAAATCTGGAAAATGAAAATAATACATAAACGGTCAGGAGAGGTCAAGAAGCCAAAAGGCTAATAAAATGGACCTACCGTCAACATGAGGAGAAAAACAAACTATAACTAAAAAGGGGAAACAAAATACATAATTCAGAAAACATTAAAAAAAGAAATAAGTCAAGGCTCACACAAAATCAGTTGACAACAATCCAATAAACACAAAAAATACCGGACAAATAATCCATTGTTTACTGTAGTATGGTTTGAGTGTACTTGAAGTATCGCTCTTCTGTTATGAACACACTGTATGGATGATGTTCTATGCAGTTGACGACTGGTTGGACAGCCCTGGAGACACATTGAAATATTCATGTAATATATTCATGTTTCATGAGATTGGAAGGACTTCCTTATTGACTGTCTATCTGCTACAGGGACTGAGCTTCTTTCCAATTGACATGTTCTACGCTGTATATTGATGATGTTATTAGAGCCCCTCCTCGCTTGCAGCGCGGCTCTATTTTTGATTCTCTATACATAACGACATATTGACACGTTTTATCATTTGCATGTGATTCCACTGCAGCGCTGTGACACGATTCATAAATAATGGGTTGCCAGAGTGAAGGTTCTAATGATTGCAAAAGTCATTAGTTTGTAATTGCCTGGTTTTCATTGTCTATTGATGAAGCACTTTCATGCTAATTATTATGAACTAACATTTGAAGTATTTGTGTCAAATTAAATTATTTTAAACTGTAACTAACGGCACATGACAATAAATGTGAAACCAATTCTCAGAGTTACTAGTTCGTACACATTCAGTCCAACATTGGTTGCATATGGCAACGGTTGAACGACGATATTAGAATCAAAATATGAATCAAATGTGGAACCTCTGCGCAATATTCTGCTGAGATTTACACAGACTCTTCCTGCAGTCTTTTCAGTGAGAAAAACAGCTTTTTTATGCTTTATTAGAGAGGAAAAAAACACATATTGTCATATTATGGTGTGTAATCATGTTGTCACTTGTCCACCCTCAGCGTGTTGATGTGTCGATGGTGGCCACTTCACAGACATCCTGACAGGCCTCCAGTGAGTGGGAACACTCAGTCAGTATCATGCCAAGATGTCAGGGTGACATTAATCGTTTTCAAAGCAGAGCGTTGAAAAACAAACTCTGGCAATATGTATCTTTTAATGCATAAATAATGCAAGGGTAGCGTCCAAACCCAACTCATTCAAAAGAACGTCTTCACCCTCAGTGCACATTGGAATAAACTTCCCCTGAAATGAATGCATTGTGGAGTAAATCACAAATCCGAGCAATGCTTCCAGAGCATTATTACGATTTGCAAGATGAAGAAGAAGCTGTGTGTATAGCCTTGCTAATTGCTGTAGTAATGCTGATTCAAGGGCCTCTCCTTTTGAGTGTTGGCTTTTACTCAAAATGACCATAATAAGGAAAAATGGCGTGGTGCTGAAATTGCTAACCCAGTAGTCATGATAAATTGTTGATAAGTGCTGAACCAATGCCTAAGCTCAGCCCTGTGTCAGAAACATTTCATGAGCAGGAATGCATTGTGGAGCCAGCATTTTGGCTGATAAAACATACGCATTCAATAAACAAATGGTGTACATAATAACAACAATAAGTACTGTACTTTTCTTTCAATTACTTAATATAGATGTATCCATTTATATGGTTTCACATCAGCCCTTTGCACTACTCTAACTCGCATTCATCATATGTGCAAATTACAAATAATATTGTAAATAGTTTTTTAGCTAGCCAACGTTACTATTTGGGGATTTTATCTGCTGTGCTGATACTGGACATGTGAACCGCGCACGCACCCGTACTGATTTATTAAGAAAGCGGTTGCATGTTGAATAAAAAAAACGACTTTTCTTTACAAAAGAGAAGTTAAGTAAACCACCGCGATATGTTTCGTGCCCGAGGCTTCGTCCCACTGACCTTCTCACTTGTTTGGACTTTTACTTTAAAAAGTGACAGCTCCGTGACGTTTCACAGTAACAACACTTATCAATACAATAAGCATTTTGTTACATAAATGGTTTTATGGAACAGAAATATGGGTAAACATGGTCCATTTATACTGTTTATTATCGTGGGAATTCAAATGAAAGACAAGACTTGTCATATATTGTCATATTATTTCCAAACGTTGCCGCTCAACAAGACTAGTTTTGGGGAATACGATGCAGAATTTGACTGACATAATACTGTTATGCAAAGGCAGTGGTATAGCACATCAGCTGGTGCTAACTGCTGTTCAACAACACAAAGAAGAAGAAATGCTCCATTCATGAAACAGGACTTGTGTAGTGACAGTCCACCGACCCTTCTGCACTGTGTTGTATGTCACTAGCTGGCATTGCTAATTAAAGCGTTCTGGAGCTTTTCTATCTTTTTACAACAACCAAATGAACCGAACAGCTTAAAGTGGTCCCGTGGACAGAAACTCAAGTCCTCCCTGTGGACCTTTCCAGCTCTTTAACGGTCACCTGTGGACTCTCCATTGCCTCTCTGATGAATGTCCTCCTTGTCTGGTCCTTGGGGTTTGGCCCTCTCTTTAAGCTTTGTTTTGTTGTCATATTCTTTCCATTTTGTAATAACGGACACTGATGTTGAGCAGCTATGATTTTCACCACCAGTTAGTTGCAATTGTAATGTTGCACGGTGTTTCATTTGATTCCTGAACTCCAGAGTAGTAGAAGTTGGGTTCATTTCACTCTCTATACAGATGATGAACCATTTGATCCGAGCCACTGTATTGGAGTCAGTAGCTGTGTCTCAATTCAGGGGCTGCATCCTTCGGAGGACCCATCGTCCTTTGAGGACCGTGAAGGCTGGACCATGCGGTCTCTGAAATGAGACGGCCTACGCTACAGAGGACTTCCTGTTTCCTGCCTAGGATGCCTGCTCAGAAGGATTACTGTATACAGATATTAATATACTGTAAAGGTTTTAGTTGTAATCTGTTTTTCAATCATATATTCAACAATTCATTTATAGTTATTTTTCATCATATCGTTTTTCTAAATGAATGAGTTAATAATTCAATCAGTTGCTATGTTAAATAACTCATTTTCAATCATTTATAGTTATTTTAAATAAAATAATGTATTTATCAATAACGTTTATGTCATTCACACACCTATATACATACATATATTCATAAATGTAAATATAAATTATAATAATGATATGAATTAATTACGTTCCCACATTGTTTCCCCCTTATTCATTAACGTCACAGCTTGTTCCCTTGCACCTACATGTCATCAGTTCTGTACTAGTTAACAATCAGTAAAGATTTCAATTATTTATGATTTAGTTATAATTAAATTGGGAAGAATTATGCTGCACGTTGGGGCAGTAATCTAAAGCTTTCCCTGTTTTATTTATATCAACATGTAATATTATATTTATCAATCCTTAACAGTATTAACAGCCTTTGAGTCAAATGAAAATCAAGAAGATATAATATTTATATTTATATATTTATTGTATATTAATTGTTGTACACTGTCAGAAATATGATGTTTCAAATACAAAGACACATTTTGAAAGTTTGTCACATTTATTTGTATTGCGCTACTGCGGGGGGGGAGGGGCAGGGAGGGGCAGGGAGGACGTCACTCGCTGGGTCTCAGACTCACTGGGGTGCTGGAGTGGTTCAGTGGTCTGTGGTGGGTCTGGGTCTTCCTGGGATGATGGTTTGGAAGACGTCCACTCTCAGTTGCCCTAGGAGTGAGAAAAAAAGCACAGAGGAGTCCTGCCCTGTGAGACACAAACACAAGAGATGAATACTTTTAACTCAACGATACAACATTTACATTGTTCAATGATGGAATCTTATGACTGATACACTGAAAGAAAGGCGACCGCCGCTCTCATCTGGTCCTGTGGTCATCCGTCCTTCTCATCTGGTCCTGTGGTCATCCGTCCTTCTCATCTGGCCCTCTGGTCTCTGTTGTCTAGGAGATCCAGGATGTTGCTTCCTGTGTTACAGCCATCGATACCTGAGTAAAAGAGACTTGGAAAACTTTTCAGAACGTTAGTAATTTTTACCATACCTCTGTCTGATACAAGCCAACATATGGAGGTCACAGCAGTACGCCATCAAGACCAAACTTAAATTGTATCAGAGCAGTGTTTTATCCACCCTATTGTACGGTTCTGAATGCTGCAGAATGACACAAGAAGACCTCAACAGACTATCAACCTTCCACACCAAGAGTTCAAGACGAATCCTGCACATTTTCTGGCCAAACAGCATTTCAAATAAAGAACTGTATGACAAATGCCAACAAGAATGCATGGAGACCATACTAATGAGCAGAAGATGGGGATGGATGGGACATGTGTTGAGAAAAGATCCTGCTGATATTACAAGAACAGCCTTACATTGGACACCAGAAGGGAAAAGAAAAAGAGGCCGACCAAGAAACACGGAGAAGAACTGTGGAGAAGGAGATGCAGAGCCTAAACCACTCACGGGGCACCATCCAGCGACTCGCCCAGGACAGACAGGAGTGGAAGACTTTTGTTGGTAAAATAAAATCTGTTTTACCAGATTCTGTGTCCTGTAGTCTTGGGTCCTGATCTTGAACTCCCGTGACAGAATCTTCACTGCTCACTTACTCTGCGTCCAGCATCAACAATTTTTCAAATGGAAAATCAAGAAAGAAGAGCTATTAAAAAGCTCTGCTGCAGGATGCTGCCTATCGCCAACCCCGCCAGACGCAAGGGAAGGCTGTCGGTCTCAATCCGAGTCGTGAGTAAAGTGAACAACCTGTCAGGATCCCTGTTTGACCCGTTGTGTGTTACCCGTGTTCCCCCTGCTCTCCTCTCCGGTGTCGATCCGTAAAATGGAAAATCAAGAAAGAAGAGATATTTAAAAGCTCTGCTGCAGGATGCTGCCTATCGCCAACCCCGCCAGACGCAAGGGAAGGCTGTCGGTCTCAATCCGAGTCGCTGTCTTCAGCCGGCTGCCAGTATCTTCTGGGTGGGGGGAAGCTGAGGCCTGAAGTGGAGGGTGGAGACTCTGGAGACCATCTGTTGTCATCTGCCCGGCTCTTCTTTGTGGGGGGACCGAAGGCTGAAGTGGAGGGTGCCGACTTCCTGTCGTCCTCTTCTCTGGTCCTCTTCATGGAGGATCCGAGGCCTGAAGTGGAGGGGGTCGCGTCCTCGTGGTCGTCCTCACCGGTCCTCTGCCTCTTCACACTCGCCTGCTCCGTGTGGTCCTCTTCCCTGCTCCTCTTGGTGGACTCTTCTGACCTCTGGGGGACTGGGGGCGGAGCATCTTGAGGACGGTCCACATCAAAGCGTCGAGCGAAACGAACACGGTCCTGTTCATGATCATCTTCCTCCACATCGTCCACTTCCGGCAGGTCATCGCAGGAGTCATCGTACCCGGAATCGTTGCCGTCCTCGTCCTCATCCTCGTCCTCATCGTCCCTGAAGGCCACCTGAAGCAACTCGCGAACATTGCGGAGCATCTCAGCGTCACCCACAACGACGAGCCCCCTCTGATTTTGTACACCCAACACGAGGCATTCCAACTGATCTCGAACCAACACGGGCTGCACCTGACCTCCACCCACCACGCCTGGCTCCACCTGACCTCCACCCACCACGCCTGGCTCCACCTGACCTCCACCCACCACGCCTGGCTCCACCTGACCTCCACCCACCGCGCCTGGCTCCACCTGACCTCCACCCACCACGCCTGGCTCCACCTGACCTCCACCCACCGCGCCTGGCTCCACCTGACCTCCACCCACCACGCCTGGCTCCACCTGACCTCCACCCACCACGCCTGGCTCCACCTGACCTCCACCCACCACGCCTGGCTCCACCTGACCTCCACCCACCGCGCCTGGCTCCACCTGACCTCCACCCACCACGCCGGGCTCCACCTGAACTCCACCCACAACGCAAGAAATCAGGATTGGGAGATCACATACTTGGTCATCGTCGTCGAGGATCCTGATGACTTCAGGGAGGCCGTCTTGTGCAGGACGTTCCACGACGTAGTCGACACCAGCTGAGAGGGAAACATTTAAACTGTCAGGATTTCTCATAACATGAAATATTTCTGGATTACATGAAGCAATAATCAAAGTTCAAATTAGAAAAGACGACAGAGCCATAAAGTAACTCAGTACAGTACTACACAACTCACATAAAGTCCCCAACACACAAGAGGGTTCACCTTTAAACATTTATAGCAAACACAGTGCAGCTCTGCCTCTGTTAGTTTGAACACATAACACAACTATATTAATAATGATAAAAGCAATAAATATTGTTGTTGTCGTTATAGATATTATCCTTATTACTGTTATTATTATATGTCCGAAACAACAGAGTAGGTGAGAGGAGCAGCTGGCCACGCGCTTTTACGAACGGGCTTTTCACACGTTTCTGCTCTGGATTCAGATTCCAGCTGCTAATCAGTCAGTCAGCAGGTCAATTAACGACTGTTGAGTACTCGTGAGCTCTGGACAAAGACGTGTATTTTGCATTTGTGTGGACGAAACGGTGAATGGCTTGCAATAAACAGCGTGAACGTATTTGTTGAACTAGCGACGCACAGTGAAACGTGTCTACATTAATCCAACATGACGAACCTCTTGAGTTTATAATTCATTATTCTCCTGGCTTATGAGTTGCATATCACAGCGCGTGGAGGAGATGCAGCACGCGCACATGCAGCCCCGTACAGTTACTTAACAGATCGCTCTCTTGTCCCTCGAAAACCAAATACCACAACAACGAGCAAAGCGCATCTCAAAGCTAAATGTTAGAAAAATAGTCTATGTAATATGATGCCGTCAAAGGATCAGATGTTTGTTCAATAACTCAGGTTTCAACAGTCAAACCCACTCACGGACGCATCGTGTCCTGGTTTGATGACGTAGGCTACACCCAGACGCTCGCCTTTAACCGTTCCATGGTTACCAACTTCAGCATTTATTTAGCATTTTATGAAAGTGTTCTATTTTCAGAAATATACATTTTAATGTTAAAATAGGAAGATTTGATGCCTTCAGACCAAAATAACTATGTTTAATTAAACATCTACACTATTGTGAACACATTCCACAGACATCCCGCAACATTTACGACATTATGTCACTCAAATAATCAGTTTATACGAGTGTCTGTTTCCGACAGGCCTGATAATACAGTGTCAACTGTTCACCTTTCACTGATTTCTAAACTGAGAATGCTTTAAATGCTTTGAAGAGGGTGAATCAAAAGAAAAATGCTAAAATAAATGTAAAAGTTGACTGACCCGCACAGGGACGAGCCATCTCTCACAGCACACTTCCCGCAGGTGCTCTTGCTTCAGCCAAAGATCGTCAGGCGCTTCTGTTGTCCACGAAAGTAGCAATCTAGCAGTTTCTCCAACAAGTTTTGTATTTGTAGCTTTTCTCAAGAAGTTAAAAACTCAAAGAGTAGGCTCTCCACGGTATGTACAAGAGTTGTTTACGCTCAGGTCCAAGTGCAGAGTGAGGATTCGAATGTTCTGAGGCCTTAAGTAACCTCGGTCAGGTCCGTTTCCATGGCATTCAGTGACGCGTGCGTGTGTGAGTGCGTGCGTGTGATTAGCCAAGACAGAAATAGAGAAATATTAATTATTTTCTCTTATGTATTGTAGCCGAGGGTTTACGTTGCGCCTATACTTTATGATAATAATAAAATAACAGACACGGGGCTCTGCATTCAGCGCCAAGACAGCAGCCACTTTATTTCTCGTCACACACTCTCTCCGAACCTCTTTCCTCTTCCTCTCCTTCCGTCTCCTCCTTCACAATAAAAGCACACAACACATATACAGGAACCCTGCTTCTTAACCTGCTCAACATAATATCTTACAATATAATATATTCATTTGATTAATACTCGTTATTTTTATTTTATCTTTCAGTGCTATATTACCATTCAGTACAGCTATGAGTTGTAAACATTACACAACCCGTCTCTGCTTATTCTAATACAACAAATCTGAATCGGAAACGAGAGAGAGAGAGAGAGAGATTAAGTTAATATATATACATATTAAACTATCTCTCTCTCTCTAAACTCTCCAAACTATATAAACGCTATCCAAACTATCCAAACTCTCAACTGACCGCAACTCTCCACCAACAACCCACATTTTGAATGGAGCCTGAGGGGTTTATATTGCTGTCAAACCTCCCGGCAAAATCTGAACCAGTTCCCGAAGCAGTCAAGTGGTACAGCCGGGCAGTGAGGCTTCGAAGCGTCGGCACATCTCGTAACATCACCAGTGTATGGACTTGTTGCGTAGCTGATTTATCTGATTCAGGAGATGGACGTTTGCAACTGTAAGTGAGGATCGGGAAAGCTCCTTGGGACCACAATGGAGAACTGTTTCCCGCGTGTGTGTGAGCTGCTGTAGACTGTTGCTGCTGTTTCTTCTGTGCCCTGCCTGCCATCCATTACCCATCTTCCCCTCACTTTCCCCTCTGAATATGCCTTGGATTCGTGAGTGCACGTGCTTTTTTGTTTATTGCTTGTGTGAACAAGTGAAGCGGCCATTACAGTTTTTAGGCCTCTATGCTCCCAAACCACGACTCAGGCCTGCAACGAGGGTTTTTCTGTTACTCTGATTGTGTGCGTGGGACTGTGGGTGCACAGTATATGGATGACCGCATGTAATAAATGCCAAACAGTTTTTCTAATGCCTTTGAAGTATATTTGATGTGTTAAAGTCAATCACATTCATGTTTTGATAAGAGCTGGTTAAAAGGGGTAAAATACACTTAAAACACAAGATAAAAGGACTTAAGAGGCACAGACCTTTTATTTACTTAATTATATTGGAGGCACTGCCAGTTATTTTAGTTTTCATAATAAAGGAACAAAAGTTGTAAGAATAAGTATATTCATGTATCAGAACAGGTAATCGCGCCATTACGATTACAACTGTACCCAGGACCCCGCCCATAGTACCACTACAACCTAGCAGATTCACATAATATTATATAGCTACATGGGACGGGTGTTACATAAACACCTTTAAATATCAGAAAATGGTTTCATGCAGCCAAAAGTCATCTGTTCAAATTTGTTGTTGTGTCAAACTAACAACTGAGAGATAAAAGATATCCAGTTTTCTTTCATATCCGCACATTTGTGAAGCTGGTATATTGCTTGTAAAATTACTCAATGAGCTATGAATCAATTAAGAATTTATTTGGTGATTAGCTGACGAAGTCTCAGCTCTTTTTCCTTTACAAGTAGGGCCTTGTTAGAAAATGGGACCAAAAAGCCATCATGAGATCAGGTAACTCGAATGCAAGCGCCCATCTCTTCCTGGGTGAGATTGTAAATGCAAGTATGACCCGATGACCTGAATATTCCATTAAAAAAAGCATGGCGAGCTCCTCCTAGAGTGCTAGGGCCCAGGCCCTAGCAGTAGCATGCAGCTACAACTAGGCTAGGCCCAGGCCCTAGCAGTAGCATGCCAGCTACGACTAGGCTAGGCCCAGGCCCTAGCAGTAGCATGCCAGCTACGACTAGGCTAGGACCTAGCAGTAGCATGCCAGCTACAACTAGGCTGGGCCCAGGACCTAGCAGTAGCATGCCAGCTACAACTAGGCTAGGCCCAGGCCCTAGCAGTAGCATGCCAGCTACGACTAGGCTAGGCCCAGGACCTAGCAGTAGCATGCCAGCTACAACTAGGCTAGGCCCAGGCCCTAGCAGAGGAATACCAGCTGCCGCTAGGCTAAGCGCAGGCCCTGGCAGTAGCATTCCAGCTACAACTGGGCTAGGCCCTGGCCCCGGCAGTAGCATGCCAGCTACCACCAGGCTACACCAAGGCCCCATCATCAGCATGCCAACTACAACCTGGCTGGGCCCAGGCCCTAGCAGTAGCATGCCAGCTACGACTAGGCTAGGCCCAGGCCCTAGCAGTAGCATGCCAGCTACAACTAGGCTAGGCCCAGGCCCTAGCAGTAGCATGCCAGCTACAACTAGGCTAGGCCCAGGCCCGAGCAGTAGCATGCCAGCTACAACTAGGCTAGGCCCAGGCCCTAGCAGTAGCATGCCAGCTACAACTAGGCTAGGCCCTAGCATTAGCATGCCAGCTACAACTGGGCTAGGCCCAGGCCCTAGCAGTAGCATGCCAGCTACGACTAGGCTAGGCCCAGGCCCTAGCAGTAGCATGCCAGCTGCCGCTAGGCTAAGCGCAGGCCCTGGCAGTAGCATTCCAGCTACAACTGGGCTAGGCCCTGGCCCCAGCAGTAGCATGCCAGCTACCACCAGGCTACCACCAGGCTCTGTGAATCAGACAATATTTTTCTAAAGAAACATAAAGGCACACTCGCTCACCCGATCACAAGCATTGTCAACAAATCTCCCAGGCAATGTGTGTTTCCAAAAGGATGGAAATCAGCCACAGTCACACCCATTTTTAAGTCAGGAGATTCAACCGATGTCTCCAATTATCGGCCAATCAGTATCCTCAGAAAGATAATCAGAAAGATTGAGAGAAATGACTTGCACATGATACCTGCAAAAGGTGGTGCAAGTCCTGAGGCGATGCTCTTGGTGTCCATGACCACTGCTAAAACTGCAGGTGATGCTTTTTTTTTAAACTGTTGCGTGTTTTACCTCCATCTGGTTCCACACCGTAGATTCTGGTCTTATCACAGCCTGACAGTTTGATGGCAGCGGCCACACCGGCCAGCAGCCCCCCTCCACCACAGCACACCACCACCACGTCAGGCTCGGGGATCACCTCCAGCACCTCCAAACCCAGACTGGACACACACAAACCCGGGTTTAGACTTTGCTCTAATAGAAGTTTGAATCCTCCTTGTTCCACTGTCAGCCGTTGAGCGTACCTGGTGTGTCCTGCTATTAGATCCAGGTCATCGTAGGAGTGCAGGAAGGTCATGTCGCCGTCCTGAACGCAGCGGTTCACCACATTCATCAGACAGGAGGTGGGAACTCGCTCCACCTCCACCCCGAAACTCTGAGGACGAGAGTGATACTTTTAAAACGCGGCTTAACTGCAACTAAAATAATTTGCCCTTTTTTCAGATTGGTGCAGAAAAAACAAATTACAAACAACAAAAAGCAAATCACAGCGTAGATTCGGCAGTCGGCAGATAACCTCTAACCTGTATCAGGGTGGATCTGGACACGGGGGCCGTTTCGGGCATCACCACCTTGCCCTTTGACCCATAGTGTTTCGAGGCGTACGCAAAAGACTTCCCATAGTTCCCGGCGGACATGATGACAAAATGACCCCCCTGGCAAACTGGTTGGCCACTCCTCTGATCTTGAACGAGCCTGTCAATCAAATGTAAGACAAGTCTTTTGCAACTGGCCGAGGCGCGGCTGTTGTTTCTGCGAGAAAGAACCAAAGTGGTTTCGTCCGACCAGTTCTCTGTATGTTCTCCAGTTTGATGTGGATGTTGCAGTGGATGTCGAGAGGCAGGGTCGTCTGGCACCAGGGGATCATGGGAGTGTTGATGACACCCAGGGGGCTGCTGCTCACCGGCTCCCTGGCTTCTCTCAGCAGGTCCAGGGTGACGGCGTCCGCGGACACCTCACCCATCTGTGTCAGAAACATTTCATGAGCAGGAATGCATTGTGGAGCCAGCATTTTGGCTGATAAAACATACACATTCAATAAACAAATGGTGTACATAATAACAATAATAAGTACTGTACTTTTCTTTCAATTACTTAATATAGATGTATCCATTTATATGATTTCACATCAGCCCTTTGCACTACTCTAACTCGCATTCATCATATGTGCAAATTACAAATAATATTGTAAATAGTTATATTAGCTAGCTAACGTGATGTTTCACAGTAACCGGAAGTTATGTTCAGGAAGTTCCTTTTGGAGTCGTGGGGACATCCCAGGGGGTACATCCCCGCATTGAATGGCCAAATCCCAATGTCCCCCCCTTACGGACTCACGGACTTTGAGGCGCGCTCCCGCGAAGTCCGTGAGGGTTTAGGGCTGTCCCACTGTCACATCGTCAAGTGTTTGAGGCTCTCTGGCAGACATTTTGAGCCCTTTATAATCCCTTTCCGTAAGTCAGCATGGTATGCTGACTTAGCCTAAGGGAATTACCCACAAATCATTGCAATGTGATTTTAAACACGGGGTAACCAGTGGACGCATGGAGATGTAAAAAAAAGGTAAACAAAGAGGACGGCTCACGTGTGTTCAGCCTATCATAATACATTTACTCAGAAACATCAAGGGTTAAAGATGGAACAAAAAATAAACATGAAATCAGAAGATATGTATTTATTTATTCATCAAATATTTGATTTAGTCATTGAAGCCGTTTTGACAAAAACAAGTAAATAGATTATATAAAATGACCTCTCATCTTGTGAGGAAAGAGCCTGGAAGACATTCAAATCAGGGAGTACAAAGTATAAAATAGATAAACACAATTATACATCATATTTTTTTGCAGTTTTCATGGTAACGTGATATGTTGCAGCAAAGTGCTGTCCCATTCCTATTCACACCATCTCAAGCCCTCACAGACTCTCACACTCACCCACTTACCAGGTGACGTCAGGAAGTCCTTGAGGGTTCAGGGTTTGAGGGTTTAGGGGGGACATTGGGATTTGGCCAATGTGTTGTAACTCTGTGATGTTGTTCACTCTGTACACATGACATCTATCGCACTTCTGTCCATCCTGGGAGAGGGATCCTCCTCTGTTGCTCTCTCTAAGGGTTCTTTCTCTCTGTCTGGGGGGGGGGGGGGGGCGGTTGTTCCTGTACCGATTCGAGGGTCCTGACAGAGGATGTCACGTGTACAGATCATAAAGCCCTCTGAGGCAAATTTGTGATATTGAGCTGTACAAGATAAATTAAATTGAATAATGGGATACAATTTACGAACACAACCTGATCGTAGTAGACTTCTTTAAGTCAGCATTTCTGATGCAGGTGAACAACACTTATCAATACAATAAGCATTTTGTTTCATCATGGTTTTATGGAACAGAAATATGGGTAAACATGGTCCATTTATACTGTTTATTATCGTGGGAATTCAAATGAAAGACAAGACTTGTCATATATTGTCATATTGTTTCCAAACGTTGCCGCTCAACAAGACTAGTTTTGGGGAATATGATGCAGAATTTGACCGACATTTCTATCTTTTTACAACAACCAAATGAACCGAACAGCTTAAAGTGGTCCCGTGGACAGAAACTCAAGTCCTCCCTGTGGACCTTTCCAGCTCTTTAACGGTCACCTTTGGACTCTCCATTGCCTCTCTGATGAATGTCCTCCTTGTCTGGTCCTTGGGGTTTGGCCCTCTCTTTAAGGTTTGTTTTGTTGTCATATTCTTTCCATTTTGTAATAACGGGCACTGATGTTGAGCAGCTATGATTTTCACCACCAGTTAGTTGCAATTGTAATGTTGCACGGTGTTTCATTTAATTCCTGAACTCCAGAGTAGTAGAAGTTGGGTTCATTTCACTCTCTATACAGATGATGAACCATTTGATCCGAGCCACTGTATTGGAGTCAGTAGCTGTGTCTCAATTCAGGGGCTGCATCCTTCGGAGGACCCAGCGTCCTTTGAGGACCGTGAAGGCTGGACCATGCGGTCTCTGAAATGAGACGGCCTACGCTACAGAGGACTTCCTGTTTCCTGCCTAGGATGCCTGCTCAGAAGGATTACTGTATACAGATATTAATATACTGTAAAGGTTTTAGTTGTAATCTGTTTTTCAATCATATATTCAACAATTCATTCACAGTTCTTTTTCATCATATCGTTTTTCTAAATGAATAATGAGTTAATAATTCAATCAGTTGCTATGTTAAATAACTCATTTTCAATCATTTATAGTTCTTTTAAATAAAATAATGTATTTATCAATAACTTTTTTATGTCATTCACACACCTATATACATACATATATATATTCATAAATGTAAATATAAATTATAATAATGATATGAATTAATTACGTTCCCACATTGTTTCCCCCTTATTCATTAACGTCACAGCTTGTTCCCTTGCACCTACATGTGTCATCAGTTCTGTACTAGTTAACAATCAGTAAAGATTTCAATTATTTATGATTTAGTTATAATTAAATTGGGAAGAATTATGCTGCACGTTGGGGCAGTAATCTAAAGCTTTCCCTGTTTTATTTATATCAACATGTAATATTATATTTATCAATCCTTAACAGTATTAACAGGCTTTGAGTCAAATGAAAATCAAGAAGATATAATATTTATATTTATTGTATATTAATTGTTGTACACTGTCAGATTTTTGAACTATATCAGAAATATGATGTTTCAAATACAAAGACACATTTTGAAAGTTTGTCACATTTATTTGTATTGTACTACTGGGGGGGGGGGGGCAGGGAGGACGTCACTCGCTGGGTCTCAGACTCACTGGGGTGCTGAGAGTGGTTCAGTGGTCTGTGGTGGGTCTGGGTCTTCCTGGGATGATGGATTTGGAAGACGTCCACTCTCAGTTGCCCTAGGAGTGAGAAAAAAAGCACAGAGGAGTCCTGCCCTGTGAGACACAAACACAAGAGATGAATACTTTTAACTCAACGATACAACATTTACATTGTTCAATGATGGAATCTTATGACTGATACACTGAAAGAAAGGCGACCGCCGCTCTCCATCTGGTCCTGTGGTTATCCGTCCTTCTCATCTGGTCCTCTGGTCTCTGTTGTCTAGGAGATCCAGGATGTTGCTTCCTGTGTTACAGCCATCGATACCTGAGTAAAAGAGACTTGGAAAACTTTTCAGAACGTTAGTAATTTTTACCATACCTCTGTCTGATACAAGCCAACATTTGGAGGTCACAGCAGTACGCCATCAAGACCAAACTTAAATTGTATCAGAGCAGTGTTTTATCCACCCTATTGTACGGTTCTGAATGCTGCAGAATGACACAAGAAGACCTCAACAGACTATCAACCTTCCACACCAAGAGTTTAAGACGAATCCTGCACATTTTCTGGCCAAACAGCATTTCAAATAAAGAACTGTATGACAAATGCCAACAAGAATGCATGGCGACCATACTAATGAGCAGAAGATGGGGATGGATGGGACATGTGTTGAGAAAAAATCCTGCTGATATTACAAGAACAGCCTTACATTGGACACCAGAAGGGAAAAGAAAAAGAGGCCGACCAAGAAACACACGGAGAAGAACTGTGGAGAAGGAGATGCAGAGCCTAAACCACTCACGGGGCACCATCCAGCGACTCGCCCAGGACAGACAGGAGTGGAAGACTTTTGTTGGTAAAATAAAATCTGTTTTACCAGATTCTGTGTCCTGTAGTCTTGGGTCCTGATCTTGAACTCCCGTGACAGAATCTTCACTGCTCACTTACTCTGCGTCCAGCATCAACCATTTTTCAAATGGAAAATCAAGAAATAAGAGCTATTTAAAAGCTCTGCTGCAGGATGCTGCCTATCGCCAACCCCGCCAGACGCAAGGGCTGTCTGGTGCTTTATCAGTCCTGCCAGACGCAAAGGTTTTACAATCCTGCAGCAAACATGCTGTCGGTCTCAATCCGAGTCGTGAGTAAAGTGAACAACCTGTCAGGATCCCTGTCTGACCCGTTGTGTGTTACCCGTGTTCCCCCTGCTCTCCTCTCCGGTGTCGATCCACGGGACATCACACAGTCGATCCGGCCTGCACCCTGTGCCGGACCACGGGCTCCACACATTCCTGTCCTTTATGTTGGTCAAATAAAATCTGTTTTACCAGATTCTGTGTCCTGTAGTCTTGCTGTTGGGTCCTGATCTTGAACTCCCGTGACAGACTCTTCACTGCTCACTTACTCTGCGTCGAGCATCAACCATTTTTCAAATGGAAAATCAAGAAAGAAGAGATATTTAAAAGCTCTGCTGCAGGATGCTGCCTATCGCCAACCCCGCCAGACGCAAGGGAAGACTGTCTGGTGCTTTATCAGTCCTGCCAGACGTAAAGGTTTTACAATCCTGCAGCAAACATGCTGTCGGTCTCAATCCGAGTCGTGAGTAAAGTGAACAACCTGTCAGGATCCCTGTTTGACCCGTTGTGTGTTACCCGTGTTCCCCCTGCTCTCCTCTCCGGTGTCGATCCGTAAAATGGAAAATCAAGAAAGAAGCCTATCGCCAACCCCGCCAGACGCAAGGGAAGGCTGTCGGTCTCAATCCGAGTCGCTGTCTTCAGCCGGCTGCCAGTATCTTCTGGGTGGGGGGAAGCTGAGGCCTGAAGTGGAGGGTGGAGACTCTGGAGACCATCTGTAGTCATCTGCCCGGCTCTTCTTTGTGGGGGGACCGAAGGCTGAAGTGGAGGGTGCCGACTCCCTGTCGTCCTCTTCTCTGGTCCTCTTCATGGAGGATCCGAGGCCTGAAGTGGAGGGGGTCGCGTCCTCGTGGTCGTCCTCACCGGTCCTCTGCCTCTTCACACTCGCCTGCTCCGTGTGGTCCTCTTCCCTGCTCCTCTTGGTGGACTCTTCTGACCTCTGGGGGACTGGGGGCGGAGCATCTTGAGGACGGTCCACATCAAAGCGTCGAGCGAAACGAACACGGTCCTGTTCATGATCATCTTCCTCCACATCGTCCACTTCCGGCAGGTCATCGCAGGAGTCATCGTACCCGGAATCGTTGCCGTCCTCGTCCTCATCCTCGTCCTCATCGTCCCTGAAGGCCACCTGAAGCAACTCGCGAACATTGCGGAGCATCTCAGCGTCACCCACAACGACGAGCCCCCTCTGATTTTGTACACCCAACACGAGGCATTCCAACTGATCTCGAACCAACACGGGCTGCACCTGACCTCCACCCACCACGCCTGGCTCCACCTGACCTCCACCCACCACGCCTGGCTCCACCTGACCTCCACCCACCACGCCTGGCTCCACCTGACCTCCACCCACCGCGCCTGGCTCCACCTGACCTCCACCCACCGCGCCTGGCTCCACCTGACCTCCACCCACCACGCCTGGCTCCACCTGACCTCCACCCACCGCGCCTGGCTCCACCTGACCTCCACCCACCGCGCCTGGCTCCACCTGACCTCCACCCACCACGCCTGGCTCCACCTGACCTCCACCCACCACGCCTGGCTCCACCTGACCTCCACCCACCGCGCCTGGCTCCACCTGACCTCCACCCACCACGCCTGGCTCCACCTGAACTCCACCCACAACGCAAGAAATCAGGATTGGGAGATCACATACTTGGTCATCGTCGTCGAGGATCCTGATGACTTCAGGGAGGCCGTCTTGTGCAGGACGTTCCACGACGTAGTCGACACCAGCTGAGAGGGAAACATTTAAACTGTCAGGATTTCTCATAACATGAAATATTTCTGGATTACATGAAGCAATAATCAAAGTTCAAATTAGAAAAGACGACAGAGCCATGAAGTAACTCAGTACAGTACTACACAACTCACATAAAGTCCCCAACACACAAGAGGGTTCACCTTTAAACATTTATAGCAAACACAGTGCAGCTCTGCCTCTGTTAGTTTGAACACATAACACAACTATATTAATAATGATAAAAGCAATAAATATTATTGTTGTCGTTATAGATATTATCCTTATTACTGTTATTATTATATGTCCGAAACAACAGAGTAGGTGAGAGGAGCAGCTGGCCACGCGCTTTTATGAACGGGCTTTTCACACGTTTCTGATCTGAATTCAGATTCCAGCTGCTAATCAGTCAGTCAGCAGGTCAATTAACGACTGTTGAGTACTCGTGAGCTCTGGACAAAGACGTGTATTTTGCATTTGTGTGGACGTAACCATGGTTACCAACTTCAGCATTTATTTAGCATTTTATGAAAGTGTTCCGTTTTCAGAAATATACATTTTAATGTTAAAATAGGAAGATTTGATGGCTTCAAACCAAAATAACTGTGTTTAATAAAACATCTACACTGTTGTGAACACATTCCACAGACATCCCGCAACATTTAAGACATTATGTCACTCAAATAATCAGTTTATACGAGTGTCTGTTTCCGACAGGCCTGATAATACAGTGTCAACTGTTCACCTTTCACTGATTTCTAAACTGAGAATGCTTTAAATGCTTTGAAGAGGGTGAATCAAAAGAAAAATGCTAAAATAAATGTAAAAGTTGACTGACCCGCACAGGGACGAGCCATCTCTCACAGCACACTTCCCGCAGGTGCTCTTGCTTCAGCCAAAGATCGTCAGGCGCTTCTGTTGTCCACGAAAGTAGCGATCTAGCAGTTTCTCCAACAAGTTTTGTAACAAGTAGCTTTTCTCAAGAAGTTAAAAACTCAAAGAGTAGGCTCTCCACGGTATGTACAAGAGTTGTTTACGCTCAGGTCCAAGTGCAGAGTGAGGATTCGAATGTTCTGAGGCCTTAAGTAACCTCGGTCAGGTCCGTTTCCATGGCATTCAGTGACGCGTGCGTGTGTGAGTGCGTGCGTGTGATTAGCCAAGACAGAAAGAGAGAAATATTAATTATTTTCTCTTATGTATTGTAGCCGAGGGTTTACGTTGCGCCTATACTTTATGATAATAATAAAATAACAGACACGGGGCTCTGCATTCAGCGCCAAGACGGCAGCCACTTTATTTCTCGTCACACACTCTCTCCGAACCTCTTTCCTCTTCCTCTCCTTCCGTCTCCTCCTTCACAATAAAAGCACACAACACATATACAGGAACCCTGCTTCTTAACCTGCTCAACATAATATCTTACAATATAATATATTCATTTGATTAATACTCGTTATTTTTATTTTATCTTTCAGTGCTATATTACCATTCAGTACAGCTGTGAGTTGTAAACATTACACAACCCGTCTCTGCTTATTCTAATACAACAAATCTGAATCGGAAACGAGAGAGAGAGAGAGAGAGATTAAGTAAATATATATACATATTAAACTATCTCTCTCTCTCTAAACTCTCCAAACTATATAAACGCTATCCAAACTATCCAAACTCTCAACTGACCGCAACTCTCCACCAACAACCCACATTTTGAATGGAGCCTGAGGGGTTTATATTGCTGTCAAACCTCCCGGCAAAATCTGAACCAGTTCCCGAAGCAGTCAAGTGGTACAGCCGGGCAGTGAGGCTTCGAAGCGTCGGCACATCTCGTAACATCACCAGTGTATGGACTTGTTGCGTAGCTGATTTATCTGATTCAGGAGATGGACGTTTGCAACTGTAAGTGAGGATCGGGAAAGCTCCTTGGGACCACAATGGAGAACTGTTTCCCGCGTGTGTGTGAGCTGCTGTAGACTGTTGCTGCTGTTTCTTCTGTGCCCTGCCTGCCATCCATTACCCATCTTCCCCTCACTTTCCCCTCTGAATATGCCTTGGATTCGTGAGTGCACGTGCTTTTTTGTTTATTGCTTGTGTGAACAAGTGAAGCGGCCATTACAGTTTTTAGGCCTCTACGCTCCCAAACCACGACTCAGGCCTGCAACGAGGGTTTTTCTGTTACTCTGATTGTGTGTGTGGGACTGTGGGTGCACAGTATATGGATGACCGCATGTAATAAATGCCAAACAGTTTTTCTAATGCCTTTGAAGTATATTTGATGTGTTAAAGTCAATCACATTCATGTTTTGATAAGAGCTGGTTAAAAGGGGTAAAATACACTTAAAACACAAGATAAAAGGACTTAAGAGGCACAGACCTTTTATTTACTTAATTATATTGGAGGCACTGCCAGTTATTTTAGTTTTCATAATAAAGGAACAAAAGTTGTAAGAATAAGTATATTCATGTATCAGAACAGGTAATCGCGCCATTACGATTACAACTGTACCCAGGACCCCGCCCATAGTACCACTACAACCTAGCAGATTCACATAATATTATATAGCTACATGGGACGGGTGTTACATAAACACCTTTAAATATCAGAAAATGGTTTCATGCAGCCAAAAGTCATCTGTTCAAATTTGTTGTTGTGTCAAACTAACAGCTGAGAGATAAAAGATATCCAGTTTTCTTTCATATCCGCACATTTGTGAAGCTGGTATATTGCTTGTAAAATTACTCAATGAGCTATGAATCAATTAAGAATTTATTTGGTGATTAGCTGACGAAGTCTCAGCTCTTTTTCCTTTACAAGTAGGGCCTTGTTAGAAAATGGGACCAAAAAGCCATCATGAGATCAGGTAACTCGAATGCAAGCGCCCATCTCTTCCTGGGTGAGATTGTAAATGCAAGTATGACCCGATGACCTGAATATTCCATTAAAAAAAGCATGGCGAGCTCCTCCTAGAGTGCTAGGGCCCAGGCCCTAGCAGTAGCATGCAGCTACAACTAGGCTAGGCCCAGGCCCTAGCAGTAGCATGCCAGCTACGACTAGGCTAGGCCCAGGCCCTAGCAGTAGCATGCCAGCTACGACTAGGCTAGGCCCAGGCCCTAGCAGTAGCATGCCAGCTACGACTAGGCTAGGACCTAGCAGTAGCATGCCAGCTACAACTAGGCTGGGCCCAGGACCTAGCAGTAGCATGCCAGCTACAACTAGGCTAGGCCCAGGCCCTAGCAGTAGCATGCCAGCTACGACTAGGCTAGGCCCAGGACCTAGCAGTAGCATGCCAGCTACAACTAGGCTAGGCCCAGGCCCTAGCAGAGGAATACCAGCTGCCGCTAGGCTAAGCGCAGGCCCTGGCAGTAGCATTCCAGCTACAACTGGGCTAGGCCCTGGCCCCGGCAGTAGCATGCCAGCTACCACCAGGCTACACCAAGGCCCCATCATCAGCATGCCAACTACAACCTGGCTGGGCCCAGGCCCTAGCAGTAGCATGCCAGCTACAACTGGGCTAGGCCCTGGCCCCAGCAGTAGCATGCCAGCTACCACCAGGCTACCACCAGGCTCTGTGAATCAGACAATATTTTTCTAAAGAAACATAAAGGCACACTCGCTCACCCGATCACAAGCATTGTCAACAAATCTCCCAGGCAATGTGTGTTTCCAAAAGGATGGAAATCAGCCACAGTCACACCCATTTTTAAGTCAGGAGATTCAACCGATGTCTCCAATTATCGGCCAATCAGTATCCTCAGAAAGATAATCAGAAAGATTGAGAGAAATGACTTGCACATGATACCTGCAAAAGGTGGTGCAAGTCCTGAGGCGATGCTCTTGGTGTCCATGACCACTGCTAAAACTGCAGGTGATGCTTTTTTTTTAAACTGTTGCGTGTTTTACCTCCATCTGGTTCCACACCGTAGATTCTGGTCTTATCACAGCCTGACAGTTTGATGGCAGCGGCCACACCGGCCAGCAGCCCCCCTCCACCACAGCACACCACCACCACGTCAGGCTCGGGGATCACCTCCAGCACCTCCAAACCCAGACTGGACACACACAAACCCGGGTTTAGACTTTGCTCTAATAGAAGTTTGAATCCTCCTTGTTCCACTGTCAGCCGTTGAGCGTACCTGGTGTGTCCTGCTATTAGATCCAGGTCATCGTAGGAGTGCAGGAAGGTCATGTCGCCGTCCTGAACGCAGCGGTTCACCACATTCATCAGACAGGAGGTGGGAACTCGCTCCACCTCCACCCCGAAACTCTGAGGACGAGAGTGATACTTTTAAAACGCAGCTTAACTGCAACTAAAATAATTTGCCCTTTTTCAGATTGGTGCAGAAAAAACAAATTACAAACAACAAAAAGCAAATCACAGCGTAGATTCGGCAGTCGGCAGATAACCTCTAACCTGTATCAGGGTGGATCTGGACACGGGGGCCGTTTCGGGCATCACCACCTTGCCCTTTGACCCATAGTGTTTCGAGGCGTACGCAAAAGACTTCCCATAGTTCCCGGCGGACATGGTGACAAAATGACCCCCCTGGCAAACTGGTTGGCCACTCCTCTGATCTTGAACGAGCCTGTCAATCAAATGTAAGACAAGTCTTTTGCAACAGGCCGAGGCGCGGCTGTTGTTTCTGCGAGAAAGAACCAAAGTGGTTTCTTCCGACCAGTTCTCTGTATGTTCTCCAGTTTGATGTGGATGTTGCAGTGGATGTCGAGAGGCAGGGTCGTCTGGCACCAGGGGATCATGGGAGTGTTGATGACACCCAGGGGGCTGCTGCTCACCGGCTCCCTGGCTTCTCTCAGCAGGTCCAGGGTGACGGCGTCCGCGGACACCTCACCCATCTGTGTCAGAAACATTTCATGAGCAGGAATGCATTGTGGAGCCAGCATTTTGGCTGATAAAACATACGCATTCAATAAACAAATGGTGTACATAATAACAATAATAAGTACTGTACTTTTCTTTCAATTACTTAATATAGATGTATCCATTTATATGATTTCACATCAGCCCTTTGCACTACTCTAACTCGCATTCATCATATGTGCAAATTACAAATAATATTGTAAATAGTTATATTAGCTAGCTAACGTGATGTTTCACAGTAACCGGAAGTGATGTTCAGGAAGTTCCTTTTGGACTCGTGGGGACATCCCAGGGGGTACATCCCCGCATTGAATGGCCAAATCCCAATGTCCCCCCCTTACGGACTCACGGACTTTGAGGCGCGCTCCCGCGAAGTCCGTGAGGGTTTAGGGCTGTCCCACTGTCACATCGTCAAGTGTTTGAGGCTCTCTGGCAGACATTTTGAGCCCTTTATAAACCCTTTCTGTAAGTCAGCATGGTATGCTGACTTAGCCTAAGGGAATTACCCACAAATCATTGCAATGTGATTTTAAACACGGGGTAACCAGTGGACGCATGGAGACGTAAAAAAAAGGTAAACAAAGAGGACGGCTCACGTGTGTTCAGCCTATCATAATACATTTACTCAGAAACATCAAGGGTTAAAGATGGAACAAAAAATAAACATGAAATCAGAAGATATGTATTTATTTATTCATCAAATATTTGATTTTGTCATTGAAGCCGTTTTGACAAAAACAAGTAAATAGATTATATAAAATGACCTCTCATCTTGTGAGGAAAGAGCCTGGAAGACATTCAAATCAGGGAGTACAAAGTATAAAATAGATAAACACAATTATACATCATATTTTTTTGCAGTTTTCATGGTAACGTGATATGTTGCAGCAAAGTGCTGTCCCATTCCTATTCACACCATCTCAAGCCCTCACAGACTCTCACACTCACCCACTTACCAGGTGACGTCAGGAAGTCCTTGAGGGTTCAGGGTTTGAGGGTTTAGGGGGGACATTGGGATTTGGCCAATGTGTTGTAACTCTGTGATGTTGTTCACTCTGTACACATGACATCTATCGCACTTCTGTCCATCCTGGGAGAGGGATCCTCCTCTGTTGCTCTCTCTAAGGGTTCTTTCTCTCTGTCTGGGGGGGGGGGGGGGGGGCGGTTGTTCCTGTACCGATTCGAGGGTCCTGACAGAGGATGTCACGTGTACAGATCATAAAGCCCTCTGAGGCAAATTTGTGATATTGAGCTGTACAAGATAAATTAAATTGAATAATGGGATACAATTTACGAACACAACCTGATCGTAGTAGACTTCTTTAAGTCAGCATTTCTGATGCAGGTGAACAACACTTATCAATACAATAAGCATTTTGTTTCATCATGGTTTTATGGAACAGAAATATGGGTAAACATGGTCCATTTATACTGTTTATTATCGTGGGAATTCAAATGAAAGACAAGACTTGTCATATATTGTCATATTGTTTCCAAACGTTGCCGCTCAACAAGACTAGTTTTGGGGAATATGATGCAGAATTTGACCGACATTTCTATCTTTTTACAACAACCAAATGAACCGAACAGCTTAAAGTGGTCCCGTGGACAGAAACTCAAGTCCTCCCTGTGGACCTTTCCAGCTCTTTAACGGTCACCTTTGGACTCTCCATTGCCTCTCTGATGAATGTCCTCCTTGTCTGGTCCTTGGGGTTTGGCCCTCTCTTTAAGCTTTGTTTTGTTGTCATATTCTTTCCATTTTGTAATAACGGACACTGATGTTGAGCAGCTATGATTTTCACCACCAGTTAGTTGCAATTGTAATGTTGCACGGTGTTTCATTTGATTCCTGAACTCCAGAGTAGTAGAAGTTGGGTTCATTTCACTCTCGATACAGATGATGAACCATTTGATCCGAGCCACTGTATTGGAGTCAGTAGCTGTGTCTCAATTCAGGGGCTGCATCCTTCGGAGGACCCAGCGTCCTTTGAGGACCGTGAAGGCTGGACCATGCGGTCTCTGAAATGAGACGGCCTACGCTACAGAGGACTTCCTGTTTCCTGCCTAGGATGCCTGCTCAGAAGGATTACTGTATACAGATATTAATATACTGTAAAGGTTTTAGTTGTAATCTGTTTTTCAATCATATATTCAACAATTCATTCACAGTTCTTTTTCATCATATCGTTTTTCTAAATGAATAATGAGTTAATAATTCAATCAGTTGCTATGTTAAATAACTCATTTTCAATCATTTATAGTTCTTTTAAATAAAATAATGTATTTATCAATAACTTTTTTATGTCATTCACACACCTATATACATACATATATATATTCATAAATGTAAATATAAATTATAATAATGATATGAATTAATTACGTTCCCACATTGTTTCCCCCTTATTCATTAACGTCACAGCTTGTTCCCTTGCACCTACATGTGTCATCAGTTCTGTACTAGTTAACAATCAGTAAAGATTTCAATTATTTATGATTTAGTTATAATTAAATTGGGAAGAATTATGCTGCACGTTGGGGCAGTAATCTAAAGCTTTCCCTGTTTTATTTATATCAACATGTAATATTATATTTATCAATCCTTAACAGTATTAACAGGCTTTGAGTCAAATGAAAATCAAGAAGATATAATATTTATATTTATTGTATATTAATTGTTGTACACTGTCAGATTTTTGAACTATATCAGAAATATGATGTTTCAAATACAAAGACACATTTTGAAAGTTTGTCACATTTATTTGTATTGTACTACTGGGGGGGGGGGGCAGGGGGGGGGCAGGGAGGACGTCACTCGCTGGGTCTCAGACTCACTGGGGTGCTGAGAGTGGTTCAGTGGTCTGTGGTGGGTCTGGGTCTTCCTGGGATGATGGATTTGGAAGACGTCCACTCTCAGTTGCCCTAGGAGTGAGAAAAAAAGCACAGAGGAGTCCTGCCCTGTGAGACACAAACACAAGAGATGAATACTTTTAACTCAACGATACAACATTTACATTGTTCAATGATGGAATCTTATGACTGATACACTGAAAGAAAGGCGACCGCCGCTCTCCATCTGGTCCTGTGGTCATACGTCCTTCTCATCTGGTCCTCTGGTCTCTGTTGTCTAGGAGATCCAGGATGTTGCTTCCTGTGTTACAGCCATCGATACCTGAGTAAAAGAGACTTGGAAAACTTTTCAGAACGTTAGTAATTTTTACCATACCTCTGTCTGATACAAGCCAACATTTGGAGGTCACAGCAGTACGCCATCAAGACCAAACTTAAATTGTATCAGAGCAGTGTTTTATCCACCCTATTGTACGGTTCTGAATGCTGCAGAATGACACAAGAAGACCTCAACAGACTATCAACCTTCCACACCAAGAGTTTAAGACGAATCCTGCACATTTTCTGGCCAAACAGCATTTCAAATAAAGAACTGTATGACAAATGCCAACAAGAATGCATGGCGACCATACTAATGAGCAGAAGATGGGGATGGATGGGACATGTGTTGAGAAAAGATCCTGCTGATATTACAAGAACAGCCTTACATTGGACACCAGAAGGGAAAAGAAAAAGAGGCCGACCAAGAAACACGGAGAAGAACTGTGGAGAAGGAGATGCAGAGCCTAAACCACTCACGGGGCACCATCCAGCGACTCGCCCAGGACAGACAGGAGTGGAAGACTTTTGTTGGTAAAATAAAATCTGTTTTACCAGATTCTGTGTCCTGTAGTCTTGGGTCCTGATCTTGAACTCCCGTGACAGAATCTTCACTGCTCACTTACTCTGCGTCCAGCATCAACCATTTTTCAAATGGAAAATCAAGAAAGAAGAGATATTTAAAAGCTCTGCTGCAGGATGCTGCCTATCGCCAACCCCGCCAGACGCAAGGGAAGGCTGTCTGGTGCTTTATCAGTCCTGCCAGACGCAAAGGTTTTACAATCCTGCAGCAAACATGCTGTCGGTCTCAATCCGAGTCGTGAGTAAAGTGAACAACCTGTCAGGATCCCTGTCTGACCCGTTGTGTGTTACCCGTGTTCCCCCTGCTCTCCTCTCCGGTGTCGATCCACGGGACATCACACAGTCGATCTGGCCTGCACCCTGTGCCGGACCACGGGCTCCACACATTCCTGTCCTTTATGTTGGTCAAATAAAATCTGTTTTACCAGATTCTGTGTCCTGTAGTCTTGCTAATGGGTCCTGATCTTGAACTCCCGTGACAGACTCTTCACTGCTCACTTACTCTGCGTCGAGCATCAACCATTTTTCAAATGGAAAATCAAGAAAGAAGAGATATTTAAAAGCTCTGCTGCAGGATGCTGCCTATCGCCAACCCCGCCAGACGCAAGGGAAGGCTGTCGGTCTCAATCCGAGTCGTGAGTAAAGTGAACAACCTGTCAGGATCCCTGTTTGACCCGTTGTATGTTACCCGTGTTCCCCCTGCTCTCCTCTCCGGTGTCGATCCGGAAAATGGAAAATCAAGAAAGAAGAGATATTTAAAAGCTCTGCTGCAGGATGCTGCCTATCGCCAACCCCGCCAGACGCAAGGGAAGGCTGTCGGTCTCAATCCGAGTCGCTGTCTTCAGCCGGCTGCCAGTATCTTCTGGGTGGGGGGAAGCTGAGGCCTGAAGTGGAGGGTGGAGACTCTGGAGACCATCTGTTGTCATCTGCCCGGCTCTTCTTTGTGGGGGGACCGAAGGCTGAAGTGGAGGGTGCCGACTCCCTGTCGTCCTCTTCTCTGGTCCTCTTCATGGAGGATCCGAGGCCTGAAGTGGAGGGGGTCGCGTCCTCGTGGTCGTCCTCACCGGTCCTCTGCCTCTTCACACTCGCCTGCTCCGTGTGGTCCTCTTCCCTGCTCCTCTTGGTGGACTCTTCTGACCTCTGGGGGACTGGGGGCGGAGCATCTTGAGGACGGTCCACAACAAAGCGTCGAGCGAAACGAACACGGTCCTGTTCATGATCATCTTCCTCCACATCGTCCACTTCCGGCAGGTCATCGCAGGAGTCATCGTACCCGGAATCGTTGCCGTCCTCGTCCTCCTCATCCTCGTCCTCATCGTCCCTGAAGACCACCTGAAGCAACTCGCGAACATTGCGGAGCATCTCAGCGTCACCCACAACGACGAGCCCCCTCTGATTTTGTACACCCAACACGAGGCATTCCAACTGATCTCGAACCAACACGGGCTGCACCTGACCTCCACCCACCGCGCCTGGCTCCACCTGACCTCCACCCACCACGCCTGGCTCCACCTGACCTCCACCCACCACGCCTGGCTCCACCTGACCTCCACCCACCACGCCTGGCTCCACCTGACCTCCACCCACCGCGCCTGGCTCCACCTGACCTCCACCCACCGCGCCTGGCTCCACCTGACCTCCACCCACCACGCCTGGCTCCACCTGAACTCCACCCACAACGCAAGAAATCAGGATTGGGAGATCACATACTTGGTCATCGTCGTCGAGGATCCTGATGACTTCAGGGAGGCCGTCTTGTGCAGGACGTTCCACGACGTAGTCGACACCAGCTGAGAGGGAAACATTTAAACTGTCAGGATTTCTCATAACATGAAATATTTCTGGATTACATGAAGCAATAATCAAAGTTCAAATTAGAAAAGACGACAGAGCCATAAAGTAACTCAGTACAGTACTACACAACTCACATAAAGTCCCCAACACACAAGAGGGTTCACCTTTAAACATTTATAGCAAACACAGTGCAGCTCTGCCTCTGTTAGTTTGAACACATAACACAACTATATTAATAATGATAAAAGCAATAAATATTATTGTTGTCGTTATAGATATTATCCTTATTACAGTTATTATTATATGTCCGAAACAACAGAGTAGGTGAGAGGAGCAGCTGGCCACGCGCTTTTATGAACGGGCTTTTCACACGTTTCTGATCTGAATTCAGATTCCAGCTGCTAATCAGTCAGTCAGCAGGTCAATTAACGACTGTTGAGTACTCGTGAGCTCTGGACAAAGACGTGTATTTTGCATTTGTGTGGACGAAACGGTGAATGGCTTGCAATAAACGTGAACATATTTGTTGAACTAGCGACGCACAGTGAAACGTGTCTACATTAATCCAACATGACGAACCTCTTGAGTTTATAATTCATTATTCTCCTGGCTTATGAGTTGCATATCACAGCGCGTGGAGGAGATGCAGCACGCGCACATGCAGCCCCGTACAGTTACTTAACAGATCGCTCTCTTGTCCCTCGAAAACCAAATACCACAACAACGAGCAAAGCGCATCTCCAAAGCTAAATGTTAGAAAAATAGTCTATGTAATATGATGCCGTCAAAGGATCAGATGTTTGTTCAATAACTCAGGTTTCAACAGTCAAACCCACTCAGGGACGCATCGTGTCCTGGTTTGATGACGTAGGCTACACCCAGACGCTCGCCTTTAACCGTTCCATGGTTACCAACTTCAGCATTTATTTAGCATTTTATGAAAGTGTTCTATTTTCAGAAATATACATTTTAATGTTAAAATAGGAAGATTTGATGCCTTCAAACCAAAATAACTGTGTTTAATTAAACATCTACACTGTTGTGAACACATTCCACAGACATCCCGCAACATTTAAGACATTATGTCACTCAAATAATCAGTTTATACGAGTGTCTGTTTCCGACAGGCCTGATAATACAGTGTCAACTGGTCACATTTCACTGATTTCTAAACTGAGAATGCTTTAAATGCTTTGAAGAGGGTGAATCAAAAGAAAAATGCTAAAATAAATGTAAAAGTTGACTGACCCGCACAGGGACGAGCCATCTCTCACAGCACACTTCCCGCAGGTGCTCTTGCTTCAGCCAAAGATCGTCAGGCGCTTCTGTTGTCCACGAAAGTAGCGATCTAGCAGTTTCTCCAACAAGTTTTGTATTTGTAGCTTTTCTCAAGAAGTTAAAAACTCAAAGAGTAGGCTCTCCACGGTATGTACAAGAGTTGTTTACGCTCAGGTCCAAGTGCAGAGTGAGGATTCGAATGTTCTGAGGCCTTAAGTAACCTCGGTCAGGTCCGTTTCCATGGCATTCAGTGACGCGTGCGTGTGTGAGTGCGTGCGTGTGATTAGCCAAGACAGAAATAGAGAAATATTAATTATTTTCTCTTATGTGTTGTAGCCGAGGGTTTACGTTGCGCCTATACTTTATGATAATAATAAAATAACAGACACGGGGCTCTGCATTCAGCGCCAAGACGGCAGCCACTTTATTTCTCGTCACACTCTCTCTCCGAACCTCTTTCCTCTTCCTCTCCTTCCGTCTCCTCCTTCACAATAAAAGCACACAACACATATACAGGAACCCTGCTTCTTAACCTGCTCAACATAATATCTTACAATATAATATATTCATTTGATTAATACTCGTTATTTTTACTTTATCTTTCAGTGCTATATTACCATTCAGTACAGCTATGAGTTGTAAACATTACACAACCCGTCTCTGCTTATTCTAATACAACAAATCGGAATCGGAAACGAGAGAGAGAGAGAGAGAGATTAAGTAAATATATATACATATTAAACTATCTCTCTCTCTCTAAACTCTCCAAACTATATAAACGCTATCCAAACTATCCAAACTCTCAACTGACCGCAACTCTCCACCAACAACCCACATTTTGAATGGAGCCTGAGGGGTTTATATAGCTGTCAAACCTCCCGGCAAAATCTGAGCCACTTCCTGAAGCAGTCACGTGGTACAGCCGGGCAGTGAGGCTTCGAAGCGTCGGCACATCTCGTAACATCACCAGTGTATGGACTTGTTGCGTCGCTGATTTATCTGATTCAGGAGATGGACGTTTGCAACTGTAAGTGAGGATCGGGAAAGCTCCTTGGGACCACAATGGAGAACTGTTTCCCGCGTGTGTGTGAGCTGCTGTAGACTGTTGCTGCTGTTTCTTCTGTGCCCTGCCTGCCATCCATTACCCATCTTCCCCTCACTTTCCCCTCTGAATATGCCTTGGATTCGTGAGTACTGACAAACGTGCACGTGCTTTTTTGTTTATTGCTTGTGTGAACAAGTGAAGCGGCCATTACAGTTTTTGTAAAATACACTTAAAACACAAGATAAAAGGACTTAAGAGGCACAGACCTTTTATTTACTTAATTATATTGGCGGCACTGCCAGTTATTTTAGTTTTCATAATAAAGGAACAAAAGTTGTAAGAATAAGTATATTCATGTATCAGAACAGGTAATCGCGCCATTACGATTACAACTGTACCCAGGACCCCGCCCATAGTACCACTACAACCTAGCAGATTCACATAATATTATATAGCTACATGGGACGGGTGTTACATAAACACATTTAAATATCAGAAAATGGTTTCATGCAGCCAAAAGTCATCTGTTCAAATTTGTTGTTGTGTCAAACTAACAGCTGAAAGATAAAAGATATCCAGTTTTCTTTCATATCCGCACATTTGTGAAGCTGGTATATTGCTTGTAAAATTACTCGATGAGCTATGAATCAATTAAGAATTTATTTGGTGATTAGTTGACGAAGTCTCAGCTCTTTTTCCTTTACAAGTAGGGCCTTGTTAGAAAATGGGACCAAAAAGCCATCATGAGATCAGGTAACTCGAATGCAAGCGCCCATCTCTTCCTGGGTGAGATTGTAAATGCAAGTATGACCCGATGACCTGAATATTCCATTAAAAAAAGCATGGAGAGCTCCTCCTAGAGTGTAAAACGCAGCTTTTTCAGTGTCTCCCCACACTTCCACCATGGATATCACAATAAATATTGATTTAAAAAAAAAAAGATTGCGTGGTTCCGGCTTTGAGGTCTGACCTCCCGCGTGTGTGAGTGCATTAGTGAGTTGAAATGTGTGAGTGAAGGTGTGTGCGTGGGCGAGAGACGGAGAGTGAGCCGTGTCCTATTTTGCCAGAGAAGGAAAATATGCTCATATTTCTGCAAAATAATTGCTGAAGTTTGAAGCTGTAGTGTGTGTACAGAGTGTGTGTGTGTTTTGTATTTATTTATATTTATTTAAGTATACTGTAAACTGTTAACAGTTAACATATTGTTCATCGTTAAAAAGTTTGAAGCTGTAGTTTGAAGCCAAGTGTTTTGTATTTATTTATATTTATAGTATACTTTAAACAGTTAATATATTGTTCAATTTGAAGAAAAAAGTATCGGTTCAGGCACCGTTTAGGCACCGGTATCGGAAAAAACCCAAACGATACCCAACCCTAGTTCTGGCCTCATTGATCTACATCTCTCACAGGGAGCCCATTCCGATCGATACGGGGAGAAGTGGGCAACAGCACTGCTGCTGTTTGGACCGCCGCCCATGCAATGCTCTCTCTGTCCCTCTATCTCCGTTTCTCACTTCCACTGTTTTCACACCACCCACCTAATTCCCCTTCGTCTCTCAAAACAAGCAAAGATTTATTTAGTTTGGCTCCTGGTAGCCGGCCTGCCGCTGTAATTGTCGGTGTCCAACAACGTGACGCTACATGCCACCGCAGCAACTTTACCCGACCTCACGTTTTTCACACTTGAAAACAGGACAAAGGTTCGGAAAGAAAAAAAAATGTGGGTCAATTTATCATACTTTGCTCCCGATTAGAGGAAGTGCTTGAAAAGGCCAAATCAGGCCAATAGTAATGGGAATATTTCGGATGTATAGGTCAAATACAAAGTAGGAAAATAAAAAAAAGAAAGGATGGTGTGAGAGACAGAGAGTCAATGAGAGCGTCGAGGGGACACAACAGCCCCGTCATCTCCAGTTAGGAGCACTGTCTTTGTGTAAAGAGACCAGGATTGGGGACCGAGGTGTGTGTGCAGTAGAGGGCTGTTTGGCCCTGCTTCGTCCCACCTTGCGTCTCAGGTGGCATGTGGGAATGAGATTGCGGCAGAGGGAGAAAATCAATCAATAAGGAAGTGGCAAAGCAGGAAAATGAGGCGAGGAAAGAGAGAGGGAGGGGAAAACAATTTGGTTGCCACGGCGGACAAGAGAGGCCGTGCGATGCGCCTCGTCTTTGCGGTCACATTATGCTTCATAGCAGAGTAATGTGCGGCCATTTCAAAGGACAGTCACTCCACAGTACCGGATACCTGCTCAAAGCAGCAGCGTCACACGTTGGCGGCCACAAGTGGCGGGAGATAACTTTTAAATCTCTATGGATTAAAAGGAACACAGGTGACAGGGATAACCTTTGTTTCATTATTTTCTCCTTCGGAAAGTACGACACAAATGTAAGCACTGCGCTCTTCAAACGTTGATGGCACTGCACGATGGCTCTTCTGGGCTTCAGCGTTGTCCCGGCTCACTCTTTCTGCTTTGTACCGACAGGGCGGAGAAGTAACACTGTAATTTACAGGCCATGAAGTAACTCAACAATACTTCGGGCCTTTCTGTCAGATACATTTGAAACAACAGGATTTTTCCTAGAATTACGATGAAGATGTTTATCTGGTAATTGCATCATGATTGGCCGATGGAAAGCGATAACTGTACATCTCCACATCTTCATGTTATTATTACGACTACACATTTGTAACACATTGTAAACATTGAAATAAACAGGCAGAGCGACTAACAACTTGAATTAAGTGCGCTTTTAAACTTGACTACTATTCATGCAGGATATCTGCCTCTGCTCCATCAATTTTGATGATTAAAAAAAAAAGAAAATCTGTATTTCTTGTGAGTTCTTCAACTTTATCTCAGTACAATATGAAATTAATGGAGCCCTTTATGTTTTCCATATAATTATTTCATTAACTTGTGTAATGTGGATCGTGATTTAGTGTCACCATTTCTATGTCTTGTTCACTTCTAATTATGTTGTTCGGCCTGAGGAGAGGCTGATACATCAGCCTGTCAGCGTTTAGGGTTTAGATAATAGACTTCGATATATTGTCTTTAACACACCACAGGCAAACATTTACCTTTTCATCCATTGGTCAATTTACGGATTTTAGGCTATTTCCCTGCCATAACATATCTTCTTGACTCGTGGAAAAACATCCAAAATACTGATGTTTATTGCACTACTTTGTCTATTTGCAAGTGTAGAGTTCTCCTTCACCAGATAACAGATTATTTGCATATTTAAACCTAAAATGACAGAAAACATAAAGGCTGTTTTTCTTTTCCTCTGAGCCAGAAATCTCCACTTCAGTAGCACTTACATTCACCAAACTTTCCAGTTTCATTCCCGTCTATATTCTGAAGGTTTCTACTGAGGTGTTTGTCCATACATCATTCATAGCCTGAATTATAAAACATCTTATTCCTAGAAATATTGCAACATTTTTTGTATGCCTGTTTTATAGAGTGATACAAAGAGATAGTGAAAAACATTGACTCTAATTTGTCAACAGAGTACAAAACTAATTTGAAAGCTACCTTTATCCAAGTTCACATTTCTGCTCTGGAAATGTATGCACATTGGCAATTAATAAGACAAGGCCTCGTTTTTTTTTCCAGAAAATTTGTCTTAACTGTGTTCAACTGGGGCAGTTTCATGGCAATATCTATTCGTTCATATGTTTTACCTGAGGTGTCTCCCTGTAATTGACTTTGAATTGACATTTTCTTTCTTTCATACCACTCACACTATGTTCAATCATTGTAGACCCATGAGTTCCAGTGGCACCCTATAATTGGCATCACTTTGAAATAGTGCATTAGTTACCAGTGCATTGGCTGTAAAAGGTGGTGCGGGTAAGAAATTCCTTTTTCATGACTAGCCAAAGGAAAGGAACACCGCCGTTTGGTTCGACTCTGTTGCTTGTAGGTAACGAGGACAACCCGCATTGTCTGTAACTCGAAGATTTGTGGGAAATTCAGATTACTCTTCGGCACTTTTGGAACCGCCTCGCAGTATCAAATAAAGAAACAAGAACCGTACTGTGTGCAGAATGAGCACAGTGTGAAATACCACTCTATCTCAGCAGAGACCTTTGATGTCTGATGTTCTTTAATGAAACATCTCGCTCACATCAGAGCACCCTATTAAATTCCACTCATACAGGGAGACAGAAAGAGAGTGAAAGAGTGAGATTCAGAAAGCCAGAGACAAGGTAGCGCTGACCTTTTGTGTGCATCTGTTGGGAGTGTGTGTGTGTGTGTGTGTGTGAGAGAGAGAGAAAAAAGAAGGGAGGAGCACAAAATGAAGATGGAACAAAGAACATGAAGAGAACCACATTCCAAAAGCACTTTATTGAATATTTTCATAAAAATAATCACGTATCTACTCGCATCACAGTTTATCTGTTGACTCCAGCAGCAAGATTGCATAAAAACTTTAAGTCGAACTGAAACGAAGAATTCTTTTTGAAAACAAATCAAGTACGACTGTAGGCACTCGGCAGCTACTGAAATAGCATAAAAATAAGTAATGTCCGGGCATGAGTTCTAACGTTAGCAAGCTAAGCTAACTAGCGTCAGCTTTCCAAGTGGAAGCTATGGGTGCACGCTAGTTTTCCTAGCCTGCTAGCTTCCAACAGCTGCCGTATCAATATAGTTTGTTTATGCACACAAAAGTGCGTAGGAATTCAAATTTCAGTTTGACTTTGTGTGCATTGTCCGTCATACATGCTAAATTATGTAGCTTTTTCAAATGGTCAGACCTGAAAGCTTCCCAAGTCTACATGTACATTTGAGTGTGTGTGTGTGTGTGTGTGTAGAGTATTTAAAAGAAGAAGAAGAGAAGAAACCATTTTTATTGTCATATACATTTTTACACGTACACGAAATGTATCTCTGCATTTGACCCATCCCTGTATATAGGGAGCAGTGGGCTGCCATTGATCGGCGCCCGGGGAGCCGGGGGTTCAGTGTATTGCTCAGGTACACTTCGACACGTGACACGTCCTAGTCGGGGATCGAACCATTGACCTTCCGGTTCCCAGACGACCCTCTTAACCCAGTGAGCCACGGATCCAACTCTTAACATCATACTGTTAACTGACAAAAGTGGGCTATGAAGGGAAAACATAATAGACCTCCAGAGTCAGTATTAACATAGTTGAAGAGGATTCATAGAGAGGAACAGCCTTTCATGGTGTTACAAGTGAGTGAGAGTGAGAGTGAGAGAGAGATTGAATATCAGAAACATACAAAGACAGAACATGTGTGTGTGCCTGTCTTTGCTCCTCTAGAGGTGCTTGTGTCGGCAGCGTGTTGGCTGCAGTGAGAGAGCATCTGCATGAGGTGATAGAGCTAACTCATCACACTGGCACGTTCACAACTACATTAACGCACACACACTCCAATGATTGCACGCCCCTAAAGGGATTGTGGAAAACACACTTAACCCTACACATACACACAACATACCCTAACGTATCATTATTGTGTATGTGGTTTAAAACTGTTTTTATCTGACTTTACAAAGAATTAGCTAATGGGGCTGATTTCAAAACCACACAATAGATTATCTTTAATACAGTTAACCATGTGTAATTCTGGCTAATCCCAGGTGATGAGTCAACCGTCAGTAGTTTTTGGCCAGGGAGGAGCAGAGCTTAGAGCCACAGGTGCACCGCAGCAGTGCTGAGACACACCAAATCACTTAGCAACCACTTTGCCTTATTACCCAGAATCCACGGGGGTCCTGTTAGTGTATTAGCAGGGTATTCAGTGCTTTTCATTAGTGCCCCTGACTCATATCTGCTTCCACCTAGGTCACAGATGTGGGTTTCTTTTCCCCAAAAAGAGGGAAGATCAGTTTTCATGATTCGCTTTTCTTTTTTTTTCTTTTGGTATTTCATGTCAGTTTATCGGTGTACTTCAGAGGCCTTTCTTCTTCGTCCCTCTCACCAAGCAGTATCTCCTCGGCTGTCTCTCTTTGCTACACAGGGAGAAATCCCATTTGCGTTCTCCTTCATGGCAGCACCGATAGTCGCGGCTGAGTCCAGTTCATCTGGCGGCTTGGGATCCTCTGGGCTTCAAAATCTTCCATTTTCAACAGTACTGATATGAAATAAAAGAAGAAGCTGAAACCGAGGTTTGAATATGGCAGTGCTGGCATATCATATTTTGGGTTTGTAAAAGCTGCATTCGGCAATTTTGCACATAACAATCCCAAATGGCTGCAAGGAGATAACTATCTCTTCAGCAACAACAAATCATGCAGTAGCTAGTATTTCTTCTCTTTGGCCTTTTTCCCTCTTAAAGCTACTAATGGGAGCCGTGTCAGCTTTTTCTACCACACCGTCTTGTGCATTGAGAGGGCGTCCTGCAAGTTTCATTTGAGCAAATACGCCAGCGTTTGGGATTGACACTGATGGGATTTATGTCTTTTTTTCCAGGAAAGTCGTGCCAAGTGCAACTCAGTTTTTGTTGTCCAGCAGCTGAATGTCCCGTCCAGCTCTCAGTCCACTGACTAGTGTGTGCTTGGCTCCACGGCCCACAGTGTACACGGGTCTTCTAACAAACACTGCTGCTGCTCCTCAATACCGCGGGCAAACAGCCTGATCAACTGGCAATGCACACTGCAGAGGGGAACAGAGTGTACACACACACACGCACATAAAAAGAAGCACACGAGGCATCATTTAGCCTGAATAACAAACCATCAACTTAATGACTCTGCTCATTTCAATGAGGCTTTACCGTCAATGTGGCAGATGTAAAAGCAATGGAACGGCACCCCTGTGTGCAGACTTGACAAGCAAACTCGGGATGAGACAATGCTTGTGGTGTGTTAAGTATAAAGATCTTGAAAGGGACACCTACAACAGATGTTAGAATACAGATGGGGCTGACGCACTATGATGACACAGCCTGACACATACAATAAAAAGTAGAAGTGCACAGGCAGAAAATGAGCTGTGAATGGGATAGATGGCTATTATCGTACAGTATAGCCTCAATTACTGCCTGTGCCTTTGTCTGCTAAATGACACTTTCATTTTTACAGAAACACCTGTTGTTTACTTGCAGGCTTCACGGATAAGTTAATATGATGGAACAGCACAGTAACATTACTGTGCATTTTCAACCCAATGTGAATTTTTTATTTCCAGAATGCCATTCACACATGAAATAAAAATACCAATTCAATAAACATAAGTTTCCTCTAAAATCAAGGTAGCACTATACGTTTGGGTTATAATTCCATCACTTCCAATGCAAAACTCTCTTTCTTTCCGTTTCGCCTGGGCGACTACCATTAATTATCCGAGCAGCACACTGGCTGGCTCACTCCAAGAGCGATTAGCGGAGAGGAAGAGGCAATAAAAGGACGGACTTCTGCTTTAATTAAAGGGGAGTAGCCTTTTAACATGGGGCGGGCTGTTAAATTAGCAACATTACAGCGCCATGCATCATTGGCCATGTACAATGGAGCTTGAAATAAATGATGCGTCCAGCAGTGCCACACCGGCTGTATAGAGATCTGATAGTGGAGGAAGCTGTGGACAGTGTGGACAGGGCCAGAATAATGAGGGGGGCTAATTCCGCCAAGTTGCCAAGATCGCCCAACAGGGAACAGTGAAAGAGTCTCCTGACCACAGACTGTTGGACACTAGCAGCGCTAACGGCACTGCTGCTATCATTTCTGTCTGGCCAAGTAGGAGAACTTCTTTCTCACCAGCTAACGCTACTGCTGACCATCAAGATGACTTACTTTTCCTTGACCATGTTGAAACCCTCTAGTATTTGTCTGAAAGAAAAGGTCAATATTTTTGGGAATATTTGTATTTACTTTATAGCTTAGCTTAGCATTAAGACTGGAAATCAAGAAATAACTAGCCTTGTTCTGTACAAAGGTAACAAAATCAAACTACCAGCAACTCTAGAGCTAACCAATTAACATCTTGTTTGTTTAATCCAAACAAAAAAAAAGTGCAAAAACAAAAATGTGCTTCCTAGAGTCTCCGCTGCTTGCCTGGTCAGGCTAGATGTTTCCTCTGTATTTATGCTAACACCAGCTGCTGCAGCTAATTACAGAAACGGTGCTATCTACTGTCTACATACCGACGTTTATAGTGTACTTTGAAATGTTGTGTCTTCCGTTATCTGTTTCCAAATGGTGTTGTGCCAGCACAACATGAATAAGAGATTACAACCATGCTAGCAGCTCTTTAAAACTGTGCTAAATGCTAAAATCAGCATGCTAAGATGTTAACAATGACAATGCTACTAAGGTGATGTTTAGCATAAGTGTGTTAGCATTTCCTAATTAGCATTGTGCAGTACAGCTACCGACATACCGACCAACATGGCCCTCTACATAGCCGCATGGCAAACAATTGTACGTGCCAGTGTTACTTGAGTGCACTATGAATATAGAGCTGTTTAGCATACAGAACATCATCTATTTGTACTTCGGCTTTAAGTCATGATACTCAGAGACACTTTAGAGAAATTGAAACTGGAGATTATGTCTGCAATACCCAGAAAAGGAACAGTCTTTGTCTGATGCAATTGATATGAGTAAAGTATTTCACAGCTTTTTTCATTATACCTCTTCTACAATATTATGTGCATCGATTCAAAGCCATTTGCCAGTCCTCATCTCTGCTGAGAGAGAGATCCTGTCTGTCTTCATTGCCTCAAAAAGTAAATTTCTTTGTCACAGGCTTCATAAAACGCAAAAAAAGCTGGCACAGTGGAAAAATTATTGAACCACGCCTGTCTTCAACAGTCAGTGATTGTTTCAGGTTTAGTTTACAGCATTAAAAAGTAACATATATGGGCAAAACATTCATCAATACTGGTAAATCACAATTCATCTCATTGTTTTCGCCGGTGCTGAGTCGAAATGATTGTTTGTTTGCATCTCAGATTTGACTTTCTTTAGTTTTGAGTTGAAAAACGTATTTCTAACACAACGTGGAAAAGCGAGTGCTTTAAGTAACTACGACAGGAAGTTGTATTGGTCATTCAAAGGCGATTGTGTGATTAGTTACCTGACTTGGATGGCAGCGTCGGGCAGGATCTCCCCGTCGCAGCTCCAGCTGCTGCGGCAGGTGCTGTAGTTGCAGGTCGTTTGGGCCGAGCATATGGGACTGAAGCCTGTCTTCTTTGGACTCTCAATCGGGTCCTCGAGTGAAAGCAGTTCATGGTGCCGCGGCTGGAAACGAAACTTCCTCACCCGGTGGACCTCAACAAACGAGTGGTCAAACTGGGGGAATGAGAAACAGATGAAAGAGGAGGCGGAGAGATGAATGGAAGGATGTATGAAGGAACAGATGTGCACACAGATGGTGCAAAGGTTAAGACCGCCACTCTCCAGAAGCACTTGAAGAGTTTCATTTCAAACTGCAGGAGGCTGAGAGGGGAACACAAGAGTCAATCTTTTGTAGTGTCACGGGTTGTCCCTAGGGTGGGGCAGTGCAAAAGAGAGCATCAAACAGGCACAATCAGACCGTATAAACAAAAATAAAGGTTTTATTGGCCCATCTCACTGGCAGTTCCTTTAACTCCAAAAATCACACCTCAAACTAAAAAGTGCATGAATAAACCTAAAGCGTCCCGGAGGAGAAAGGGGGTTCTTCATCCAACAAAGTACTCCCACCCTGCAAAGTCCTTGGTCTCGGTTCCTCCAGGTATGCGTCCTCTCTCCTACTCCAGGCCCCCCCTCCTCTGCCGTGGTGCTCTCCCCTTTATTCCGTTTCCCAGCCCTGCCTCAATTAGGGGCCTTAAGCACCTGCAGCTGGGTGCATGATGAGGCAGTCTGGCCATTTTGGGTTGTGGGCCCTGATCCTGGGTGAGGATGTAGCGCCCCTCCACAACCTGTCCCCCTGTGATGCCACACTTTGTTTTGGGCTTCACCAAGTTACATTTTGTGTAAAATTGTTTTTGGAGGAAAAAGCAGTCATTTTCAGTCTTGAGGTATCATTTTAGTACCTCAGCCTCAATCTGACGGATTACGGTCAAACTAAAAAGTGAATCTATTATATCAATTATTTGTCTTTGGCAGATGAATCGACTAGGGTTCATTTAATCAGGCTCATTCATTTTTTATTGAGACATTTAAATGAACAAACTATTCTAATCGTACACACAAAATCGCACTGAAAATGGACAAAATGGACATTTTCAGTGCTATTTCTCTGAAATATGAAGATCATATTGGTCAGTAAAAATAATTCTTAGCATGTAATTCTTCTTTAGTTTACAGGCCCCTAGTGGGTGAGGTAAAAAGTTCATTTCTACTGGATTGTTTGTCGATTGAGCTGATTTTATAATAAAAAGTGAAACTACACGTAGATGTCTTCTTCTTTTCCCCAATTACGATACAGAGAAACACCCAAGAGGAGTTTGAATGTGAAATGGAGGGAGGGAGAGAAGAGGTCATATAAAATGGAGGTGCATGAAAAACTACGTAAACAGCCGGAGTGCAGAGAAAGAAGAAAGAGAGAGAGATGAAAAGGAATAATTTTGTCAAAGTCCCCTTTCATCTCACTCAGTGTCGCAGAAAGGTTCAGCTCTGTCCGGCGCACTTTCTTCCACTTCACGGGGTGCCACTTTCTCTCTATCCCCGACTCTTTTCTTCACCTCTTTTTCCCTTTTCCCCCTCTCGCTCTCCCTTCCTTCTCTCCCTTTCTCGCCCTCTCTCATCCCAAAAGCAGAGTGACAGCCATTTACTTCGCATCAGACCCATTTTATGACTGGAGCCGCTTTGCATTCATGCTGGACTGTCTGCCTAAAAGGCTTTCTGACAAGGCCATGAATACGCTTAGTGGCTTCTCACTCCTTGTTTCTCTCCGCTTGGCTGGACAGTGATGCTGATATTAAGTGAACTCTGATGCAAAGTCCCACTCACCGTACTTATATGACTACTTGTCTACCTTTCTGTGTTGCAAGTGAAGCAGCAAAGACAGCCTTGAGCTACAGGCACGCACTGCATCATGTCTTTTCAATGCAATACCACACTACGATATGTGGTCATTACACGGTTAATGATAATATCATTTGGTTTTCTCCAATAGAGAGATCTGACATCTCCATGACGAAAGGCAAAAAAGGTAAAGACCCACTGGAGGCAGTACACGAGTTCATCTCAATGTATTTTATATGGAACACAAGCAAAACCCTTGGCAAGGCATTGTGGGTACACAGGCGAAGCGGGACTGACCAGGGACACAAAAAAACACAAGTTGCATAAAGTTAGATATATTTTCATAACTGAAAGAAAGGACTACAAGCTACAGGAACAAGCTAATTGCTAGCTTGCAAGCATTGACACGCCCACCGCGACGAGTGAGAAGTATTGGAGGCGATGTTCGGCAATTTGGTCCCTTTCAGTGGGTCTGCGAATTAGTGTGGTCGAGCTGAATGCAAACATCAGCATGCTAACATGCTCAGATTGTCAAAGTTAGCATGCTATTGTTTAGCACATGGCTGTACAAACAGAACTGGATTCGTTTGAGGCGGCACCCCGTTCATTCCAATGAAAGTCGCTTGGTGGTGCATGAAGCAAACAAATGTTCGAGTTCCAAGAATAAACTTTGAATAAAATTTTCCAAAGTTATTTAAATTCATCCTGAGGGGGATGATAATTGGCCAAATTCTATGGCCAATATATCCATCAAATAGTTGAGATAAAACGCACCAAGATGGTGGACTGACCAACATTGTCATCTCTAAAGTGCAAATTGTGTCTTACAGTCGATGGATACAGTTGCATCCTGCTGCTGATTGTAAGTATTGGAGTCATTCTCTGCATTTGTGTCACTAGCCAAAGTTATTTTATTTCTCGTTTTGCAAACACATGGCTGTTGTGGTCATTTCATCTTCTAAAAAAAAAGATTCTTGTTAAATCCACTTGTAAAGCACTTTGTTACTAATGTCTCTGAAAAGCGCAGTATAAAAATGTTTTACTGACTCACCTGTTGATTTGATTTTGCCTGAATACATTGGTTATTTCATTCAGTCACCTGGATGTAATGTGCTTTATTGCGACCGCGGTATTCCAAGGACAAGCTTCATGGCACACAAAGCAGCAATTTCCTCAATTTGCTAAATTTCCGCTGTAATAGCAGCAGCTTGTGCTTTCTGTCATTTCTTTTTCCTGGTATTAAACTGTTTTCTACTGCTGAATTCTGTTCATTTTAAAGCTGCGAATACGTATCATCCCAATCTAATCATATCTTATTGATATCCGTCCTGGTAGTCCAAACACCGGGTGCAACAGTCAAAATGTTGACCTGAGGATGTCAGTCTGAGCTCAAAACACGGTTTGCAATTGCACACTTGTACCACGGCAGCTGTAATTACTTACAGGTTCCTTCTAGATGGGATGAACTTCCTGAGGTAATAATTACTAATCACCAGACTTCCCCTGGCAATACTTGTGCTATCCTAAAAGGGCATTAGTCTGGCATTAGCCTGTTCTCCCCTCCAGCATATCCCTGATGCAGCGATAACCGGTGCCTCTCTGGACCAGGGTGGGGGTTATTTATGATACGTGGGAAGGCACCAGGGCTAAGGCATTTGAACTGAAGTGAACCACAGTTGGGAAATTGAGCCGAGTCAGCAAATGGAGGTGCTAGCACAGCAAGTGGGCAAACTCCTGCCTTCTTCTCGCTCGTTTACAGTCTGTACACACTCCATTCATCCGTGCACAGATCGAGCAACTCCCGACGATGAGAGCTGGATTCTGCAGCAAAGTGATTGATGGAAGGCGTTTTTTTTAGAAAGGATGAAATTGAAAAGTTTTGCTTTATTTTAGTGATTCCTTCACTCTGTGAAGGATCTATTTTTCTTATCCTTGCTGAATACAGATCATATCATTTAGAAATATTCTCCAGAGCATGACTCATACACCGTGTATAGACACTTACTTTAGAGGCATGAAATCATAAATTGAATGATATTCCCGCTGGGTAATACCTTAGGAAGTGCTCGTGAAGATAAATCACACACCTCCTTCACTCTTACCTGGTCTTCTTTGTTGGTGTGTCGGACAAGGTGTCTGAGGAAGTCCAGGCGGGAGCACTTCCTGACGAGGATGAGGTCTGTGGTGCCGTCAGCGAGGTGAGCGGAAGGCGAGAGGCCTTCCGGACTGCGGGGACACGCGCAGCTCATACTGGCCGCGTTAATGGCAATAAACTTTCCACGGATCGCGCTCCAACCACTGCTCCCATCTGAAACAAGTCGAGAGTCAAGTTGACTTAACTGTGCATACTTCTGTTGACCCGCTGAAGTAAAAACCGAACACTCAACACACTTTTTAGGAGTCAAACCAATTATGGAAGCAGCCATTTTAATCATGGCTGCTCATTTCAGTCCAACATACAACAGCATTAAACACCGTCCACAAAACTCATGTTGTCTTCATGCTGGCCAAGGTTGTTTACCTACACGCTTGGCAACAAGTTTCAGTGAGTTGCAATCTGCGACCTCATTTAAATTCGACACATTGCGTCTTTAAGAAACATTTCAATGAAATACAGCATCCATCAAGGTTTCCAGTCTTTTATATACCTGTGGGGGCTCGGAGCTGGCAGTATCCTCCAAATTACTGAAGTCACTTTAATTGAACTATACTCCACATCGGAATGAAATCAAGTGCTGCGGAACTACAACCCAAAGCACACACAATCGCCTGCAGTTGTTGTACACCGTTCTGGTCATAGTTTCTGGTTTACTTAACTCTTCTCTTTTCACTGCAGTATAAAATCCCCTCCGTCTGACATTGAAACTTTTAAAATGAACAGACCTTGAGCTGCAGTGAATACACTGTACTGTAATTCATTTACAATGCAAAGCAGCGCTGCAGCATTTGCAAACCTGCCACATTCGATTTAGTTTAGAGTATTCTACCAGCTCTCTGCTATTAACTTGCACAAGCTTACTTTATCCAGCAGTATTTATTATTCAAATGCCAAAGCATTTATTCACAAATATGACTGGAGAAAAATCCTCTTAGATTGCCATTGAATACACTGTTGTTTCTGGTTAAGCCTTCTTCCGTGGGCGGCGTTACCAAATAGAACCTGAAAAGCATCATGGTTACACGCGGTTAAAGAATACAAACTCAAAACGCATCCCGAGATGTTCGTCTGAAACAAATAATCTCTGCAAATTTGGTTTTGACATGATGCAAGTGCTTTACGAGTCCTTAAGCGAGAGCTCTCCGCTTGTTGCACATCAGCAGTGATGCTGATGAGGGTCCATTAGGATCCAGATGTCTTGGCAGGAATTGTCAGAGCACTGCTACCCTGACAATGGAGCCGAGACAGAAATATTGATGCTTGTCGGAGAGCTGAGCGTCGTGTGTTTTTAAAATGCAATCAAGTTTTGCCGAGGAAGGGTTGACAGCATCTAAAGAGGAGGTCACATAGATAGAAGATTGATTGGATTAACCTCAAGTTTGCTTGTTATGATTGAATGCACAAGCGGCCTTCGAATCTCAAATGACAGACGCGACGGTTGCACTTCACAAACCACTCTGCTCCTCGGAGATTAGCGACTGTTTGCCGTTGATGGCGTATCAAAATACACAGAAATCACCCACGGGGCTGCCAGCGCTCGTCACCGGGGTGAGAGTCATTGGAGGAAGCGGGGAGAAGAAAAACAGTGATCACAGACAGCCAAACCTCAGAGGGAAAATTATATGATCTCCTCTGCTTCTCCTCCTCTGCTCACATCTCCCCGTGGGCGTGTGACGAAGGCATTAAGGAGAGGAGGCGAGGAAAGGAATTGAGGAAACCTGTTAGAATAATGAAAAGTACTCCCAGGCAGCAGTAACAGCAGTTTTATGTGAGAATTAGAACTAGAAACGAATAGAAAGTGAAGTGGATCGGATTAACCACGATACCAAGACCAGTCGCTCAATAGATGGAAATGAGAGCGCTACCTGCAGCAATTTCACACAGTTGTTTAACAAGTTCATGAACTGCATTCAAAACCACAGGCTGTGGCTGTTGCATGATGATTAAAGGCAAACAAAAACTCCATCAAATGTTTTTATTGTGCCGAGACTGGATCATTACCTCCTAAATCTATATTACAGAGCGTCATTTCTGTTCGGAAATGGTAAGATCACATCGTTTTATCAACCGCAGAGTGCGGCAACAGGAGCGAGCTCCGTTCAACGTACAACAAGACAACGCAAGCTGCTGAGTGACAAGAACCCGGGAGACAAGATAAGAGTTAAACGGAACAGCAATGTGCAATTAGTGATTACACTTCTTCCAACATCCAACATCATCCACGTCCTCAAATATGAGAGAGAGAGAGAGAGAGAGAGAGAGAGAGAGAGAGAGAGAGAGAGAGAGAGAGAGAGAGAGAGAGAGAGAGAGAGAGAGAGAGAGAGAGAGAGAGAGAGAGAGAGAGAGAGAGAGAGAGAGAGAGAGAGAGAGAGAGAGAGAGAGAGAGAGAGAGAGAGAGAGAGAGAGAGAGAGAGAGAGCTCATTGATTTAGCAGTTGTCTTGAGGCGGGAAGGGAAAAACACAAAACAAACGGCAGCACTGGCGTGAGACAAACCACCTGTCAGAGCTGGCGAAGCCAAATTTCTTCCTGATTAGTGGGGAGTCTGTCACACATCGCACACAAACAGGTTGCGCTCTATTTTCATATTTACACCCCCCCAACACACGCGCACACACACACACACGCAGTCCATAAGAAGTCCCTGATAACCAGGCCAGGGCAGAACATGTTGAATTTCATATCATGACACGAATTAGAGTGGGGAAAAACACACACACACAGCTTCTTTGCAGCTCAGATTACACACACCAGGGCGCACCAGTGCACAGGAGTCCGTATTTCATCTGTTTGTGCTGCTGCTGTCAGTGGGTTGAGAGAATCGTAGACAATGAAATGTGTGCGTGTGCACCACGGTCAAGGGGGGGGGGGGGGGGGGGGAACAGTTGTTGGTGACGTTGTCCTACTCGGAGCTGAGTGGACGGACACCCGCCTCGTCTGGGGACATGTAATCTCATCAAGCAGACGCAGGGGTGGATGCGGGGAGATTTGGAAATCGATAGGCAAAAAAAAAAAAAAAAAGGCTCCGGAGGGGCGCGGCGGGGAACTAAAATCTGTTTATATTTTCTCATCAATAACTCATCAAGAATCTCATTTTCCTATGCCGCGGGAGAAAAACAACAGGCAATGGAGATATTTGAAAAAGGAGAAGTTGTTATTTACATTCAGTCCACCTCAGGTACTGCAGAATGTAAATCTCCCCTCATTTGTGTGAGAGTGACTTCAAGGGAAAAGACAGCCAGCCTTGTCTTTCCTCTCAAACAGCACCCTTTAGAAATACTTATTTTCACATATCTCAGGAGTCTAGAAATGGCTTCAAAATAGGCAAACAAGCAGAGAGCGAGGCAGAGAAATGAGAAATGGGCTTTTCAGGTGTGATTAATTCGACACCTTTCGAGTATTAACCCCTAACTCGTACCTTTATCAGACTTTTCCTTCTCCTCTGACATCTCCCACTGCGTGTCTGTTGATGAGGACTTGTGTTGACAGACGCCGCACCTGAAATATCAGCGCAACCGTGTTTTACATTCATCAACCCATCCGGGTTGCTGTGACATGTAAAGGTGTTAACAAGCTTAGATGACTCATTAGGAGGGAATACTTCCAGTCCACCTTAAAATAACTTTCATTGCGTTTCGCAATTTAAGGAGTCTGCAGCCAGAGAAGCCTTTCTGCTGCACAGTCATATCTCTTTTTATGGTAAAATAAGATGTCAGGAAACACGGCATATTAATGCTTTTCAGCTCCTTTCGGTCCCCATAACAAATGCAAACAATGGCTGCACAAAGCATCTAAAAAAAACAAAACAAAGCACTTAGTGAAGCGCTTTTTGGAAAAGACTGAATAGGCTCTCCACTATAAATCAGATGGGCTTCCTGACAACGTAAACTATCCCATTTAAGCTCTGGCAGGTGCACTGCTGCCATTGAAGTGCATCAGATAAGTCAACACATTGTAAAAAAAAGCTGCAGAAATGGATATCTCTGATGCTTTATTTACCCGGATCGACACTGCAGCTTGTCCCTGGGGTCCCCCATGTTGTTCTCAGCAGGGAGGAAAGAGATTGTGCCTTCATAGTAGTTGTGACTCAGAAAGGTTTTTACGCCTGGAACACAAACACAGTGTGGGCCACAGAATGCATGTCAATATGTTTTATTTGATGTGTTTAATTTACCCTAATTACAGCTTAAGTTCTTTAGGCGACACATCTGCATAACAAATCGGACCACTATTCCTGATCTTTCTATTCTAATTCCTCTATTCTCTGGAGGGTGTTGCAGGTTTAACTGGGTTGAAGCAAGTTTAGTGATAATGCTATCGTAAAAATAACACACAGTTGTATTTAAATGCCTTGTTGTGTTTGGTAGCTCTGGGGCCTGATTAATACTTCTTTTTTTTTTTTTAAGCGTATTTAGTTCTGTGCTTGAGCCATGCTCATTTCTGCATATACAATTGAATCAAAGCTCGGTCAGGTCATGTATTATATTTGTAGAAATTGTATTTACAGCATGTGCTAGCCTACTACTACTACTACTACTACTACTACTACTACTACTACTACTACTATGATGATTTTAATGTAAAGTGTCTTTGAGTACTATGAAAAGCGCTATATAAATAAAATGTATTATTATTATTATTATTATTACTAATAATAAGCACGTCAATAATTTAATTTGGCCTGAATGATTGGGCAGGCTACCTGCCTGTCTACCCGCACACACTCTGCTTGTGCAATCATTGCGTGTCATCCGAGTCTTCCACAAGCTGCTAGCTTGACAGCCGTGAACAACATCCATGTTCGTCGTAGACGTTATGATCATTTTGGGGGAGGCTGTCAGTGTTGCCGACTTGGCAAATGTCTCGCTACATATAGCAAATTTAGCGCTGGTGCTGCTAGCTGCTAGCTACTTTCACCGGAAAAACTATTGGCAACACTTGGCCGGGTGTTTTTTAGTTGGGTGTTTATGTTGCCGACCTCAGCTTTAAAGGCGCTAAATATAAGATTGACAGCATTTCTATTGCCTCTTAATGGCTCTCAAGATGGCGACAGCTCACGGTGCTAATTTAATGGTAGCCTACACTAATTAGACAAATGAGCTAATATTAGCATGCGAACACGCAAAAACTAAGATGGTGTACATGGTAGAAATGACAACTGCTTAGCATTAGGTTTTTAGCATGGTCATTGTGATGTTAGCATTCATTACAAAGCACCACTGTGCTAGCAGCCTCACAGAGCTGCTAGCATTGCTGTTGATGACTGGTCTTGTCTTGTCGATCTCTCTTGGTTGCTACTTTTCATTAAGGATACTCAGACTTTACAATGGATATGTACTAAATATGGCATTCTGGGGACATTTTCATTCATAAATGAGCCTGTACGTCCCAGGTTTTTGATTAATAATTAATCTCACCATTGCAGTTGTCTGAAGCACCTTACAGTGTGCATGCGTTTAGCCTCAGTGGGGAGATACATTTTGGTGAGCCTTTTGGTGTTGGTGAGTCCAACTACTGAGCTACACAAATGCTTGCACTGAAACCCACAAGCTTAAGGCTGCGTGTTCGATTCATTTCTTAATCCTCCAAAGTCTTGACCAGCAAGCTCAGGGATGAACTCAAGGTTACCTCACATTAAAAAGAAGCCGGTGTGAGGTCAGTGCGCCCCGGGGGTTTTCAGAAAAAGGTGAAAGTGTGTGGGTAGGCTTAGCCTGAAGAGTCACTCAAGTTTAGAAAAATGATGGCCCTCATACCTGACAGGTCATATCTAGCAGGACCCAGCCATCGCTTCCTCTCGCTGTCTGTCAGTACATCGCCATAGAAACCGTAGCCAAGCAACGAGACGGAGTATCTGAGGAAGATGTCATCGTGGTGAACTGAACACACGTCCATCGGCTGGGAATCCCCTGTTGAGACACACCCAGCAGAGTCATAGAAAGCCACGTAGTGTGCTGTAAGTCTTCCATGAGTCTTTCAATTACTAACTCACCCACAATGATGTGTAAAGCAGAAGTAACTGGATCGTTGGTTCCCACTGTGGCAAAGCAGATACAATCAGTGGACCCTGTTGGACAAGAGACACACAGGTCGATGGTCAGCCATTACAGCCGCTGTATAGACAGGTGAAAGACACTGTGATGTGAAAAAAAAACAATCACTCGCACATATACCATTCTCAGCAAAAAATCAATCAACAAATATTTTCTAACAGCAAACCATGACTATTGAAAGCCAGTATGTAGAAGTTTCACCTCACTTCAGACACCCTCCCGCCGGAATGTGTCGTTTTCTTTTTAGTTTTTTAACACAACTTAAAGTTTTTACTGTTGGCATAACTGGTGTGCACATAGTTGAACACTTCCTGGATTTTTTTTACCAAATACCTACTTGCAAGCTGGGATGCATACACAAACAAGAATAAGAGAAGTGGGACCCTTCATTTTACTGCACATTTACGCACACGCGTGCACACACCATCGGCATGTTTTTAAAATCAGGATTGGGGACATTGTATTTATTTCAGTACCGAGCACACCTTTCAACCATTGACAGCACTTTCACCTGTTGCTGAGCTGGTAACGTTTTTACCATATTTAGCATCTTAGTGTTGCCTGTTAGCTGGCTAACATTTATTAATTAGCACGGAATACAAAGTCAAAATGTCATGAGTTTGGATATAAACCAAAGAATTGGACAAATTCGATAGGTGGCCTGCAGATTATTCGGTCAATAGTTGTTAAGACATTACACTCCTCTTGTGGTTTGTAGTGAAGTTTCGGTACTTCCTTATTTTCATGCATCTTAGCTGGTCTGGCCGGGTGACCAAACCCAGTTTGTTGTCAAGGGATGTGTCAAAAGTCATGCCCATTTAAAAATGACCGCTTTGTCCTCTATTGCTGCGGGCAGGAAGTGATTTAATCTACTGTCTTTGTGAAATGACTGACTTCATAAATGTGGAGTGTGAAATTTGTACAAACCTTCTAATACAATATCACATTGACGTTACATGAGTTTTATTCATGGACTCTGCGGAGTCTCCCGAATCTACACTCATAAAAACAGATACAGGCATGTTGGGAGACTATCGGCAGGTAAAGCTGCAAAGCTGTATTTAACATATGTACACCTCTTATTCATACTTAAAATCTGAATATATATATCGCCCTTTGGTGGAGTTACATGTCTTCCAAAGCTGCAACCTTGCACCAAGAATTCAGTGGGATGATTTTATTCAGCGGAAGTCAGGAGACGTCTCAGTTAAGTGAACTAATAGGATCGCTCCGGGCCCCGGGCTATCATCAATGCTCTTCAGCCAACAAATGAAGGATAAGACGCATTCCCCTGCCTTGAGAAAAACGTAGAGCTTGATATTAAATCTTTCAACTTGAGAGGTAATCAGGCTCCATCTCTCTTCCTGCGCCACATGGCATCATTTCAGACCTATCTGCCCAACTTTGATCATCTTCAAGTGGTGAAATGGACCCACTGCCACTGATAAAAGACAGAGAGAGGGAGGGAGGGAGGGAGGAGAGGAGCAAGTGAAATCTAACTAGTGGTGTTTTGAGCGGGCTCACAGAAGTGTGACAGAGGAGATCAGGTCTATCATTCAGTGGTGGACACACATGAGTATGAAGATGAGCTCCCTCTGTCGCTGCCTCTGACTTTCTCCTGCACTTTCTATGAATATCATTTATCTGGCCTTTGCTCCCCCCCCCCCCCCCCGCAAGCTTCATGATCACATCCGAACACGTTGAAATTGCTCCCGGCAGCGCTACAATGCCTGCTATTTTGCAGAGCGCTAAAATCAGCGGTGACACACGACTTCTCTACAGCTACCCAGTAAAAGCCAACTGACTTTGAATGGATATAAGTGGCGCGCACAGATGTTCAGCCCTCAGATGTTCAATGCTTTATTCCCCTTAAGTTACTCAACCGCATGTAGCCTGTTGGCATATTCAGAGGAGAGAGCATAAACTGTCAGAAGGCATACCCTCAGTGGAGAAGCTCCCGTTTTTATCTGCAATTCCCCCAAAAATGTCTCGCCAGTAAGATCATAGGCAATGGAGTCGAGATGCTTTTTAGTGCTGCCCCCAGAAAAGAGGATATCTTTGCTGTTTGAACCCTCAGCACATTAATATATTTATAGCTGCACATCAGACTGTCTTATAACGACAAGAGTGAACCCTTTGGAACTAGACAAGTGGCCCTTTGAACGACTTATCATTTCAATTTTTTAAATCAAAATAAGCTCCTTTCAATGTTTCAGGTACTGCCAGAAAACATCTGACAGAACGAGCGTTTGTGGGTATGATAGCTCGATGACAAGGCCATAAATGAGACCACGACTCTAAATTTGAACCTTGGCATCGAGGGCTTTGATATCTTACCGACACGTTAACATGACTTTGACAGCAATATTGATAAAATCATGAATGGCAGCCAGGTGGCAAAGATACACTCCTCCATAATGGTGTCGATGCATAGATCTAAAAAGTACACATCTTATGGCTTTTATAGCAAAAAGCTTAACGTCAGCTATTTTTCTCTTTTTAGACACTTTACATTATCACCATTATCTGAGACATTACTGGCGCTTTAAATCAAGGGACATTCTTGACTGACAAAGTTGAGATCTTTTTTCTGAAGTCATTTTATATACCTTTTATTAGAGAGACAGTATAAAAATGACGAAGCACACAGAGAGATGGGGAATGACACCTGGCTCGGACTGTAAATCGTGGTTTACGGTCAGTACTTTCTGACATCCCCACCTTGTCTGTAGCTCTCATCCCCCAGCCTGGGTAAACAATGTCCCATGACAGCTGGGCAATGCAGTCTTCTTTGCAAATGTTCCTCAAACAGGAGTGCATTTGTTAGGGACTACTTTCAACTGCGGATTAATACACATTTAGTGCTCTAGAACGTATTTCAGCAGAACAGTGTTCCAAGATTGCCTTGGTCACTGTAGGCTTTGCTTAACTCTTGATGCAAGCAAACCAGAGGACAATTAGCCAATAAAGTCCTTGCATTGCATGAATGGCATCCCAATTACATTTCAAAACATCTTTTGAACTGCTGTATATCTGCTCGAGAGCTTCCATCCCTGCAGCCCTGAGTTTTTACGAACAGCTTAACGTTATTGAGCTGAAGTGTAGTGACGAGATGTACTTCATACAGCTATAGTATGAAAAGATTACATTATCTAAAATTGCATTTCATTTGTAGTCGTGAAAAGGCAAAACAACCGAGTCAACACATCCAAATTATGATCATAATTGGCCTTAAAATAATTGACTGTGTCCCCAGCTGATTTTTAAACCCCTCTGTTATTACCATCAAGCTGTGCACCGGATAGCCTCATATTGGTCTCCGTGCACTGTGTGTTTCTATGCTCATGAAAATGACAGTGATTTCAAAATGTCACACAGCACGTTTCCATTCATGGCACTTGGAGAGATTGATCCTCCGCAGGCCCCCGGCGGGACCCCCTGCCCTGTTGCCATAGAGATTCTCTTATGTAGCTCAGCAACCCCCGGATCAGCAGGAACTGACGCTCTTCAATATTGAAATCAATAACAGTTCTGTTAAGTGAGATTTTTATGTCCATTTACCTCGAGAAACTCAACATCCATCATGCAACACTTAAACAAAACACATAAAAACTATCCATTAAAGTATCTGAAGCTGCGCTCGAAAGGGGGCCCGATACTTTGGCACTTCTACATTTTACTCTTTGAATTTTTCACAATATGCCGGTACTCTTTTCAGCCCGCTCCATATCAGGCTGTCTGGGAGATCCATAATGGTGATTAATAACGGCACAGCGCCAGCATCTCACAGCCGTAAAGACATTACAAACCCTGTGGACGAGGGGGCTGGAGTTAATCGACACAACGTTCACCTCCTTTTTGTGACATAATTAGTGAACATTGTGAATATATATATATATATATCATGAATAAAATGTTATTTTAAAGTTTTCAGAGTCTGCTAATATATTTTATTCACAATAGAAGTTCAGAATGTGTCTCTTTATCCTGCTGAATAACATGTACGAGCATCTCGAGAGGGACTCTGCTCCTAAAACCGGATGAATAGCTCACGATGGAGAGCACTTTTCAACATTTATAAACATTTTTAAACTTTCGACAGCTGAGAGTGACCCGGTGTAAACTCTGGGCTTTCAGCTGTTGATCATACCGCATGTGTAGGTGGAGAGAGAAGAGAGTCATGGTGAAAGTGGAGCAAGAGTTTTTCCATTTCAGAAGAAGTCAGAGTTGTTTCCTTTAGGAAAATTATAAGGTGGCTTGCCTGCGTTACATTATATTCTAGGCTGGTGCTGGAGATAAGTGGTGTTTTTTAAAATCATTTTAACAAAACTAGATAAACACCAAAGTGAAATTCCTTTAATATGACATTCAGAGATCATTATCCCCAAAACCATTCCTGACGCGCTGCTGTTTCCAAACCCTGTCAATGTATTTATGTGATATAATGACCAAAGCTCACCAGCAGGAATGATCCCTATGCGTAGAGAACACGGCACCATCTCCGCATCTGGTTGGTTCTGGTCCACGCCGTTGTCTGTTTGGATCCTGGTGACCAACCCGTGCAGGATCTCACTGAACATCCCATCTCCACCCACACACACCACCCTGGACGGACAAATGACATCAACGATGCACACGAGTTATCTGTGGAACATTGGAATATTGTTCAGAGCCTAGGCGGACGCTGAGGAGTTCCATTACATGTGTGGATTTAAGAACACGACAACAATAGCCAGAAGACCTTGACAAGCTGACCAGAGGCGGAGTCAAGACAGATGTTTTGCGAGGACAAAACATTTTTTCAGTACCTGAATTCAGACCTGTGAGTGAGATGCGTGCGTGTGGTCTCTGTTCTCGAGAACATTACTATTGATAGTTAATTCTGTTTGTAAGTGAACTTTGTGTAGTACATTAAATATTGTTTAATTTTGAAACCGGATCCAGTTCCGTTTTTCTGATGCGCGTGTGCAGTCGGAAGCTTGAAGCCGAAATCTCCCTGCAGCCTGCCGAAGCCTCGCATCCTTCTGTTTTTAAACCCTAACACCATCCAGCATGCCATCTTTTGTAAAGTCTGTATATAAACCATGCTGAAAAGAACCTATGAATTCTATAAACTGCAGAGGAAAAGCATAATGGACTCTAACCATGATGTGCTGGACTGAATATCTGATGAATAGAAGCCGGAGACGGCGGAGCACTCGGCAGAAATAACCTTTCCTGTTATTGATGACCTGTATGTTCGGCTATCAGCTGCATTTTACCCTTTGCTCGCGGTTGTGAGCTGCATCATGTACAACTGTGGAAAACATAAACTTATGTGGCTTATGTGACCGATTTGTACATTTAGAGCTATTGTCGAGTTATTTATTGTAAGTGATTCTAGAGAATAGATTCAGCTTCATATCTAAAATGATCATAAAGTTTGGAAATTCGAATGCGCGTTCTCAGTGGCATCTGTTTTATTGCCTTTAGATCTTGAACTGCTGCTTTTGCTTCAGTTGACCACTTGATTTGAATTGAATGTCTAAAGCTTTGAGTAATCATACCGGGGTAAAGGATCTCTCTGAAAGGACCTTTTGTGTTGCCCCAGGCACTGTAAATCCTCCACTTCCCATTCTGCTCAAGGCGCACCACAGGGATCTGTCCTGGGTCCTTTACTATCCTCTGCTTACAAGCTACCTTTAGGTCAAATATTTCAAGCGAATCGTATCAAATTCCATTTTTATGCCGATGGCAATCAAATCTGTTTTACATTGATTCAAAGCATTTCTTGGAATATACAAAACAAAGCACACTAAAACCCCGAAGTCCTAACCCCTAAACAGCACTTTGAAAAGGGCTGTATGAGGGTTAAGTCTTGATTTTACACTCTGAAAGTGATTTCCCTTTTCTGTTGTAAAACTGAAACTGGTCCTCACAAGGATATAACATATAATGCACGTACACACCCACACACATGCCCAGCCGTCCGAGGAGAGGTGCTCTCTCTTTGAATTGCCCTTCCCGAGGTTTCTTGCTTCGAGTCCTTGTCTTTAAACATTAAATCTCTTTGCAGAAATCTCTGCGTCTTATTGCCTTGACATTTTGGTGCCGAGACGATAAATCCTAATCACTTAAGTGGTCCGCTGACTTTTTCTCTCGCGCCTCCATTAGGTTAAAATTTGTGGTTTTGCGTGAAACAATTATCAAATGGATTACCGTGGATTGAGGTAAATACATTCATATTCCCCTCAGCATGAATTGTAATCACTTTGGTGATCTTTTAACTTTTTCTTTAGCGCCCTCATCAGGTCAGAATGTTAACTTGGCACACACTTGGAGGTAGAAGGAAAAAGTCCCAACAGGAAGGATGAAAACAGTGTCTCTTTGTTACCCTACGAGCATGTTTATTCATGCTGTAAAGTAACCCTGATCTAATGTAGCACTGATGAAAAGTCACACCAGGCAACACGACCGCATAACAACCTCCGAATGTACGATCATACATTGATACACATGGCGATACACAGCTCATGGCAGAGTCTCTCGAAGGCCGTGTTACAATATCAACAGTCGAGAGTAAACTCCTGTCACAGTGAGGAACCGGTGTTGAAAGCCTGAAAGCAGAAGCTGCGCTGCTTGAGCACTCACCCGTCATATTTATCTAGATTGGCCTCGGTTTTCAAGTGGTCCCTGGCATGATTGGCCCGCTCTGTAACTATGGAAACAAATCAAACAGCAAGTGTTAGTGCAACTTCAATTAAAGGGAACGTACTGACAAAACAATAGACTCTTTGTGGGCTGACGAGCACGAGCGTCTTGAAATACAGGACAAGGAAAAGCTTTGCACTTTTGAAAACAGTCCCTGGAAACCACGTCATGCAGATTAATGCTCAGAGTGGCTCAAAACAACCGAATTCAGTTATTTATATATTAGCCTGCAAAATGAGTTTCAACATTTTTAACAGTAAAATCTGTTTTCCCGGAACAATAACGACAGCAATGCAATCCTGCCATTCACAGTTGCTGTAGGAAGCCCGGAGTGACCATCAATACCGCAAGACGATGCGTAGCTGTTGCAAACACTTATTGAATAATAGATGTGTTTTGGATACCCAAGCTTATCAACTATCACAGCTTCCATGAAGGTGGTGGCAAGATTAATGGCACGATCAGCCAAATCATATCCTTGCAAGGCTCTCCGGCCCCTCGGAGAGGCCACAGTGGCAGCGGAGATCTATACGGCGGCCACCGAGACTCATTTTTTATTTAAATGTTGAGGAAGGCTCCTGATAGGGACCCACCAATCACGTCGACGGAGATGCCGGCGCGGCCAAACAGCGGAGCCACCTTCTGCTCGTAAATGCGCCTCCCGCGCTGCTTTCCCCCGAAGGGATTGATGTACACCAGAAGGCTCGTCGGTCGGCTGGCTGCAAAGTGAGGGAGGGGTATGAGATAGTCATTAAAAAGGTTCAGCATATACCTTTTTTTTCTCTCGTTTTTTTCGACAACTGTGTCACTGACAAACAGCTTGATGAAGTTTTCATTAACCAGAGACCTTTCTCAAAAACGCTCAGTCAAACTGACTGGTGCCCGCAACACGCCTCTCAAGAAATAAATGGTGTGTCTACCGACTATGGGAGGAGTGTGAAGCAATTCAGAGGTGCTGCATCATTCGGTGATAAACCTACAGAGTGCCGCCATGGAGAATACTAAATGGCTTGTTTATGGCTGCTGTGGAAGACTGCGTTTAGGACAACAAACTGAGATGCAGCAGCTGCTCCAATTGGAAATGAATGGATCGGGATCGGGAGTTAAATGAGCACGAAGAAATATCGGGTGCAATATTTGTTTGGCAATAAGACAAAAGCGCCATTAGATTACATGAATGGATTGTCAATGGGGGATGTAAAGGTGCACTGTGGAGGAGACTAACACTATTGAACACACTAGAGCTTCATCTTCACCATGGATGTAGTTCATTTTCTTGAATTGATTCATCCTGCCGGGCAAAGTGGGGCCGAGTAAGCCGCTTCAAATGGACGAAACCCATCTTGCGCTCTAATTTCCACATGCTAGTTACACACTAAATCCTGAAGATCTCAAACGTAAAATCACTTTGCAATCACATTTCACATGAGCGCTGTATTTTGCACTCAACCAGGTCAAGAATGTAATAAAGCGCAATGTGTAGTGACTGATGGTGTAATAATAACCTCTTTCCAGGTCATGTAATGCGTTAATTCATCATTGAAAAACGTGTTCAATTGCTTACATCCGTAAAGATTTTGATGGATGATGCGCTGTTGTTCAGTCTTGCATGTTAACATGCAGGAGAGAGAAATGAAGATTCCCCGGAGCACATCTGGACAGTAAGCTGGATGCAAATAATACAAACGCTTCTTGTGCAAGCCAGCCAAAGATATTTTTAGTACACTCTTTAAAAGTTTGTAAAACCACCATTTATATGTTTTATCAGACTATTGGTTATTGCTGACTCCATTCTTTATGTCTGTGCCTGTGAGGTACTGTCTAGAAGAGAAATGCAGGAGGCCAACCTGTATTGTCGGCTTGCCTCTGGGCTCTCCTCAGGGCATTGAATCTACTGTAAAGAATGAAGTGGGGGTGTTTTTGCATCATAATGTGGATAATAATGCACACTTTACTTACAGTCTGGTTAAGGAGCAGAAGAGCTCATTTAGCAATATGTCCAGTCTGGAATGCTTTAATGATCTCCCGTTTGGTCCGAAACGTAAATATAAGCTGAATATACAGTTTCCTGGTCGTTGTGATATTAATCTGGAAAATGATTTCCATATTTTCCCTTTTGTTTGCCTCAAACACCATCGATATACCTCACGATAAAAGCATCCTTTAGAGAATCTGCAGGGTTTCAGGGGTTTTCCTTGGGCGTTACAGTGACTTATGTTCCGTACTGTGTGGTGGTGTCCCGATGAAGTAGTCCATAAACCACTCAGAAAAAAAGATTGTATTCCATATCCCCTGTGCCCATCGCTGACAGCTATTGAAAATAGCTTGAGGGATAAAAAGCCTGGTCCTCACAGAACACCCGCTCCCTCCATGCAGAATAAACTGTGCGGTACAAAATCTTACAGTCCAATCTTAAAGCCGTTTTGCACCAAGCACGGATTTTCAAAAATATGCCACGGAAATTCATGAAAACTGGATTTGTGGGTTCTTATAAATGTTTGCAAACCCCTGCGGGTCATCAAAAAAAAAAAACAACGTATAAATAACTGTTCCAAGTTATGCCATACCTCCAGCTATAGCTCCAGGTAGCTCGCTACCACACTGGGGTAACGTCTTATACATTTTTTTCAACACCTGACATTGCACGAGAAACGCAAGATATGTTATATTGTGGTTAAGGAACAGGGATAGTCACGAAAGCTACAGCATTAGAATCTAATTTGGGGTCCGATTAGTTTATGTATTGTGTAGCCAGACAGACAGACTCTGCCTGGATCGGTTTTTGTCGTGTGGAGTGGACATGGGCACTAAATATGGGGTATTTTTGCGATGAAACTGGAACACGGCAATACAAATAATTCCCACCGGATATTTTTGCATCAAACTCTTGAGCAACAGCTTTTAACCTCACACACTTAAAGGAGCAGTGTGTAGGATTTTAGTGGCATCTAGTTGCAACAAACTGAATACCCTTCCGCTCCGCCTTCCATTTCCAAGTGTGTGGGAGAACTACGGTGGGCTGTAATGTAAAAATGTTTTTGCTTTTGTTTGGTTTGTCCATTCCAGGCCACTGTAGAAATATGGCAGGCCAACATGAAGTCCATGAATCCATGAAGAAGACTCCCTATGTGACACAAACGGCTCATTCTAAGCTTACGGAAAACACGACGTTTCTTAGTTTCAGGTGATTATCCACGAATAACAACGAAAATTACATTCAATATCTGCGAATAAATCCCCCTAAATCCTAAACACTGTCCCTTTAAATCTAGTGCTCTGCATTTATCCGAGTGCTCATTAAGCCAGATTCCTAATACGTGGAACTTTTATGGCGCATTGTCCATAAAATGATTCTGATAACGTTGAGAAGCTCTGAGTGAGTTCAAAGTACATTCCCACGTCTGTTAGGGAACATCATTAAACAGTACATACCGAGTAATGACAGTTGCTCATTGATAACTTGGATCCACCGCTCGCAGAGGCCCTCGCTGGCAGAGTGGAAGGTGACATCACTACACCGCCACTGGTGCCGCCTCGTTCTTCTAACGTAGGAAACTGCAGAGGAGCAAAAACAGAAGGAACAGAGCGCTTGCTGTATTATGATTGTTTATATTTGTCATCGGTAAAAATGTCAGTACGTTCGTTACCAGCTGGCTTTGCTAAGTTGCAGACATGGCCTGAGACTGAGAATGAACCCTGGCTTTATCCTTGAAGCCAATCAGATGAGTGCGTGAGGAAGAAACGAGTGCATATGAGAGTCATATAATATCCTGCTCTGAACATTGCTGAAATATTTACGTTGAGGAGCAAAAGAAGAAGAGGAAGAAGAAAAAAAAAATCACTCGCTAAGCACTTCAAAGTCAAATGTTCACACTCAGCATTATTTTCATCAGATAGGGAAGTTAACTTTCCAGGCAAGTTCTTCAGACCAAATCGCTTACAGCACCTCGTGCTCGCGGTGGGGTAAAGCACAGAGAGACGTTTAGGAGCGCGTGTAAAAAAAAAAAAGAAAATCATCCTTCTAATAAGTTCCATAATCAGGATGGAACTGACGGGACGTGTCTTTGAAGCCAAGTTTCCACGGATCGTGGGAACGCAGTGGTGTCAGGCTCGACACACTAACGCCAGTAAAAGCTCACATTAGCGAGGTAATTTTGAACATTTGGCTGCGATAAATAATGTAAATCCGATCTTGTTTGGATATAATCTAATGGCTCAAAATTAAGCATGAGCCCAGAAGTCACTGGCATGCTGCCATCTTAGACCCAGTCTGCTAAGCCGCGAGGGACTCTCTTGTTAATGCATTGCTTTCAGACTGTGGAGCTGTCGACGGGCTTATTTGCCGTGTCAGATCACTTGTGATTGGTGGAGCTGACGACTGGCTTTTGTCACACTTACTCAAAATGCAACTGCGATGTGGCATTGACCTGCTATAGTGAAATGAAAGTGACAGGGATAAAAAAAATGGCTTCAGGCAACTTTGTTGGAGGGAACAAAATACACTATCTATTTCTTAGAGCGGCAGCTCAGCTACTAAGTGGTGCAACAACACATAAAGGTGGAGGACTTGAAAATGGCTTAGATATCCTATCTTTTAGTCCCTTATATATCCCCCCTTCCCCAAAAGCACTGGATCCTACACTTCATACAACAAATCATACAACCGTTTTTCAGAGGCTGAGTAGCGTACTGACTTTGACGTGTAAAATCAGTGGAATGTCCCTTTAGAGTGTGATTATGAGTGTAGGTTTGATACCTGTGAATGCATGCGGGTACAGCTGGGAGTGCTGCTTTGCCTTTTTCTGACTCCTCCTGGTCTCCGCGTTGTCTTGATCCTCTTTGGTGTCGAGGACAGCCACTATTTCACACACCTGAACAGCATGGCTGTGTGCTGGAGAGACATGAATAAATGCATATTTTACTCAACCGCATCACACAACAATAACCGGTCCGTGGTGCTCTTCTGATGGAACGGTTGGTCGTGTGTAATACATTCTCTGACGTGTGTACACACATTTTTGACAAACCAAAGCAATTATGGAAGTGACTGTTTGACATATTGCCCAAACATCATTCATCACTTTTGTGAAGATCATTAAAGCTGCAATAATCAATATTTTTGATCAATTAGCAATGGATCACATGACCATAGGGGTCACTTATGGAGACAACCCCACAAAGAACTATCACCCAACTCAGTAGTTCCCCTCATTCATTCCAGATCATTGTTTTGCTTTTACGGCCCATAACTTCCACTGTTTATTGTTTCTGCTCAGTCTCGTCGAACTCATCGGCCTCATTTCCAGATGTAGCAGGCAGCTGTTTCAGGGAAGAAGCTGCCATGCAAACCCGCTGCACGCTTCCTGCCCAGCACCACATGGCACACAGGCAAAGTTAGCAACCAGCTGATGAAGTTGAACATTGAGCAGCTTATTAAGAGCCGGGCATTTCCCTCGGGAGTTGGTGGACGTCAAAAACAGAGCTAAAAGGAAATGAAGGTTTAAGAAAGTCGAGGTTCCCCCTTTAAAATGAAGACAGCTTCATCCATATCTTAGGACCTTACCATTCATTTCACAAAAGGAGTAACAGCCATACATCCCAAGAGAGCTGCTGTGTGTTTGGGAAGGAACTGCATCTTCTTGTTCTTTTTTTCTCAGAGTGAAACAGAGTGGCCAGGGGAAATCCAAATAAAAGCAAAAAAATCATGGCATAGGAAGGGGCAACTCACTGCTGTTTTACTCTACATCTCACAATAATAAAACATATGATTTCCCTTGGGAGCCATTTCTATATTTTAACTCAGAAATTGTGAGCATTCAAGCACAGAAGATGGCGACGCTACTCACGGAAAACAAATTCAAAAGTGCACTTTTGTGCAAGGAAAAGGGCAATGTTACTTCCAACGAGTTTAACTGACCTCTTCAACTGCATCACATACAGGCATTACAGCCGCTCCTACAAATGCCTTCAGCCGATATGGTGAAGTGGATGGGAGGGAGGCACGACATATTATTTCTCTCCCGGGACTCTGAGGGAATAGGATTTCATTTCTTTTCTCAAATAAAGATGATGCGCCACACAGGCATGAATAACTTTATGGCCATCGATATTCACACTTGGACAAATAGGAAGAGTTATGGCCGTGTGTGTGTAATGGCTTTATTTTGGAAAAGAATAATAAAAAGAACAAGGAGGTATTCCAAATGTGGCACGTGTAGTGCTCTGCCGAAGGGATTGTTGGGTGCTGCGTTAACATATATAATGGATTACTGAAAGTTACTGACGAACACATTCCATCCATTTTCGAAACATGTTTTAGCGTTTACCATTAATTCCCACTTTGTGGCGTGCTGGTCAGAAACAAAAAGATATCTAAGCTTGCTTTAAAGCTTTCCCTCGGGTACTATTTGCTCACAGCAGGTGTTCTGGTTTGTCATATTAAGAAAAGCCAACTAAAAACATTCATTGAGGTGCCCCAGTAAGCATGACAGTGGAACAGCGATCCACCGGTGCGCGGTATCAAGAGCCCTGCAGCTGAAGGCTAAATGGAACGCAGCCACTGTTAGTTTAATTATGTACACCTGTGCTTTCCCTAATGTGACATTTCAAAATGTTTTCTGGGAAGAAGGTGTCGGCCTACGATGGCTCATTGTTGACAATGAGATTTAGGCTACAGTCGATGGATTTAGGTCAGTCTGATGTTTGAAATGAGTCTTAAGGGAGTAACAGATCATCGAGGTGTTGATTTTAGCCGACATTCTGAAGACTTGCATCAGAATGTGGAACGTAAAAGCGTCGCAGGGAGATAGCCGAAATACATAAATCGACTTTTACTATTTCTGTTGTGCAACATGTATGTCCTGAGAAGAATAGACGTATTTAGGATGATGTTCTAACAGTCATGCACGCGTACGCAGATGAGCAAAAGCATTATCCTCTTTGGTAAACTGTTGCACGTTGAGTCACAGATACCATAGAGTGGGAAAGAACCCAAGATTACAAACAAACTGCATTCGACTTGAGATAATTCAACACAAACTCTTGCATTGGCTGTTTGTTTCACATCCGAACACCACGCTTGTATCCGATTTATGGCAAAAACATTCATTGGAATACATTAGAATATCTCATCTTGTGTTTTACACATTTACACGTTTGTTGTCTTGAAGCTCCGTGGCTTACGGTCAAACCTGAAAAAAATGAATAATGTATGAAATCTTTTCTCTGTGTTAGCCTGGTGGGCAAATCAACTTCTGTCGAAGGCAAAAAGCCGACATTATTCACCGAGTCAGTACAAGCAGAAGTACCCTGACCCAAGGAAAACGAGCACAAAGCCAACAATTTCAATGAAATGTGTTCGGGAAGGAACTGGAAACAAACTCTTGACATTCCAACACTGCTCCAATAACCCTGCCACACACACACACACACACACTCTCACAGGAGGCATAACCATGCTCAATTACACAATAATCCCATCACTACACACACAGAAGACACCAATTCCTCTACTTCTTTAGCTCAGTGCGGTCTCTAAGCTACATGCTAAGCCCTCGGCCATACACTCTCTGCTCTGCTTTTGACATACTTTTCTTTGTGCTTGCAAAGAATCTCAGCACCGGCAGTCAGCCAGTGTGTGCTGCCTATTCATACCACAGGGCTCACTCAGTGTGTTGCTGTGAGCCGAAGGGGTCCGCTGTACTTGCAAAAAGGAAAAGGACTCAGGGTTTATTTTCTCTAACGTCTGGAACTTGCTCTGCACTTGGAAGAAAGTATTCAAATGTGTGTTTTGTTGCTGCAAAGCTGAGGTGATACCTGTGAAGAAAAGTTGTGGCAACCAAGCCGGTGCTTGAACGCGGCTTCAGCGATCAGTTACTCCGGAAAAAAAAAAAAAGCCCCGGATGTGACGGTGAAGCGCGAGAGGATGAGCCCAAACATCTCAAAGAGACAAACCACAAGAGATCGTGTCACAAGCAGGGCAGTAAACACTGGAGGCTGCCAGGTGATATTGATGTCAATGTTTTCATATAAAGCCATAGAGTTTTAACGCATGAAAAAAAAAGAAAACACTTCATCGCCTGACTTGCAAAAAGTATTGTTTATGAAGGAGTAAGGCTGTACATCATTTACAAGATGCATGGGTATGATTCCAACTGAAGCATGGCCAAAACAAACTGCTGCTTAGGCCCAATAATTATGAAATGAATGTGGACTTGAATTTAACTGGAGGATTTAAGCTGATTACCTGCAGATAATAGCAATACATCACTTTAAAGGGACATTCAACATTTTGCAAAATACAATTATTTTCTTTCTTGCACTTGCAGAGAGTTAAAACCTGTTGTCTGTATGGCAAAAATGTATGGCGCTGGTTAGCTTAGCTTAGCATAAAGACTGGAAACAGAGAAAAACAGACAGCCTCGCCCTTTTCCAAAACAGAAGAATCCACCTACCAGGAAGTGCACCTGGCCAAGAAATGGTCCCGCTTTTAGATTTCACCGAGATTAAACAAACAAAGGGAAGTGTTATTTTATTGAGCTTTAGCAGTGCTAGTAGGTTTTGGACAGAACCAGGTTTGCTGTCCCCCTGTTTCCAGAAATCAAATAATTGTATTTCCCAAAATGTCAACAACAGCAGCAACGTCAAACAACATGTGAAGTTTCAGTTCAGGCAACATGAGAGGTTCAAGTTGACGGCCATGGAAAATAAGGACAAGTTCAAAGGCACAATCACATGGGATCCGATGAGAACAAGAGGCAGCACGGAGAATAACCCGGGCATGTGCAACGATACCAATGTGCAAGACAGGAAATGGACCTCAAATTCTGGCAATGGCAGTGTGTCGCTTTGCCCAGAGTGTGAATGTAATCCCCAACTCTGGCATTGTTTGTGCCTTTTGTTTTTCCAGCAAGACAGAAACATCCAAGTCCTCAGGGCACGGGGTGCTACTGGTTTCCATTCCAACCACATGGGATGGATTAACACCTGCACCGTTGCAATCTGTTAAAGGGCCAGGACCAGTTTGCAGATCTTCGAGATCAGATCTGTGAATTTGTATTTCACGTGATTGCATGCATCAGTGGCTCCCAGGCTTTTTGGCTCGTGACTCTTTTAAACACGGGGTTAATCACGGGTGGCATGTGTGACCAGTTTAACCGTGGATTTATTAATCCCACGGTAAGGCTTTTAAGTAAAGTTACAGTAAATCACAAGAAAAAAAGAATACTCTCTTCCATTATTCTAGCTATATGTGATCATGCAAGCAAGCTGTCGTTTCCGTTCAGGTGATAGAGCAACCTTAGTGGTTTGCTTCAGCATAATCATTTAAAAAGAAGAACATAAGAGAAGGCATCAGGTTTAAAATCAGTGAAGTGGCCCTTTAACTACCTGAAGGGTAAAAATCCAGCGGTACTCAATAAGGATTTAGAGCCACTGGTCTTGGGAACGATTGCATCCTATAACGATGGAACAAAGAGGATCTTTCAGTTAATGTAATGGAGCTTAGGGGGTCAGTTAAATGCAGCTCTTCGATCGCGGCAATTCCGTTGAAATAACTTTTGCCCTTTTAAAATGCTGGTGCCACCGGGCCTTTATGGGTTCAGGCAGAAAGCACCGCTGCTCGGTCTCTGTGGCGGCGGGTTAGTATCTTTCCCCTGTGACAACTGATGAGCGACCTTAACCGAGTATAGCAGTGCAGCTGAAGTTCAGACGAAATTGGTGCAAACGTTAGGAGACTGCTTTGCACTTTTGTGGTGGATCAACAAGTACCGGTGCCTGCCGTGGTACATCTGTGGATACATCACGATCCTGCTCGTCCTTTGTGGCATCGCACTCAAAAAAATGTCAGTTTCCTAGACAGTGCCTCGCATTAACATAACGGCCGCGAATGCCTCGTCACCGCCTTTGGCTTCTAAGTGTCCCCAGACATTCGCTCATCGGCCCAACATGAGGACGTGTACGATATATTTGGGGATGATCTTGCATGATTTGATCTTAACTCCATACATCCGATGATTTCATGCGTGTGTGTGTGTGTGCGTTAACAAGAGATTTTGTGTATATGATGTCTGTGACAGCACAGAGTCTGGCCTCGCCTTCTTTTTGTCCCCTGACAACAACAACAAGCTGTCATCATATTCATATTCATATTCTGCTGTTGTTGTCGGCACCCCTCCCTTTACACAGTGGATCAGCATGTAATCCCTTTATTGCTACGGAGGTTTTGGCACCGACAACGTGCCAGCGCGAGCTTAAGGAAATGCTCGCGCTTGTAGGTGTCCCCGCGCTATTCATGTAGTTTCCATATCGTTTCCGTTTTGCTTGCACACATTGCATTTCCAAGTGGCGCAAGAGAGGGCTTTAACTGAGGGCGTGAGACTGATGTCGGGAGATGCAACCTAATATTTAAGCATTCTTTTGGCCCCGTGCTGGATATTAGCTGCAGATGTATGCAAGTGTTTTACTGCATTATCCTAAAGAAATATGGGTTCATATCAAACAAGGTGGAGGATAGGGACTCCGTCACTCAACCGCACCAACACATCGTCTTCCAGGTCATTGATTCTTCGTGTAATTACCTTCAGAGACTCTTTGCTCCTACAGACCCAAGCCGCAGGTATATAGATACAATCAATGTGATGAAAGGGCTTGTATGGCTGCCAGTAAAGCAGTAAAAAAAAAAGTAATGCGGTCTCCCGATCTCCAGCTGTTGTTTTCTGGCCCTGTTTATTCCTCGGTGCCTCTCTCTCGCTCGCTCTGCTGGCGTCTCACGACGTACAGACAGGGCTGTGCATTGAGCGCCCGCTTTAGATTACAAAGCGGTAGCTCTGCCTGGGTACACATGGCAGTGAGCTGTCAAACAAGACACGTGGATTCCTCCCGGGCACAACGGGTTTAAGTCAAGGCTGTATCGGCAAACAGATGGAGAAGGGAGAAAGCACAGCAATGGTGGAAGGTATAACAGTCAATCGGGGTGCAATGGTACTGCTAGATCACTACATGTGCACAAAAGTAGCGGTCAACACAAGTCATTATTTTGAGCTGCGTTTGGATTTTCAGCATGGCTTCATGGGACGGCAATGTCGGTGCGTTTGTCCACCCCTTTGGTTCAGACTGAAATATCGTATCTGCATTATTAGCAAATATTCCATAAATTGCCATAAACTGTACTACACACATTCATGTTCCCCAGAGGATGAAGCCCAAAGACTTCGGTTGATGCTCTGACTTTTCCTCCAGTGCCTCCGCGAGGTTGAAGTAGTTTGTCCTTTTGGTCAGGTACCTCAGGAGACTGGATTTCCATGCAATTTGGTACAGACAGTCGTGGTCCCCAGAGGATGAAGCTTAATGATTTTGTTGATCTTCTGGCTTTTCAGCTGGTGCCGACGAAAGGTCAAGCCGTTCACTGAAGTCGTTCACAAGACACAGCGCTGCTAGCATGGCTCCAGCCTTCTTTTTCCTTCTTTCTTTCAGAACTTTTGAGACTCACTGTAGCGCTACGAGTAACTGATGCACAACATCATGCAGCTTTGTTTTGCTTCTTTACTTGTTGTATGTGGATTTTGCGGAGGGATTTTGTTCCAGAGGAAATTGTGTGATGCTGATACCCTATTTCAGCCTGATTTCCAATACTTCCTGTATTGCTATAAGTGAATCCCTGACTGTCACACTTTGGATCAGTATCCAGCTCTGCCATATGGGAAAGCAAATATCTAAAATAAAAACCTGGCCACGAGAGATATCCAGGCTTAGAGGGCCTGAGGAAGTACTACTCGCAAAGCATAGTGATTTGGAGGAAAAGGGAGATTCTCTCCAAAGCATATGCCATGATTTCGTGAAGATTTTCTTCCAAGATGGGAACATGCATTGTGTAAGAGGAGTGACTCTGGGATTATGTGGACGTAGGATTTACTCTAGGCTCGGAGGCCATGCTATCTCAGTGATTGGATTCTGTCTGTGTGTATCTGTGCGTGAACAAAACATTCGTGGCTCGGAAAACCCTTGTCTTGTTCTCTACTTGGCACATCAGACCGACCGACGCTCGTGATTCGACCCGAATCCACTCCAACGTCGAGAGGTAACATTCGCTCATGTTGTCTAAACCAGAGCACCAGAGTGGTGTTTACCGCTCATATCAGTTTCTCTTGCCATTTATTTTGAAATTTTGGGAAGAAAAATGGAAAAATACGAGCCACCTGTCAAATTTGAGTCACGCTGCATGAATGTCTGCTGTCAGCTGGGATGTTTCTGTCTTCTCAGAGCTGCGTTTCACAGATTTTTCTCGACTTCTAAATGTTATTTGATAGAAAATGTTAAATGTGTCCCGACTAATATGTCACCTTCTATCTGTTGCATTCCCCCTGATACCCCTTTGTTTTGTCGCCTCATTATTTCCATTTTAAGTCAACTACACTGGAAAATCATGTTGTACGTGACAAAGAAAAAGAATCCGTCTCACTCCTTAATTACTCATTCTTCAATTGCATTATTTCTGCTGTCATGGGCACTGAACCTGCGACCGTTCCTTGGGACGATCACCCCCGTAGTTACTGATTAACCCGACCGCACTGACTTCTAATGATAGCCGCACTCCACTCAAAGAGTACATGTATAAAAAAGATCAACATAATCAGCCACTTCAGCTTGTTTAGGCAGTCACAGTCATTGAGTTCCTCATAAAGAGTGTGGCTCTGTTTGATGTTGGACTTACTGGATATTTATCACCTGCAAAGTCTCCTTGCTTGATTCCTAACTCCAGGGGAAACAGAGCCCTGCTCTCGTCGCAGCGATCGCTGGGGGAGGTTTTGGCGAAGCCGCGTTGAACATTGACGCAATAAATGGAAGTCTTTATGGCAGGTTATTATAGGGCGCTTGATACCACTTTCAGGAAGGTCAATGGCCAGGTTTAAACTGAAGTGTGCAGTGCCAGCTGTAATAACTCCACTCGATATGGTACAGTAATTGCAGACCGGGGAACTCATCTAGATGAACAAACATTAGCCTCAGGAGGTTATGAGGACGTCTGGATGAAGTGAAAGTTGTCTGATGCAAAAGATGGAAAGTCATCTACAACATCTCTCCCAATTCATAGTCTATGGAGCTGCACTTTGGGAGCAGTTCGACTCACAAATTAGAGTTTTGGCACTCTGTTTTTGGTAGAGAGTTGTTCACGTTAACTATTTTTGGACTGTTATAGAACATAGGAATAACACGCATGTGAATTTTGTTCCCCTTCATTCTTATTTTTTTTTTTTTAGCAGTTAGCTGTTAGCTGGGCAACAGCAGTTAATGGGTGCGTAAACATTAATGCTGGAGTAAGTAAAGTATTCTAGAATTAGTGTTTTTGTTATGTTTGTTTAAATTGTCCTTACATCCCGACAGCAATCAATTCACCCCCCCCCCCCCCCCCAAAAAAAACCAAAAGTTGAGTGGCTTTTCAGCTTGGCCCTAAAAAAAGCTGACATTTTGCAGATTTTTCTCAAAGCCAGTCGAGGCAGAAAAAGCCCCTTTCACGAACGAGAGAGCGCGTGAGCAAACTCCTTCAGCGGGACAAGTGAAATAACCCTCTTCTAGAGTCTGCTTGTAAGAAACAAGAGCCTCCGAATTATCTCTGAAAAACCCCACGCGTGTGACCTGCTCTTGTCAGGCCACAGACCCTCAATCTACAGAGGCAACCCGACTGTCGCTCCCTCAACATGTGCATCATCCTGATAAGGAGAGCAGAGAGTGGGAAGACAGCTTCTCCAGACTTTTATTTTTATTTTTGCATGGATGACATGGTTACCAAAGGCAAATTATTTCTTGGTGGGATATATAGGCTTTAAATGAAAACTGAACAACATTGGTTACTTCCTTTGATGTTTTTGACCTTTTGTGTTGATATTACATTTCCATATTTATTTCTCTGAATTTCAACAGGATTCGTTTGGGCTGTTTGGCATATAGTTCTTATGTTTTAAAGATATGAACCAAAAGGCTGTTTATTTATGTTATAAACAGTTATGACAATGCAAACTCATTCAACTTGTAGGACTGACCTGTTTCAGCACTGTTGCTGATGACTCCAGAGCTGCGTTTTCTGCCCCTCTCCATTTCCTTCCACGCTAAGACACTGCAGTTCAGAGCAACTTCTACCTGTCTGTGCTTGTGAAAGAGCACCGAAGACAGTAGTCGGGCTTGTTCTTCCATGATATCGGTCTGGACGCGCCGTTAGCGACGCGGTCGCCCGGTGATTCTCATCTCTACCGATGTACGGGCCCGCGGCTCTGAGTCCGAAGCGTGTTGAGTCAGTGATGGCCCCGTGCTGCTGCCGGGACAAGAGGGGACTGAAAACAAAGATCGTGTATGAGAGAGATGATTCACTCTATCGTGAAAATGAAACTGGTTTACTTCCCACAGGCCACTGGGCCGTCCTACAACAATCGTACATTGGAAATAACATAATAAATGACATAACCCGGCCTAAAATCTGTTTGTTTTTATTTTAACCCATTTTTTTACAGTTCATGCCAAGGAAACAATGTATCCAGTGTAAAATGTAAGTTCTGAACGATATAGGCTAATTCTAATTTCAACAAATATTTGCCATTTTCATTGAGACTTTAAGTATTTTTGATATTTATCATTAAACACAACTCACAGATGTGTAAGGGTTGATTTATTGATCAGTAGTTACCGACACAATAGCCTATTTGACTTTCCAGCACATTGTTATTAAAATATAAAATGCCGAATGATATGTGTGTGTGTGTGTGTGTGTGTGTGTGTGAGAGAGTGTGTTTGTGTGCTTTGTACTGGAACTAGGGCCCCTCATAGTAGCATGCGCTGGGGCCCTTCGTAACCACATTACGCCACTGTTTATAACTACAAATTATTAAGTGTAGTTTTTTTTTCTAGAGATCAATGAAAAATAACTAAATCTTAGATGTTTTATCTGAAAAAGTTCACAGAGGTATGACAACTTTGACCACTTTCCCAATAACATCGACACCCCAACGGGCGTCTCCAGTACCGTGAAATAGTGAAGGAGTGAGAGCTCCAGCCTTAAATCCTGCCTGCTGCAACCCCGTGGAACAAACACTGCATCAGCGCGTTGCGTAAACACACGAGCCCTCTGGTTCATGAGCACCGAGGTGCCGCCACACTGTCACAGACTGAGAATTTAATAATTACCGTAACCTCGCACAAGCTCCAGACAGTGACGTGGCAAACACCAGCATTAAGAAAAATGATGACTCAACTGTGTTTGTGTGGGTTTGACCTCCACAACAGGCTTCTGCGTTGAGAGTGAGGCAAAGTAAAAAGGGGAATAAGAGGAGGTGCTGACCAGGTACAACTTTTTACTAATAGTGCATTTCCATGTTCAGGCTGGATCTGGCCCTTAGATAAATATACTTGCCCCTACAGCTGAAATCATAGTGTAGGTAAAAAGGCTCATGTAATTCCCAATAAATGTGACATTGTAATAACACTGCCCCGGCATGATGAGAGGCACGCTATTTGAACTATGCTGAAATTACTACGAATAAACTTTAGAGACAATTAACATTGGTGCATAATTTTAAAAAACGTATTGAACTGCAAATACATCCGCCTCATACTATAAACTGCTATGGAAATAGTAGTGTTAAATGATAAGCATTTTTCTCTCCCTGTCTCTGGTCCTGATGCTGATGGTCTCTCTTTTGATTGACACACTCGTGGTTTCATTCAACAAAGCAAAGACAGATCATGACGTTGGCAGCTTGCCGTGCCACCTAATAGCAGAGCTCACTTGTGATTGGCTCACATAGCGGAAGTGTCGTTCCAGCCAATCACAGCAGCGTTTGCTTGCCGATTAGGCAGTATCAACATGGCAGCTCTCTGAGTTTTGGAGGAGGGTACATGGTGTAAATAAACACATATTTCACGTTTTAAAGATAACGACAGCGTTTGCGTGTTTGTGTTTGAGACTGGTTGGACCATAGAGGGAAAATGTCGAATGACGGAAAAAAGAAACAGTTCTGGAAAAGAAATGCAGCGAAGGTTCCTGGCAGGTGAGTGACGTGTTCCCTCCTGTCGGCTAGCTTAGCCTAGCTAGCCTCACTGAACTGACGCTGCACTGTGGAGCTTCAAACGGAACTTTAACTTTCACTGACGGTCATCCAATGTTGCACAAAGTTTGCGAGTTACACCTCCTGTAACGTGCCATTGTCTGTGGTAAATTAGCACTCAATCACAGGTTTCGCCTCTCCGCCTTTAGCTGACTTAGAGCTACGTTGCTAACAGCGGCTAACAGCTAACGTTAAGCAATTTACCCACACACCGCAGTCACAGAGTTCTAACAAATTATATTATAACCATTTTATAATACGAAGTAGCCATGGGTTTACAGCAGCAGGTCGTTTTCATGTCACTTAGCCCCAAAATTGTAGCATTAACCGGCATTGTTTTTGGTATTCAGAAGCTAGCATGGCTAGCTTGACAGCCAGTTCTAAATTAGCTCATTCATTTACATTCTCTCTTCTTCACTTCCTCAGCATTCAGCATGTGTACGGCGCACAACATCCACCTCTCGACCCGCTCCTCCATGCTAAGTAAGTTAAAAGTACTTCGTCATTGTAGGTTAATGCACTTGATGTTACTGGAGCAGTTTGGTGCTCGTCTGGACTTCTGCTCACCGCAGGTTTTTAAGTTTCTTTGCTGATGCTAACCGTTTGCCTCAGTTGCTAAACGTCATGCTACCCGAGCCTGAAGTTGGCATTCTCGCCTCTACGTTTGCTCCAAAATAACTTTCAAAAGCGGAAGTGATGTATTCATTCGGCATGAAACAGTGGAGGAATATTTATTGCCTAATCATGGAAGAACAGTTTATTTCATAATGTTTTGACAAACAGACAAGCTTATCTGATGTGTTTTAGGCTGACTGGTTGTCTTTCTCGTTACTTAAGAGAAATACTTCCTTGATGATCAGCACCACGTACTTTATGGATGATTACGCAATACTTTTATTGAAGTGGTAAAAAAAAATCTAAGGACGTCAGCATAAACCAGGACTTCATCTACTGGTTTGAGTTAATTTCAGTTCACCATTACCAGTAGAGGATGAGTATTTGGCAGAAGACAACAAAACAAGTCAGACATCTTGAAGGGTAGCTACCGATCCCCTCAGAAGACAGAACACTTCATGCTGTAAAACATGTTGTACTTTTAGCCACATCCGCAGGAATGTGGGAGTGTTTGTTCTGCCATTTGACAAAGACACCCAGCTGTTACACATCATTACAACATGGTTACATGTGTGAAACTGCATGCATTGGTCCTTGCAGTGTAATTCTGATAACCTTTGGTCCGCACTGCATGGCCTGTGCTGTTCTGCAAGTGTCCGTGGAAGTGCACCGACCGGACAATCTAGTTGTTAGGTGGCTGGTTTGACAACTTAAAGGACAAAAGACATAGTTTTATTTAAAAGTTTGTAATCATGTCCAGTACAAACGGGTTATGTTACATGATTTGAAAAACTAACAATTCAAAGGGATGTTGGAAGTATCATATTTCAGGACTACATGGTACCTACACACGTCTTACATGTGTAAAAATATGGGAATGAATACATTTATGATTGAAATCATTCACTAAAAGAAAAAGCCTGGACCTTCACAGTAAATGTTTAATGTACAGCTAAAAAACGACTTTGAAAAACTAAAATCTTGAAACGTTAAGTTTGTACAAAACTTATTTTTAATTTAACCATTATTTAGTTCGGCATAGGAAATATCTAACTTTTTGGACTGTACCTATCTAATTTTACTCACACACACACACACACACACACACACACACACACACACACACACACACACACACACACACACACACACACACACACACACACACACACAAAGATAGATAAACAGCCTATTATTTGGTAAAAATCCCTTGATTTCCTTTGACTGATGTTTAATCATGTACATTTCCACAGGGGGTTGAATTCAATTTTCTTGTTTTTTTTGTCCGTGTATGGGTTCAGACTCTCTTTTCTTCTAAGTTATGATGAAAGTAAGGTAATATGGACAAGTCTCTCCCTTTTATTATGGTAATGCTTGTCTTTGTAAGAAATCAGAGCACCCCCCCTCCTCCCCACCTTCCCTTTTCCCGCATCGCATGATAAGGAAAGGTTGAGTTTAATTGAATTCTCTTTTTTCTGTTGCGTTTCTTGTTCCGGCTGAATGAAACGGTGTCTTTGCACCACAAAGACAGCGGCTCGGTTTCTTTTGAACAGGACCCAGAGTCGGTCTCTTTAGGTCGTGAGACCCGCTTTTGATTCTAGTGCTTAAGATGCGTGTCTTCTGTGTTGTTAGTGGTAATTCTAGCCAATGCCGGTGCGTTAAAAAGTTGATATTTCGTAGACTTTGAATCACGCCGAATGTTGAATAATTATTGAGCGCCTCTCTGTTTTTTTTAAATGGCTCGTGTAATTCTATTTCTCTTCCCACCTGTCGGTGTCAAAATGATTCACTTCTCATCTCCTTCTCTCCCGCCCCCTTTATCCTCACTCCTCTGCCCTGTTCTCTTGTCCCCGTCTCTGTCCTCCAGCCTGATTAAAGCAGGCAACAGGCCTCCTCCGGCCACGCCAGGCAAGCCCAAGAAGGCTACCACCTTCCAGGAGTTCGAGAGCATCACAAGCGACGCCTGGGACGTCGGGGACGACGACGACGAGCTGCTGGCCATGGCTGCACAGAACCTTAACATTGAGGTGGTCATGGAGACAGCCAATAAGGTGAACAGCCCCCCCCCCCCCCCACTATAACAACATATCTCATCTTGGCTTTTTGTCAGTTCATTTTAAATCATTTTCATGAATGTTAGCTGCCTGTTTAACTACATTGTCCATTTTACAAAAAATATATTTTACATTTACATTGTTTTATGGCGTGATGACGTTTTGTAGTCTCATTAAGCTTCTCGTTAGCGACCGCATTTTAAAAAAGCTGCAAAATCCTGTGGCACTCAATTAATTAACACACAAAATCTCAAGCTCCACACTTTTTGTCATATGCTGTGTGTTATGGTATGTTCACGGAGTTGTTGCAAAACCACGAAGCTCACCCGTGCCACGCCTTGGTTTCTTTCTGTCAACCGACCAGGTCATCGAGAATCACAGCAAGCAGCAGGCGCGACAGAGGCAGGACGACACGACAGAGCTAGAACAGAGAGGAGAGGACACGCAGGAGGAGCTGGAGGAGGAGGAGGAGGAGGAGGAGGAAGAAAACGAGGGGGACAGGGCGGGGGAAGGGGACAGGACCAGCCCAGAGGTCTCGTTCGCCTCCCAGAGCAGCCCTCACACCGAAGGCCGCCTTGTAAAGTCCCAAAGCGAAGCTCCAATTGGGTCTCCTAAAGGTTAGTGAGCACCATTGCTCAGTGTCCCAAAAAAAGTTTTCTGGCTCATGTCACCTGCATACCAAAAGCTAGACTGCTTTTACTTTTAGTGCACATGTGGAAAACACAAAAGAAATGTCACCATGTCAACTTTTAGTGCTACGCCATCAATAGAATATCATTTAAAAAAGGATTTAAGTCATCACTTTTGTGTATTTATTTACTGTGGTCTCACAACTGTTGTGGTTCACCACATTCGAGTGCCAACCGAAGCGCTCAGCAGCCAAACAGCGCAGCAACGAGGGGGAAAATATTTGGCAGATGCCGCCAATGACAGACTGCCAGTGCCGTGCTTTGATTGAACGTACTTGTGGTTTACACAGTGTGTACGTAGCTCAGTGTTGACAGAGTCTCAGAACGGGCAAACACAAAAGCCTTCGTAACAATAGCGCTCAGCGTGTTGTTCAAAGGTAGTAGGAAGTGGAGCAAGGGATACTTATTTATGTCAGAATACCTTGTTATGACAAAAGCCAGGCAGTGCTGTCGGATGTCTCAGTTTTCCCGACATGATTATTATGGCCAAAATAACTCACGGTACGGATATTATAGTGATATCTATAGAATAAAATCAAACTCCAACTCCTCCTCTTCAGTCTGGCTCTGTTTCCCCGGTAGTACACAACAACTGCTCCGTGGCAGGGCTCCTGTTGGACCCGTGTCACTGTTCAAGACATCCTCCATATGTCGGGTGTTTTTTGCTTTGACTTAAAACAGGGGCACAGCAGCACTGTATAGCAACACGTACCCTCGCGTGTAACCGTTTTATCCTCTTCCTCGTACTAGAAAAGGAAAGAAGAGATGTCTCCACTGCTGCTTCCTAGATTACAACATCAGCAGCAGCAGACGGCGTACATGCAGGACTATTGTCCTGTCTGCCTGGGTGTCTGCCATCCTTCGACGCAGATAACACAATAAGCCTGTTTTGCCTTCAGGCAATTCCCCTTATCTCCTCAGAGAAGACGACACACAGGCGTGCATGCATCCACGTCTACACGTGGATGCATGGAGACGCAAGACGGCGCCGTTCGCGCCTCTCCGAGCATGTCGCAAAACACACCGAAGCTTATATCACTTGGCTCTGTGGAGCTCTTGGCGGAAGTACTCTCCGGTTGTGTACTTTCATGTTGTCGTCTTCCCTGTATTAATGATGCAGTAAACTGTGACTGAACGTTACTGACGTAAATCCTCCATCTTGGCTTTGTCTTTTACGGCCCTTTTTAAAAGTTAAAAGTTATTAAATGGCCAATAAAAAAAGGCTTTGCTGTTAAAATGTCACAAAAGGTTCCACCGCAAAGAAGCCTCCGCAGGCTTTGATGATCTTTTTTAAGTGCAAATGAAGCAGTTGAGAACAGATTTGTAGCTTTTTATTTGTTCTTGTAAAAAAACCTGAAAGGGGTATTACCACCGGCAGCGCTCCAGATTTTGTAATTGCTGTGGAGTGTTTGTGCGACTCGATGCGCGTTTTTATATCTCGCGGTTCACTACAGCGCTGAGCAATGTTGGCAGTGCTGCTCTCAGGGATCTTTATGAACTTTAGCTGAGTGTCTCGTGCGACAGAAGGAACATCCCTCTCCACAATGAAGTCCCGACGACACCAGCTTGTTCATAACTCTGCCTGCGTGGTGCCAATGTTTCGCGCCGTCCTATTTTAGCACATCTGGGGGAACATGTGGCACTCGGCAGACTGAATTAATGCGTTTGTCTACCTGTTATAAAGCCCTCACAGTTAAATCTGGATTTTGCTTTTGCCGTAACCACAACTGCTGCCTTCCTGGAGGCCTCTAACAATAACCGCATTCATCACCACCTGGACAGGATCCAAATTTAGCTTAGCTTAGCGTGACTCATCGTTTTTGCTATATTCCTGCTCTTGAGTACTTTTTTTTTTAAAATGCAGATTTCAATCATAGATCGAGAAACATCTGCTCCCTAAACCTGAAAATGCAGTTCTTCAACTTCACTTTGCTAACTGGCTAACCACTCAGCGCGTTGACATTGAAAGTTGCTGTGCACAGCAGTTACTGTGTCGCCTTACTGCCGCTGAAGCCTAATGTAGGCCGTGGACATTTCTCCCTCCACAGGAAGAGGCTAATCAAAGTTTTATACAGAAATCGAGGTGTCTCCTCTGCTCAGCAACCACCGCTCCGGTCCGGGCTGAAATATCTCAATAATTATTTGATGGGCTGCCATGAAATTTGTGTACACGCATCCATCTCCTCTTCGGGATGAATGTTAATAACTTTGATGACCCCCCCCCCCCCCCCTTGAACATTTCATCATGCGTAGAGGTTTTCTAAAGCGGGAGACCGGCCTCCCCAGGGGGGGCTCCACACAGCGTGTGAATGGAAGCAAAAAAACAACCTATTCCGCTAGTTATAATATTAGTTGTCGAAAGAACGTTGCATAAAATAGCCTAAATATGTGTGATGACTACAGTCATGTGTTTGTGTGACCCTTTCGTCTTCGAAACTGTTCCTCCTCCCACCAGATGCAGCGAGTGAGCACGCAGGCCTCCGCAGACAGCGGTCTCTGCCCCACCGGCCGCCCGTCATCCCGCTGGTGGCTCGCATGGCCGACCAGAACACATCCGGCACCCCGGCCATGACCGAGAGGGAAGCGTCCCGTCTGGACAAGTTCAAACAGTTGCTGGCCGGCCCCAACACGGATCTGGGTAAGAGATACTCATCCAAAAAGATCCCCCACTTATCTGTCAGCGTGCGCTCCACTTTGCAAGAGTCGAGTCCCCTTTTCTCCTTTCTTGTTCTCTGAGCTCTTTCCTCGCATTCTCCTGCTCCTCACTCTTAGTTTGCTCACTCTGTCTGCCAGCTGTGTTGCGCTTTTTAACGATGCTGTGAGGGGGGGAGTCATCCAGCCAGCCATCTGGACATGCAGATTACAAGGGGGGGAAAAAAAACAACACCACCAACAACAGAAGCAAATGACAGGCCTTTGTTCTAACCAAGCGACGAGCCTTTATTGTTTATCCAACCCCAGAGACTTCGTCCGCTCCCACTGCCGCCCCAGTGGCCGTGAAATCCTTGCAGACCTCCCTCTTCACCGCTGACTCCGTGTCCCCGAAAATGAAAGTTTTGGCAACTGCGACACGCCGACTTGTTGCATCAATCTCACAGTTTCAGGAACGACATCAGAGAGGCAATCGGACGAGTTTGCAAAGCAATGATTTTTAAAGTCGAAAGAAATATCAAAGTCCGAGGGAGCAACCCTAAACAGGAAAACATATGGATACAGGTAGTGACCTGTGGAAGTAGTCTGATGCTGTCAAACATCCCAGTTTTTATATCGGCAGTCACTAAACATTTCAAAGATTTAAAATGGTTCTTCTGTGTGATTCCTTGTGGAGTTTCACAGCTCTATTGATCAACTATCAGAGTTGTGTAGATTCAAACTCTTGGTAAAATATCTGTTTAGAAGCCTATTTGAGTCTTTTTTGTGTGTTTACGCAGCATTGTGTGTGTGTGTGTGTGTGTGTGTCTGACAGAAGGGGAGCATGAAGCGAGAAGAAGGGGAGACAATTCAAAAAGTGCCGTGCTCAGCAAGAGGATAGGTTATGTGCCTGTCTAAATACCCTAAATATGCTAAATACCAAATAGAGCGTGTCGGAGATATTTCAGTGTGGAGATGACACAGCTTAAATACCGTAGCCTCCATTCTCAAACAGTGGCTGTGGTCCTAATCTACCACAACTGTAGAGGCTACCATGCATTGATTTGAGACCGGCTGTTATTAGAAACGAGCCTTTTGTTCACATCCTCTTGTATAAGTGTACTTTAACATATTTTTCTCTAATCTGCTGCGTTTCTGCCGCTTGCTGTAGCTGCATACTCGACATGTCCTCATCTGTCTCGCGTCCAAAACCGCTGCCATGTTCGGGTCAGACTTGGACAGAAGGTTGCGTCTGATTTATTTTGTGTCCGATCTTCGCTCTATCGTCAATACGTCAATATTTGTAACGCGCTGATATTGGCTGATTTATTGGCTCTCTGTGCACTTCAACGCTCAGCTATTTCTCCGTGCATTATGTATAATCTGAATGATTAATGATAATGGTATTTGCATTGCCACCGGTACATTACGTCTACCAGTCTGTTAACCTGCATCCACAAATCATGTTCTGTCAACAGACAACTGACTTGATTGGTTTACAATTTGAATAAAAGTCTGCAAATTTGTGGCACTGCTTTAGCTGCCACACACACACACACACACACACACACACACACACACACACACACACACACACACACTCACAAGGAGCGTTGGCTAAGATCCTAAAATGTAAATACTGGATTTCATTAAGCTGGAACGGCCTTAGTCAGCACAGTGCTTCACCTCTACGTGTGATCCCCTTGAAAAGTTTTTTTGCAAACAAAAGTGGTTCCCATGTCGTCAGCGTTAGTCAACATTGGTTTGCCGCCAACCCAGAGTGTACCCTGTACATCAGCGGACTGTCTCCAGGTGTCAGCCCCCATTAGGGCCTGCCAGGCATCACAAGCCGGCTGTCTAAATTTAGGTTAGACTCCGCGCCATGATTAGATAGCCCAGAACGGGCGAGCCGGCTGCTGGCAGCATGAAAGATGAACTTCATTCGCGGGACATAATTAAGTGAAGGATTGGGGGGGGGGGGGGCAGATAAGACAAGATGAAACTTTAATGATCCCCGTGGGGAAATTGGGTCATTGCAGCAGCAAAGGATGAGATATAGATGAGAATACAAAAATAAAAGAATCGCCACCATCTGAAGGAAGCGTACTGCACCGTGAAAATATTTCTGGGAGAAAAATAAATAATATCATTGTTTGCGCATGATTCTATATGTCTGATTAGAAATACTTACATCACTGCTTCCACATTTCATGTACACAGTAGTACATTTATTTTGCAGTTTTTAAGTTAAGAGGAAGGTGACAAGACGGATGAAGCTCCTTGTCCTCAAAGCAGAGGTCATCGTCCGTGACACGCATAGCACTCGACATCCAAATTCCCCATTGGACGCCGTCAGCGGGGACGACGCCCCCTTATGTAAAGGAGAAACTCGACCGACCGTCCTTGAGCTCGGAGGAAGATGGGGGCCGGGATGATCCATCGGTCAGCTTCCTCACTTGAGCGGTGTAATTAATTGCAGGGGCAGCCATGTTTTTGGGCCAAGCCCCCCGGCATGTCGGCACCGCCGTTCTCTGGAGTCCACAGCTGTGTGTGTGTGTGTGTGTGTGAGCCCGTGTTGGTCAGCGTGTGATTGGTAGACCTAGTGCGTAACTTTGCATTCTAGCTCCCTCCACTTTGCTTTGCAGGCTTGTTAGTGTTGTCATGGTGGCAGAGTGCAATAGGCCACGTTAAGTTCCACTCTTCATGCTCGTGTGAGATGAAACTTTGGGACTGTTTGTCAGAAGTCAACTGGATTTAATTGAGGGGGATCGATGGTGGGGAAAGGCAACAGTACGCACGCTTGCACCTGTTTTTCTCACCTTTTTGTCTTTTTTGGTCTGCCTAACTCGCCGTCGTGATCTTCCTTTGTACTCGTGTCTCCAACATCCTCGTCAGTCTCTCCCTCCCTCCCTCTCCCTCTCCACTGAGCCTTGCGACAGGTTGTGATAGCGGCCTGTTTAGCATGTAAGGTCGTGCAGAAGGTGACGACCTATGAGTCGGGTGATTGATGTGAGGCTGATTCCAGCTAATTATTCCTGATGCCCCGAGGCGAGCCTGTCTGTCGAGTGAACCCGATCACAGCACCCGCTGAACGCTCGGCGAGGAGGGAGTTATTGTAGCTTCTTGTTAATGCGACTCTTAACCACGGCTGCAGTATTCGCAGACTGGTGCAAGTTGCCAACTGCCGGTGGGAGAAACAGACTTGAATAAATAGCCGGTTACTTGACTCTCCAGCTTAACTCGTGCCGATCCAGGACCACTCTTTTGACGAACAAACACAATCTGTTTTGGTGGTCATGTGACCGCTGCCGTCTCTAAATGTGTGGTCTAGGAAAAGGACTTTTAGAACCGCTGGTTCCACAGTTCCATGATTTAATATTCAGCTGTTCAGTTTCCAGCTTCTAAACTAAAGGCGTTGTTTTTCTGTGGGCTTTATGTCACACAGCCAGGTTTTACAGACTTCCTGCATATCTTTTTCCTATTTTTAAATTGATTATAAGACCAAGAGTCGGCATGTGACATCGAGCAGTTATTGCTGCATGGCAGAAATACCGCTGTTGCTATGGCAATGGTCCTTTCCCCTTCTTCGCCGTCCTGGCAATTTATCCTTACTCTATCTTATACAAGCCTTTTTCATTAGTTGCTTTCCTTGTTTGTCTCTTTCTTCCTCTTCTTCTCTCGTAAAGAAAGAAAAGAGACTCTCTGTTTTGCTCTCTGTGGTCTTTGTACGAGTCGACATGTCCACAAACGTGTGTCCGATTTATGGTGTCGATCCGTGCGCCATCGTTACTATAAATAACACAGACGCGAAGAACCGGCTTCACCACCAATAAGAACCCAGAAATCACTTCCTCCCATGGCCTTGCCGTGCGTCGGTGGGGGGGGGGGTGCTGCAGCTCTTTGTTTCACCTCCGCCACCGTCTACGGCACGCTTCTTCCCAACTGCCATCGCCCTCACTGCAGCAACTACGGTGAGGAGGCCCCGCTTCTTTCACGCTCTGTAGCGCTACAGCCCCGCAATCCTGTTACACAGCAGCCACCGTATGACAGGCTTACCATCAGCGCCGCCTGCAAAGTCAAAGGCCGACCATCAAAGTGGGAGGCGGTGATGTAATTCAATTTAACTCGGCCCTAATGCCTCATTTTGAAAGCCCAGTCCATGTGTGATAATTATAGATGTGTGGGGGTGGGTCACTGGCGTGGAATGTGTAGAAGTGGAGATAATGAAGCATTGGACCGTCTCCCATCTTTAAAATCTCTGGGAAAATGTGGCAAGTTTACAGAAAAACAGATTCCACAAACATTCTCAGGAGCTTCCTCTTTCATTCGGCACCGATTGGACGAAAGCTAGAGAGGAAAAAACAAAACAATGCACCGCTGAATAAGTGTCCTCTCCTGGAAAGTGGATACAGTGAGAGAGGCTGACACCACGGCGTTCTGTTATTTCCCTTTTCTTTCCGCTTTAAGATTGCACCCCGCTGTGTGTGCATGCATCTGGGCGTGGATGCTCATGCGCGTGTGGGCTGATTCCTCGCATGTCCCCGGGCAAAACACCTGCCTTAATAAGGTTGGTCCAACCTCCAGCTGTCTCCCTGTGTCAGCAGCCTCGCAGCTTGTCTGGCTTAGTTTACTCCGTTGTTACACGCTGGTCTTCCATGTGAATTTATTTTTTTCATCCTTTCCTCTTTTAAGAGAAGCTTCACTAAACACAAGTCAGTCCTTACAGACCGAACCTGTTCTCATGCAGGGCAACTGGGAAGTGCTGCTTTGTGTGCAGGGGAAGTGATGTTGTGTCCACTGTTATATATATATATTTAGTGATTTCGGGAAAAGAATGTGACGACTAAAGCAAGAAAACGGCCAAACGTGGTTGACGCAGTTATTCCGTTAAATAGCACCGGGAAACTGGCTAACTTCACAGAGTGAAACAAAAACATATGACTATAATCAACATATCGAAGACTCACGGCGTCATTGGGGCGCTTTAAAAAAAAAAAAAAAAAGTATTTGTATCGATCAAGCCCGTCACACAGAGACATGTGTCTGCCATCGGTTTGTACGTTTGCCATCGGCCTCCATTGAAGATGACTTTCAGAATGTTGCCGTGCCGCTCGTGGTGTGAACGCAGCAACAGCCGAACAAAAAGTAAAAAACAACAACAAATCGATGGAATCTCCATTTTTAAATGTCATTTTTGTAAAAGTTTTGTAAAATATTCAAAGTGAGTTTTTACGAGCGGCTTGTTTTGTTCGGCCAACCGCCCAAAAATGCAACGACATTCAATTTACAAAAGAAAATCTGAAAACATTTGCCAATGTGGACCCAGTGCGTTGTAGTTTAAAACATTATTTAAACGAGAAGTTGGTTGTTAAATGTTTCCAGAATTGTTTTGATTGACCAATTGACGAAGCTATTTAAGTGTCGTGGAAAACATGAGCAGCGCTTGGAAAGATCGTGTCGTCCTATTAGCATTACTACTTTTACTGAATTCCACATCTACCAATTGCACTGTTTTTATCCTTTGAATCTCCACTTTGATACGCATATGAATGAGGTCATTTTTAGAAGAGCGTAAATGTGGAAATTTATTCCTTACAATATAACCATTACCTGTAAAAGTGACACAACTGAAATTCAAAATGTCGCCATAATCCCCTCATAAAACTGTGTAAAAACAAAATGTGACCATGTCAGGTATTTTGCAACCTGTGTCATCTCAATCATTTATCGGCGAGGCACGCCCCAGGAAATTGACTATGCACGTCTGTGTTATAGCACACAAAAGAACACACACACACACACACGTTGTCACACCTGTACACTCGTCGATGCTCGGTGTCCTCTCCCGGCCATCTGGGCCATCCATCAGGCCTCCTGAGCAGGTATAATCCAGAGGGGAGTATCTTTTTACAAGAGCGCCATTCGTTTATGAGCCGTCTGCTCCCTGGCGCCATCACTTTGTCCTCTAGATGAGTTGGACCGTTCAGGGCTCTCTCACTGCATTCAAGGTTTATAGGAGGGGAGCTTAACTTTTTAATGAACTGCATGAGAAAGGTGTCCGTCCCGATTGTGTTGTTTTTTTCACCTCACCGGCAAAATAGCTTCAGATGACACTGGGAGAACGGCGGCATTTAACCTACGTTTCGTTGCCATCGCAATGTTATCCAAGGCTTTCATGGGCATCACACAGGTGGCACACATCGTAATTATTTATTGCTGCACTTTAAAGCAGGAGACAAAAATGACTGCTTAAGGCTCAGGACGCAGTGGGAAAAGTGTTTTGGATTTGCTGTTCACATGCACGCGCGTTTTGCCGAGAACCTTGTGGTGTTTTGGCCCAGTGGTCGCGCTCCGTCTGAACGATGCCTGAATAGTGCATGGCTCCGGCCCGCCAACCGGCTTCCCTCCTGCTCCCGTCAGCTCCCCGCTCAGCCAGCACGGACTGACAGACGGCGCTTCTGTTCTTCTCACTGGCCCTCGTACACCACCGTGCACACGGGCAGGACGACTGACTGACAGGTGAGGAAGACGGGCAGACATGGAGGAGGTGCAGGAGCACACACACACACAATCACACTTACACACACACATACTCCCTTTGATTTTTTTATCAGAGTTTTTCGAACACAACCACCCCTGACTCGGCCAGTGAAGCTCAGTCCACTCAGGAAAGTTTTTATTTTTTTTATCAATAAAAATACAATATTTAAATTGTTTTATCATATGAATTGTGTGTGTTTATGCAAATAACCACTATAGATAACAAAGTAAAAGGATAACATTTATAATTTTTCGATGGTTTACACAGACTTCAGGGTGGTTGAAAGGACTTTTCGGGACAGAGGTGAAACAAACCTGTCTCCTTGTACAGCAGCTGGAAAACCGTGACGCAATGTGAACCGTGAGCTCTGTGCTGCGGCGAACCCCTAAACAGCACTCGGTCACCATTTTAGCAGTCATCTCCGCTGTTAAATTGTACATCTTTACCTCCTCGCTGTGCTGTTGTCGTCACAAACATGTCTGAACTGGCCGAGTCAGTCATTTACATTATAATGTAATCGAAAAAATCACTTCCCAGGTTCTGTATAGTCTGTATGACCACTTGTGTTGTTGGATTTTGTTGTATGTTGCCTTGTGCTCATTACAACACTTCCCGCTGGTTGCTACTCCAAGAACTACGTCTCTTCTCTTCATTTCAGCCACAACTCAATGGTAGTGTTTCGGCCACAACGTTACGTAGCTAAAGTGGGAAATAAATGGTCACGTGACCGACATGCGAGTGGTTCAAACCTCCATGTAGGCTCGGTTGAGGTGGCCTTTAGCGATTCTGCTGTTTCAGAACACTTTTGTTTATCTTGGTTGACCAAACAAGTAAAAAAAAAAAAATGCAAACCTGGCATTTAGTTACATGTTGCCCTCTGAATGTTTCAAGAGTCCGTTGAGCATTCACTACCTCTGAGGGGCCACCACATCGGAGCAGCTGTTGCGGTGGTTGTTCAACAGAAGGTACGTGGTGTCTTAATCGGCCCCCGTGGTCCCCAGCTTAACTCCAGCCAAGACAAAGTGCACCCCTCTACGTTCATGCATAATGGAGTACAGCAGACGCCGAGGAAGGACTAGCAGCGGTCGCCCTTCAGTTGCACGCCGCTGACGTTACAGGTGTTTCTCATGCCTGTGAGGAACATAGCTCTCCTCCAGGGTGGTACCCCCCCCCCCCCGAGGTGTGTGCCTGCCAGCATGATAAAACGCCCACAATACTGATGGCACTAATTCCAAAAGCATCTATATAATAATGTGATGTTTTATTGGTCCCACAAGGGGAATTCTGTTCTCGCCTGCCCCCGCTTGCACTTTTAAACGTACATTTTGAAGTGACAGCCTGCGGGGTGAATTGACTGTAAATTGCGTTAATGAGTTGCCTCCGCCTTGTTCCTGTAGAGACGTGTTAAAGAAACATCTTTACAGCTTCAATTAGTGTTTTTTTTTTTTTTTTTCTGAAGTCGTGCAGATTACTATGTTTAAAGAGGAGTTGACAGATTCGTCAGCTGGAAATGGCTTGTTTGCATTATTAACTCGGCTCACCGAAACTGACGGGGACAGCTAGTCCCTCGTCCCCCGCGGGACAGTTGGGGAAACGTTTTCGCCACATTGTGACAAGTGCCCGCTGAGCAAAAAAAACAACAACAACAAACTGATTCATTTTCCAAAATATCACGAAATGCCGTTTAATTTATTCCAGTGGAGCTCATTCATAATGCACCGGAGATGCCCCAGAGGGTCAGACGTGCTCTCTGCGAGACGAGCCGGCCTCACGCTAATGAAAACGACATCTGCAATTTAGCCCGTATGTCAACTGCGCTCACGCTGGCCTCTGTGTATTTTGCATTGGAACAAAGCATCGCCACAGAGTCCATTCAGAGATTATGGATTACATATTGTTTTAGGCAGTGCTTCCTTTTCAAAGCAGCCTTTCAGCCCAGGCCTAATTTCAAATGTGAAAGCATCTTTGCGCGTAGAACCGTTGTCCTTCCATGCGCTGTGGCAGCACAGTGCATCAGTACTACCTGGGTCTACAGGGCGCCTGGGCTCTCATTGGGGTAACTGTGATCGGGAGTCTGCAGTGGTCCATCTCTCTGCTGGAGAGTGTTTGGAAGACGGCGAGTTTTCGGGAGTAGGGAGCTGTGTTTGCACTTTTCTGTGTATGATGTACGGGTCTTGTTCCGCTGGTCCACATGGTGCCGAGTAAATATTTGCCTCTTGCCCTTTTCCACGCACACACTTCCACGCACACACACACACACACTGAACAGGCTCCTTCAGTGCACGCATTTGTTCTCCCACAAGCCTTTCCTGCAAATACAGTGTTTGCCCAAAGGGTAACGGGGGGCTTTCTGGAGATCACTGCGGCGTCGGGATGTAAAGACTATTAGCCAACTTACGCCTCACGTCCTCTCACCCCTCCCCTCCGTAACCACACACACACACACACAGAGGTACTGGCCGAAAGAGATTGGAAGGGGTGAAAATGAATCGGAGCTGTGAAAGTTGATGGGAATTTGCAAAACGTGTGCACATGGTCTTTGACGTGCAATAGTGGTGGTCAATTTGCCACAGGTCTGGAATTAGTCTTTCATACATACACCTGCAAAGAAAAGGATGTACTCTAATGAACCGCGCTGGGACCGGACCACAGTGGCAATTAACTTTAGCTCGCACCGACGTCAATATCGTATTATACCGTGTCAGTTGCATTAGGTGTTGCTTGATGAAGAGCTTTCACCGATAAAATGGGACAACCGGCGGAAATGATTCGTTAAAAGAACGCTCCAATCAATTTATGTGATGGAATTTTGAGAAATGATGCAACAGAACCAATCTGTTAATTCCACGCATTCTTCTTCCTTGTCAAGAGCGGTTGCCTACATTACCCACAATCCAACTCCGAACTGTGGCTAATGTAGTCGCGAGCCTCCAGCAGAGATGGGCAGTGGGCCACAGAGGTCTAGTGAGCTCACCGCTTTCAAAATCCATGGCAACAGATTGTTTAGCGGTAGCATAGCGTTTCCAAACAGGGGGACAGGAAATGCGTCGTGCGCAAAGGATTGTGTTTTTTTTTTTGTTTTTTTTTGGAGCACAGAGGCTACACACATGCATCTTTAACATTCCTCTGAACGAAGGACTCGGTCCTCCACATAAGAACAGTCCTTAATTCACAGAGTTATAGGTGGCGGAACTTCTTTGACATCCAGCGGTTGAAGGATCCGTCCTTCGACCGTTGACTCGAGTGACGTCACTCGAGTGACGTCACTCGAGGCAGCTTTGATCAGCTTTCACACGGCTCCCTCTGGAGCCACAAAGGCTTTATAACAACCTTTTTCCGCATACGCAGTGGTACTCCCCAAGGCCTGTGAGCATACTTTGATGTGTAGAATTGATGGACTTCACCGTTTAAGCGTCTCGTAGTGCCAATCTCAGGAAAAGGGGCAAATTGAATTTACAGGCACAGTCCCATCTCTGCCTGAAAATTCAGTGAGAGGCAAACGCTTTTAATAGAAGACAGCTTTTTTCCTGTGTCTGGACTCAACATAGCCTGGTAGCCACACACACACACACACACACACACACACACACACACACACACACACACACACACACACACACACACACACACACATGTTCACACATTGCCTTCTCTAGTCCTGAGGTAAGAGACACAGAGATAATCTGCAGAAAACCTGCAGCAACCTTTATGGTTGGTCTCATATCTGAGAGAGATTTCTTCTTCTATTCATCCGTGCCTTTAAATGCGACTTGCTGTTGCTGCACAGGTAACCTTGGGGTGTTTGAAAGCCTCTCCATACTGCGGGGGTCCCGACTCGCTCCAAACCAACAGAGCCGTGCTTTGCACTGCATCACCGTATTGAATTCCTATATAATTAAAGTCACCGGGGACGAGCTAAGGGAGAAATCTTAAGTGGGAGATGCACATGAACTATAGTGAATAAATAGTTTCTCCCATCAGCTGAACAAGCTCTAATGCGTTTCACTCAATTTAGCCGATGGACTTAGCCCATTGCTGTTTAGCTGATTGTTATTTCCTATTCCGCTATCTGTCTCTGGCCCTCCATTGCATTTGCCTTGAAGAACAGGCAAGGCGGAGTCATTTGGCAGCGCTAATCAATCCCGTTCACTCCGTGCGAAGGGCTTATCAATTCCCAGCCTGTGCCTTGAATAAGAGTCGAGGAAGAATATGGCTTATTTAATGGGTACAGTTGTTTTATTAAAAAAAATTTCAACTCATAAAAGTATATTAAGGCATTGGCACCCCCCCCCCCCCCCCCTGTCTCTTGGAATGCAGGTAAATCATAAATCAGTGGCAGCGCAATTACAAGTGAAGAGATTTCCCATTGTGTTTTTATGTTTGCCTCAGCTTGGCCGTGGCAACTCGTCTTGTTGAATGCTAATGAAGGGGGGGGGGGGGGGTAGACCTGCAGGGCCTGGGGATAGGGAGACCTATCTGTGAATATTGGATGAGTTAATGGTCTCATCCAGGATTCTTGGTTCTTAAGAACTGTTGCTGAAAAAAAGACGTAAGCAAACGGATACTGTGTGTGTTGAATACCCTGAAGCTGCTGGTCCTGGTGGACAAGGTCGCTCAGTGATCTAACTTCCTTCCAGCATCAGTATATTCAGGGGAAATGTGTCGCGGAGATGCAGAGCGGGTCAGAATATCATGAACACACAGCTCATTTTGGTGCAAGGAAGTGAAATCCCACTCCTTTTATTCTAGTCTTCTTATTACGTTTGGCTCACTGGAAGTAGGTTGAAATCGAAGAGACGGGTTATTAAATGCCACAAGACAAAAGCAACATCTCCTGTCGGATCACTGTTGATCCCGACACCCAACCCATCCTGTCTTACTGACAGTGTGTGTGTGTTACAGAGAGACAGCTGTGTGTCGGATGTCCGTGTAGCACCCTGACATTAAGCCATATTTTCCTGGGTCTTCATGGACCCAAAGGGAACTGCTCTTTGCCAATTTAAAAGTTAAATTTCCACCTCTCCAGATTTATTTTATATTATAGCCCAGTCGGATCTCCCAGGGGAGGGGGGGGGGGGGGGGGGGGAATCTAGTTAATAATCCTCTTCTAACCCATCGGAGCATCTCAGTGCAGTGAAGGGGGGACGGGACTGGGAGCCTTGGCGGTGAGGACATGGCTGGTTTGCTCGTTTGTTGATTGATTGAATGGTTTCCAAGAATGACTTACCAACCCAATAATGCTTTGAATTTCTGTGTCATGGTAGATGGATTCCTTTTATCACAGGACTGCTGCATTCACATGGAGTCAGGCAGACAGACAACACATGTAGATATGGTGCTACATTGATTTAATAAAAGATATTAAATACAATGATTTTGTGTCATTTTATGTAGTTAATCTAGTGATAGACGTCTCTAGTTTTGCCGTCTATGGTCGGAAAAATTCAAAACGAGGGAAGGGGAATAGAGCTTGACTGACACCAGTATTGATATTTGAGATTCACATTTGAAATTCTCTGCACAGCTGTATTAATGCAGTCTGGTGCAGCGGCAAAGAGAGAGGAAAATTATCATTTCACGCAAAGGGAAGCTGTAAGTTAGTCAGTCAGTTAAAAGATGAATTAGTTTTACAGTGTGCTGCAATCCACTCCTTCATTATCAATATGTAGCAACATGTACAGAAGAGGAGGACTTCATGTGGTAAAATGATTGACTTCCCTGTACCACAGTTCTATATATGTGTCCGTGGTGAATGTAAAATAAACCCTCTGGTACTTCTGTTCTTGTTTCGCAGAGGAGCTACGGAAACTCAGCTGGTCTGGAATCCCGCGACAGGTCCGACCGATAACGTGGAAGCTCCTTTCGGTAAGTCTTACGTACAGCGTGCTCACTCGCATGCATATAAACACGCTTTAAGGCAAAAAAAACGATGTGACCTCATTCATAAACACGCAAGTAAATACCCAGATTCATCAAATGCACACACACACACACAAAGCATTACAGAGGATCCGAGGCACGCGTGCACACAAAGTTGCCATCATGTCCTCTCTCCCGACTCCCTCCTTTTTTTGATTTATGAAGACTGGTAACAGTCCTGTTTTTTTTTTTTTTTCTTTTCTTTCAAACTTCAAGAGGGGAAATTAATTGCGAGGCACAAATAATTAATTCATGAGACGCGCGGCGTGTTTACTCATTAAGCCATTGTTGTGGTGTACAGCTCCTAGTCTGCAGAGAGAAGACTGGCTTTTTGAACGCCATGACTCTCCCATTAATTACCGCACAATAGCTAATGTGGCGCAGAAAAGAAGTCATTAAAGGTGTGTGTTTGCACGCGTGCACGCGCCTATTTGTGTTTTTTTTGTTTGCCGGTGGTGGGAGGTTACCGACTGGGTGCTTCAACCATTAACGGCCGCTTTGTTAGCTACTCGACTGAAGTGAGGGCTCATAACGCCATGTGAAGTTAAATCTGGGGACGGGAGGGCGTGTGTGTGTGTGTGTGGGTGATTAACACATGCACACCCCATTAATGTGTTGTTGGAGTTTGTGTTCCATGTGATTGTATGTGTTATTAAGTGGTACATAGCCTAATTATTAAGTATATAGAGTAGTTAAAGTTAGCTGTAACTTTACCAGCTGCAACATTGAAATAGTGAACACATTAATGCATAAATGATTATAATTCAATCATGAAATTGATATGATTCTGAAATGGACCACTTGGGAGCTTTGAAGGGAGTGAGTCCAGCTGTTTCCCCCCCATGCTGACAATCTCGATGCTAACCTTTGATAATCTAATCGAATCCAGCTCCATAGTTACCCTACACACACACGAGGGTGGCAAAATGTCAAACAATTTCTTCAAAGTTTCTTCAAAACCCAACATATTTAATGTTATAATTATTATGTATATTAAATATTCAAGTCAAGTAGAACTTTATTCGTCCCCACAGCGGCAATTGGTTGTGCAGCAGTGAAAACTTTTAATAACACAATATCACAAATGCACACAATGCAGTTAAATATAACATACAATAAAACAGCACATAAGTAGAAAATTAAAAGCAACTTTTACCAAAGATCAAGTTGTTAGACTTTTCTCTTGGGACGGAGCAGTGAAATGGCTGAAGGTATGAAATTAAATGAATGAATAAATAAATAAATAAATAAATAATATACCTGACCGTTGACTGTAGTGTTGGAGTGATGTCGTCTGAAATCAATACACACGTCCTTGGATCTTTGTCACATTCAATGAAATATAATCTGTGACGGGAGCGTGGGACATTTGAGCTCAACTCAATAGATCTCAGAGAAATGTGGTCCCCTTGAACACTTTGCAGTGGGGGGGGGGGAGGTTCTAGCCTTCGTCTGTTGCGTCTGCTCGAAGCTATGAAGGCACAAAGCCTTGCAGTAGTTCATTTCAAGCTTCGGTATTTGATTTACAAGCTGTTTTGTTACAAGAGCCAAGTGGGTGCTTTGCTATCCAACATCCAAGCCGAGACATTTTCTTTATTTGTTTCATCGAGGACGTGTATGTCCAAGATGACTTTGACAAACCTATATGGGGGGGGGGGCATTTTGACCCTTCAAAAACTCGAGATCCATTTCTGAGGTTACGTGTCAGGCTTTCGATACACTTCTAGTGCCTCGCACGGCGACAATCGTCCCTCCGGGTTAAATCCAAGGTTCGGATTAAAGCGAAAAGTGGGCACAGTGTCAAAAGCAATCATATCTTCTGAAGCGTCATAACACTTGACAGCCTTCTCCGTCCTGTCTGTGGCATGATCCAGTGGACAAATAGATAGGAGGGATCAGCCTCGGAAAATCTATTCTCCGTCCGACACACACACACACTCACTCACTCTCAGGCCACGCTTGTATTCCATAAACTTGGCAGAGGCACCTAATAATACTTCACTCCAGTGGTGTCCCTTGTGCCCTTCTCCTGCTCACCAGCGTGCACACTCCTTCTTTTCTTTTTTTTACCTGCCAGGGACGAGAAACAGGTCCCCCCCCCCCATCAGTTTAGAGCTCGGTGATGCTCCCCCAGCGCTCTGCATTCACAGAAATCGTGCTAAACTGTCTTAAACTGTTGTTGGTTTGCGTGTAAATTAAAAAGCATAAAAACAAACTTCTCCAGCGACAGCGATGACTCGCCTCCCTGGATAGCTCTATCTACCCCCGTTTCCTTATTTGATGGAGAGGCTCCACAGGTTGCCCCCAGCTTTTTTTTTTTTGAAAACACACCCGGTTGAACTTTTCTATTATTTCGGAAATAATAACCGTTTTATTTCATTATTCTAAAGAGCCCTTTTGCGTCCGAGCCTGAAGGAGAACGAAGAAATGAAATGGCTTTTTCTTTTTCTTTTTCTTTTTTTTTCTGCTTTGTGAAAGAGCGTCCGCCCCGTGGGCAGTATGTACATTTGCTAATGGAGTGTGGCTGTTAAATGTGAAGTGGGAGACGAGTAGGAAACCAACTGGCTGTGGAATTGTTGACAAAGCTGAAGGCTTATATGAGACGTGTCGGGGACAGATTCAGAAATTGTTACTCTCAACTGTTACCTCACAACAGCGCACATCATCCCATCGCCTGAGAGAAGAGAGCAATGATTTTGAACTTTATTTTGTATGTGAGGCAGACGAGACTGTTTGCGCAGTCTTAAGAGGCATCTCACACCTCGGAGAGAGCGTTTAGTTCCTTTTGCCTTTTTACACTTCCACTGTAATTTAGGAGGATTGCAGATCCGCCGTCTCCGCAGAATATCCACGTCTCAGACCTGAGCAAAGTGCTTTTTCGAAACAGATGCAAAGTAATATATTGCCTTTGTGTGTCTTTAGTTTGTATATGTGCAGGGGAATGCACTCCTACTCTATCTGTTAAAGGTTCTAATACAGCATTAATACAGCCGAATACAGAAGAAAGAGAGCCTCTATGGATGGGTTGCCTTTAATAGAGAAGTTGAGTGACAACGTATCTGTTCCTCTTCTGGATTATAAAGGAGGAATTTGTTTATTGACCATCATCTCTGTGAGGAATGTACCACATTAAAGCCATGTGGTCAAATTCAAACAATTTAAAATGTGTTAACAGTCACTTATCTCACAGGTCAGTTGGGAACAAACCGTTGAAGACGAAAGACGAGCCGCTAGTCGGCCTTCACAACCGCGGCCTGAGAACAGCCACCGGGTCCGGCCATGTATTCGTATGGTCGCCGCGTGCAGCTCAGCCTACAAACTGTGTTTTTTAAAAAAAAAATTTATGGTAATGACAGCTTCGTCGTTCACGGTGACTTCAGGGGAGCAGGAGGATTTCCCAGTTGTGTTGCTTCAAAAGGTGCAGCTGCAGGCCACCAGCAAGTCCTTTTTGAAGAGTTGTTATTTTATTTTTTATTTCTTTTGGACATGCACAAGGTTCAAAATCGAAAGCTCATTTCGACCGAACCATCGTTTCACGCTCATTCGATGTGGTCGGGCAAAGTTTGAGACCGTACCCGTCGACACCTGATTGGGTGAATGCACCTCTCACTCTGCTGTTATGGTCATTTAGTTCGGAAAGCCTCGGATGCAGTCCAGGCAACATCGTCGAACCAAAACCATCCGCCAAATATAAGTTTCTGAATACATTTGAGGTAAAAAAAAAAACAAACAAGTCATGCGGTCGCAGACTCGCGCTTCGTTGCACTAAGTCACGGTGTGAAGTCGCTTCTCATGTGGAGGAACTCAGTTTACCAGTTGTAAGTATAAAACGCGACGTGTAGAGACCAGAGCGTTTTTTAGAAAGAAGTGAAGTTTTATCTGTTCAACTTTTCCGCTGTGCCCGTAGTGGGACAGTTTGTTTCCAGTCTGCTTCCAGAATGATGTGCGCCTGCTCAGTACAAATCACTTTAGATTGCGTGAGGACTAAAAAAAACAAAAAGCAATTAAATCTAAATCCCCCAAATGGATTCCCCAAGCATATGTTTTTATTTTTTTCCTGAAGTGGAGGATCCATTAGAGGGATGGAAGGATGGAAGGGTGGAGGAGTGGAGGAGTGGATTGATGCGAGGAAGAATGAAGAGATGAGGCTTTTGGTAGACTGATTAACAGAGGCAGGAGGAAGCACTCGCGCTGCCACATTTTGTACCACTGGCAGGTCATGCGGAGACGTCTGGCATTTATGCTTCACTTTCTGCCTTCCATCAGAAAAAAATGAATAAAAAAATCTCCACTCGCCCTTTTTAACCAGTGGACCACAGAGGAAATAGAAATGAGTCACTCAGGTTCAAGCGTAATTACACTTGGATCTTCAGCACTTTACTGTGAGATATACTCACTCATTTTCTATTTTCCAAAAGAAAAGAGCACATCTCTTATTTTCCTTCTCCCCAGTTATTCATTAAACACATACAATTATGTTCAAAGAAATTACAATTATCTTCACCCAGTGTACAGCCTGGGTACACACACACTGATAGGTTGAAATATTTTCTGATTCCCGATACCCAGTTATTAGCGATAGAGTAGTAATAAAAACTCAAATCGCAGCGGAGTGTGCGACACAGCTTGCGTCCTCTTTATGGCCTCCAAATCCCCGAGTGTGTGTCCCGTCGAGCAGTGACGCAGCTGCGGTGTGTCCATTAACCTTCAGCACGCACATGCTGTCCTCTCCCTCGTTTGGCAGCAGAGTGCACATTGGTTTTCCTCTAAACAGTTGCCCAAAATTGATACTTTGTGTGTGTTTACGTGCAAGGTTTTTCCCTTGATATGCTCGCTGGTGGCTCGCCAAGAAGTGGCGGCCAGCTTCCAAAAAAACCCAACAAACAGCAGAGTCACAACAAAGACAAGGATGCACATAGATAACAAACACACACATAAATATATATATATATATACATAGCACACACAAACACGGTCATTATCGACCTGATGTGCAGACCGCCTGTGATGGCGCAGACGACGAGTTTAGTTTGATGGCGATTCCACTCAAGCCGGTCCAAAACAGATCTGCTCTCAGATGTGACTGAGCAGCAGCCAAACGGTTTCTCAAGAAAAGAATAAATAACAAAATGCTCAGTTTAAATTGAAAGTCGAGACAAATAATTGTAAGAGACGGACAGAGTGGTGAGGCGACTCAGCACTGCGTCTGTCTGGCTAAACATTTACGATCTGAGAGGTTCAGTCCTCACCTTTTTTTCTTCTTTTTTTTTTGGAGCTTTCGGCCGCACCGCCAGGTCTTCTTCAGCAGACGGCCTTGGATCTTTGTCGGCTAATGTAGCTGAACTTAAAGCACTTCTACTCTGCAGGTCAGCACGGGGGAAAAATAAAATGGCCAGGGAATCGGAGAGGAGGACTTCTTCTCACATTGAAAGATGCAGACAGGAAAGAAACATCTCAAATTACTGCTTTTAGACAAGAAGGGGTCAAACTATTTTGTGGAACCAAATGGTGGTCTTGTTTCGACCCAAAGATATTCAGTTTATTATCACTAAAGACGAGCGAGTCATCGATTCTCAAAACGGTTCCAATTCCTTTCCTGTCGACTCACTGATTGATTCATCGACACGCACAACCACATGCATATATACTCAATACTCATAAATAATCAAACAGTTTTAACTAAGGTCCCTGAAAACTGAATTTAAGAACCTGTAACTCTCCTTGATCCTAATATCATTCACGTATGAACTCTTACGGTTACACAGCAACAAAGAAATGCACTGACGGTGTTACACCACATGAAGAGAAAAGGGCCTTTTGTCGGTCTGACGGCGACACACACTGCTGCTTTTTTTTAAATCACGGGGACAAGTTCCTTTGAGCCAGCAGTCGTGTTTTTGAGTTCTGTTTAGAAGACTTAAACTGTGTGAATATTTCAGTGCCCCCCCGGTCCCATCTCTCGCTTAGAATAGACTTTTTAGATTTGTTGTTCAGTTTGGAGTTGACTTTCCCCTCACTGCATACGCCTGACTGCACAAGAAGGATACACACTTCCCCAAATGCATGCTGACATGAACTGTCTTGACAAACACATTCCCAGAAGCGCACACACACACACACACACACACACACACACACAGAGGTACCTCCCCCTCAGAGGCTTGGTCAAGCAGCAGAAAGTTCTCTCTGCAAAGTGGAGTGTGTCATTTACAGACTGCGTAATCCCGGGAGTTTGGTTTGTGATTGAACTCGTAGCCGAGGTTTTTTTAAGACCAAGAGGCTCATTAAACGGTGTACGCTGGCAGACAAATAATTACGGGAGAGACGCGACATGCAATGAACATTCGGTTCCAGAGAAGACGGTTTTACTGAGTATCCGCCGAGCTGAATTAATGAGTCATGTGGAACACGGGAGCGAGTCCGTGTCACAGATAGACAGCTGTATTAGCTCGGAGGCTATTGCCAGCTACTCGCTGAAGTTTATAAGGGCCTGTACTAGAATAATACATGTTGATAGTTACGTTATTGAAGGGCAATTTTAAAGAACCAGATTAATGATAAAGTATATATAAAAGAAGCAAATAATAGCTTTATTTATTTATTTATTTATATAACAAAATAAAGATACAAGGTAATGTAACAATAGATAACCAAACAGGGAAATGTATTACAAATTTAAACACGGATGAAACTGTACAAAAGAAAATGTAATAACAGCAACAACTGGTTTCTTGCAGACAAGTTCATATTTCCACGTCTCAATTTCGCAGTATGAAGATTTTTTTCGCCGCTCTACATGAATCCCATTGTAAGACATTTGACATGAGGAATAGCTTCTACACGTTCTCACTGAGAGTTCTATGAGAGAAGCCACGCGGCTCTCACCAAAGCCGGTGAAATAGCTCACAGACGATGGCTAGCTTAGCGTAACGACTGGACACAAGGCAACGCGCAGCGAGAACTGATTGACTGGTGATTTATAGCAGCAACAATCTTTCTTTCTTTTTTGATTGACTCTTTCTCTCTCTCACCTCCAGGGTTACCTACCAGCTAATGCAGAGAGAAGAGAGAGCGTCCTGCAGAGGAAGAGGCAAGAATATTTCGGCTTCATCCAGCAATACTATGACTCCCGCAACGACGAGCACCATCAGGACACATACAGACAGGTATATATATATATATATGTAGATATATCTATGTGTATGTATGCGCATACACTCGCACGCTCTCGGGTCCTGTTTACTTGTTGTGTGTTTTAAAAGAATTGATTAAACACGCGTCTGAATCCCAGAACCTGAAGGACTGAATGAAAGAAACTAGAAAAAGTTCCATTTCCAATTACAGCAACAGCTTCTCGTCACTATTCCCTCAGTACAGACGGGACATGTGGCTGCTTGAGTGTGTGTGTGTGTGTGTTGACAGGATTCACAGACGGGATTACTGGAACCAGGCCCGTGCTCTTCCTCTTCCCCACTCATGTAGCTGCTGTCCGTTTGTCCGCCCGTGTTGACGAGGCGGGAACGTGGTCGAGCTTTGCAGAGACAGCCATCCGCGAGCTTCAGAGAGCGGCTTAAATTAACACTTTTCTTTGGCTTTGAAAATAATATCTACTTTTTTTTACTCTCTCCCTCTCGCACCACTTCACACAAGCTTTCATTTTAACGCTCGACTACTTCCCGTTCATTTCAAGCCGATAAGAAACATCAAACTGGGCTGTCGATAGCAAAAAAACAACAACAACAACCACCACCCCACACATTTCTCATATTCCGTCCAATTTCCCATTGATCTGCTGCGCCCTGTGCATACTTTGTTTTGATGGCTGTTTGGATCGCGTCTTGATGCTTCTTTTTCTGCCAGATTCTGCCTGTTCCAGCACTGTTTGTGTTGACGGACTGTGTAGTGATTTTAAGTGATTTCCTTCCCCCCCCCCCCCTGTGTGTGTGTGTGTGAGAGATTATGTGTGTTCGCACATATGTCGGTTTGGCACTCAAATTGCACACGGCGGTGGGTTTGTATGTGTTTTGTGTCATATGATGTTTAAGTGGCGGTAGATGTATTTGCACTCATTACATGTTGTCTGATGTTTGTCTGCGTGTGTGTGCTCATATTAGCTGGTCCGTCAGCTGGTGCAAATCTCCCCATCTGTCCCCGTAGCTAGTATCTCTCCATCTGTCTCTTTTATATATATATATCTGTTTATGTCGTTGGGAAGTTGCCAAAACAGCGTGTGTGTGTGTGTGTGTGTGTGTGTGTGTGTGTGTGTGTGTGTGTGTGTGTGTGTGTGTGTGTGTGTGTGTGTGTGTGTGTGTGTGTGTGTGTGTGTGTGTGTGTGTGTGTGTGTGTGTGTGTGTGTGTGTGTGTGTGTGTGTGTGTGTGTGTGTGTGTGTGTGTGTGTTTTATGCATATGGATGTAGCCATTGTAGAAGTCCCAGCCTGCACGGCAAGCTTTTTGAAATACTGCTGCTGTTTAGTTCCATCCCAAGAGAAAGTGTTGAAAAACAGATTCTAGCTTTATTTCGCCGAACGGAGGAAGTAGACTGGAGTTGATTGAGTTGTGCTGTTAAGACGGCATCAGACAGTCTTTGTGTCCCCACTAGGGGCAAAGAGACTTCAGTAATCCTCCTTAAACACACTCACGGTGGCAGAGCCTTGTTATGTTACAGGCCTATTCGCCCCCTAATTACCCAACGTGGCTATATATTAGACTTGTGAGAAGGGCCACGGTCATGAGATTATGACCCATGTCTGATTTCGGGTTTAAACCCCAGCCTGGGAACATCTGGAGAGGTCTTTCAGCTGACCAAAAACAGGTTAAAATGTGGAATATTGAGGACAAGTACATGTAGGGGGACGACTACGTTGCTACTCTTAAGTATATATGTGTGTGTGTGTGTGTGTGTGTGTCTCTCTAACACCCTTCTCTCCAATGTCAGATCCACATAGACATTCCCAGGATGAGTCCTGAGTCTTTGGTGCTGCAGCCAAAGGTGACAGAGGTAAGGCTGACCGAGCAGACAGCAACAAGCACACTCTCACTAAACGGCCCGTTCCCCCCCCGTCCGGTCCTGGCCGGCTTGGCTCCGGCCGGCTTGGCTCCAGCCGCCGCTGCCCTGCAATCCGCCTGGCTCCCTTCTGATGAATCTGTCCGCCTGCCCTATCCTCCGTCTGCGGGGCAGACACTCTGAAATGATGTGAACGCGCACAAAATGTACTCCCGTGCGCATGATGTCGCAAGAGGCGTCTCCAAATCTGCACACTTGCATTCAAGACCACCGCTGCTGTCCATTTCAGATCACAGGAAGCCCCGTCGGCATTCAGTCAAGGACACCAATCCACTAACTGATGCTCTCTCTCTCTCTCCCTCCGTCTCTGTGATGCCCAGATCTGTGCTAACCTGCCCGTTGCTTCAGTGTTTGTCTTTTTGTTTTCTCTCTTTCTCTCTCTGCAGATTCACATTGACATACCGAGAACTAATCCTCTTATTCCTCTCTTTCAACAAGCTTCTGTCCAAGAGGTGAGACCTGCTGCACCACACACACCACTTCACCTAGCAGGGTTTCCCCCCCCCCCCCCCCCCCCTCCCACTCCCATCGGGCAGAGATGGGCGCTAACGCCATCAAATTGTTGGGACGAGTGTCCGTTAAAAAATGAAATCGCAGTGGCTTGAATGACAAGTTCAGAGTTAAAGAACGTTTGTCTGCCTGGGAGTTTGAAACGGGGGAAACCCTCGCTACAGCACACTGCATGGGCTGGCATGGCACACACACACACACACACACACACACACACACAGAGGCACAAAATGAAGATTGCATATAGAATTCTACACTACCTTCAGTCGTGCATGTGATCAGACACACACACACTCGTTGCGCCGCTCTGCAAGCGCGACTGACCGAAGCATTTCCTGTTCCAGTCGAGCGTTTTAGGGGATATACGAACTAATTATCTAAAAAGCCTGCTCAGCAGTATGTTTGATAGAACAACAATACGGCGAGGCGTACATTACTGGAGTCCTTAACGACAAAATCGCTTTGATCTGCTTCGGATAACGGTTACTTATATACATAAAATGTAAATGCGGTGCAAGTCACTTTAGTCTCTGCAGCGGTGCGAGGAGTCGCCTCGGCCGGCCTGAAGGGGACGATCGGCGCGGCTTCCCAATGCAACTTAACACGGAAATTAACTTGATTCCCTCCATTTATACGACGTTAAGTTTATCTTATTATTCCGGTGCTTCTGGGAGGTCCTGTCACACGCAGAACCAGCGGCCTGAGAAGCAGAGAGCCAAAAAAAATATCCCGTAATGAGGCTCAGGCTAATGAGGTGGCCACGGCTCTGGACCCCCTCCGTCTATAGACCTACACAGAGGTGTGTGTGTGTGAGCGAAAACACACACATCTTGTATACACACAGGGGACAGCGAGGAGACATGCTAGCATTCATCAGTGCACATTAACTCACACACACACACAGTGCCACAGGCAACGCCACCTTCCCGTTGCACCCGTCTTGTATGTCCGGGATACAACTCGGGGCTGTAACCGGGAAGGGAGATGAGAGGGATGTGTGGTGTGTGTTACCACTGTACATGTCCTTTTCCCCTCTCACATAACTCTTTCTCCCTCTCATCCCCTCTTTGAGTGCAAAAAGAAAAGCCAGCATTATATCCAAGCAGCGTGCACCTCATACATCCAACCATATTTAAAAAAAAAAATGATTATGCCTGCAGTGGCGCCACCTGAAAATCACCTCTTCTTCATTTTATTCACTTGTTTGTGGGGCCTGGAGAGATTTAGTCGAGACACGGAAGGCTGTCAACAGTGTTTTCCATTGTCAGGGTGGGGGGGATAATGCTGCGGTGATTTCATCAGTGGTTTCTAAGTGTTTGACTTTCTCGTTCTGGAGAACAATGCGGCCTTCGCATAGAAAGTTGATAATCAGCAATTACGAGTTCCCAGCGTGAAAAGAAAACATTGTTTTTATCGCCTCCGGATTGTGATCAGAGGCTGAAAGAGGCTGATTCGATTCATCAGCGTCTGCCATTGTTGAGGAAGCTTCTTCGATGAATAACGCCGCAGCTTAAAGTGGCTGTTGATGAACGCATGGGATACTTGAGCGATTGAGCCCATGATATTTTGACAGAGGAATCATGTTCAAAGCCTCTAAAGCTACATTTAATTTTTTCATTTTTACGTGTTAGATTCATTATTTCCCTTGGCGCCATTTTGTTGCGTCCATTTTTCTCGTCTCCCACACGCAAACATTCCGTGCCCCGTAGTAAACCCGGCTGCGGGTTTCGGTGCGTAGGTGCTGGCGTGACGCATGCATGGCAGCTTTTGAGGCCGCACAAAAAAAGAGAGAGAGAGAGAGAGTCCCATTACCCACTCGCCCTGAAAGCAGCAGCACCTCTCCGTGTTTGATGGATGAGGCTTTGATAAGGAAAGAGGAGGTGTGGAGGCTGCTGAAAGGGATTTGAGGAGAAAGGTGTAGGGGGGGGGGGAATCTTACCAATCTCTCTCAGGCCATCTCAACATTGGTTGAATTACTTCAAATAGAAAATGAGAAGTTTTGCACGCACAGCTTCCAAAAAAACCCCCAACATTACCATGTTTTTTTTGTTCTCCCTCTTCATAAAACAATGAGCTATGAGGCTATTTAGAAAGTGACAGGGACATGACATATCTCCAACACGATGGGTGTGGTACAGCAAGGTGCGTGTTCTGAGCTGAACATCAAGCCTCCCTTTAATTCACCGGGCCTGGCAGCATTAAGCAGACGCCCATAACGAAGATGGAAGTGTTGGTCGTGCCAGAAATATTGAGAATCAGGGAGAGAGAGAGAGAGAGAGAGAGAGGACGATGGAGGTGGAGACGGACTCAGAGGGGAAGAGACGGAGACAAAGTGAGGAGGAGACCAACACCACAGCAGAGAATAAAGTTCAAAGACAGAGCGGCTGAACAAAAGGCAAAGACTGAGGTGTTGCTCTGTGCTGAAAGAGAAAATGGCAAATTAGAACTGGGCTCACCCGATTCCACCTAATTGCAGCACAACAGAAGAGGTTTTTGGCTTGCATTTTGTGTGACAGACATAAAGACGATGAATGCCAGGATAAATACAGGCGAGGTCCAGTTAGCAAGGAGGGTAGAGGTGGAATAAAACAAACACGGGTAATAGCACATACAGCACATTAAACGCTTCACTAGAGGTTCAAACTCACATCATCGCTCGCAATTATGTGATATTTAACTCAACTAATATCTTTAAGAAAGTGCATTTCATGCATTTTTTTTCTTCTTGAAAGTCAATATTATAAACTCTTATTAGAATGTATGCCATTGAAGGCACCATGTGGAGCTGTCTTGTAAACAAACAGTTCTATGCACAGTCAGTGTTTCTAACTGTGTCCTTCGGGTCTAACGGACAATTTAAATGCATTTCCTTCCTCGTCAATTTGTTTTTTCATGATGTAAATCCCGAATTGTTTCATCTATATTTCCTAGCTTTTACGGCCCTGTTCCTGCGTGTCGTTGTTGGCGCTTTGCTACGTTGTTCTGCGTGTTACCGCCAGTCCATAAAAGCCTGAGTGCGTCCTCGGGCGCCGATTCTAGAGCGACGCTCGTAATTAATTTCGGTCTCGCACATCCACAAATACATGCGTTCTAATTCTCTGATCATGGAGGTGATTGCTCTGAAGTCGGAGTTTAAACCAAGTTAATGTCCGCTCAAAGATCAATACCCACATCCGCGCTGTTCCTGCCGGACTCCCGCAGAAAGCATTCAGCCGCTTTCCTCCTCACCAGCTCGGCTCTGTTCTGATTTCTGCCTTCACGCGCCTCGCTCACTTCCTAAGCTGATCAAAACCTGTCATTCAAAAGGCCTAATGTCCGGCTGTCAGACAATAACTATCGACGGCGTCAGTGAACGCGCTTCATTATTAACACAACAGTTAATGAATTCGTCTGTCGAGCGAAAATTTGACAAAATTGACAAATCCACCAGACATTTCCCTGACTTTTAGCTTCTCCGTAGCTGTTGTTTTTCTCTCGTGTCGTTATCGATCAGCTGCCTTTTGTGCTTTCAGTTCCTGTAATGCAGATGTGCTTTTTTGACACCGTGTCTCTCTTGTGTGCCGTTTTGTTTGCAAGATCTTTGAGCGGATCCTCTTCATCTGGGCCATCCGCCATCCAGCCAGCGGCTACGTGCAAGGCATCAACGACCTGGTCACGCCGTTCTTTGTCGTCTACGTCTTTGAGTACATCGGTAAGTGTCACACCCCCCCCCCCCACCCCACCACCCACCCCCCCTTTTCTTCCATCTACCTCATCTTCTTTTGAGTTACCAGGCGCTCGAGTCTCTGTTTGTTGTCTCAATGTGCTCGTGAGTCCCTTTCATCCAAGCAAATACAGTACGTGTGCGAGACGGAGCATTAACCTGTGGGCGCTCGTTGCGCCACATTTATTTTAATCCCACAACTTCATTTCTTTCCCAGTACAAACGCACTGTGTCGGGTACAAAACACGGTCGTGAAAAGTCATAATTTTACGGTTTTAATACGACTGTTAATGTAGTATGAACAGCTAAAAATCAACATAATACATTTTCTCTAGTAATCTTCTGTTATTAGATAGACGCAAGCGAAAAGACACCTTTTTCAATCACCTATTGGGAGTTCTTATGGGGCTTTTCCAGAATATGCTGTAGAAAGTGTCCAAACGGTAAGCGATTGGGAATTGCCCCCATGCGCTTTATAAAGTTTTTAAGTGGCCATACAGCTCTTTCTGTTTCTGCATGCTTCCACTGTGATGTGAGCTTCCATTCCATCCACACATACACCTTCCACATGTACGCTGTGTTTCTTTTGTGCTGTGACTCGGCCCATCGAGCGCTCTCTGAAGCCGTTCAAAACAGAGCCGGCGAGTGGAAACCGCAATGCTCTGCGGACTAAACCTCGCACACTCCGGTCACTCTGTGTGGTCGCAGCGATACAATGAGGGATCCACAAGTTGAAGTGGTGGGAAGCACGCAAACCGGCTCCCAGACTCCTCTGCTTCTCTGCACTGCTTCGGGCACGCAGCCTTTCACTCCGGGCTAATGAGTGCTCCTTTTTAAAGGGTTTTCTCTGCTTTTATTGTCGCGTCTACTTTCGTTCACTTCCTGTAGCATAATGCAATCCGTGCAGCCTCCAAAATGAAGTTGGATCAACAACAAACACCAAATGAAGAAACCTATTTCAAGGTAGCGTTCATGAACGGGGCTGTTCGTTGTTTTAGCTCGGGGAACCTAACAAACGGCCGTTTCCTGTGACTCTGTTCCTCTTTATTTAGCTTCTCCTGTCCTTCACACTTCTCCTTTATCATCACCGTCGTTCTCTCCATTCTCCATTCCTGCATTTGTTTCTTCTCTCTCTCGCTCTCTCTCCTTGCGTTTCTCTGTGGGCGAATCCCACGTCTCGTCAGATCTTCAAGGCGCCACGCCGCTCTTTGTTCCCCTGCATCTCCAATGCGCTGATGAGCCTCTAATAACGTACACAGCCAGCAAAACCGTCAAACGTGCCCGGGCTGACATCTTACACGCTGTTGTTGTTAGGTGTTCCTGCTTTCTGACGCAGAGAGAGAGAGAGAGAGAGCGTTGGCTCTTTCATGAGGTAGGACTAATTCCGCTCCTTTTTGTGGAGGGGTAGGAAGTGTGAGACGCACTCTCTCTCTCCCTCGCTCGCTCTTCTTCTCCTGCCGTCTATTTTTCCTTCTTCTACCGCATTGCCCTCGCTTTCCCTCCCTCCCTTTTGTACGCAAGCTCACGAGTGGATGGTGAAGGTAGTCCATTCTCTCGAGTCAGAATTCATTCCTTAGAGAATGATTACAAAAGGATACTATTTTACACACACACACACCGTGGGCGATGTAGACATGCTGTCTGAATACCTCTCGCACAAACGCGTATACAAATAGTAACATTTGAAGGCGCTTGTAGGTCAAACACCAGAACTGTCCACCTGTCTTACTTTTCTTTTACTCAAAGACCTGACACTGCCCTCTTAAGAAACACAGCCCCGGGCCCCCGACGTACAGAAAAAATAATTTAATAATTCAGTGTTCTTTTGAAACTGCTACATCGAGTCTTTCCTTCAGAATAGGAGGAATGTTTGTAGCTCAATTGTCCCCTAACGCCAGGAGATTATCAGTGACACAATTGGCCATCGATGTTTTTGGCCACTTTTGGCAGTGAAATGAAGCTCTAAGCAAGTTGTAAACACCGACATATCAGCTTGAGCGTTTCAAGACGCACAGAGAGCGGATAGGGAGCGACGTCGGCACTCATTCGGAGTCGACATTGACCCTGTTTAGCTCTGTTTTGGTCTCCACCAGCTCCTGAGGGAAAGATCTGGCTCTTTAGCTGCTCAATGCTCCGCCGTGTTGCTTATTTCGTCGGTCTTGCCGTTTGCTGCTGAGCAGTTAGCTTCCAGTGCTTTTTTAGGGCTTTTTCACTGCCGGCTGCCTCTGAAAAGAACGCTGATGAGACCGGTAGACGCCACAGTAACCACATTATCCTGTGTATATTTGGGGGGGGGGGTCTACTCTGCAGATGTCTGTTTAATGGACTCAACATTGGCTGTTGTTGGAAGTGGGCCCTGATAGTGCACATTATGGTACAGTGACCCGATCAGTAGCCATTAAAGCTGTAAAACCAAACGAGGAGTGCTGAGGAAGTGGCTCAGATCAGCGCGCCGCAGAACAAAGACCCACACAGCCTCATGTCCTGCGGCGCTGAATCGAGTGACAAAGCAGCCAAACGCGGAAAAGTGTCTTTAGAAATGTACTTATTCACACTGATGTTTAATTCCAACCAGTCTTTTCTGGCTATTCTCTCTTCCATGTTGTCTCTGTCGTCTTTTCTTTTCTTTGCCATTTTCTTTCCCGTCTTCCTGTCTCTTCTGAATGTCTCCGTCTAGTTCGTCTTTTTGTGATTCTCCATTGATTCCCGGAGTATTTTCACTTGATATTCTATAAAGGCTGCCCCCTAAAAGCAGGTAGGGATAGGGCAGGGAAAAGAAACCCAATCTCACACACACACACACACACGCACGCACGCACACACACACACACACACACACACACACACACACACACACACACACACACTCACACTCTGCTGCCCACAACATTTGTTTGGTGACTTTCTTGTCTTCCTTTTGTTCCACTCTTCACATCTGTCACTTTGTCGTTGTGTTTTCGTGTTCTTTCTTTCCCTTTAGCTCTCTTGCTTCGTTTCTCCGTTTCTCTTACCGAGTCAGAAAACAGCCTCGGTCTGGCGCTGCAGTGCTCGTTCAGCCGCCATGCACTCCATTTACCTTTGATGATGCAACGCGGAGTGATGGCGCGACCACTTAACCACTCCATCCACACAGCACTCGCCTGTCACCGGCTTTCATTAACACCTGACTGTTAATCCACAGTGAAAAGTTCCCATTGGTGGATTATTGATATAAAAAGAGAAAATCCCACTGAAGTTGTTGTGTATCCACCTGGACTGTTAAGCAATCTAGCAGGCCTCCTTTGTGTCAAAGGAGGAATTGATTCGGAGAGTCCATCGTTCTCGTTCTCCACCTGTGAGGCTTCGCTTTGCTTTTTTTTTTTTGGTCCTCCGCAGCGCCTCTCCCATTAGCCGACAATAAAAGTCATCTAATTAAGGGCCAGGACGGGCCATGACGGGCCAAGGAGCGGTGGGGGGGGGGGGTCGGTCCTCCTTTTAATGTGGAGCGGCCAGCGGATCCATAATGTAATCTGCATGCCCGTGTCTGAGTATGGATCCACTCCCAGAAAGAAAGATCAGGACAAGGGAGCGGGTTAGAGAGACAGGGGGGGGGGGGGGGGTAGTGCCTTTTGGAACTAGATTCAGATAGGTGAGTGTTTGACGGAGAAGCACAGCTGGAATGAAGACAGAGTATAAGTGTGTCTCCTGGCAGCGAGACATTGTGGCTTAAGAGAGAGCGAAGGCATGGGGAATGACAGAGCGGGACAAACAACAACAAAAAAGGGGGGGGGGGGGGGAATGACCGACTTAGGCAGTCCTTCCTCCCATCAACAAAGAGAAGAATGGCCCGGTGCACCCGGTCACCATCCCTCTGCTGAGAAGCTGTACTTGTCATAGCGGGTGGAAAAGTGTCGAGCATCAGCCTCCCTGCTGCACGGATCTTCTTTGAAGAATTCAGCAATTACCTCTTGAGAGAGTCGTCTGCCGCTGCGGGGACAGCAGTGCTTCCTATACAACGTATATTTGTCTTCTCGGATGCCTGAACAAAAGGTTTCACACATTTACTCCGGTTCAAAGATTAACGGCGCGTCTCACTTCTGTTCTCTCTGCTGTCGGCGTCTGACAGCTTCTGCTATTTATTTAAACGTGGGGGGAAAAAAAGAGTTGTGAACGTTCTGAGTTTAACAAAATATACTGTAGAATAAGGTCCAACATTTAAACTGCTGTAGTTGTATGTAATATAGTGAATATTTGGCCAGAAACGCTACCACAGATGATATCTGGGTATGAAAGCAGCTGCAGTTTCTTAGGAAAAGAAACAAACAACCACTCTAGTCTGGTTTTGATATTTGAGAAGTGAAGAGTCTTTTTTTAGCAATTGACAAAAGTGCTCTCAGTTCCTAAAACGTCTTTCTGCCATTTTGTCGACATATGTTGTTGTCCCCGTAGAAGCGAGGTAATTTGCTTACTGAGCAGCAACCCTTGAGGAGGGACGCTTCAGGACACGCATAAAATGTTCTGGGTTAAGTACCTTTTAAAATTTAAATGCCTTTTTATTGCAACAGAAGCGAGAGAGGCTGATCTCCAAATGGCAACGGGGAAGCACTGAAGAAGGGGAAGTCTTCGGCGGAGGGCATGAGCAGCGGAAAGAGCAATATGCCGGTGTGATGGAGGTCCTGATAGCGCTGTGTGTGTGTGTGTGAGTGAGAAACATAAAGACCCCTCAGGTCCCAGGACACACGCCTTTTCTCCACAGGCTTCTCTGAAGCTTTCACCAGCCACAAGTCGAGTTCCTTTGATGCTCTTTATCACTTGCTTATGCTTAGGGCACATTTGTGAATTATACATGCAGCTTTTAGCAAGTAAGAGCTTTAGGTCACTCTGTGTTTCTCATTAATTACCTAGACTGGCAGCCCACCACTGTCTCGTAATGAACCAAAAGAAGTCTTTTTACTCCTCCCATCGAAGCTGGCTGACCCTCCGCAGCGGCTACTTCAATGTAGCCGCTGGCAAAGTTGAAGCTAATCTTCACTCCTTTACATGACGACAGACTGAATAATTCATCCTAGTTTATCGGCTGTCACAAAGTTCTTCGTAGATCCAGACTCTTAAAGCGCTCCAGATTGATGCATTTAACCTAACAGTGTTCAAACTTGTGGATTTTATTCCTGCATTTGTTCACTGCCGCTTTTGCCGGACACAAATTCTGGTTCCTCATTTAAAAACCGCCGGGTGAACAGTGTAAGTATATATTTTTGCATGGACGTCTTCTCTGTTATGCAACTCATATGTTGCCAACATTTGTTATCTTGCGATTCTTTCAGTACGCGTAGGTCACATAGCTGCCTGTTGCTACGCTCGGGGGCGGCAGAACTTGTCGGAGGTACAAAAGTAGGCCCTTACACATCGTTTTCAATATTTGAATCCGCATTTATTCTGTCATTTATTGACACAAATATGAAGAAGCAGGTATGGTCTAGTGCTGCAACACTGGCCACAGTGTTGATCACACGATTTCATGCCAAAGATCGATTGCGAGTAGATGTGTAATTGTACACGAAGTACACAGTTCGATATGTACCTCGGTTTTTGCGGCCACGGTTTCGGTACAGCGAGGAAAAACAAAGAAAACGCATTTATTTTGCTAAGTTGCTCATTTGCCATCATTCTTACTTTAACAGTTAAGGCACTCAGATGCTGGCATGCTGTGAATAAATAATTCACAAAAATGAATGACACTCTTTAATGTTAATGTGACCGAATTTCCCCCAGGGGATCAATTCGTTTCTGATTCTGTAATGCTACACACACACACACACACACGGGGCTCAGACTGGCGAGGTGAGCTATTACGAACACAGACTCGCACAGAGAACACCGACCGAAGCCGATGCCTGTAAGAGGAGAGCCTCATCAGACTGGATGACACTAGAAACCGTGTCTGTGAATTCAGATTTCTATCCTCCTGCAACTGAAATATCACCATCATATCCCGCCCCAATGGTACGTCCTGGTGTTGGCGGCGGTTTGCTTTACTTCAGGCTTTCACTGTTGGCTCTGTCGGCGTCGTGTTGCATCCCCCCCTTCTGTCGTCTGCCTTATATCCTCATCGCCCCTCTGATCTGTTGTGTGTCTGCTGGCACGGAGCTTCAGCTGTGGCACAGTGAGCCCTGCCACGCTGCGCTGTGTGCCACACTCATTTGTATTTCAATTGCGTCCTCGCAACGGTGCTGAAGCGTCGTGTGATGATTGGCCCAACACGTGTGGTCACAGAGAGAAAGTGCCAAAGCCTTGAAGGCTCTGTGTGTTGTGGTGTCTGTAGCACGGGAGTCGCTGTCATTCGGTGTGTTTTTAAGTGACTCCAGTGTTGCAGTTTCTAACGTCACCCAACAGATGGGAGCCGTAATGGAGTTTCACTCTGTTGTTAATGCAACTAATAGGGCTGAACCTGATCTCCTTTTTGCTTTCTTTTAATTCAACGCTTCTGTTGAGGGTTTTTTGAATGCAGATGTGAAAAAAAAGAAGAAATCGTTACGTTTTGTTGCATGCTTTACATACAAAATAAAGGAGTGATTCTTCTAGCAGACATTTGTTGCGAACGTGATTCCTCTCCTTTGTGTTTTCCATCTGCCCGTCGGTCCGTCTATAGATTGAGCAATCCGCGGAGTGGGTCTCGGCTGATATCGGCTTCTTTCCTCCCGATGGTGTGACCGCTGTTGGTCGAGCCTTCTACTCCAAGTCTCCCTCTGATTAACGGCTGGAATGAGCTCTAATGAGCTGCTTAGCGATTGCCCGTGCACAGCTGCCGTCTTCTGCCTGTTCTACTTTGTTTCTTATCAACTTTTGCTTTCTCTAATTTCTCCATCTTTAATCATTGGATGAGATTATTGACTCGGCGTTGGGCCTCATTCTCCCCCCCCAGGCAGATTTGTTTGAGATTTGTTCTTCAATTCTCTTTGAGGGCCGCCTCTCTCTCGCTCTCTCCCCGCCGGAGCTTTGTCTCATACTCCACTGCTCTATTTGGTTTCAGAACGCAATCACCATGTTTCTGGGGTTAAGTAATAGCATTTGGACTGGCAGGAATTGAATCAGATGTGTGGTTCTGACCCTCAGTCGCTGTCTATCTCCACCTTTCTCTCTATAAACGTCTCTCATTCCCCTGAAGTGCGTTCTTTTCTTTCAGACTTCTGAGGGTTGACACTTTGCATTCAGTGTTCTCACAGAGAGGCGAGGGCAATATGGCAAAACGTATAAAATTGCTATTTCTTTTCATGCAGGATCACGATCCTAATCCACGTTGGTTTTTAAGGCTGTTATTGTCACGGAACTAATTTCCCGATTTAAGAAAAATATCGTCCTACAAGGTAACAAGACACCCCACCGAATGAACTTTAAAGGTACAGTGTTACCAGTTGGATAAAACAGCACCACAACTTTTTACAGCGGTTAAAAATGTCTCCAGATGTATGATGCCTAACAACTGTTTCCATATAAAAGTAATTTCTATTGCCATAGTTTAACCATAACAGGTTTGTTTACAGATCGTACAAAATAATGAATCCTCATTTTCTATTAGAATAAAAAAAAAAGAACCTAATTAAAGTCAAGTTATATGATGAAAATGGTTAAATATTGATAATCTGTTTCATTATTCAAAAATCCATTCAGTGTTTTCAAATCTGGATCCGCTGAACAGACGACTTCTGATCCAGATCTTTAAAGGAGGTGGACAACCTTTTTATTGAAGGACATGGGAAGCGGAGAGTCGGGTGAATGTTCTTAGTATTACAGTGAACATGTACCATTTGCAATATGAATAATATCTACTGTTATTAAAGTCTGTAATGTTGCAGAGGCACAGCAGTCTTTGCTGTAATGACTTAAAGTGACTGTAAAAGCCAGGACCATGATGGAGATAAGTTGTATTAACTTTAAGTCTTCATATGCCTCAATTCTATGAATACCACTTTGTTTTTGTCATATTCATATTGAAAGCCCGTTTAATTCTAGTTTCATTTTTGTGAATATTTAGTCAAGTGTGTTGTTTTTGACAGAATCAAACAACCAAACTGCACCAGGCAATAGGACGTGTTTTAGCCATTGAGAAGGAACAGATTCATTTATTTGGGGGCATGCTGTTGTTAACTGAAATCAAAACATGTGGCAGAGAACAGGACACAAATATCGAGGGCCAAAGCACAAAACCTCCTATCTGCAGAAATTTCTGATGATGAGAACAAAGAAGGCTGTTCATATTCAGTCCGTTTTTAAAATAATCCCGCCCTTTATTGAAACTTAATGTAGAGCATCATTTTGTAGAACCTCTTCCAACTTACACCAAATGATGGAAAGATTGCAAAGATCCTATCTGCAAAATGATCCAGGCATTTTTCAGATAGGAGGTTTTGCTCTTCGGCCATCGATATGGTGATTATTTTCAGTCGTGCAAGAGATCTGCAGAGCGTGGACACGATTACAGAAGTGCGGAGTCTCTTCAAGCCGTGTGAGGATTGCGCTGCGTTTTGTTGTCGTGTTTTTTTTAATTGCGTGTCGGGAACCGTCCGTGTTTTTGGCCGGAGCGGAGATGACCGTTGAAACCACGGAGTCCGTTGTCAGCCCTTCATAGTAGCATTAAGCTGCGAATCAATAGCTGTGCTTTCATCTGGGCCTGATCTTATTCCCCCGCCCCCCCCCCCCCGTCTAACCAGAGATCCTCCTTCATTGCTCCTGATAAAAAGCAATAGAGCTCCGAAATGATCCGGAGAAATAGTTCTGTCAAAAAATGATTTATCTTCTGTGAATAATCGCAAAGGGGTTATTGAATATTTTTAGATTAAGTTAATTACTTGACTATAAAAAGCCATAAATTGAAGCTCTCCTCACCGTGAAGCTTCAGATCTCTCCAAGTCTCTATTTCGCGTTCTCTCAGTCAGCCCTTTCATTTTGGGAAAAAAAAATTAAAATCTGTCTTATCATTCTGTCACCAGCGAGACGTGTTCCGATTGACCTGATGCAATTGGAGGCAATTGTAACGGTCATCTTTTACCGCCATGGCGGAGTGCAGCGTTTGGGGGTTGCATCATCACGCTCGCGCACAAAGACTCGTAGGCGTCTGAAACAAAGTCGTCGCGCACGGAGACTCACTCACCCATGCACTCTCTCGCTCTCTCTCACTCAAAAACACTCTGTGTGTGTGTGTGCTTCAATGTGTCAGCTGCCAGTCATAATGTCTGCCGACTACTCATGTTTTCTTTTTCCTAACTAAGCCTGCAGATTACACACACACACGCGCACACACACACACACACACACACACACTAATGACTTAATGGACTGATCCTTCACTTCCATCTCGGGGAAACTTTCCCGCCGCTCCCAAATGTGTCTTAAACATTAGCCGGGGCAGATTTACTGCGCCTTGAGTGGATGGGGCGAGTGGAAGGGATTTAAAGACGTGTTTACGTGTGTCTGTAAAAGGAGGCGGCTTATAAAAAGGTGACCGTGACGCATAACCTGCTCACGCATAACCTGCTCACGCATATACTCCACTGGTTATAGAGGTAGAAGGACTTTCTCAATCTTTTGGGACATCATAATAGCAGTGATTTCCAGTAGTTATGTTGGATCAAAGTAGGGGTTCAACGAATGATTATTTATCAAATGAATCACTTTTTTTCTGCCACTCTTTCAACCATAGTCTATAGTAAATCCCTGGAACCCATGTCATGTCTTTAAATTGCTTCTTTTGGCCGTCAAACTGTCCAAAACCCACCCATAAAATAGTAATATCTGCTAATACCAATATCTCCTCTGATCGACTGATGGAGTAACCCTTCAATACAATCAATTGATTCATGGCAAACAATCCACAGCCGTTGGGTTAAAAAGACCAATTGGCGTCTCCTGTTTTTATGTCCCCACTTTTCCTATTGCGCGCCATGATGCTTTGGCAAATCGACCTTAACGTCTCTGAGCTGGATAGAAAGTGTTCCTCCCGCGGGCAGGCCTGCAGCGCAGCTGATCAGTCACCAATGCCCACTCCGCCCCGCATGTGTTAGCGCCGTTAGCCGCGGAGGAACGCACAAACACACACATCATCATCATCATCCCGGGGCAATGTTGCGTCTCCCTGGTACGTCACCACGTGGGAAAAGAGATATTGGCAGCAGCAGCGACAGTTAATGCGTGGCCTTACTACAACATTACGCACTCGCAGCTTCCTCGTACGAGGCCACATCTTACCTCGAGGGCCAAGTGGATTCATTATGCGTCTGCAGATATGGTATTAATGGCCGTATTCCACTTGATGTCGAGGGCTTGGCATTATCTCGCCGGCAGCTGTGGGGGCCCCCCGCTGTTTGATGTATGGACGCATGGCTTACAGTGCAGATAGTGGGGAGATGAGAACATTGTCGGAGTGATTGTGTCGATTTTCCGGCCCAAAGCGTATCCTTATCACCGGGGCGAGGCTGAAGTTCAGTGCTTTCAATGAGTGAGCTTCGTGGTGCTCTTTGAAGAAAGAAAACAAAAAAGAACCTTGTAACTTCTAAGAAGTATGAAAAGAAGACGCTGGATAACGTCCCATTGATGAGATTTCTTATTTTTGGGGGGACTAGACAGGATACTTTGGATAAGTTACTTAGTCTCATGAACTCAAAGGGAGGAAAAAAACACAATTATTCCTACTTTCACCTCTTTTCATATCACTTCCACCTCCCGTTCTCTCTCTCTGGTTCCTTCCTTCACATCCTGCTGTCTGTTTTCACATCTTCACATCTTGCTTCGCACACAGCCATGACTCGGTCCTCGTACCGCTCCTGTGTTCCCGATACGTGAGCGACACCAGGTTTGCCAGGTCGGCTCTCTTCTTAGTTATCCAGCAGCAGGACTGCCATGTTCAGCTCTCATTACCAAAGCTGTTACCACACCAACGTGTGCGACGGTGGACACATTTGTGTCGTGGCAGAAGCCCGAGTGAGAGGTGCGGTGGGGTGGAAGTATTGCATGTCTAGCAGCGACACGCGTGCCTCATTTTTAAGCTGTCGAGCATTTTTTCGGCAAACCCAATTGTAAGTCGTTAGTTTCATTGGATTTAACCCGAAACCGCCATTGTAAATTATAAGTAATGACTGCACCACTTCATGTGATCTTATGAGCTGTGGATGAGCTCTCTCTCTCTCTCTCTCTCTCTCTCTCTCTCTCTCTCTCTCTCTCTCTCTCTCTCTCTCTCTCTCTCTCTCTCTCTCTCTCTCTCTCTCTCTCTCTCTCTCTCTCTCTCTCTCTCTCTCTCTCTCTCTCTCTCTCTCTCTCTCTCTCTCTCTCTCTCTCTCTAAAACTCAGGTTTGCTTGTGATTAATCTGAACCAACAGAAGGTTGTCAAACGGGACGCTCGGGACGCACGCACGCTTTATGATTACATCAGGCTAAACTAGCTCGTTTATCATCTTACATCACATTACCTTGTGGCCCACAGTTGTAGGGGGCAGATGGCGGCACTGGCGCCAGCGTGCACGTGTTGTGTACACTCGCGAACGCGCGCGTGTGTGTGTGTGTGTGCAGGCGCCCGGGCACTCGGTCTCCGGAGGTGTAACCCCGGCTCTGCATGCCAAGCCGTGCCAAGTGCTCACAGCGACCACGCAGTTGGTCTCCCTGGACAAGTTGCCCCCTGCGCCAGGACAAACAGGAAATAAGCCCCGAGGCCTGGCAGGAAACCGGCTCTGCAGCCAATGGGAAGAGGGAGGTGAGGCAGAGGGGGAGATGAGAGAACAGCAGGGGAGACGGGAGAACAGCAGAAGAGATGTCAAATTGGTGTGTAGGAGGAGAATAGAGAGGCAAAGCATTGGTGTAGAAGGAGAGAGATCAAGAGACTATCAGAGGAAAATCCAGGTGCGAGCGGCAGACTGATGGGGGGGGGGGGGGGTGATGGGGGGGTGACCTAGAAGAGAATACTAGGTCACCTTAAATCCGGGTTGTCGGAGGAAGTTTGGATTCCGAAATTAAATGCTCCTGTTTTTGTAAATAAAGGATTTCAAAGAAAATGATGTGATGTTTCTCACTTTCGAGCGAACAGTTGCCGCTTTGCAGTCACTTCAAATGCACGCGTGTGTTTTTATTAGTCTGTTTGTGCTCGGCTTCCGCCGCAAAGGTGATTGTGCACGTCAGACCGGCTTTCTCTTCCTCTAAAGAACCTCCGACTCTCATCCGGCGAGAGGTTATTTTGGGAGGCAGAACAAAAGCCGCTCAGACTCCCAATTCTGTGAGGCGAGGCCCACCAAAGCTTGAACCTCCAGAAACTCCCCGTCTTCTTATTCTCGGAGCATTTCCTGCCGGGAGACACGGATCGTGTCCCGGACATGTCTCGTCAGCTGGTCCACAATGCTCCTAGTCTGAAGGCGGATCAAGTGGTTCATGCAAATGAAACCCAGCCACAGGTTGTGATATCATCAGGCATTCAGCACACAGGTTTTATTCTTTTGTCCTCTTAAACAGTGAACAGAATGAGCTGTCTGGACTCCCTGGCCACGGAAGTGACTAATGACCGGAGCTCCGGCTGTTTTTTAAGCATTCATCAGTGTCGAGCCGGTGTGTGTGTGTGTGTGTGTGCGGGTCAGCAGCGGTTCCGCTAGCAACCACAGGGGGCACTGTTGCCTAATGTGATCCGGCTGCACTGATCAGGCGCTCCCACCGCATGGCCCCTGAGCCCTTCCTCCAGTGTGTCCTTGTTATTGTGATGAGCTACGCCCCAATTGCAGCGCAACCACTGGACTCCTGGAAGCCGTCCCTTCTCATCTGCGCCGGAGTCGAGGTCTGGGTTTGGAACCGAGCCCGACAGCGAGGCTTCAGCCGGGCGACGAGGACTGATTTGAGACTTTGGGATGCCCAAAGTCCCCCCAGAACGCCGGAGCGGCGGCACTCTCACCGCCTTGTTAATCAGCAACGACACCACGCGGATTGCCAGTCAGCCTGTTTACACTCAATCTTTTCTACTACAAATGTAATGGCACCACTGTTGCCCAAAGAGAGAGAGAGAGACAGGGCCGCATTCATGTGTTGTCATTGTCTCCTGCATCGCTTTAGAGAAGCCATCAAACCGAATACTGACTTCAAATTGGTCAGATGGCGGCCGCTGTTGTCTCTGTGCTGTCCCAACAGCTGCGCCAGCGCTGCATTTATCTTTAGCTGGTTGTAGTTGACTTCATCTGTAGCCTCAATTTAAGCAGGGCAGAACTATTGCTTTCATCCCATTAGCTGTCTGGTTTCCTTTTGTCATTTAGATGTCTCTCCAAAAATGGAGTTTTTCATGAATACTGTGCATGTTTGCACTAATAATGTCGGTTGTGTGCGCCGCCTTGCGTTTGTATTGTGGTCAGAATGAACTGACTGATCACACGTCCGCATCCGGTATTGGAGGTCCGGTAGCTGTGTGAACGCAGTGTGTGCGGACCTCCTTGATCGGTCCGGGTGTGATGGGATGAAAGGGTCTCGCTGACATGAAGGAACCGCGGCCTCTCTGTCCGCCTCCCGTCCATCCTTACCTGACTTCAAGCAGCCGAGACAATGACGTGAGCGCGTGCATGGCGGGGTGTTGGACGAACGCACACGCAGCCTAGTTGTAACTGGCTTTGTAGTCCTGGCCCGCCGCCGCCGTCTGTCTGTCAGTCTGTCTGTCTGAGCATGCTCATTACAACCTTGACAACATTCCACTGGGGTTGCCAAGGAGACCAAGCGGAGCTGGCAGGTCTTGTGTGTGTGTGTGTGTGTGTGTGTGTGTGTGTGTGAGTGAGAGAGAGCGGGTATTAGGAATGCAAGAACTCACACATATGCATAACTCCAATTTTTTTTTTGTTTGCAGCCAGCACGTCCCTTTTCCTCCGTCTCTCTGTAGATCATCTGTTAATCAGTCTCGTCCCGTCTCCTCTCCACTTGCTGTCAGCGGCTTGTCAGCAGCCCGTCAAAAGCCCCTGCAGTCCGTCACACACTGCTGCCGTTAATGACATCTGATGACACCCGTCGTTGGAAGTCACCCCCGCTGGAGACGACCGGGGACTCGGGGGCGCTCGCCCGCTCGGATGTTGTTTTCCTCTGCAGCGGTGGAGATGCACCGTCCTCATCCGCACTTCCTTCTTTACCGCGCTCTTCGCAAAAATGCCGTTGTGCCGATATTTTGACAGACGTTTACGAACGCCGTCCACAGAATGTCAACAAAAATAATGCATGAAATGATGATGACATTTTTGTGACATCATTCGGAGTGGTAGTTTTACTTCCAACAAGTTGGAAGCAAAGCAGATAGAATAGACAATAATTCAAACGGTACAAATGATGCCGTGTGCGCGGCGGCTGCGTGACATTTACTGAATGTTCAATGCAGCTGTGGGAAAAGGTTGAACCGCTGTTTTTTTTATAAAAAGATGCTAAACATTCGGCTGCGCCATTCGTTTTATTTCCCTCCCACGCGCTCGGCCGCCACGCTGCCGGCGCTGCTCGGTTTCTCCCTCCTTTCTTCTCGTCTTTGTTCCTTTCCATACGTCTCTTTCATAAGCACGTCACCCTCACCTCTCCCGTCTTCAGTGGTGAGCTTATGACGGACCCCCCCGCTGTGCCGGTAGACCTGAAGTGTTCTGTTTCTTTCGCTCCTTCCACCGTTCTTACATTTTCCCTCTCATTTTCGGTTCACCTGTCTCTTTCCCCATGCACTGCTTATTTCTCACTCTCTCTCTCTCTCTCTCTCTCTCTCTCCCTTTTTTGTCTTCTCCAGAGGAGGAAGTGGAAAACTTTGACGTGTCCAGTCTGCAGGAAGAGGCCCTGAGGAACATCGAGGCTGACAGCTTCTGGTGCATGAGCAAACTGCTGGACGGCATCCAGGTAAGCACGCGGACGTGTCGACAAGATGTCGAATGTCTTCGAATAAAACGCCACAAATGCCCACGTATGGTTCTGTGACAGCCTCTCTTCTCCCTCTACTTTTCTTCTACTCGCTTCTCTGATCTGCTCTTGATAAAGAGAAGTCTTGCCACTTGTTTACCTCAGCTCCCCGCCCGTTTGCGCCAGTCAGGAGCCGCGCGATCGGAGGTTAACACGAGGTGGGTCTGATGATAACCCGAGGGGCGAGACCTCCCGACCGCACAGACAGTCGATCCGAAACGGCGAGCTGAGAGTTTGCTGGAAGCTGCGTTCAGCCGCACGCTGAGGTGATGATTCTCCGGCGGTGTTAGCGGCTTCTAAGCAACCGCTTCACATCACAGGAGGTCGTGTGCTTCACTGGTTGGCATACCGGTCTGGATTTTGCCTGATCGAGAAGTTTCTCTCTGACTGGAGCTCTTACATATTTCTCAGGGACAGTATAGTCGGGTATACACACTCGTCGAGCTGCACTGCACAATGTGCGAAAAAGGAATGAAAAGATATCTTTAAAAAAAAAAAATGACTCCCTGCTAATGTCCGATCTCTGTTTGGCTCTGATAGTCGTGGCCTGGGTGTCACCGTCTGCGGCCATGTTTTAGCACGGCTACTCTTATCATTGTACATCCTGGCACAGTTAAAGAAGCATCCGCCAAGGCCCCCCCCCCCCCCCCCCTAGTGACCCTAATCTAAGAGGATGGCCACGGCAGTTCGTCTTTAAGTGTATTGATTCGGCGATATGCTTATTGTGGAAATAAGTATTGGAAATAAGTGTTTCAGGGGTGAAAGAAAGACCCTGAACCTCGATGACGAGGTGATGTTTTGGTTGAGGAAAGATGGTTTTTAATCTGTCATTTCTAACAGTGTATGTTGTTTAATACACTCGTGCATGAAAGATATACTCCATGTCGCGACAGTCAATATATATCTCGCCCAGGCCCCCTCCCCCGACACACTAAAGGTAATTAATAGCGAGGAGCATGTGGTGTGCATAAAGCGTGATCATCCATAAATAACTATCAATTGGTCGGCTATTCATTTAGGAAATGAACAGAGTCTGTGCCTTGTTGGCCCTGAGAGAGCGAGACAGAGCGACACAGAGGGCAGAGGAGGTAAGAAGAGGAGGATGAGTGTGTGGATGCTGTTTGTCTCCCCCCCCCCCCCGCTTCTGTTTGGTCGTGACCTTGACTCCAAACTAATTACGTGCAATGCACCAGGGAAGCCCATGTCCCCCCCCTTCCCCCTAATGCTTTCTAAACAATGTGACGGAGACTGAGTGCCTCCGCACCATAATTAGTTGGTGATCCTGGTTCTGACCTCGGCTCCGGCCCTCTCACATCCACTATACACTATTACACTTAACTGAGGGGCCTGAAGGCGGAGGGGGTTAGGGGGTTCGAGAGGAGGAGAGTCTGCATCTGCTCACTGCCTCTTATATGTATCCAGTACCTCCTGGAGAACCGCTGCCAATTTGTGTAAAATATTTAACGGATTGTAATTGCGTCACAATGCGGAAGAAACTCAGAAGTGGGGAGGTTTGGAAAACAGGGTGGGGGAAAAAAAACAAAAGATTCACCCATGAAACAGCTGGTGTGGTTTCCTATCGTTACGGTACCTGGTGTACAGTGGAAAGACTTGAAAGTTTTCCTCATTTATAATGCGGCAAATTGGCCATTAAGCTGCGGTTTCACTGTCTCACTGCCAGGCCTCTTCCCCACCTAAGAGAAGAAGAACGGGCCATTTTGACTGTCAATTCGCTTAAGCAGCCTCGCTAATGAGCCCCCCCCCCTCCCCACACACACACTTCCTTCAGGAGCAGGCCCTGGGTATGAGGTGCGTAGGTGTCCCAGCTGTACAAATGAGTTGTTTAGGAGGATGTTTTATTTCCCGTTAATCGTCACACTTCAAGAAGCACTAAAATGTGGAGAATCTTTGGATGACCCCTTTTAACGGCTGGGGAGCGACATTTGTGTGTGTGTGTGTGTGTGTGTGTTTTATTGATGAAATTAAATCTGTGTCGTCAGGCTGACATCCAGGACCACACACACACACACACACACACACACCAGTGAACCACATGTCTCACACTTCCCCCACATCGCGTTAGCAGACAGTGAGTGACAGTTTCAGGGCTAAATGGGTGAAGACAGCCATTCTTCTGTCCTGACACGACCTTTAAGGCACTGTTAAATGGACAAGCATTTACCCCCCAACCCCCGTTTACACGTCTTAACAGGCTGTACACGTTGGCCACATCTAGTTCTGACAAGATGCAAAAAACAAAAAGCACGGCACTGAACTGGAAATGATCATCCAGCCATGTGATCCAAGTGCTTTTATCCATGACTCTGCCTCTAAACCGATAAACTATCATCATTCCCTTAGAATAACAGTGCATTCAAATGGCAGCTTAACCTAAAATACATGGACAAAAAATATGTATAAAAACATTTCAACATAACAAAAAATTTCTACAGATCGGTACGCCTGCCAATCTGAGACGCACCTCAACGGTAAGGCGACCTCGACGTTGCCCCGGTCTCTCCAGCAGCCCATTAGGCTCGTACTCGTGCTAAACTGGACGGCGCCGCTGGCTAATTTAACTTGATAAAACGGCTCCATAGCTGCCATTTGGGATGAATTGAAATGGAACCGTCATCTCTGCCTAATGCCGTGTTGTTGATTTAAACATGTCCCGTTAACCCCCAAACCCGTAATACATCAGTAAACTCAGCAGTAAAAACAGAAAGTCTTTGTAAGGTAGCTGGGAGCGCTCACGACTCTCTCACTCTCAGTATGTAGCAGCTCCAGTCTGAGCCAGTGTCTTCACCTGCCATGCCCAGAGGGGAAAATTAAGTCAAAAAATAAAAGTCCATGATTCCTGCAGCACATCCCCAAGGGCTCTCCGTTTTTAAAGCCAGCAGATGAAAACCTGCCTTTTATGTTAATTATGCACATACGCCTATTTACGGCGGGAGGCTCTTAAATGTGTTTTTTGAGAAATGTAATTTCACCTCAGGATCTGAAGTTGTTATATTTTCGGCGGCGGTCTCGACAAATGCCGAGTTCAACAGGAAAACTTTCCTGACCCGACGCAAAGTTGTGAGCAGATGTTATTCACTCTCGGCTGTAGTAGCCTTTAATTCCACTTCAGAGCCATTCTTATTTATAGCCACAGAGTGCAGAACGTCAAGGATGTCTTTATTCACGACTTTTTGACTGGAACGCTATCAGAGATGACCGAGCAAAAATAATATTTGGCTGGTTTTCAATTCCGTTTCATGTCTTGAATCAGGTGCCAACACGATAAATAATCAACGTTAACTTCATGTAAAACACAGATGCAATGCTCTGCAGCTCCCTCTCCTCCTGCCTCCAGCCCCTCCCTTGGACTGTGCCCGCTCATTGTCAAGGTAACCATCTGTTTCCACGGCGCCAGCTAGAGATGGGGTCTCCGTCGAATGGGAACAGGGGTCCAAGGACCGACGTCTAGCAGACGGTAGCCTGACCGAACCAGACGGCGTGTCCTGTTCTGGTTCCCTCAAGGGTCCCCGCTGTCACAGGGGGCTGTCACTCAATCCGACACACACACACACTGATCTGATCTGCCAGCTGGTGTGTGTGTGCGAGATGCTTGACAGCTTGTTTGTACATGTGCATGTGTTTGTATTGTCTGTCTTCCAAGTCTCACTGGTGTGCGTGTAAGTGTGTAACGACTCGCCGTTGACCTGAAAGTCCCGGTGTGTACCGGAAGTTAGAAGTTAGCCTTTAGCTTCCGCGCTGCGACGTATTCCCTCGTGAAGCGGAATATTTGAGCGGCGTACGCGCACAAGAGGGATTTAAATCCCTAAAAAAAAACTGGCCGGCAGAGCTGCGGAGGACTGTGGCTCCGCCCACACGCACCTCTGTCATCGCTAAAAGTTTCAGATTGATGGATGGAAGTCATGATGTCTTTGGTACTATAGCTCACGTGAGCAGACTTATATTATTTTGTTTCATAGGAAGAAAAGATAATTGGATTTCCATGTAAATATATCAAGTCATTGATTTTTTTGTCATTTGTTTTTATTTATTGTTTAATTGGTGCACAATATGACATTTTTTCAGCTCCACTTGAACCACTGCGCCTCCCTCTTCATCTTTCTTACGTGTTGGCGAAACTCGTTCACATGCACTTCAGTGGCCATGGTGGCAGTAACGGCTGCTTTTTTTTTTTTGCATTCATGCAATAAGAATGGCATAAAGGAAAGCGTGTGCAGCCTTCTGCTGGGTGAAAACATCATTAGCAGAGGGACAAGTGGTGCTGATCGCATCAGGGGTCATGAAAGGCACGGCAAGGTTTCTTTATGCTCCACAACTCATCCACCAAGGCAGTCTCAAAGTGCAGGTTGATCTCTCTGCAACTCTTACTTCCTTGCACTTCCTTGCGGATATAACAAGAAAGCTTTTACATTTGATCTTCTGAGCAGTCGGCATTGGTTCGCTCTCGGGTAAACGGGCCACTTCACGGCGTAAATGCTTTGAATGCGGCGACTGAAAGGCGTGGGAGATGTTTCCTTGTCTTTAGAAAATGATGTCTCACATTTAATTGTCCAAGAGACGCTTGAGGCTGATGTCGGGGTTTTGCATTCGCATGAGGCAGGTTTTATACTCTGCCTTCAGCTCTGACCTGGTTTCTTAAATGTCACATAAATGAGAAACACGGTTTCTGTAATTGGGGAGGGGAATTGGAGAAAACCCGGTGACCGGCTTTGTACATCTGCCCCTCACCTCGTCTTATTTAGTTCCTGTTGATTTTCCCGTCCACGTCAGTAGTCCGGGCCTTTCTTGTGAATGTGAAATCTTTGTGAACGCCCGGAGCGAGTTTCTTCAAAGGTGGAACAAACGTCCGCGTTGGACTCGGGGATGAACTGATTTCGATTTCGGTGGTTGACCTCACAAAACATCAAAACAAAAACTCCAGATTCCATATGCTTATAATAACAACAGCCTGTTTATTCATGTCTCATTAATGTCCCCCTCAGAATAAATTGTAGCCGCTGTGCTGTACCTTCATCCCTCTGCTGTGTCTCAAACGTATGGACCAGCTCCCCTCCTGTGCTGCCATTACACATTCCAGTGCAGCGACCCGGGAGCTGGACGCAAACGTGCACTAAAGCAACAGAATGAAATCTGGCCGCTCCTCCTGTAGCTCTGAACAACTGTAATTGTCCACACCTTTGTCTACACCTTATCACAACCTGTCGTCTCTCTCACACAATCACTTTCAGCTTCTCTTTCTCACACACACACACACACACACACACACACACACACACACACACACACACACACACACACACACACACACAGACGTACCAGAGGATGACAGATCATTGCCCTGTCCTTCAGTTTATTGTCTGCCCTTTATCTTGACCTGTCATCGCTCTCTCTCCTCTGTCGTCACGTCTCTCTCTCTCTCTCTCTGTCTCTCTCTCACACTCCCTCACAGCGTTGTTGTGTTGATTCTGTCCAACTTGCTGATAGACATCCTGTGCCACAATAGGAGGGCAATCTTAGTCTGGCATGGAGCCATTGTTGTCTCTAATAGAATGGACTGAGAGGTGAAGAGCTATTGATTCAGTGGACTGAGAGCGAGAGCGACAGAGCGAGTGGACAAAAGGAGGAGAGAACGAGAGGCTGTTGACACCTGGCCGAGAAAGAGAGATGGCGAATTCATGTTGGCGACGCGTCTGTTCGTTAAAGCAGGTGAACACGGGGGCAAGCTCGACTCAGTCGCCCGGTCAGATGTGGCGGGAGAAGAGGAGAGCGTATGAATAATGAAGGCGTACGAGTTTGATTTCCTCTTGTTGCCTCAGCTGATCAAAGATCCGACATATTGGATTTGAGAGGAAGTGAGTGAGGGACGGGCGTGAGAGGGGAGGAAATAGAAAATGGGACAAAGGAGGTGAGAGGAAATAGGAGACGCAGTTAAGACGGAAAGGGAAAAGGAATAAATGTGAACGCAGAAGAAGAAAAATGAGTTAAGGCTCACTTCCTTTTAGCGTCTCAACCTTGTCACAAATGTGTCTCAAATTAAAGAACTAAACAACAATCAGTCACCAAAATCAAATGCAGTGCAGCATGGAAGGAAATGAAACACCAGGGAACAAAACAAAGCAGAGGACACATAATAGCATGTTCACAACACTTAGTCAAGTCTAGCCTCATTAGCACCACCAAAGTGATGGAAATAGACAAAGAGACGGAGAGCAGAAGGTGGGAGAGGAGACGAGCCATTGAGGAAGGGAAGAAATGAGCGGAGGGAGGGATTCTAAATGAAGAAAGTGGAGGGGAGCAGAGCGAGATTCAGAGGGAAATGATCGGTGTGGAAAGAGAGAATATGCAAATTCACAGAAGAGAGGAAAGGAAAGAAGAGGGGAGAGAGATGAACGAAAGTATGAACCTCCTGACCCTCAAATGCATTCCTGTCTTTTTCATTTTTTGTTGCGATTCTGTGGAAAAGGGAGATGTGGATGAAGATGTAGAAGCTAAAAGAAGAAACCGGCTGCATCGAATCACCAACGTACAAAAATAATGATGAGTCATACCTTTTTAAAAACATTTGTGTTTTGTACGAGCAGTGCTTTTACAAGTTTGATAGACGCAAAGATAGCTGCCACACAGAGAATGTGAATGTGAGACCAAACAGAGAGCGGGGAGAATAAGACGGATTCAAAAGCAATAAAGACGCTGACGGGGAGGAAAAAGAAGAAGAGAATGTGAGCAGAGGTCTAGAGACTATTTGAATTGTAGGGAGGGAGAGAGGGAGGGAGGGAGAGAGATGATTAATGCCAGCAGCTTCAATAATGCAAATGTAATTACTTGTACTGGGCCTCACACTCGCTTAGCTCCTAACCACATGAACACGGGGTGGTGGGAAAAGAAGGGAGACGAGAAAGACGATGTATACATATAGGATGAACAACAACAAGCAGGATGATGGGAGAAAAATAAAAATCAGATTTTAGCCTCAGCTAGGAAGGGATGACAAAAAGTGATGCAATAGATGCAGTCATAATACAAAAAGAGAGAATGCGGTTTCTACCCCGCCCGCCTCTGATGGACTCAGGAGGACACGTGGGCCTTGGTTCTGCTGAGCCTGAAGGACAACTGGAGCTGTTTAGTGCTAAATCGCTCTCTCGCGCTCTCTCTCTCTCTCTCGCTCTCTCTCTCTCTCTCTCGCTCTCTCTCTCTCTCTCTCTCTCTCGCTCTGTGTTGGATAGTTTGCCACATCAGCTGTTCTCCAGCCACACTGAAATGACCCCTCAAGGAAACGTAATCTGTGTGTGTGTGTGTGTCACACACACGCGCATTCTCACATGTATTGAATTCTGCAAGTTCAACCCACAGACGCCCCCCTCCCCCTCCCCCCCTATCTTCATCATGTGCTCCAGGTTCAGTTATTGTCTGTTCAGTTATTATATATCCCAATATAGTCCCAAAATAATTCTGCGGAGTCATGTTCTGTGCTAAAATGTCAACATGTATCACCACATGTGTTCACCACGGCGCCACTCATCACTCGGTCTCGCCTCTTCTTGCTTTCGAAGCCAAAGGAGGAAAGTTTTCCGTCTCGGTCGGCGGTGCGGAGCCTCCCCCGGTCTTGCACGTTTTCAATATGTCCGCTCCACACAACGTCAGAGGCCGATGCCTTTTTATTTGTGGTGCGAAAGCTCAGAACATCGTGAAATATTCATTCTCTTGGTGAGTATTCATGAGGAAAACAACAGTTCAAAGAAACAAATTGACTTGCATAATAATACACACACACAAAAACAAATGTCCCCGGTGTGTCGAAGCCTTCATAGTCAGTGTTAATAAATACGTAATATAATATCTAATCATGATATCTTCTGTGCACACAATGGAGGGAGTTATTACGAGCACTCTTTATCCACCAGCTGGTCTCATGCCGTCCACATGAGGCACACCAACCACTTGAAGGGGACAATAGTGAAATGAAGGGCTTCAGCTCTTTGGGATATTTTTTACGATTCCTCCACTTCAGACCAACAATCCGAGGCCGGGACCCATATTCACGGCTCGCCCTGCTCTGTTATTCAGCCACAATCACAGCCAGCCATCTCTTTTTGTCTTCAAGGCCGCCGCGCTGTCACGCCGGTGTTCGTTAGGTGGCCTATTTTCTCTGTTTGCTGTTTTTAAAAGGAGCCTCCGGGCTTTTGTGCGAGGTGTGAAATGAGCCCTGGCAAACACTTGAAACCTTTTAAACGGCTCCTGCACTTTACTGAAGTGAAGAAGTTACGGAGGAATGTGAGAAATATTCCTGTAATACAGATTTCTACTTGATCTCATTAGCTCTTGTTTGTAATGCTTGCTCTTGCACCTTTTTTGTTCATCTGGTCATTTCAGGCTGCAGTGGGACCTTCGTCCTCCTCGTTGTTGCTCATACTGATTTAATTAACTCCTGCATTCGTTCATTTTTTGGAATCAGCTAAAATGCTTCAAAGTATGAACGTTGGACATTACACAGACCCACCGTTGTTAAATGGAGCCTCTGTCCATATTGACTCGGTCTGGTTTTTTTTCTCCTCAGGACAACTACACCTTTGCCCAGCCAGGCATCCAGAGGAAAGTCAAGGCCCTGGAGGAGCTCGTCAGCAGGATTGACGGTGAGTGATCTGCTTTCTGTCCGTCCGTCCGTCCACTCACCCTCCCATCCGCCAGTCAATCAAATCATCCTTTTTCCTTGTGTCAGTCGTATTTTCAGTGTTCGGGCACACTTGTTTTGAAAGGTCTTAGTTATGTTTCCTCTGCCAGGCAGCAGGAGTCTTTGCTCTGCACCCACAGCGCGGTGACGCAGAGCCGGATGAAAATCTGCAACGTTTCCTTTAATGAGGAGACAGTTTTCTTGACACTCAACTTTCTGCGATCGTTTTGAGTTCACGTGTCAGAACTAGATAACACAACACGAAGCAACGTTCGCTTTTCACGGCTTGATTCTTCCGTGACACCGCCATTACCGATTGTCATTCCACTCGGCTGTCGGGGGGGATGTGAACGTGTTGGTGATTGTTAGCGCAGCTCGTACTCAAACACACAACCGTGGTGTTAATTAGCAGTGCTGCTTTCCCACCACCTCTTTTTCATGTTGTCAAAAACAATAAATGTATTCATATCGTTTTAAAATAGATTTTTCATACAAACGTGGCGTTGTCGCGGCCCACGAGTGCAGTGTGCAGAGCGAGGTCTCATCGAAGCACGCCTTTCGTACAATGGCCGTGTTCTTGGCTAACCTTGGTGCTGACCGACCATCCCGTCACCCAGAGGGAGGCGAGGACCCACCCGCTGCATCCAAATGGATGGAGAGAGAGAGTGGATGGAGAGAGAGAGAGAGAGGATGGAGAGAGAGTGTGTGTGTGTGTGTGTGTGTGCGGGGGTGTGAATGTCAGGGAAAGTTAGCGTGTGATCGTGACGGAGCAAACTTGCCGATAGAGAGGGCGAGTGTGCGAGTGTGACGGTGCCTGTTGTTGTATTCTGCGTGTGAAAAAGAAACAGATTTACTGTAAGTTTGTGCACATCGGAGTGTATTTGTGTGTGTGTGTCTTTTCTCTGTTTAGAGACAATAAATTGACAAAATGAAGAGGCAAAGTCCTCCCAAGCCGCCGCCACACCCCGGCACAGACATAAAGAAATGACTTGACATTTTTACTGTATCTTGTTCCATAAGTGGCCCGTCATCATAGTTGGGGCAGAGCCATTTTATACCTCGCTAGCTTGACATTAACACCTCTAATGAGATCACAGATAGCTTTTATCTTGTGTTACCGGATTGTTTTTCGCCCCGCTGTCGACACCGCATCTGTTTTGGGAACAATGGCCTCTCGTCTCTTCCAAAATGACCTATCAGCGCTTATCAGATGCAGGGTTATCCACAGTGTTGTGCAGTTGGATAAAGGTTGGGCTCTCTTCACAACAGGCCAGATGTTGCAGCGACCGGTACAGATTTACCAATATTACCGTTTCACTCCCGACACAAATCCCATGTTGGAGAAGCCTATTTTACGATCATTTTTTATTGTTTCTTTATTGTTTTTCTCTCCCTCTCAATGTGTTTTGTATGTTTCTTTTGAGATCACCAATTCATTACATTACCGGCACTAATTGTACTTGATTAATTTCGTGCAAAATGAACAAATCTATTTGTAACCTTCCCAAAAAGGGGAAAGAAAACACTTAAGCTGTTGCTCCGGCTATCCGATACAGGGACGTGAGTAGTTCATAGGGCTGGGTATCATTTCATAAATAGCGTTGCCGGTACCAATCATGGATGCTTGTGCTGATTGGCTGCAAGCAAAAACAATGCCAATACAATTTTTTGCTCTAGATCTGGGCACAAAAATGATCGTTTGACTGGAGAAGTTTCGATACGACTTGATAATGAGCAGTGATATCCAGCCCCAGTAGTTGGTGGGGTATTTGTTAAGCCAATGGGAGGAGAGATAAGGGAAGCAGGGAGTTTTTTTCTTTACCTCGGCGCAGTGTTTCTAACAGAATGATTGTTTGCAGTACAGGGTCAGCAGTGTTCAGACAGAGCTGATCTGTCTGTCTCGCACCACTGTCTCTTGTCACCTTCTCTCTGCTTCTTTAAAGCGACTGCTATAGCTCCTCCTATATCTGTCAGCTAGAGGGGAAACACACACATACTGTACATTCACAGAGATAATGTGCCAGTTTTATGACCATATCCTCGCTGTCCATTACCTGCTATATCTTTTAGCACAGTGGTGGAGACTTGATTTGTTGCCCTCAGGTCAAAGCCATTTTCCCACAATGTTCTCCTCCTACTCCTCCCCGTTTTCTCTCTCCATGTAACCTAACTTTTTTTTGGGGGGGGGGGACTCTTTAAAGGGCACATTTGATGGAAGTAAATGAAGCGATATACCCGGGGGAAGAAATAGAATGATCAGCTGTTTCGAAAGGCAGCTGACATGTCTTAACAGAATCAACCCGGCATGATTTCAAGAGTCTCCGATAGATTACAAAGTCTCCAAGACAAGATGTGGTAACCGTGTTACCACCAGTTTAAGTCCTGAAATGGCTGAATATAAAAACCCTTCCCCCCTCAAGTGGGAGCTCAGTCACCTTCCCGCGCATGACTCAGCGAAAAGATACTTTTATGATCAAACATGTTCTACCAGTGGAGATTCATTCTGTGGATTCAGTCCTCTAGTGAAAGCTCTAATTGAACTTGAAGTAAGGAAGCCAACAATTTGTTGAAAAATTCAAATGAATCAAAGCTCTTTGTGGCTTTACTTTCATTCTTTCAGTTGAAAACAGTGGATGACATGGTTGGGAGGCTTTTACTTTGAAATCTCTTTGTTTGTCTCTTACAGCTTCTCTGTGTCATCACCCCCACTTGTAATAAGTGACGCGAACTCCCATTAGCCTTGCTTGACGTTAGCATGTGTACCTCCTCAAAAAGACAAGCCACTTTGTCTGCGTGTCTGCTCCGTTCCTCTGATCTCTTCATCGCTCCCTTATCTGTGAATCTGTTGCATGAGCACAAGTTCATCAACATGCAAATTGCCCGAAGGTGAATGTATTTATGCAAATGAGGGGACGCGCTCTCTCTCAGCCTGAATCGATTAAAAAACAAAAAATGTGCGTGACGGTCTGTGTGTATTTACAGATCTATTTGTTTCATGTGGTTTTATTGGAGGGAGCCAAATTTGTAAATTTTTGGGGGATCTGTGGAGGCACTTTTTAAAGCCGCATTGACTTCAGTAGACCTGTTCTGGTGTCCCGGGGTCCATCGCACCATCTTTCCCCATCTTCCCCCACAGTCCTCCACAAACTCCATCAGCACTACAATGTGCATGCGCTCTGCTCCCTCTGCCTCACAGCAGTTTAACTTTTTCACATTCTTGAAATCATTTTTTTTTTTTTTCCCAAGCATTTATCAAAAGAAATCCACAGCTGTCTAGCAATACAGTATGTCTCTCAAATATTCTCTACCAAAGCCTGACTTTAGCTCTTGGCTGCTGCATTTCTTGGAAAAATAGATTGAAAAATGGATTGTGTTTCCTCACGTTACATGTCACTTCCCATGTGTTAATTATGCGAAGCAATTATTGTTACGAACACACGCTCATTGACATGTACTATGTTTACCCGTGTCGTTTACAGTTTCCTGAACTTCATCTGAGGACGTGAATGCATAACGATAGGCCTGCCGCTCCTCGTGTTGCCGTTGCACCGCGTTGCACGACATCCTTGCTCTCTCGCATGTTTAGGGCGGAGAGAAGCACCGTTGATGTTTGACATTGCACGCTCGTACAGTATGTGTACATCACAACACATCAGATCCGCAATCGCCGCAGTCTCCCTCGGGCAATCGGTGAGGAAAAAAACAAACCGTGTGACCTTCTGCTTGTTTATTGTGTGAGAGGAATAAGTAAGCATCGCCCAGAGAACTCCATCTCCTCTACTTGACTTGCTTAGTGAAGATTGTTTTACCTGGTTTTGCTGCGTCTTCGCCAGAGGGAAGAAAGAAATATATTCATAGTGTGACCAGGGACACGCAAATATATGTACAAACAAATATATTATGCATATGTGTATTGTTATTTAAATACAGTAACACAAAGGTGACAAATACATGTTAACAAGTACAATAGGTCGATATGAGGACGATGTGCGATAATATGGTTCAATATCGCGATGGAACTTGAGATAAATAAAACCGATATTGAGGCGTTCATATCCTATGGAAGCCTATTTGTCTTTAAATACCGAACCGGTTTAGAATTTTCATATTTAAACTGTGATTAGAACAGAAAATGTTCACGACAGCAAAGTCACTCTCTAAACTTCTCACTGGAAACAAATTTAAAAAGTAGAACACCGCCGGTGGAGCGAGGAGGGGGGGGCTGCTTTGTTTGTGGCAAACGAAGCTAAACCGTGACATTACACGCAGACGGCGTTAGTTTTAGCTTGTGTAGCAGAGGGGTGTACTTTATGATGAACTATATCCAAAGGAAAAGACCGGAGACGGGCACATTCGGCGTGTACGTACACTGGTGACTGACTTAGCGTGCGAGAGTCTTGTTCCAGGAAAGCTGGAGAACAAACAGGACCCGCTGCCTGGGTCGTATCCACAGGAGGATTTGGTTAAATCTGTGCTAAAGCTGGCAAGAGTAAAAGAAAAAAAGAATGGATTAAAGGGTTACAGTGAGATGACTACATTCTCTTTTATATATTTACAGAGACAGGAAGCAATGTGAATAGTTCACAGTAAAGGAGTCGGCAAATGACAGAGAAAAGATTCAAAACGAACGGACTGAGCGAAAGTTAAATGGTGAAAGAAACAAACCGCCAGTAGGAGAGTTGGACGAGTGTAACTGAAATGACGTTTGGCACCAAGAAGAGCGTGAAGTCGGCCAGAATTGGCCTCATCAGCAGAATCCTGGGAGCCGCTCACTAGCCACTGCGCGACCTCTGACCTCCAGCTGTCCACCCGCACTTCACCGGCCACGGGCTGTGGTGAGCAGACGAGCCGGCGTCGTGGCCTCCGTCCTCGACTTTAACCGGCAGTGGGAGGGAAGACAAGACTCATCGGTCAATCATTGTCTGTGTGAAAGCTCATCCTCGACCTCCCTCGGCCCCCACAACTACGCTACCCAGCATGCCGAGTCCCTGGGGGAGTGGTGGAAGGGAGAGTCGTTTGCTCTCTCCTCTCCTTCCCTTTGCTAACTCCTCTCCTTCCCTTTTCTCTCTCCTCTCCCCTTTTCTCTCTCCTCTCCTCTCCCCTTTTCTCTCTCTTCTCCTCTCCTTCCCTTTGCTCTCTCCTCTCCTTCCCTTTTCTTTCTCCTCTCCTTCCCTTTACTCTCTCCTCTCCTCTCATTTTCTCTCTCCTCTCCTTCCCTTTGCTAACTCCTCTCCTTCCCTTTTCTTTCTCCTCTCCTTCCCTTTACTCTCTCCTCTCCTCTCATTTGCTCTCTCCTCTCCTTCCCTTTGCTAACTCCTCCTTCCCTTTTCTCTCTCCTCTCCTTTCCTTTTCTCTCTCATCTCCTCTCCTTCCCTTTTCTCTCTCCTCTCCTTCCCTTTTCTCTCTCCTCTCCTTTTCTCTCTCCTCTCCTCTCCTTTCCCCTCTCCTCTCCTTCCCTTTTCTCTCTCCTCTCCTTCCCTTTACTCTCTCCTCTCCTTCCCTTTGCTAACTCCTCTCCTTCCCTTTTCTTTCTCCTCTCCTTCCCTTTACTCTCTCCTCTCATTTGCTCTCTCCTCTCCTTCCCTTTGCTAACTCCTCTCCTTCCCTTTGCTAACTCCTCTCCTTCCCTTTTCTCTCTCCTCTCCTTTCCTTTTCTCTCTCATCTCCTCTCCTTCCCTTTGCTCTCTCCTCCTCTCATTTGCTCTCTCCTCTCCTTCCCTTTTCTCTCTCCTCTCCTTTCCTTTTCTCTCTCCTCTCCTTTCCTTTTCTCTCTCCTCTCCTCTCCTTCCCTTTCCCCTCTTTTCCTTTCCTTCCCTCCCCACCTCCCCTTTCCTACCCTCCCCTGAACTCCCATCTCCTCTCCTCCTCTTCCCTTTGCTCTCTCCTTCCCTTTGCTAACTTCTCTCCTCTCCTTCCCGTTGCTAACTTCTCTCCTGTCCTCTCTTTCCCTTTGCTCTCTCCTCCCCTCCCCTGAACCCCCCGTCTCCTCTCCCGCCGCGTTAACTCCTCGTGACAAATTACTCTCCCGTCCACCACTCCCCCATGGTGCACCTCTCCCTCTCCGTGTTTGGTGGAGTCGCTAATATTAGGCAGAGCAAGTTCATTAGTGTAATTTAACATTGTCTAAAGTTGTTCCGCTCTCTCCCCCTCCGTTTGGCAGCGAGCTGAGATCTGCCACCGTGATGCATTTGCCGTTAATGAGCTCGCCTTGTTTATGCTTTTATAGCAGCGTGTGATAATTAAACTGAAGAGACGAGCGTGAAATAATCGCCTTGCGTTTGCGTCGCGCCCTGCTCATGTGGTGGAGTGTGTGCATGATTGTTAAAACATGCATGTGAGAGCAATGGAAGACAGCTGCCATTCAAGGGGATCGCTGCATTTGTGTGCTTGAGGGCACTAATGTGTATGTTCTTTGCTTGAAATACCCTCCATGTTTCCCCAATTAAAGCTGTATTAAAGCTGTGTGTGTGTGCGTGCGAGTGTTTGTCAGTCAGCCCTGATTAAGAGTGTGAGAGAAGAGGATGCTGTATGTAGCCCCCACCCTCCACAACTGGCTTTTCTCATAGATTCTCTGACAGCTCTTTAATTACAGCTCTTTTGTGAAGTGTGTGTGTGTGAGGAGAGAGAGAATGAGTGTCACTGGTGTGATGACAATGAAATAGGGAGTCGCTGAATACCGAGTGGTATTTTTATTCTTTTGTCATGTAAAGAAGCATGAAACAAACATTTATCAAGAACAGAGGAAGGAAACAAAAGGCAGCCATCAAACCAAATGTGTATTAATCTGCCGTGAAAACAGTTCCCAACAAATGCATTTACTCCTGTTTGAGTAACGTTTGCCAAAACAACAGTGCCCAGCTGTTTTGGAGGTTCTTTTTTTTTTTTTAAATGAAAGCTTTTAAAGATTTATGCTTTTCCTGTATCCTGTCATATTGAGTGATGGACTAACACATTTTCTGGTCCTGTTTTTTCACTGGTTATCCTCCTTCTTTTTACTATTCCCACAGGAGACTCGTGTAACCTTTTGTTAAACAGGCTGAACAGGACTCGCAGAAAACTGAAGACATACATAAAAAAAAGAAAATACAAAGCTTCAGTTTTGACAGTTTGAATGACGGGAGGTCCAGTGAGTGTGTTTTAGGGTTCAAATCAGTGCTGAGCTGGTGCAACATTAAAATCACTCTACTTCCCCACAAAAAGATGAATAGATACATTTTATTTTAAAAACCCGTCGGGGTTCAAACAGCTTTTGCACAGATTGACCTTGCATGACAAAGATAAACACAAATACAGAATTAATCGCCAAAACGTCCCATAAATAATAAACCCGCGCTGTACCTGACATAAACATGCTGCCTGTCCTCACCTTACGGTGTGTGCACCCCGGTCCTCACTGCGCCGACATGCTGGTGGAGTTTCATTTAATAACAAATACACTCCCTTTGTGTGTTGCTTTTCTCTGACAGTTCTGATCGCTCGGTAATTACATCTCTATTATGAGGAAGAAGGCCGCGCGCGTGGGGGTTGCGCGTGCCACCGGCTGCAACAAAGAGCGGAGCGACGAAGGGAATCTGTCGACACACTTGTTACTATTGACGTCTGCGTCTCTACTATTTATTAATTTTTTTAAATAGTGATTTATTATTATTTTGACAGAGTCCGTGCACCGCCACATGCAGCAGTACGAGGTGGAGTACCTGCAGTTTGCCTTCCGCTGGATGAACAACCTCCTGATGAGGGAGCTGCCACTACGCTGCACGATCAGACTGTGGGACACATACCAGGTAAAAACACACACACGTGCTCTTATTGAGCGTTGTGTTATCTGTCCATTTCTATCTATCCGGCTTTGCCTTGGATTCTCTGATAATGACGTCTATGATTGCCCTTTTGTTATTTCCCACCAATCCAGGAGGCACGATGCAACATAACACAGATTTATTTTATTGAAGGTGTTCAATCATGACAGCCTTTCGCCGCGTGGTCTTAATTATACAGAGCTTATAATACGGCCTTAACTATGCTGCTTCGGCCCCCTTCACGCAGCCATGCTGCAGAAAAATTCACACTTTTTACTTGTTAGTTTAACAGAAGCGGTTGATTTGTTTCGGAAAGTAAAAAATAAAAATAAAAATGCGAATAAGGGATTGCAAAGGATTAGTTGATTCAGTAATGAAACAAAAGATGTCAGAGGCCCCTTTCATGCATGAAACAAACAAAAAATTTTGTGCAATATAAATGTGGTTTGATTTTATGGCTGCTCGGTTGAAAGTAGAGGCTATTACTGTGTTGACCTAGATGTGTACATGTGAGCGAGAGAGGGAGCAGGATCTTAATCCCATTGAAACACACCGGGACCTGCTCATTCCGCTGCCCTTTCACATCTACACACGGCTTAATAGGCGGCGCCTACAGTTACACCAGATTGTTAACCTCGGTCGGCGCTGTCAATATCACCTAATGTCTGCCATTGATTCAGCGGGGTGTGTGTGTGTGTGGGTAGTCCGGGACTTGAGCTAAGTACATATAATGGATTTTCCATCTGATGCAGAGGTTGAGTGTAAGACACGCGATCGCACTTGTTTGATCGGGTGAGGAGAGAGAGAAGGAGCCCCGGAGACACACACGAGAGATCATAAAAATCCTCCCGCCGTGAAAGGCACGTAAAGGCCTCAAGCCTCAAGTCGGACATTTCCACGGCTCTGAAGTCAGCGCGTGATAAGTGCAATGCAGTGCAGTCGCTTCCCGTCAACACAAACGCAACCACGTCTGTCAAGTAACCGCACCTTGTTGTGTGCGTGCCTTTTTTTGGGGTTGCAGGGAAAAGCTCCAGCAGAAGCAGAGACATTAGTGGATGGGAAGCACATCCAGATTTAGAGAGATCAGGGAGTAAAGTGGGGGTGTTGAAGAAAATCGAGGATGAAAGGGGAGAGAAAGGTGTGACGGTGTGAGGTAAAAATAGACGAGAGCGAAAAGAGAGGAAACTTGGAGATGCAAAGACTTCGTGCTTAGTCAACAGCCGTCAACAAACCACAGCTTGGATGAATGAACACCGCATACATCTCGTCTGAATCTTTCTGAACTTTAACTGACTGAACTTTGGGGCGTCATGAAGTAGATTGCAGCTGACAGGTGAAAGCCACGTAACTTTTTCTTGCCTTCCTAGAATTAAGAACCCTCGCGGCCATTTTTGTGTCAGGTTTGGTTTGCGTTTGCTGCGGATGCTGATGGAACACCACTGCTGGCTCGTGGAAAAAAAAGAAATATTTGACTAATTATACATACGGTTTTCCTTTCACCGCAAGCTCAGGGTGGAGCCAAATATATTCTTCCTCATCATCTAATGAAACGTTGAGTCCTTGTGCTTTTGAATTGTAATGATGCAAACTGTCATATGAGCACTAACTATTTTAAATCCAGGAATTTTCAGCATTACCATTGCTTCCAAATATTTATATGACCATAAACCTACTAGGGCTGCAGCTGACTTAATCCGAGAGTTTGGTTTCGCTTTGATCGACAAACGATTGCAAGTCGATTTAAAAACTCTCGGGTCCGTCCCGTTTGTTTCTAGAACCTGTAATCATGCGTTTTTGTCTTTTCTCCGTTGACTCCCACACTTTTCAAACGCTCACTCCGGAGACCAAGGAGAGACCAAGGACACGGCGTCATTTCCTGTAATTCCTCACCTGAGCTCCAAAAGCCCCCCCCCCCCCCCCCCTTATGGAGACGTTGTTACAGCGCGTGTCGTGCATCATAACAAGAGCAAGCCAATCGATGGTCAAATTTGTTGCCAACAATTAGTTGTTGCGGACCCAAAATCCCACTCACGGTAATTGATCCCCGTCGGCATAGATCCTCCTCACTCTCTGAACCCGAGAGTCAAAAACACTCCCCAGTCCTCCGGTTTTGAGTGCAGCCTCTCCACTCGCATGACTCATGTGGACATCGCCGATTAGGAAGCCAAAGAAATCCCATTTGTCTCGGAAGGAACACTTTTGGCTGACCCGACAGCAGCGCTTATGTTTTAAAGGACCCGCTTCCTGCACAGCCCTTCCCCTGAAAGATACCGACGGCCGTCGTGTGTTTACTGTGGGACTGATACTAAATCATTACAGCTCCCATTTAAGATGTCTTTTTTTTACTGAACCACAGCCAGCTGGCAGTAAAGACAGACGTACCTAGCGGCGTACAGCCTACCTTTACAGTCCTCCGGATTACTCCCATTAAGTAAAAGCTCGTGGTTATTGAGACGTACTAGCTGGGCCCGCTTACCGCTCTGTGCCTCAGCCAGCTCTGTTAAAAGGTGAAGTCTGCATGGTGTCCATAGTAACAAGCAGTTATCTTTCATCGTGTGTCAACAGTTTAAGAGCTCAGCGACCAAATCTAATCACCACCCTGCTGAAAGAGAGAGTGAAAGAAAGGAAGCCAATGAGACGAATGCAGCAACGACACGCAGAGAAACAGAGGAGTGCTGCTTTCAAAGTGGATTTACAGCATCGTAAAACATAATACCTTGTCCCGACATTTAATTACAACTCGCGTGTCATATTGTGACTGTGCTTTACACCTTGTTGTCAGAGCAGTAGGAACACTGATGGATGACTTAAAGCCACTTGGACGCCTCACTTTAAGTTGTATTCATTGGGACTTTGAATTATTTGGTTTACGCGATTGATTTACACACCGGTTTGTTTAAGCAGCAGAGAAACAGCAGGTTGGTATCGGACCAGCTGCTGGAACGTGTGGATGGCTTCAGCGTGGTTGGAAGTAATCCAGTTCAAGGGTTCAAGTACCGTAGCTCACCAGGATCGATGGAGCTGGACCGGGTTTGGACAGGTGGATGGAGTGTGTTGACATGATAGTCTATAAGAAATATGAAAGATACAGTGTTCATAAGCGTCCATGGGCGGAGGAAGCATTGAAAATGTGGGCGGGACAATCTGACAGGGGCCTTTGGTCCGCTCTATCATTTCCTGTATTTTGGTGGCTTTTAACAGGTTGTTTGATTGTCAAACGGGGTTCCCAAACGCGTCCTGGAAAACCTGGAAAACAGCAGACAGATTTTCCAGTCATGGGAAACACATGAAAAATGAAAGAAAATGTCAAATATCAGTCCCGAACGGTCTACGCCATCTCAGAATCTGATAACCGCTGGTTCAAACCAGTATAGATGTCGTTTTGAGCCGTTTTCAACTATGAAATGCCGATTTTTGTGATGCATTTTATAAAATGAACGTCAATATTAACCCCAGCATTGATGTGTGTTTCACCACAGTGCAGTCCTCTCACTTAGTTTACAGCTCACGAAAAGCTGTTGAGGTGTGCAGTACACTCTGTCCTGAAGCGGTTCATAGACGAGGCGCCCGAGTACACAGCGAAAGAGAAGCGGGAATGAATGATTAAGTGTTGTTTCTTTGTCGTGACTTGACGGCACCCGAGTACATGTTGCACCTGTAATCCATCCTCTGAATATTTGATGGTTGACAATGTCGTTTGCCTCCCCCCCCCCCCTTCAACACTCCCTTTCAGAAACAACACGCACCCCCCCGCTAGGTGTAATAGGCCACTTTTCCACTCATGAAACTTTCAGTGGAGGTTGTCGGCGAGGTCTGTCCCGTTCTGCCATTGTTTATTGTTCTTTTCATAGAACTTTTTTCCTCATTCTTCCGCACTCCTACGTCCTCCTCTATCCTATCTCTTCGCCTCGTGAATGACGCTTTTTGAGAGACGGTCGACGACAACAACAACAACGCGCAACCAGGTGGAGATTTGGAGTGCTTCAATTAATTGGATATGCTGCACAAAAAAGAGCCGGCGGCATGTGATTTCATCCTTTTTGACGAAGTCTGTTCTTTGGCAAACTTGCGCTCAGGGACAATGCTCTTGAAGCTGTTAAAACCTTTGTGTTCCTTCCCTTGTCAGAAGGCTTCCCGGTGTTGCTCTTGTCATACTTTACCGACTTTACCTCCAAGGCAAGAACGTCTCTATCTCTCTCTCTCTCTCTCCTCTGTTTGGGAGATGATTTGGTTGTTGTACGCGACGAAATATGCATTATTCATTGTCGTCTAAACAACCTGGATTTCCAAACTAGATTAAAGCAGCTTTTTTTTTTGACAAATGTCCTTAACGCACGTCCGTGAAACACTGCGAGATGGGGGAAGATGTTGGCGAAAACAAAAACAAGAGAACCTAGAGCGGGTCTCTCACAAATGCAGATAATACACGGAAGGACCGTGTGTGTGTGTGTGTGTGTGTGCGTGTGTGTGTGTGTGTGCGTGCGTTCGTTCGTTCCAGTGGAGATTTTCACCTGAGCGTTGCAATGTCTCCGCTGTGGTCCTCTCTCTGCGGTGCGGCCATCTGTTCGGTTGCCCGATCCAGCACAACACGGGCTTCCTTCGTCATCTTCTCTTTCTGTCTCTTCTCCATATTTCTCTTTTTGTTTTTCACCTCTATATTTATTTTCATCGGATTCCCGTTTCTTCCCCCCCTCTTTTTCTCCATTTGTCACCATTGATCTCATGACGAGGAGGAGAGGGAGAAACGGAGGGAAAAACATGGATAATGTGGAGAGAAACACACTATCATATGGAGAGACACGCACGTTTTCTCCCTGGCACGCACACACACACTCACACACACAGACAGAAGGACAGACAGACAGGGACCAAATTATCCTTGTTGCGTGGAGCATGAAATTAGCAAGTAGCTCAGTGTGGCAGCATTTGCATGGCTGTTAAAAGGATACGCTGACACTTTTCAGGTTCTGAAATATGGTCCTTTTCCATATGGACGCTTGTATTTACCAGGCTGGGAGCGGCCCCATTTAAAAGCATTGTGCAAGATGTGATTAAATGTGCCCATTCTTGGTGCAAAAAAACAACACACGTGGTCATTTACTGCAACAAGACCCAGAAGATTAGCTCAGATTGAGATTAAACAGCCAAACTAAATCAAATACGCACAATGGTCCTTGTGTGTTGCTTTGATTCCATTTTCAGGCGACTTTAAACGTCTACTCTACTTCATTTTTACTGTTCAATGCTCCAGCTTCTTATTTTTTAGATTTCAGGCTGTTAGTCAGACAAAGTGAGCCGTTTGATCACAGGAAATAGGACATTGTGAAGGGTACTTTTCACCCTTTGCTGATATTTAAAATACAAATTCACATAATAACCAGCAGATTATTCGACACTGAGGGTTATCATTAGTTGCAGCTTTATATGATCAGGTTACTGTAAAATATATCGTGTGGTTTTATGGTGGATGGAAATGTTTTTGGATAAATGATTATAAATAAAAACCATTTTCTGCCCCCCTTTGATATTCATGTGCCACAATAATGTGATGTTTTTGAGTTGAAATATCTTCACTTTGGGGGCTTTGTCCCCTCTCGCTATTCATAAATAAAGCTCAGCACATATTTAAGAGCGGTATGCATATGCAATCCGCTACCACAAGAAGAAACACATTACATTGTTTCATGGCCTTCAGACTCAGATTCATTCAGTGTTAGTGCCACGGAGATGAATGACGGGGAAGAGGGAACTAAATGCTCCCATTGAGCTTGCATTTCTTTTGACGGCATTATTTAATCACAAACCTATGTTTTTCTCTCTCAAGTGCAACCAAGAGGAGTAACCCTTCTAAAGGCCGTGCTTTATCTTCATCAGACTACACCAGGGTTCTCTTGAGTGTGAATAAAACACCTGCCTGCCGACGGAATAAGAGGGAGATTGTGTGAGCGTCCCAGAAGGGAAGTGGCCCTCCTCACTTTTCCTTCCTATCTGTAGTAAGGGTCGGCCTGGCAGGTCTCGGTCAATAATGAGACCAGGTCTCTGCAGACAGGACCCCGATGTCACACACACACACCCACCCACACCGAGCCTCTCCTCCGTCACAATGCGTCTGACATGAGCATCAGTTCTTCTCCCTGTTTCTCTCTTATTGTCTGACTCTGAAGGTCTCAGCGCACAATATAAGGTAGCATTTACCGCCGAGTCAATGTGCCGGCGTTGCGTTGCAATGTCTAGTTTTCTCATCAAGTACGACATCAACAAAGGGAGGTTGGAGGGATGGGAAATCAGATATTATTAGTTGATGTTGCTTTTGACCCGCCCTTTGATTAACCTTAGCGGTTGGCAATTTAAAATGTAGCCTTAAGCAAGACACGGAATAGGAGACAGAAGCACACACGGGGACAGAAACTATGAAAGTTCATTTTGAATGTATTTAGGGCCCCCCCCCCCTTTCCTGCGTTTTATAAATGGATTCCATCATGATCATCCTCTCATTTGTTTTCTCTCAGATCTCTCACTGTAATTTACGTTTCACTCTTTGCCTCCGTTTCGTGTTTTCCCGGCCCTTCGAGAGCGGTCGCACGCAGGAGTCCTTGTACAGCTTGTAGCGGTTAATGTCATCCGTCGGCAAATCGCTACCGTCGCCTTGTTCGTCTGAACCGGGGCGGGGGGGGCGCTTTTAAAAATAAATCTGATCAAATCTGCTCGTTCATCGCCTCGCGTCACTCCCCCAGCAACGCCACCTTGTCACCTTGTCTAGAGACGGCCCGTCAGGGTATCGAGTTAGTCCCGCGACAGGCTGCTTTGTTTTGGAGCGATGAGACTCGTCAGACAGCCAGCGCAGCAGTTTGAAGACACCGTGACATTGCAACACTCATCTCCTCCCCTCCCCGTGCACCTTTTGCCTCCTATCCTCTCCGTACTCTCGTGCACTCCCTCTTACCCCTCTCCCTATCGACTCCTCTCCTCTCCCCGTACCCCCCACCCCCCCTTCTCACCCCCTTCTCCCCACTTTGGTCAGCAGCACTTGTCAGAGTCTCGCCTGTCTCCGCTAATATGGCTGCCCTGACACAAAGGGGGAGACCAGGCATAACAATGGGGGAGGAGGAGAAGAGGGAGAGGCGAGTTTGAGTTACCTTGACTCCCTTCACAAACTTTATTCAGCCGATTGTAACGATGCGAAAGCCTTCAGCTGATGCAGCAGCAGCAGTGGATGGATAGGGCAGGAGGGGCTGTCGCAAAGAGGAACGGAGGACGAGAGCGATGTGTGGTCAGACAGGAAGACGGTTTCAGGCTGTGCATTTTATTGTCTTCTGTTTCAGTTCTACGTTGCAGTGTTGCCGCTGACAGTAATTGCCATCGCGCTATCATCATCATCATCATCTCTGGTGTCGTGCATAACACGCAAGACATGAGAGTGGTATCAAGTTTCTCTAACTCAGCAAGAAGACTGATAGGTGCGTTTCCCAAAATGTTGAACTGTCCCTTTAAATGATTTGACCTGTTGGTCTGGCAGCCTTTTAGTCCTGAGTGCATCCACGAGAGCACTGTGAAGATATTTCTAGAATGAGACTGAAGCAGGCCAGAGATTGTGAGAGCCGAGGATAGATGGAGAGGTGATTGAAAACGAGGGAGAGCGGGCAGACGGAGAGAGACTGGAATTCAGAGTTTCACAGTCCATGAGAGTTCATCGGTGCCCTCAACCGTGAACTCACACACACACACACACACACACAGAAGAAAGGAAATTAAAAGTGCACGAAGCTTCTGTGGGCCGATAAACATTGCGCCGCCGTACGCCACTCGTATACTAACTCATCTGTTTGTGCGCGGGAGTGTTTGCTTGTTTCTGTTTTGTTTGGATTGCAGATGCAAGGTTAGACCAACAAGCCAATCACCTGCCAGTTTACAACTCTCATCACGCTTCGCGTCACTGTTCACAAACACCTATTTTCTCTCTCCCTCACCACACGTTTCCTATTTCTATTACTCACTTTCTCTTTCCCCCACAAACACACACAAACACTCTCAGTTGGGAAATTCTGACAATTGGTTTAATGAAGTGTTTGAAGTAAGAGGAAACCCAAACGACGGGAGACACGAAGGCGTAGGGAGGATCCAATCCGTCTAGAAAAACCCAAAACACAAGAACGGCAGCAGCGCAGTGCGGAAGGAGAGCTGACGTACAGCTGCTTTATGACCGCTTCTGCATCGCGCCTCTCGTTTAAATCCGTCCATCCACAATTATTTCTTGCCTCGTTCCTGGAGGGGAATTCAATTATCACAGCAGAAAGGCACTTCCTGTTAATTCCTGCAGAGTTATGGCTCGCTGTTCTACACAAATGAGTACGGTGGTTAAAGAGCAGCGCTCGGTTACTCTGAGAAAAGTGGAAATGAGTTAATGCTGCAACCGTCTGCGTCTAATTGCAGACCTGTAAATTAGATGTAAAAATGCGACCAACGTGTGCTGAGTTATTGGAACATGTGTGCCGCCCCCGGGCTCTTCTATGCACTCACCTGTGCCAAAGAGTCTGCAGAGCATACTATTGGATGAAAGAGTGTGTGTGGGGTCCGCTTCCTACAACTGCAAATGATGCCCGGGTTATAAAAACAGAGGGGACTTGGAAGAGAGACACAGATTCATGAGTGCAATTCCACATTTTAATTGCATGAATTTTTAAGCTGGTATAACGCACAGCATGTGGTTAAACTAAAGCCCCGGACGAGCGTGCCAAGAACGCATTGAGGAAAAGCTCGCACATTAAAATGCTCTTTTGATATTCCATCCCACCTTTAAAGGGGGGCATACGTTGCCTATTCACTTACATTTAAAGGGCCCCGGTAATTATCCTCCCTCTGATAGGGCTCCGGAGGGAGAAAGAAAAAATGAATAGAACAAGGAACATCTCATCCTTTGTCTCTCTCGCACTTTAATTCCCCCGCTCATTGCTGAGTCATGAAAAAAAAGATAATTTGCCAAACATAACGAGGGGCTGAAATAAAAAAAAGATGTGAATAGAAGAGGGGATTTGTCTCCGTCGCCCTGCGAATGTAAAATTTCTGGATTTGTGAGCGATAAATGTTTTATCTCTCTTCTTGTTCTCCTTCTTTTGGTGTAGAGGGCAGACTAAATACATCATGTAAAAATGCTTCTGAAGATGAAATGTGATAAAAGAAGGCGAGCGCTATTTGAAGTATCCCGAGCTTCTGTTTTAACAATGCAACATCGCTGTGTGTGTGAAATGTTAAACTTGTTGTAAATGAACATTTGAATATCTCTCTCTCTCACCAGGCTGAACCAGAGGGCTTCTCCCATTTCCACCTCTACGTGTGCGCCGCCTTCCTGGTGAGGTGGAGGAAAGAGATCCAGGAGGAGAGGGACTTTCAGGTAACGTGCACACACAAGACACACAAGCTCTGTGTTCAGGCTTCATATCGATATTGCAAATGAGCCTCGGTTGTCCCGGTTGTTTGCAAAAAAACAAAAAAACCCAAAAATCCAGAGCGTAGAGCCGTCCGTGGCCTACATCCCTCTCCATTACCTCCCTGGTCATTAACTGGGAGGTTCAGAAGTCGTTGTGAGTGCATTAGTAGATGACAGTAGACAGCTGCCAGAAGGTGACTTTGGTTGCCAGCTCATGGGGTGGGGGGGGGGGGACCTGGCTTCTTAACAGTAGCAACACGGTCTAATATCTAATATCATCACATAGAAAACATCAGCTCCGCTCTCTGGCTGCCCTCTCTTCTTCTCTTCTTTAGTGCGTCACGTTTCCTCCGCTCCCCCGCTGTTCTCGTGTTCCGTGTCGTTCCTTAGCGTTCTCCGTCGTTGATTCACTTTGCCGTGGCTCTTGTTCTTTTCCTCTGCCGTTCCAAGTCGTCTCATGTCTCCCTTCCCTCTACAATTGGAAACCTTTCAAAAAAGCAGCGAAAGAAGAAGAAAAGAGTTCGAGGAAATACAGGAAATCAGTTATTCGTGCAAGCTAATACCTGATTGCAGTCAACCGAGTCCGGTTGATCAACACCGATCTTTAAGTTAACTTTACAGACCGTTTCAAGAGAACAACTTAGTGTATTTAATGTTTCATGAAGAAAAGGCTAAAAACATATTCGGGTAAAGTGATTTTACCCTGCGCTGCCACTTGTTAACAAAGCTTCTCTTTTGGTTTGACCCATTTCCCCACAGTGTGAGCAATTTGCTATGAATGACACGTTGGATCAGAGTAGCATTCCCTGCGACGATTGCCATCCTGCTGCTTTTCATTTGTTGGAATCACAGTATCGTGACATAATTCAGTACTCGAATGAAAAATGACTCTCGGCACTTCCGATGTCCTGCACATCTGATTTATACCGTAGCTCCCCGCAGGTTGTTATAAAACAATTACAGCTTATACAAGGGGGGGGGGGGGGCACTCCGTCTTTTTTGTCACTCCCACCATGTAATACATCAGAAGACGTCTTCAAAGACGACAGCAGTCGGAGGGGTTGCAGTTCTAAAGAACCTGTGTTTCAGATGGACGCCGGTAGATTAAAGCCGATTCACCCCCTGAGTGAGCCACCGGAGGCTGTCGGGAGTTTGAAGATGAGGCATCAGCTGACTCATCTGTTCTTACTTTCATGCTCGTCTTAACGCCCTCTCTATCGCCTTTCTTTTTGTTCACAATTTGAACAGGACTTGGCAGGCGTACTGAGAGCAGACAGAGCCTGTGGGACGGCGGCAGACTTGAGAAACATTGTAACAATTCAGGGAGTTCCTAAAAGCTCGAAGACGCATTGGTCAGCTTCATTCTTTGCACTCACAAGTACGACAGAGGCTGGTGACTAAACATCACGTTATAATGTTAGTCATGCTTACAGTATGACTCTCTGCGTAGCAGTGTCAGTCAGTCCGCCACTTTGCTCCAGAATATAATGTCTAAACAACTGCTGGTTGGATTGCCACGGACATTTCTGCAGACGCTCATGGTCACAAGAAGATTGATCGCAATCGTCACTTTTTGTGAAATGCCGATTGGTAGAGTCGTACAGATCCATTGTCCCTGCATGTTCTTCTCGTGCAGCAGGACAAAGACTTCCCTCATTCAATGAAATCGATTGTACAGACATTCATGGTCTCCAGATGATGAATTCTAATGACTCACCATCAGCCTTCATGGCACATTGTGTTTCGCGCTAATTAGCAAAACCAACATGGTGAACGTTACATTATACCGGCTACGCATTAGCAAGTGAACGCTGTCACTGTGATCATGTTAGCATGCTGATGTTAGCATTTAGCTCAAAGCACCGCTGTGAGTACAACCTCAAAGAGCCGCCAGCATTGGCTGTAGATTTAGTCTGGGTTCGAGTTCAAATGTTTGAAAACTAAGTCCACTGTGGCTCTCCTCCAACATGTACTCAGGCATGCACCCCACTGTCAGTCCGAACTTTTCTGCAGTACTAGTACAGGACTCCAGACTCTTGGATGATGGAACATATGGTGGGAATAGTATATAGTCCTCACTGGCTGCGGGAAACTTAAAAAAACACTTGGAAAAGTACTCATCCCACTGGTATTCCTAAGGCTCTGCAGATACAGGAGAGGCTTCAACCGCAGGGAGAACTGGGCCTTTATTTGAAACAGCTGTACATTAAAGAAAAACGTTATTCTCCTCCTATATTTTTTCATCACATTTATAAATAATTGCAGGATAGTTGGACATTCCTAATGGCATTAACTTCAACAGCCTCCATACACTTTGTTTCTCTTGTCACTCTCACGAGTCTCTTCCAAGTCCCCTCTAAAATCCTATATTGTACATTCCTATACATCCAAATAAAAATATGAAATAACAGTAAATGTTAGTAATTTACAAAAAAACAAGCGTGTCACTTAATATGAATGTTTTTACCTTCTGATAGTTCTCTAGAGATTTGAGAGAAAAAGGTTAATTTTCACAAATTGATCAACCAAAACAATTTTACCAGGAACTTCTTTTTTTTTGACACAGATTAGTGTCGGTGAGGAAAGAGAGAGATTTCTTCTCTTGTCAGCTTTAGTAGTTTAATTTCAAGAGATTTCTGCCTGGGATCCACTGAGCCTCAGAGTTCAAACGTGGGCCTGCCGGGTTCTTAAGGGCCTGTTGAACAGCTCTTATCTCAACATGCTTCATCCAAGAGCCCTCACGGCGTCACTTCCCTCTCATGTTTGCCTTTCTTTCTCTTCCTGTCTTTCTCTGCATCTGTCACTCTGTTTCTCGCTCCGTTATTAATTCCCAGCCCCCCTGTTTTTGGCACTCTCTGTCTTTGCTGTTTCATCTTTTGCTTTGCTCATATCTCAACATGTAATAGATGGCTTGCCACAATATTTTGTTCAGATATTCATGTTCCCCAGATGATGAACCTCCAGCTTGTTTTGTCGTGACTTATCTCCACAACTGTTGGACGAATTGCTCTGAAATTTCTGATACATATTCATAGTCCCCAGAATATCTGACATTGGTAATCCTCTGAGTTTTTTTGTGTGTGTTTTCAGTGAAAGGTCTCGACAACTATTAAAATGATTGCCATGGAATTTTATAAATGTTCCTAACAGGATGAATTTGATCCTAAACTTGTCTGCTTAAAGTTTGTGAGAGCGCATCCAATAGTATAGAGCCCTGAAACTGTCCAAAGGCAACAACATGTTTGCAGTCAAACAGACAATCTCGGCACTCGGTCGTGCCTTTTCAGCCGACGACACGCATTCACAGAAACAACATGCCCTTGCAGCAATATAATAAAGGTTTCCAACCTGTTTTCATCAATCTACGTATTATTACACTGAATTGCGACACCAATTTCCCCAGGCCTGGAGGCTAACTAGATGTGTTTCAGCTAGTTAGCACAGCACAATATTAACAACTTGTTGTTTTGTGTTATAGATGGAAATTACAGTTTTGATTGATTTGTGCTTTGCTCAGTTGGGAACCGCAGTGTCGTCACTCACTGTACACAAGTGTGAGCGAATTGTCTTCAATGTGAAATATAGGAATCGGGGAGCGGCAACGTATACGACAAACTGCTGGCGAGTTACATGCCTGGGCTGCTGAGAGCGATTAATCCACTTTTAATCGTTTTAATTAAAAAACCCATGCAGAAAGTAATTTCAAAAGGCTAATTCGTGCATTGTTATCGAACACAGTAAGGAGAGCGAGTGAGCATCTCCTCTCCTGGTTGTGGGATTGGATTGGTTAAGCTGCTAAATGAAAAGCAGGAGGAAGTTTGGCACTCCCCAAGCAATCTGCCTTCCACCGTTCCACCTCAGCTAGCACACCACTGCTAACTGCAGGCCTGGACTGCTTGGATAAGTTTTGGCGTCCACCACACACACACACACACACACACACACACACATACACATTTTTATTTATTTTCTCTGTCACTCAAAGCCACGCGCTCACAGACACAACAACGTAAACATGCTCGTACACAATTCTCTCTTGCGCCGTACAATTTTATTCACTTTTCAGCACACCGTAACGGGCCGAGTTATTATGCAGGTTTGCTGTTTTTTAGTCGGGCCAGCACTGTCGCCGCCGTTTCCCATTAGTCCTTGCCACCTGCAGACACCAGCAAGGGCCACTGCATAGAGCTGCATTTAAATGACGATGAAAAACATCCGCACTCTGGCCCGTAACCCTGCGTTTGTGGAGCTGTACCTCATCCCGGAGAAAATGAGACAATGGAGCCGTCTGCCTTTCGAAAACCGCCTCGAGGTTCAGATGCAGCAAATAACCTTGTTTTTCAGCGATATTTTGAAATGGAGTAATAAGACACAACCCGACAGCCCGAAATTCAGCGAGACGAGGGTTCCTGTCAGGCTTTAGCACAAATGTCAACTTGTAATGCATGCCAGAGCGAAAGGGAATCATTGCTCTGTTTGCAATTTAGCCATTTTCTCGCAATTTGTTTCCCAAGATGACGGCCTCAGAAGTAGTCGTTCAATTTACTATTTTCACAATTGCAATATTTCCTGGTGCTTGCTGCTGCCCGTGTAAACTACTATTTGCTGATATATATATGTTTATATTATGCCTCTTCATTATTCTCAAAGTATTCGGCGTATGATTCAACTGCAGCTCATATGCTTTGAAGTTGGCAGTGACGTGCAGCAAAGGGTGCTAAATTGCATTTTTGTTTAAAAACAAGGCACATACACTATATCCTCTATATACTGTCTGTCTCCATCTCTAATATTTATGACGTGTATAACTCCTATTGCCATGTTTTTTTTTATGCATCAGAGCACCTTTACATGCATATTATATAAGACCCGCTCTGCACATGGTAATGTAAAACTAAAGTCCATTTCTCAGCAGCAACACATATATTTTATGTTTAACACGCATGCCTGTTGCTTTCCGTCCGTTTTTTTTATGCCATACATGTTGCCAACATTTGCACCATAACAATTATTAAGGTGATTAACGAACCAGCTGGCTGTTAATTATGCGCCCTGAGACCGACCCAATTCTTTTTTGAATAAATGTAACTTGATTTTAATTCAGCATGTTTCAGGATATGACACTATACTAGCTGTTTCATCGGTCAAGCAGCACTTCAATGAACCTGCAGACTCGCATCTGTGTCCATCCACAAACGAAAGCAAAGCTCGCCTTCGTCGGCATTGATTTCACGGCCATCGGTGGAACTTCTTGATCTCGGGCCGTAAGTAAGCGTTGCTGAATAGTCCCCGTCGTGATCATTAATGCGAGGCCAAGCGTTTATGTGAAAGCAAACCTATTAGTTCGGTGTAAATGGAACCTGACTGTCGCTCCAGTTTCTCCCGCAGACATGCAGGAGGAGCTGAAGCGAGGAAAAGAAGGCGACGGGTGGAAGACTGAAGGAAGGGAGGCCAAGATTTGTTTTCACTTTAATTAATGGCGTGTGGAAAGCTGTGGACCTTTTGTAAATGTCAGCGTCTGTCCTCAGATCAGTTGCGTGTGGAGAACGCTTTGGGTTCGGCTGCCTCGCCAATAAAGGAAAGGAGGGCACTCCAGAGGAGCTGGAGTGTTCTGGAAATGTCAGCACGATTTCAATGGGAACGCTTTGTTGAAGATTCATTCTTGTATTCTACAGAAGATGAAAAACTCAAATTCTGTCTAGAAATCAATTTGGGAAATGTTTGTTTGTTAGTTGATACTTAATTTTGTTCTGTGGCGATGGGACAGTGATTATGTATATTTTATTTGAAGCCGCAGTTAGTGACTGCAGCATCTGCACATACGATGGACCCAAATGACACGGCTTTGCAAAACTGAAAGCCTTGTGAGAGAATAAAACGGAGACAGAGATATGTGAATTGGGCCGTTTTCTGTTGGGAGAAAATGGGACGCAATTAACTTATTTCCAACATGAAACATGCTAATGTTAAGCACATTTAATAAAGATGTGTGCTTTCCCTGCCACTGTAAAAAGACATTCGAGCGTCGTTTCGCACCAACCATTGTCCTAATAAAACCATTGTTGTGCCTGGCGACACATTGCACAAAGACCTCTCTTAATGTTTATTTTGGGACAAACTAAATTCACTCAGTCTGATTCCCGGAACTAAGTGTGTCCCTGTCAGGACACCAGGAAAAATGCTTGAAAACTGGAGCTCGCGCGGTTTAATCGGGACATCTGGTCGCTCTAGATGTTTCACTTTGCCAACACCAGTGTGTCAAACAACCCATAGGGCCCTCTACTGCTTTTACTGGAATGTATTAAATTGTATTTCTGTCCATTTTATGATGCGATATGTTGAATATCAATCATCCCGTAGAATCTAGCCACCAATGCCTTTGTCAGTAACTGTATTACATATATGTGTCTATATTACTATGATTTGTCACAAGGGAAATGACTTAATAAGTTCCGTGCAGCGCGGAGGATCACTTATGGACGGTGATATTCATTGTTTCCTTGCAGATAATTTGACTTTTAGCCTACATCACCACGGGCCTGCATTGCAGCTCGATCCCGCCTCTGATTAATTCCACATTCTTCCCGCCCCATTCATCACGACAAGACCTCCTCATTTTCTGCCCCCATAACTTTCTCCCCGAAAACTTGGCTGGTGTGGAGCCGACCCGCTCAGGGGTTTTGCAGCGTCCCTGATGGATGGCAGCGCCGTAGTCAATAGCGTGGAAAGTGAGACAAGGCCACCCCTGGTAAACAACTTTTAATAATCACCCTGCAGATTGAGTGCTGCTCCGATGTGGCATGTCAATCTATTTGTGCCAAAACAATAGGAGGAGAGAGAGAATGAAAAAAATAAAAAATGAGAGGGGACTTAATATCTTGGAAGTTAATTATGCCGCCCTGCCTTTTACGCTGACATCCCCTCTTTCATTGCCCTCCCTCCACCTACACGCTCTCCATCACTCATCAGCCAAAGTTTCACCGTGAAGCTAACTCGCGCGGGCACGTACACCGAGTCATCGCTGCGTGCGGTTTTGATGACCAAAGCTGCCTGGAAAGTCTGTAGCGATCAGTCACGGCGCTGCCATCGAGGTAGGAAGAAGAAGAAAATGTGCACAAGCGCAGTTGTTTATGAGCAGCGAGGCAGAGACGCGTTGTTCTGTTGATCGGCACGAGTTTGCCAGGAGCCTCGCAGAAGCATTTATCAGCTCAGGACAATCGGGTGTGGGATGATTAGCTTTCGGTCTGAGTTTCTCATCACCGACATTATCGTCGGCTGAGGTTTATCCACAAATGAGCGGGAAATAGAGATAGGAAGAGTCTGCGGCTTATAGATTTTTTTTTTTTGCCCGAAGATAACGGAATAACAGTTGATGTTCTGTCAGCCCATAAGCCAACTGCATGCTCCCCTGCTCAACTCAGTTAAGACACAAAAATGTCAAATAAACAGCAATATCGACCCGCTTGTGAGGAATAAACAGACTGAAGCAGGAGGAGGAGGGAGGAATAGATTTTTTTCAGAAAGAGAAAAAAAAAAAAAGGTTTGAGGAATGGGCTGGGGCATGAACTGAGACATAAATATTGAATTTTAGATTTAAATGCTCTTATGTGCAGTCAAAGCAAGAACTGAGGCGTTTCTGCTCCTGGTTGGGTTTGTTTTCAGGGATCATGAACTGTTGATTAGGGTGGCATTAGCCTTTCTGAACTCTGCAGTGGGTGGACGGCTGGAGTAATACTGTTGAGGCACTGTTTTTTCTTTTGTAGAATCTAGTATTCCAAAATGCAAATGGCCACTGTGCGGTCAAGCGGCCGTTGCGTGTTCGAATTGCCTGATTTTGCGGGCGCGGCAGTCAGCATGATATTCAGCAAGCAAGAGCAACCGGCTCACACATTTCTGAAGTCGTGTTTGCGTGTTTTAAACGGTGTGGAAACGAGAATGTTTGGGCGGTAACGGTGCGAGCAGAAGGGGCCAAATGGCTAAATATCGACCGCTCCTGAACTTTGAAGTCGGTCTGTGCCGAAAAAAGTGAAAGTAGTCGAGCTGAGTGAAATCTCACCGTGAATGCTTCAATGCACGGAGGAAAGCACAGACAACTGTTTTAGTACTCTGATTCTAGCTGCTTCTAGCTGCATCCTCTCCAGAGGTGGTGAACCTGCCATTGATCTGCCATTGGCTGGTACAGCAATGGGTGCGAGGCAGCAGCGTGGACCGCTGAGAGCAAAGAAATCCGAGTTATTTTCCCTCCCAGAGGAATATCTTTGTACTCTTCTATTTTAATTAAGACCATTAAAAGGCATTATTCTACGAGGCGTCAGTGGGAGTTGGAGTATCAAAACGATAAGCTCAACTCTAAACGCCCACGCTGTTGGTTTCACGCGTACTCCCGAGCTTTCAACCAATCTGCCTCCGTTCTCATTCGCACTCCCACAGTATTTACATGACCAAAGGTTGTGCCCACATCCCACATGTCCCCTTATCTTCTCCCTTTTGTAAAGAAACAGTGCAGGACGTAATGAATTTGTTTGTGATGCACAATCGTGGACTGATGTTAAACGCACATTAAGCACGTCGACATGGCGGTTGTCTTTTTTCTCTCTCTAGTACTTCTCAGGGCTGCATGAAATATACAAAATGACTAAAACATGTTCTGTTAACGCGCAAGTCATCATATTTCATTACTAATTGGGCTTTCTCCCATCAATCTATTCAAGTGGGGACGCGACGGGCTTATAAAATGCTTGTTTTGCATCTATTTCGGCAACACTTTTGCCTCCGTTGCTTGAAAAATGTACGTGAACTCGGGTCTTTTTGTTCATGCTGAAGTTGAAGATCTAATATCCTTTCTATAGATATACAAAATGCTATATATATCATATAGAATGTATGTGTGAATCACTTGTAGCTAAGTGGATGATTTACATATGGATGCAGGCTCTTTGATGGAACAATGGCGTACAGTTGTACTGCGTGACGGGTTCGGCAGCTTCTGCTTCGATGTGGCTCAGAGCTATAAAAAATAGGCGAGAAGCTCCTCTTAACGTTCTTTAAACAGCTTAAACCACCTCCCTTGCCCCAGGCACTGAAAAAAAAAAAGTAGCTCCCCCAGAGAGACCGCCGGTTGACACTGCCAAGACAAAAGACAGGCGAGGTGTGAATGTGCGTCTCTGTTTTCCGCCCGCTCTAAACTGAACCTGACACGCCTGCACAGCACAGTTACCTCGAATGGGCCATTACTACAACGGCGGAACGGGTTTTTACTGCATGAATAATTTGGTACTGCTGATTAAACTAGTAAAAAGTAATGCCACACAAAAGGAAAATGAAGGAATAGGGATGAATGTGTATCTTGTGTGCTTTTTATCACATTGCAGAAGCTTTGGGACAACTCTTGGTAAACACACTGTTTCATACCGATTCCGTTATCTGACGACCGAAACACAAGAATATGTTAATTGGAGCCGCTACATAGATTATTTAGTCTGCATGGGTGTCTACAGAGAGCAGGAGGGGACTAAGCGGAGGTCTACCAGGCTGAGTAACAGGTGGCTGTGTGGCAGCGAATAGTTAATAACACAACTTCCTCTTATCTTCTGCGTCAGTAGACATTTAAAATGACCTGTGAACGTGCGAGCTGGCAGCCACCCTGCGGCTCAAGGTGCGGCGCGTCGCCGCGTGGCAGTCTGCCACTGTACCCGCCGTCCTTTTTACTTGACAACTTGGCCTCGCCGTCCTACGTCAGCTCCTAACTCTGCACGCCGCAGTGCCCCGCTCCTACATTAGCACCCACTGTTTGCCAGAGTGCCCATTTTGTGTAATTATACGAACTACAGCAAGCTAATGGCCCTGACTGAGCCGTGCCTAGGCCCATTACACCTCGGGGTGCTGCAAAACACCATTACAGCCATACGGCAGCCCGCCGTGTTTGTGCGCGCGTAGGTGACGGCCCGCGTGCGCGAGGCAGCCTCATCGCCAATGCGCGCGCTCGTGTGGATGTGTCGGTTGAAGGCGGTGTTGGGGAGCCGTAGTTGACGCCGCAGGAATGGCGGCGAAGCACCTCTCAGGACTTTGGTCAGACATTGTACTCACTTCACTTAGCACCATCTCACTCTGCCAGCAAATAGGCTATTTGGTTCACAGGAAGGGTGGGCTTTAATTGTGTGTTTTATCTATATCTGTGTGTGTGTGTGTGGGTGTTCAGCAGAACTGCCGACGGGCCACTGCGTTAATGGTACTTGGAGTAACATTTCTCTCAGACTCCATTTAAAGCTTCAGCTCTTGTAACTAATGGTAGTCTGTAACTCAAATTGCGTGCACTACACTCTCTCATCCGACCCAGTGCTGCGCAAATGAACCGGGGCAGAGGGCGTTTCAGACTGCGTATCAGACTGCGTTTCAGACTGCGTTTCAGACTGCGTTTCAGACTGCGTTTCAGACTGCGTTTCAGACTGCGTATCAGACTGCGTTTCAGACTGCGTATCAGACTGCGTATCAGACTGCGTTTCAGACTGCGTATCAGACTGCGTATCAGACTGCGTATCAGACTGCGTTTCAGACTGCGTTTCAGACTGCGTTTCAGACTGCGTATCAGACTGCGTATCAGACTGCGTTTCAGACTGCGTATCGGACTGCGTATCGGACTGCGTATCGGACTGCGTATCGGACTGCGTTTCGGACTGCGTTTCGGACTGCGTATCGGACTGCGTATCGGACTGCGTTTCAGACTGCGTTTCAGACTGCGTTTCAGACTGCGTATCAGACTGCGTATCAGACTGCGTTTCAGACTGCGAATCAGACTGCGTTTCAGACTGCGTATCAGACTGCGTTTCAGACTGCGTATCAGACTGCGTATCAGACTGCGTATCAGACTGCGTATCAGACTGCGTATCAGACTGCGTTTCAGACTGCGTATCAGACTGCGTATCAGACTGCGTTTCAGACTGCGTTTCAGACTGCGTATCAGACTGCGTTTCAGACTGCGTATCAGACTGCGTATCAGACTGCGTATCAGACTGCGTATCAGACTGCGTATCAGACTGCGTTTCAGACTGCGTATCAGACTGCGTATCAGACTGCGTTTCAGACTGCGTATCAGACTGCGTTTCAGACTGCGTATCAGACTGCGTATCAGACTGCGTTTCAGACTGCGTATCAGACTGCGTATCAGACTGCGTTTCAGACTGCGTATCAGACTGCGTTTCAGACTGCGTTTCAGACTGCGTTTCAGACTGCGGCGTCCTCGTGTCCGTCGGCTCTGCTCTGCCTCCGGGTTATTGCGCGGCTTTCTGCTTTACTTTCTCCGCTCCCACGCCACGTTCCCACAGAGTGAATCAGCAGCTTCTTCTCATTAACCGAGGCGGAGGGTTTGCCACCGAACATGTTGCGGCTTCACGAATGTGAAGCGGAGATGAGGACGGAGCGTATGAACTCAGCCCACCACCGGTCAGATGGAGGTTAAAACAGTGACTATACACACGGCAAGTGCATTTCAGTCGACAGCTGTCTCTTGTGTATTCATTACGTTTTTTTCTTTTCTTTTTTTTTTGAAGAAAGAGCATTAGCACGGACTGTATTGACGATCTGCTTTCCCCTCACTATCAATAGCCATGAACCACTTTCAGCCTTGCCAAGCTTAGGAGATGGAGAGCTAATTGCCTTCCTGTTGTAGCCTACTGTACACAGTAATGGTGGATCAATGTGTTTGTTAGTTCTGTGCGATAAATGGGTATTCATGCCCGAATAACCACAAGCTACACACACACACACCTATACTGCACATACACGCACATCTCCGTCTCCTTCTTCTGTCGCACCTGTACCTTCAATTAACTATCATCTCTTTCTCTCTTTGATTTATTCCTAATACCCAGAGACACACACACACACACACACACTCCGTTACTACTCGCAAACCATACATCGACTTTAATGCATTGCATACACGCAATCGCACACTCGCGCGCACACACACACTCATTCATGCGAACACTCGTGGCCTCTCAGCGTGGAGTGTTGCCACCTGTTGCCACACCCCGACAGCGAGATGTATGCAATTAAACCGTGTTAAAGTCATTAGCCCAACAGACGTGATAGCCAGCAGATGGTTGCCGCGCGAAAAATACGCTCCTAATGAAGCTCCTCAGTCACTGAGGGTGTGTGCGCTTGTGCGGCGGACGAGTGCGTACTTGATGTGCGTTTGTTTGTTCAGGTGCGTTGCCCAGCGGCTGAAGCACTCGAAGCGGGACTTGATTAGACTCCCGTGGTGGTTGGTCCTTCGTCTGTGGCAAAGAAATGAGTGCCTGTTGTTGATTTGTGGAAATCAACAGAAAAGGATGGGGGGGGGGGGGGGTTCTTCTTGCTCTTATACAGATGACACATAGTAATGCAAATCAGAAGATATCTACCTTTTTCTTAATTTTAGCAGTACTTAACTTTGATTTCAGCGAGACTTTAAGTGAATTACAATACTGTTGCGGTCTAACATTGTAAAAGCCGACGCTTCCCATCCCTCGATTCAAAGGTTTGCTTTAAAACAACATCAACAGCATCTTAATTGTCTCGTTCGGCTATTAAATCTCCGCAGAATTCCAGCCTTCACAATGAATTTGAACTCTTTTAGTGTGGCGATGCTCCTCGGCATATATTATTCTCACTCCTCATGTCATGTGTGTCCAGGATGCAGCGTTGTTATTCCATAGGGAAACTTTCTGGAGGTTTTTTTCGCCCCTGAAGAGCCTGCGGCACTGAAGTACAGTAAGGGAGGTACACGGTGTCTAGCCCCGGGCATCCAGGACCCACCGGGGGCGATGCACAGAACACTTCCCATAACGCATCACATACTGTAAACTCCACACGGACCGCGCTCTTTAAGTGGAACTGACGCTTATAGGAGCAGCATTCTTCTTCTTTTGAACTCTGCTCCCTCTTTGTTCTCTTTCAATGAAATAATTGTTATCTGTATTCAGCTCAGTGTGCCTGACAGATGTTCAGCGGGGGCCCTTTTTTTTGTTTTAGTTCTTTTCTCGAGCATCTGATTGTCGTCACGTGGAGCCGACATCACACACTCGTAAATACGCAACACGTGAACCCACCCGTGTTGACACGCAGTCCTTTAGCTGTGAGCAGCATTGTTGCATTTCCATTGCGTGTGTGTGTGTGTGTGAATGGGAGAGAGAGCGTGAGTGATGAAAGGGAGGGTGGGTGGGTGGGTTGGGTGGGTGGGGGGGCCCGATAGTGATACTCTATTGAATACAGATGAGAGGAAGCAGAGCTGAATTCTGATCAGGCTGCCTCCTCTCTTTCCTCCGCTCTCCATCCCTCACAGCGGAGGGAAAAAAAAAAAAACCTACTTCAGAGAAGTGTGTCTTTCTGAACCAAAAGGGGGGGATGTTATAAGTCCAGCCCTTTCAAAGTCAAGGTCCGGCTCTCCTTCTCTAAGGGGCATCTATTACAGCGTGCAGAATTAACAAGCAGATGGATTTTGATGGTGGTGATGAGGAGCGGTAGAGGGAATCTGAACTGTTTTAAGTTTGCGCAGCGCTCGCTCACCGCCCGTGACTTGTCAGCCAACAAAATAATCACGAGTTACTCTTTCACTGAAGACAAAGGACACAATGTCAACACCAAGTATGTGTCAAAACGGCAGATCCACCTTCTCAGTTCTCCAGAGTGCAGAGATGAAATGCGCCTAATCTGAAGAACGAATCCGGCCAGGTCGGCAGAATTGAGCTTAATTCGTTGAAGAAAACTTGTACGGATGTAAAGTTTTCTGTCGTTTGACTTTCGCAGCAGTCTGATAAAGACGAGGGTGGAATATGTATCGGAATTGACTTTGATGCTCTGACACCGAGGGAAGGAAGATCCTTTTCACATTCACATACGTCAACCAGTGCTGAAATACTTCTTTTTTCTTTTTTTGTGTAACGGGGGTCCTCTCGGACGGTGGCGAGCGGCTCTGGAGTCGGATGAGTGCCGACACCAGAAGACCCAACGCGACTTGAACTTTCGATGTGATTATCAGCACCGTGATTGGTTGTAAACCCTGTTGTCACGGCAATGATTTCAGCCATGATGATGAAAGCTCCCGGTACACTGATCCGTAGCACACACACACACACACACACTCAGAATCAGTCTGTCTCCCAGCTAACCAGTCCCATTCCCCTTTGAGAGAGAGGCATTCGATGGTGAGATTAAACTTGCGTGTGTGTGTGTGTTGTCTGTCTTCTTACTAACATAGTAATGTACAGAACAAGAATCTGGGGAAAGGCTTGAGCTCCACTGAATTGTACTTGACACTTTGTTCTGTCTTTCCTGATTCCTTGTTTTTCCCCTTCCCCGCCTCTTTATCGTCTCTCTCTTTCTCTCACAGCTGTTATTAAACCACTTTGACTGAGTTAATAACATCTGTGTCACACTCTCGCACCCAGGAAGAGGCAGAAAGCAAGTGGAACTGTGCTTGTCTGCCACACTAGCATTACCCCCGAAGGGTGTACTTTGTGGGATCCCAAATCCGACTGCAGCTTGTAATAATACCGTAGATGCATTCCGGTAGTTGAGCATATTTTTGGGCTCTGTAGTTGTCAAATAAAGCTATTTTTGGGGGCCCCATTCAGAGAGCGATTCAGTGGGGAAAACACAGTTTCAAATCTCACTCCATTAGTTTCTCTATTTATGTTTTGGTCGTTTGATCATCAAACGTAAGAAGATAGTGGGGAAAATGGCCGTCGCAATTCACCAGAACCCGTGGTGACATCTTCAGCCGTCTTGTTTTGACTGCCCAACAATCCAAAACCCAAAGATATTCCATCTACAGTGAGATGAAACAAAAAACAACATCACATAAGAGAGAAGCTGGAATCAGAGAATGTTTGGCAATCCTGTTTAAAATAAAGTCTCACACGATGAATAGATTATTACAATAATCGACTTCGCTCTAATTGTCATTTTGTTCTTCTTCCCCCAACAGGGTCTGATGATCCTCCTGCAGAACCTTCCCACAATGCACTGGGGCAACGAGGAAGTGAGCGTACTACTGGCTGAAGCCTACAGGTTGAAGTTTGCCTTCGCGGACGCGCCCAACCACTACAAGAGATGATGAAGCGTGGCTCTCTGCAGCTGCTGCTCTTCCTCCTCCTCTTGTCCCTCCTCTCCTGCCCCCTGCAGTCGTCTGCTGAACTGCGAGGCCTCTCTTCCTACAGGGAAGGACCTCCCCTTTTTTTTTTTCTTAACCTCCCTTTCCCACGTTGCGCAGTGGGCCTTTCAGCTACTCAGAGATTTGAATCAGCCAATGAGCGGGAGGACGTGCGGCGTAGCATTTTAACATGACGACGTGGAGCCTTTTCTTTTTTTTAATTATTTTTCTCTCTGATGTGCACTCCTTCAGTCCCGGGGGGCAGAACCCTCTCCAGCACTGACGACCACGACTTCCTTTTTTTTTTAAATTTGGTCCGCTCAAGCTGACTCCTCAGAGTACGAGCTCAGGCCTGACGCAGCACCGTGAGCTCAGCACCGCCGGGAGTTTAGTCCAGTACCATGGCAATACATTGTGTTTTGTTTCCCGAGGCCAAAGTGTGACCTTTATTTTTATTTTATTTTTTTGCAAAGACAAAGAAAGCTTGCCAAAGGTTACTGCACTAGATGGTTTACATATCTGAGCCCACTCTCCTGGTCACAACACCACCTGGAGGAACATGACCTCTCCTGATTTTCTTCTTCCCCTCCTCCTGCTGTGTGACAGGAGCGACACAGTTTGTTGACAAACTACCACACTAGGACTTTACACAGAGAGAGAGAGAGTCAGTCTGTGAGGGGAAACATCACTCCCTCCTTCTACAAACCACCAACTCAACCGGCCCGGCGCTGCGACAGCACGCTGTAAGACGAGCCGTGGTGAGAGGAGGAGAAGCTACTTATATCCCCGCTCAACATGCTTATAATGTCTTATAACTACCCCTCCTCCCGAACCCAGGACTACCTCAGAACACATTTGTTGGCAAATTGAGAAACGTGCACACACACCAGTACGGGGTCCCGTCACCCTCGCGGACGCTACATTTTGAATTTGCAAGAAGAAGAAAAAAAGTCCTTCTTGTTAACGTGGGTTGTTTTTGTAGTCAAGTTCCGAATGAACAATTTTGCCTTAATTAAGAAACATACTGTCTTTGTTTACTCTCCCCTCCTCTCCATCTGTCTTTTGGGCCGCGTCTTCAAGGGGTGCAGGAAAAAACCCGCAACCTTCCAACACGCGCGACGAGTCTTTGATATTTTGCTGAGTTTGTTTCAGGAGTCGCTCCATCGGAGAGGTTTGGGGGATTCCAACAGCAAGCCCAAATGCAATGTGTGAAGTGCATCAGTTACAGAATGAGTCCAAACACAACACTTTCATTGCACAGCCTCCAAAAAGTAGTTCCAATTTAAAAAAAACACACAACTGTAATCTTTAACCCAAAATGTGGCAAGAGAACACCGCTGAGCCCGATACATCATGTAGCTGAGTGTCGCCATTGCCTTTTTTTGCCCTCCAACTGGCAAAATTAGTTCTATTTTTTAATTTTCAAAATTCCAATTTTCTTTGCTGTTAATATAACTAATTGGAGTCAGTGGCAGAGACATGACTCAACAGATAACAGTTATTAAACCCTTCAATGTAAACTACTTCTGCGTATAGCGAGCTGCACTGAACCAGAACCTTCTTGCACCCCCACCACACACACACACACACACACACACACACACACAGTCTCGCCGTTTTTTGCAATACCTGTCCCTGCTGCTCCGTTCATATAGAGCAGCTTACCCAAAGTCGGTAGCATCATATTGGTGTAATCTTGGGAGGAAGGTGTGGGGGGATGGTGTGTGTGTCGGGGGGGGGGGGTTGTGAATCAGACATCTCATGACATAACACAGAGCTGTCGCGTCTCCGCCAGGATCCATTATTGTCACCGCGGTGTGTGAAGGGGAGATGGCAGGAGAGAGGGGACGGGGGGGCTCTGTATCTTTTTGGAGTTTCAGCGTTTTTTTCTGTGAGAGCTGTCAGTCTGATCACACTTGGGATACAATTTTATTATTATTTTTTGTTTTTTTTTACCCAATCTGCACCGGTTTCACCAGCCCCTCATCTCCCATGCTCTCTGACATATCGCTGTCTCTCTCTCTATCTCTCCCTATCTCTCTCTTTTTGTATGAGATGTATTCTTTCAATCAGTTTTAAAAGATTTGTCTTTTTCTGGTTTCCTTGGTTTTTATTTTTTTTTTACGCTGTTTACATGACGAGCCTATTAAGTTGTGCCTAACTGGAGACTTCGAGCGAGCGTCTTAGTTATATTCTTGATCTCAAATGAACTCGGGAGGATTTACATTTATTTGGAAGCAATATTATGACATCCCCCCCCCCCCCCCCCCCCAATGAACAGCAGGCCTGTCAACCTTTGGATTCCTCCACTTGTTGCAGCAGTGTGCATCGGGCTGTAGTGAGTTTTTTGTTTTTGTCTTTCCAAACAAAAAGTTAGTCATTGGCTAACTCCATTAGTTTGTGCGGTTACAGGTTATGTACATACAGAAAGAGCTACGCCTTTGCGTGTGTTTGTGTGTGAGTCGAGGGCCAGCAGTGTAGGCTTAACCCCCCCCCCCCTCGTCTTAGAGAGTGATAGTGCAGTAATTCCCCCTTAACAAGACGGAGCTGCCTACTTTGTGAAAAAAGATGGTTTAATAAACAAGCACACATTCACACGATGCTGCCGATCTCAAATTAGCTGGCCCTTAACCCACTGTCCTCACACACACACACACACACACATCTCCATGGTGATGAAGGCCTGGGTGGTATCTGGCTGGAGCACACACACACAGGCAAACATTCTTTGGAGCATCTACAGGAGGGTATCGTCAAGCAACATTTTCAGCTGCTTTCATTTCTTCAGTTTTTTATTTTTAACTCTTTTTTTCTCTTCTCACTCGTCTTCTCCAGACATGAAAAATATGTTTATGACAACCAAACTGAAAAAGAAAAAAATCCCTCCCCCCATGTCTCTTGCCTCTTGAGTACCCAGAAAACAAAATCTAATAATACTTGAGCGCGTGGGCGACCGGAGTCGTGGTTCTCCAATTAAAAAATGTGTACAGAGAAGATTTTGAAACAAAAATCTGTAAATAGAAAAAGTGTAAATAAATCCTATATATGACAAAATTGCTTTGACTGAGGCGTCATGCTGTCTACGTGATTTCTTGGTGTGTGTGTTTCGAGGTGTGATATATTTCAATGCTCCCAGAATGCCGTTCTTTAATACGCTGAAAATGAAGAAACAATGCAGACGCGTGTCTGCGCATGCATTAGCCGGGCCGCGGCTAAAAGCTCCGCTCATGTTCCACATGTAGCTAATTGTGTCCGTTGTATTCACACACACACACACACACACACACCATTCCCATACACACGGTGTAACAGGTAAACGCTTCTGGCCTGAACCCCCTGGAGGAAATAGCACTAGCTTGCTTAATGAGATCCCCCTCTCCCTCGCTCTCTCCCCCTCTCTCTCTCTCTCTCTCTCTCTCTCTCTCTCTCCCCCTCTCCCTCGCTCTCTCCCCCTCTCTCTCTCTCCCTCTCTCTCTCCCCCTCTCTCTCTCTCTCTCCCCCTCTCTCTCTCTCTCTCTCTCTCTCTCTCTCCCTCTCTCTCTCTCTCCCCCTCTCCCTCGCTCTCTCCCCCTTTCTCTCTCTCTCTCTCCCCTCTCTCTCTCAGTGCATGTGTGATTCGAGAGAGAGACAAAAACCAGAGCCAGGCTGCATTCACTTGCAAATGACAGTACATACCTGTGTGTGAGTGTGTGTGTGTGTGTGTGCGCGTGTGTGTGTGCACATGCAGCAACCCACAGGAGAAGCTGCTGCTCTCGTTCGGCTGACTGATGTTTACACAGGCAGCCAATTATGGAGTGCCGGTCACTGAGGACTCCAGTCACTTTGAGGGAAATTAAAACTACATTAAAGCCAACAATGGTCGCAGGAAGGCTCGCGCATGTGTGTGCACGCACACACGCACACACACAGACACACACTAATGTGTGAAGAAAGATGAAAGTTGCCACAAAAGACCAGCTGGAGCAAAAAAAAAGATATCGTGCAAATATTAGAAAAATCAGCTGTTTTCCTCTGCATGCTATTGAAGCTGTTTATTTGTACGTCTCTGTTATCGTATCATCTGTTTCACCTCCCAGTGCCCTCCTAAGTCCCCCAATGCGCGGGCCTGTAAACCACCACATGCCAGCGTGAGTCCTTCTCGTCGAGGGCTCACGCACTGGCGGATCATTCTGGGATCACTATACGGCACAAATGTGGAGGCAGACGTCGCGGCACTTTTGTGGATTTTCAAGCCCGCATCCCCGAAATCAATTTCCTGATTCAATTTCTGAAGAGTTGGAGCTGCACGGGGCGACGGCGTTATTGTCACAGTGAAGGGTAACACGCAGATTGAGGATGTCTCCGGAGAGGATTTCAGATGCACCGCGGAGGCGCTGGCAACTGTGATGCAAATACAAGTTTCAATTTCAAGTTTGTGCCGAGGCAACGGAGGGGAGCACGCGCGCCGGAGCGGCGAATGGAAAATGACTCCTGGCTGCTTATTTCATGTTTTTACAGTTGGCACAAAATATATCCACATCCGCTCCAATGCCGTCTTTACACCGGTTCCATCTCCTTCCAGTCATTCTGCACCTTTTTCTCAAGGTGTAGTAATGTGTTGCGTCGCCATTATATCCACAGAAGTGCGTCCGCCTGTGAGTGCGTCTGTTAGAAAACTCCAGCTCCCCACTGCTTCGTCTGGGTCGGCCCCGAGAGGCGCCAAAGTCCTCGGGTCAACGCACATGTAGGGTCGCTGCCGGAAGATTTTATCTAGACAGAGACGCATGCTTCCACTCTGTCGGAGGAGTGATGGAAATTGAATGGATTCTTTTGGCAGCCAAAATATTTGTTATTTTTTCAATTTGTGTCGGGCCTTGTTGGATGCAGAGGAGAGCACATACTCCCGCCCTTAGATATGCTGTTATAGGCCTAGACTGCCAGAGGACTTCCTCGGATACACTGAGCTCCTCTCTCCTCTTCTCTCCTCTCCTTCTGTATGAATTATTGTCCCATTAACGCACATTAACTTTGAGTCTTCCCCGGAGTCTTTCTGCTTTCTCTCCTCGCAGGTTTCCGTGGATGGTGGTTATTTCTGGACCCTGGTCTTGCCTCCTGCCGTGGTCCTGCCTGACACACACTGCTACTATCATGATTAGTAGCAGTCGCATCGTTTGCTGACAGCTGATGTCCAGCAGAGAGATTATCGTGGTCGCCGTGTGTTTTTGGTTTACCCAACGTGTGCTGTTGGTTACTCTGGCATGTCAAAATGCCACCATGTGGAGTTCATGGCAGGAACCAACACATTCTCAAAAACCAGCGTGAAAAAGCGCAGTAGACTCTTCTCACTGGACTTGGAGTAAGAAAACCATGTTGATGAGACACTTGGCTGCTGCTTGTCAACAAGATGACGTCACCACGTGCCCGAAAATGATAACTGGATTCACGGTGTTTTAATACTTTAAGAGGCGTGTTCTATTTGAGTCCGTTGGTACAATAGTAAAAGTAGCTTTGTAATACTGGGACTCTGACACTTGGCTGCTGAAGTTCCCGGGAGATTAAACTGGAGGGCTATTTCAAGAACGCACTCCATCTGAACTCCTGCAACAAAGAGCTGATCTGTCCTTTAATTTCTTCCGTCACATTTTCAAATCGGAGCGTCGGAAGACTCGAATCAAGAACTATGTGCGGACGATTATGGAGCTGAGCGGCTATGAACTTGGACATGGCATCTGTTTTCAGTGGGTGAGAGCTGCTCACTGTCAGTCACTAGGATTTACACAGGAAGTGAATATTTACACTTCACACAATAAGAGCATGACTTAGAGGCTCGGGAGGCCTGTGAGGAATACATTAACCAAATAAACTTTGACTCTTTACCCGTCACATCGAGATGAACCATCAGAGCCACTGTACGTCTCCTCATCGACACCGACGGCGTCGTGTTGACCGAGCGCGACGAGACTTTTTTAATACGCGTGTCACTCTGAATCCGTTCAGACATTAGCGCTGCATCGGCTCAGCATGCAGGCGCAAGCGCACATCCCCCTGGTACATTACTTTGTAACGTGATCAGGGTAATTATGCTCTTCACATCACAAGAGGATAAAGTGACTGCTGTAAAAGACGTGGTGGAGTTATGTCATGCTGAGCGGAGAATTCAGTCACATTCCCTTTGTGTGTGTGTGTGTATCACGCTTCTCTGTGCTTTGTTTACGTAGCTAGTTCGATATGCTAGCGCGTGTGAGTCCCAGTGAGCGTGCCCCAGTGTTGCCAACTCGGCGACTTTCTCACTAAATCTGGCGACTTTCCAAACCCTCATGGCGACTTTTTTTTTTGTCAAAAGCTACTAGCGACAAATCGAGCTACTTGTTCCCGCCTCTCTCCTACAGCGCTCATTACAATTATGCAAATTAGGCGATGACGTCATTTAGCGACTTCTAGGACAGCCAATAGCTACTTTCCTAACTGAGGAGTTGGCAACACTTGCGTGCCCCACTGGCTGGCTAATGGCCGCCACTCTGCGCTGCACTCATACGGCGCTTACCGCTGACAACAGCATCCCGACTCGTTGTCTGCACCGTTAGCTGCTAGCCACCGACTCGGTTGTCGTCGTGTTTAAGAGCTGTGTGGCGGCAACAACAAAACAATGCTGTGAATATGGAATTCAGCACAGTTGAGCGCTGCGTTGTGCTTTGATTCGTCAGTCTTGTTTGATAGTGCCGTGCTTCTCTTAGCGAACACAAATCGCTGCATTTCCAGTTGCCATGCTCCAGAGTCCACTGCACAGACCTGGGTACCAATTTGTAATTGATTCTAAATTGCCAGAACTGGTGTGAAAGTGTTCACGAGTGCCATCCAAGAGGTGACTATTTGTCTATTTACACCAATACAGATGTTCACTTCAGTCTTGATAAATCATTTGTATCCTCTGTTACAACCCCAGGAAGCTGCACCGTGGATTACTTGTCGGCTACAGTTGATCAGTTGACAGTTGACAGTCTCAGAGGCTTTAGGTCTGTGATGCATGCGTGTGTGTGTGCGTGTGTGTGTTTTTCTTCTTTTTTTTCAGAAAACTCAGCAAGCAGTAAACTGACTGATGCTGTGTCGCACCTTGACACCTCTGGAAGCTGGAGAGAAAAAAGGTCGAACCCACACTGCCAACATGCTGAGGCGTGCCACACCACGCCTCAGCAATCTGCGGCCGTCTAACGCGCCTCTTTCAGGCTGCAAATGTATTTCACAGAGGAGACTGACAGCAAAGGAGACCGAGAGGTTTTACAGCTGAACCGAGGTGTCTGGTCTCATTTGTTGAATACGGATTATGCTGCATCACCTTCCAAAAAATGAGTCTCAGCGTTTTAGTGCAATTGTAGATATAACAAAAATAATAACGCAGCCAGGGGAGTAGTGCTATTATGGTAAGGATGGCCTCTGGGGGAAGCCACGGTTCTGACAGATGCATATACGCGGTTCTTTTATTAACACATATAAATATTAATATTGTAGAAGTTACAGGGAAGTAGAGACAAACAACTTCTGTCATTGACGACATGAAGGTGTGTGTCTTTTTGTTGCAGCACAGCCAGCACAACAAAGACCTGCGTTGAGAGGAAGTTACTGTGGAAAACACACTGCGTTTCCATAGTTTCACACTGGCGCCGTGGGGCCGTGTCAATGTTAAGGGGGGTGGGAGAAAACAGAGAAAAGGGGCATTAACATCACTGCTTGTGTTGAACTATGTGGTGAAATTTAGTTCTTGTGGTTTGCTGTCGAGAGGGAAGGTCTGTAATGAGCTGCTCCTGCGACCCGGCCTCGTATAAGATGAGGAGGATGGGCAGACACAGAGCCGGTATCTTAGAGTGTTACCTGTTTTCAATGAGAACTCAACACACAGGTTTGTAATCTTCCCAAAATAGATACAGCTTTTTTTCTTTCTTTTTTTTTTGCAATGAAGCCTTTCCATCGGATAAGCCAGCGGGATTTACAGCACCTACAGTCGAAGTCGCTCTCATCCCTGCAGTGCTGCGGTGGCTGTTTTTTTTGGAGGTGATTGGGTAAGAGTGGCTTCGAGCAGGAATACCTAGGCCCACATCAATTTAAAAACTGCAATATGAATGTCTATGAATATGAGAGGGTCTTAACCCTCTCACGCTGTGGTTTCTGTGTGTGTGTGGTGTGCATGTGTGTGAATGTGTGCACACCCTCTATCACAGACCACCGAGCTGCTGTGTTAGCGGAAATAGCAGCCGACCCCGCCGGCCTAAGCCTAAGTGACTCTGTGGCGATAAAGACAGAGTGGTTAGCAACGACACACTACGATATGTAGTTAACTGCGGTGTGTGTGTGTGTGTGTGTGTGCTTCTGTTACGCCTGCTCTTCAGCTGAAATAATTCAAACCTGGACAGTAGATTCAGTAACACACACACACACGAATGGGAAATACTGTTATTGGTCTTTGTTGAATTAGATTTAGGTTAAACTGATAAATTAAAGGATGTTCAGAGATGGAAATTTATTTGAAAAACAGTCCGCCGTGCTGCATCGCCTTCAGCACCACAAAACCTCCCGCTGTGACTGTTTGTGTGTGTGTGTGTGTGTGTGTGTGTGTGTGGGGACACCTTGTTGTTCAGCAGGTATGTTTACATGCTCTTTCACGAGCTTTCTGGCCTGCAAAACTGACGTCAGTGCCGCGCTTCTGTTCGGTGGTGCGTTCAGGTGCAGGAGGAGACGCGTGTTGCTGTTTGTAAGTTAGAAGAAAGGAGTCTTTGGCTGGAGTGTGGTTGTTGTTCTGAGTCGGTGTCTCTTGTGTTGTGTTGTAGCATCGAACAAGATGTTTTCCTCATCAGAGTAGCTGCTGTTTAAACATCTGGACAAGGCATGAGACAATATGAAAATGAACTATAATGAACTAAAACGTGTGAAATGACTTTGCCTTACATTCTGGTAAGAAACTAATATTTGTGTTGCATCACACATAGGACACGTCCTTTTTTTGTGAAGATACTTTTTCGTGAAAAACAATGAGGGGAAAAAAACCATTCGTTCCTTCTGCATAAATGACGGATAGATTAAATGAATAAATAGTGACACTGTCTTAAAATCACTTCTCACCATGAAAGCAGGCGAGACAGCTTTTTTTCCAGTTACTCATGTGACAATATTCGTGATTATCCTGATAATGGAAATTCACCATCAAATTAGTGTTTCGTCTCATTGTACAGTGACCTGGCCTATTAGACTCCAAATGACGCTGCTGGTTGCCATCATCTCATCTCCATCTATTTAAGCGGCTTCCTCACCTTACTTCTTTCTCTGCCCTCTTTTTTTCTTCTTGTCCTCCTCCTCTTCTCTCTCTTTTGAACCACACAGCCGTTGCAGAGCTTGAAACTCAAGCTGGCTTTTCTCTCTTTTTTTTCCAGCAGTGTTGATTAATCTTTATTTGAATTACAGAACAGGCCTGCTTTTTTTTTTGGAGATCTTGGTTTTAGGGATTGGCAAGGATTTGTTCAGACCTACGTGACGGAGTGAGAGAAGAAGGCTCTATTTTGATGCTTCTTTGTTTCTATAGCACTCTGGCACTTTATATACATACACAAAGTCTCCGACATGTCTTTTAATCGTTGAAAAACTGAAATGTGTGCGCTACATCAAACACTGTTGTTTACCTTCCAGAATAACTGAATTGTGAGGTAGAAAATATGCGCGCTTTGCCATTTTCTTCTCTACTGTAAGTTGTGTCACTCAGCGCTGTCAGGACCATGGACAGCGCCGTTGACGGTGCATGTTTAATGGCGGCGCTGTCCAGCTTCTCCTGTTCTTTCCGTTCTGCTGACATTGCGTAAATGCAGCCACCGCTCCGACTTTTTCTTTAATCAGCAACCAAAAAGTGGACAACAATTCAGACTGTGAAAATGTCAGCGGAGGTCCGTCTGTAATTGCCTTCAGCATCCATACCTCTGGAGCCATATTTTCTGTTGCCCATCAGTTATTTCTTCAGTATGAAGGAAGATGCCCTGTGGCGCTGGCTCACTTTAAGTGAAAATGAAGAAAAAACGATATATATCTCCTATAAATGTAAAAAAGAGAAAACATGGATGAATATTGGTGACGATGTTTCATTACTGTTGCTTTTTAAACACTTGTCAATTTTGGACTACACCCCGGAGCGAAAGGAAATCTGTCCTCCAGCGCGTTGACGGGTGTATCGCTTTAACAGGCGCGGGAGTGCATTCACTTCAATGCACAGCCACACTCATTTGGATTGAGAAGGAGGCTGCAATGTCAGAATAAATCCTCTGTGATACATTGTTGGTACAGTACGTCTCCTCCACTTTATTACGGTGGAACGAGCTTTGCTCAGAAAAGTCTGGCATCGGAGGCATAACACCTCAAGATTCGTTGCGAGAGCGAGGCAGCTGCTCCGACTGCTCTGTAGAGCAATTATTCTGGAGCTGCTGAGCTAATTGAAGTGATGCATCCACTTTGGCGCTTGATTTCTCAACAGATTGCTTACATTTCCAAATGGGCTCCTTTTCTGACAGCTCCACTGGGGCCGTGGCGGATTTTAGTTTCAAGGTATTACTGTTTGAGTCTGTTTTTATCAGTTTGCCCAAATTATGTTTGTTGATCTTCCCAGAGATGACTTTTTAGCTGGAGGCGTGGCTCTGGGGGGGGGGGGGGGGGGCAGTCCTGGTCCTGGTCCGTTGGTATGTTGTTCTACGCCTTTGGTTCAGACTGAAATATCTCAACAACTACTGGATGCATTACCCTACAATGTGACCAAGTTACATTCCCATCAGCCTCAGCTTTGCTCTGTGTTTTGTGCTAATTAGCAAATGTTTGCAGGCTAACATGCTGAGGATGGGAGATATGGAGGAAATACTTTGATATTGATATTGTAACTACATTGTCGGGTTGACTGTTAGGGCTTTTTGATATCGAGTCTCATGTCACAATATCAATATAAAATGGATGTATGGTCCACCTCCTCTCGTCCTATAAGAAGCACATGTTTATTTTTTTAAAAGATGAAGAAAGTTGAGCAGCAAAACTATGACTTTGCTCCCCATAATTGCATAACGCGGATGCATTTGCTCCATTTCGCAGGCGCTTATGATTGTGAGCATGTTAGCGCGTCGACGTTAGCATTTAGCTCGAAGCATCGCTGTGCCTAAGCACAGCCTCACACGGCTGTAGACTTCGTGTCGTTTCTCAGTTATTCTTTTTGTTCTCACCCACTTTTGTTTTCCAGCCTTTTACAGTCTTCCCCCCTTTTCTGAAGTTCAACGCAGACCAGATATCAGCAGTAGCACGGTGGCACTGAAACACCTTCGTACTTGTACATTTACTCCGTCTTTCCAGGTACATTTCCCGCCAGACCATTAACAAGCAGATGCTTAAGTTGGAAGCCAACTGTGCGCGCATTGTCTTGAAGCAGAGAGCCTTGTTAGCTGTGACAAAGGAGCACTAATTCAAACGTGCGCTTCTATGTTTCAATAATGTTGTTTTTTTTGGTTTTTAATGAAATGGAATGCTGCTTTCATACAACGACTTGATTGCTTTCTCGAGCGTAAACGCCTGGTGTTTGAACGCCGTCATCTCTGACTAATTAGAGAGGACTAATGTGTTTTTTTACATCTCTCTCTCTCTCCGGAAGCCTCTCTGCTTGGCGCACCACTTCTAAATGAAAACAAGTATGGAGTTGTTGAGGTCACGTCTCGCTCCCGACCGGCTGTGAGCGGAGACGCTGGGCAGCAGCAGCTGTTAAGAGTTACGTAAGAATAACCTGTAAAAGAAACACGCGATAATAAAGACGAGATGAGCCAAAGCACATTGTTGCCAGGAACGCTGCAGAGGCACTTGTCTGCATCCTTGTGGTGTACGGACCTCACATATGTTATAATACACCACCCACCAGTTCCACACACTTCACCTTCCTGCCACCGGCGCGGTCCACCTTCTCCAACAAGTGGGCATTCATAAGGCCCCGTGAACACAAGAGGAAAGGTTGCCATTGAGGAGGCTTGAGCCACTTCTAGCCTCTTCACCTGTCTGTCCCTGAGCAGTGGGTGAGGGTTTCTTCATTTGTCATTCACTTCACATTCAATCTTAGTAAATGTTATATTGTCATCGTCACCCCCTGGTCAGTGATTCTTTTGAATTTTGGTTTGATTATGGTTTTATGGCTTTTTCGATACTCTCCAGATTTTTTTTATAATGCCCATGAATTTATGTCCTTCCACTCACGGGGCATGTGCGATATTTAACATTTATTTTATTGTCTTCGGTGTACCACTGTGCTGTTCTTGTTGGCGCCGTATTTTGATCGCAGCTGTGCGGAGCACTATTCCCCGAGCCGAGACTCAACTTGGGAAGTGCATCTTTTCTTATTAAAACCATTATTTGGGGTTATGTTTATTCATTGTTTTGGACATCACTGTGTTGTGCGACTTCATGCGTTTTAGACCTTCACCAAGAACAAAGGCACATTTAGAACATCTTACCATTTATAATCTAAAATACCACAACAAACTCTTCATGCCGTGTTTTCTGTATAACACCACTGGTTATGTGGTCCCTACTGTACTCATTACCCCTCTTCACCGCTTTAGAAATGTCAGCAAGTGTAGTGCACTGATGAAAACTTTCTTTCCTTCTTTTTTCTTGTCTTTATCTGAGCAGCAGCGATGTCTGACAGTCTGGCTGTCTTGGCTTTGATGAGACTTGCTGGGTAATCCTCGGAGGGGTCCTCCCTTCATGTCAGGGTGCTGCAGGAGGGAGACGGTGAGAACATGGGCTGGTGTTGGCAAATGCAAAAAGATGGACATGGCATGAGACCAGACTTCAGATTTGCCCACTGGGGAGTCGTCTCACAAGCCACATGGAGGAGCGGTTTGCGCGCAGTTTATTTATTTATTTTTCGTTTTTTTTTGACAGGACAGAAAAATACACATTTTGCAACTTTTGCACATCAACCAAAGTAAAGATGAGAGAAGTGTCCATTTGTTTATGCAGGAGGCTTGAGTCCACCAGTTCAGTGGATGAGAGTTGATCAGATCCGGCAGCTGAGTGGGAAAAACTGCCAGTGCAGATTACAAGACTTGTGCCAGGATGTGCCATGTCTCAGAATTTTTTATTTCTGATGAGAGATAAAAAACCCGAACAAACCTTTCTTTTAGTGAGACGTTAGGGATTGCAATGGATTTTATTTTACTTCAGCATTATAAAGTGTAGTTCTTCCAAAACACAAAAGTCCTCTTGTCTCGCCACAAATTCCCACTTTCGCATTGTCTCACCTTCCACCAAGAACGTGACATTAATGTACCGATGTACCTGCACTAGAAATATTTCTTCTAAAACAGAAGAGAAAATTCTGAAGAAAAAAAGGATTCTGTCCAGAAAAACGATTGCAAATAAATAAATAAAAAGTTAAAACTGAATAAAATGGCATTAATAATGAAGTGTGTTTGTAATGTAACAAACTGGAACACCTTATGTAATATAGAACAGTACAAATGAGGCCGCATGGATGAACGCAAAGAGACACGTTGTTAGTAGCGGGAGTGAATCTGCTCCAGGATGAGAGGAACAGCCAACAGCAGAGTTGAAGGTCTATGAAGTCACGAGGAAGCAGTCTCCTCTGTTCTCGGTAGGGGGTCCCATCAATGCTGCATGCGGAATCACTTCGTTGGATTAACATTTCAGTGAGCTGTGTAAATTGTGGATGACTGGAGGGAGGAGGAGGTGGGAGCAGGGAGGAGATTGTGGGAGGGAAGAAAAAAAGACACAAATACAAAGTTGAGCGGCGAAGAGAAAGAAGGTAGTGAGAGACATCAGAAGGAATGCGGGGCTGGAAGAGACGATAACGTCGAGTGAGGACGGTGTTGGAGAAAGGTGGTTCAAAAGTAAGAGAGCGCAAAGGGTAACGAACACGATTTCACAGCACTTCCTCTGCGCAGGTGTGCAGCACTCAACCCACCAGATTACCTCGATTCATTTGTGCCGTGGATTTCCACACTCCAGAGGCCGATTTGTTCAGGTACCCCGCTGGGTTGCACCAGAGTTTGGGCAATCCATTTCCACATACCTAACAACTGTGACTTCATCCACTGCCTCGGTTTACCATTCACTCAAAAAAGGAACATTTTCTTTTGTTGAGATTTTTTTTTGTTTTTGTTTGCCTTGACTGTGTTTCCCTCATGATTTTTTGCGTCACATGTGCGGAGGTGTTGACGAAGAGCGTGCTTCGTGGTGCCATAGGATCATTTTTTGAGACCAGTGATGCAATAAGCCACGTTTATATGGAGCTCACATACAGCCATAAAAAAAAAAAAACATGAGTCAGGCATACATGACTTCACAGAGCATAGCAAACAACACGCCCAGCTCCAGAAAGGAAAGGAACTCAAGCAGATATACGAGAAGGGCAACCACATAGAAGTATAGAAGTATGAAGCATTGCCATGAATAGTGGTGTTTTTATTCACATGGGATTAATAATATTGGAGGAGCTGGAAAACTTCAAACCAGCTGTTGTAGTTTCTTGACAGACAGAAATGACATGTGGATGTCTTACAAACCTTGACATTGTTGGTGTAGTTTGGTCAGAGTCCATATCCAACACCACATCATTGTCAACAGATTCTGTTGCTAAATCCTGATCACTCTTCCCCAACAGAGTCCCATCCATTTAAAAACCAGTAAGAAGAACACAAAGGAAAAAAAAATACAGAAAATCGATCAGAAAAAAATAGACCTTGGCAGATAAATGTTCCGTTTGTGTCGGAGCCCTTTGCTTCCAGCAAGGCTTACAACATTTTCCGGGCCTTTTAACTGAAGCTCGAACAATCTATTACAGTACTTACAAAGGTTATTCTTTTTAGAAATTGTTCTCAACTGCAGAATTCGTGGTACTTTAGTTATTTTCATCAAAGTAGCCTTCTAGTCTCTTGACCTCTCTCTCTAAACTCCGGCGTGAGTGTGTCTGCGGCCGGGCTTCAGAGTGACTGCGGCCCCTCACTGAGAGGGGTTTAGGAGTGGAACATAACAGCAGCTTGACCCTCTGTCTGCTCCTCTTGTTGCCATTTTTTTTTTCTCTCTGCCAGGTTTTTCCGGCTCCCCGCCGAGTCCCCCTCCCCCGTCTCACCACTGCAATTGAAATGAGGTATTAAACTGTTATTCCGGCCTCGAACCCCGCTTTCTTGAATAAACCCGCCTCTCATGCGCTCACTCATCTCTTCCTTTCTGTTGTACTTGTGCTCCTGGCTGGCAGGACTCAAGCTGTGCTGCAGTGGCTTGCGTGCACCAATGTGAATGTGCGTGCGATACCTGTGGTTTAATGTGTTCCATTTATGGAAAAAGAAATGTATGGAGAAAGTACTGTGGGGGAGATATGAAATACCTTGAATATGAATATGAAATTCCAGTTGCCAAGGCAATGCAGTCAAGCTAGCACTTAATTCTTCAGCCCATTATCATGGAGATCGGCTGTGATGTTGGACAGAAGTGACATGTACAGGTATGAACCTGGTGTTTGCTGAGGCCTCGTTGCTGTCAGAGGGCTGCAGTGGACACAAGAACATTCCCGTGTATTTGTGTCCACTTGTTTTTTCTCTGCGACTAATTATTGATTACATTTATGCACACAGAGACACAATTATTCGCCTCTTTGGTCCAGACTGAAATGACTCAAGAAATATTTGATGTACTGCCTGCACGGACATGCATGGTTGCCAGAGGATGAGTCCTAATGACTCTGGTGATTCCTTGACTTTTCCTTGGATGAAAGTAAGAGCTCGGTGTCCCTTTCAGCTCTTTGTATCTTTCAGAAAGCCAGATATGATTCCATTAGTGTCTCCGTCTCAGCCGTACCTAACCTCTCTCCCCCCTTTCCTTTCCTCCCTTCCATCTCTCTGCACGTTGTCCTCTTTTCTGCCGAGCATCTGCACCGAAGCAACTTGGTCCACGGGGCGAGCTTGAAAAGGCATCTTGAGAAGGCTTGGCCTGGCAGCCCCCGGACTGAAAACAAATTAGGAGTTCACAACTTCAAACGGAGCCTCGCCGAGGCAACCCCTACACTCGTCTGCCAAGGGTTTGCATCGCTCGGCTCCACGACAGCCCGAGAGAAGACTTTGAGTAAGCACAAGCTCCATCTGAAGGCTTTTGGTGCTATTAAGAAGGGTGAGCATGGCCATATTTATAATCTCCCTTTCATTTGACTGTGGCTTTGCTGCCGTCTCAGACACTGTGCACTTAAAACCACAGCTAAGTCTGAGCTAAGTCTAAGATTGTGCGACACAACTGACAGCAAATTAAAGTTCTGTGACTTTTCTTTTTTTTCTTTTCTTTTTTTTAAAATCACACCGTTGTCCAATTTGTACAGCACAACAAATGAGCAGAAAAAGTTTGCCGACCGGTCTGGGCGTTAGATTCCGGAGCAGACGGAGCGAGACGCTCCAAGTTCCTTACACAAGTCTCTGCTGTATTCTGAAGCCAAGAGCTTCACCCACTGAAGATAATCTGCCTGAGAAATGTCAGCAATTACTCCCGTCAGCCGTCTTCCTATTCCTTTTGTTTACCTCGGAGACCGTACCTCGCTATCATTGATCAGCAGTGTGTGAAAGGTCACAGGATTGAAGACGACAGCAGGCCGCAGTAACCATGGAGACTCTCCCCGTCTCTCTGTGGCCGAGCACAGTTTCAGTCCGAGGGTGAAACTTTGAATGCTCGCTGCTTTGTTTTTGTTGCAGTACTGGTGAGAGCGAGTTCTAATCTCCTTCCTGTTGGTGACATGCGCCTTCGCCCCCGTCTTCAGTACAAAACGTCTGACGCAGGGCAAAAAGAAACACTCGAGACACATAACACGCAACCGGCTTCACCTCCCAAACCCCTACGCGCATCATTCAAGGAGTGATTTAAACCATTTGCGAACACTGATGTTTGTTCGGGAGATTATTCCGGTGTTCCTTCAGCTCTTTAGGGTTTGATAAGTGTACTCTCTACGGGACAGATGCTAGATACATTTGGCAGATAAGATGTATGGCACTCAAAACCACTGCGCTATGTTTAGAGACAGATAATGCAATATGAAGGGCAAACACTCCCAATATCATGCACTTAATTCGAGAGTTTTTAATAGCAGGAGGAGATTGATATGCCCCATTTATATACCTGTTATTTCAAGCATGCCATATCCGGATGGAATCCAGATGGAATACCAGATGGAATACACAATATAGGTCTGTCAGTCAGTTCACAAGGGCCAAGGGGCCCATAAAAGCACATCCTACTTCTTTTTTTTAAACCACTACTGTATTCTGTAAGGCAGGAAATATATTTAAAATATATTTTATCAAGGAGTGGGCTTTGCATTGCGTCTTATACCGTTGTCTCCTTCCTACCATGCTGTTGGTCTGGTACCCCTTGAAGGGTCCCCTGACCTTCATTTGGCTTTGTTGTTTTGACAGATTATGTTAATTTTGTCTTTTAAATTAATTTCTAAAACACACAGAAAAAGAATCAAGAAATGGCTGATTTTACAATTACTTGAATTACAAGTAATGCTTCTGACAGAGATCTGAGTGCCCCTTTGAATAAGTGCCGGATGGGATTTTCCAGGGATAGTTGGTTCCGCTGTGCAGACAGCCTACAAGGGCAAATCTGCAAATCTGGTGCCAAGCATGAAGGCAAGCAAAGCTTCTTTTATTCTTTGCAAATCATCTCTGTGCTCGTCTGTTTTCCGGCTCAAGCTACACTTGCACAGAAGCGAAGACATCTGGAGGATTTCCGGTGTGTTGACTGGATATTCAGCGGTTTTCTGTGACATTTTTCTTTCGGGGGTTTTGCGTGTTATTCACTTTTGCAGCGTTTCTGTATTTGCAGCGAGTTTGTTATTAATGTAAATATATGGGGTTTTTTTCTGAACAAAAATATCGTCCTCACTGTCACCGACTTGAAGATTAGCAGAACAGTTTGAAGCCGTTGTAAACGTCTCCTCCTTGCTGTCACACAAATATATATATTTAAAAATCGTGTTTATTGATTGCTACTGAACTGAGGTTGGTTTCCGTAGCGTCTGGTAGATTACTGCCGTGCACGGCCTCTTGTTTCTCAGTGGTTTACGAGTTAAAAAGGCCAGTAACACCGGGCTGGGTGTGCATGGTGATCCTGATGTGGGTGCTTTATGAATACACATGAGCACCTGAGACTGGCAGACAAATATCATCCTCTTATCTGGAGAGGCAGTCCCCCCCATCACATCATATTAAGCTGATATATGAAAAAAGCATCATAAACTCACTTTGAGTAGCTACAAAAGAACATATTTCATTATATGATGAGTCAAAGATAACGTTGGCTACACCACAAGGTATAGGAGCTGTAAATACAACAAAGCAAGATCATATGGTCAGTTACGACATGAATATGTGCAGAAATTATGTATTTTCAGCTCATTGTAAGTTACTAAACTGTTCCACGTTTGTCCAGACAGAGAAAGACACAATAGGAATATTGTTGTAATATTATAGAGGGCTTGAAATGATAAACTCTGCAACAATAGGCTTGTCCAGCCACTGACATCCATAGGGTGACCTGTCTTGCTGTCACTTTACAGGAAGAAAGCTGCTAATTTCAGTTTAATTACAGTGTGACATCAGCTGCCGTGATCACAGGGGACAGGCCCCGCAGAGCCCATTTCCACAGACAGACGTAGTTACACACGGGAGACGTAAAGGTGACGTGTGCAAAGCTGCAGCTTCTTCTTTTTTTTTTACGCCATACAATAAAACCGTCAAATGCGTCTGCTGTGAGATGGGATACAAACCCAATGTCACAGGTGATAAAGGTAAGATTTATTTTATTATTTTGAAGTACACCATCGTATCTGCCACACCCTTACTTTTTTATAAATGTCGCACTTTGTCCTTATGGGCATAATTCAAAAAGTGGCTTTCTAAGACGCAGCAAAATGCTGATTTCTTGGGTTATTTTTTTTATTCTGTTTCATTTGACTTGCTAGTAGAAGAGCCTTTTAGTTTCTTTGTGCAGGGAACCTTCTCATTTCCCAATATTAGATTATTTGATGTCGGTTTGGCTTGTTGTTCCGTGAACTTCTTCATTCCATGTGAGCAAAATCTTTGCTGAGTCAGTAATGTATGTAACCATGAAGTATCCAGCGCGAGCGAAAGAGACCAGCTCTTGGGGAGATAGGTCGAATATAAGACAGTATGACATAATCATAAGTGACTCAGATTTTCTAACCTGCCTGTACACGCACGGAAACTACAACTTGCTGTTTGTACACTTCAGCCTTTGCATAGGTCAGAGGAACGATAGTGCGGATAGACTTTTGACAGAGCCAGGCTTGTTTCTTTCCCAATGTTTGCAGTCCTTATGCTAAGCTAAGCTAACTGGCTGCTCACTGTAGCCTTATATTTAATGTAATATCTCATCTAAGTCTCAACAAAAAAGTGAATATTTGTATTTTCCTTCCATTCACGTTTATTTACTGTAATTCAGTTGCAAGTTAATCTGGCACTATAAAGGAGACACTTTGCCTGCTAATGCTGTGAAGTTAACGTTTTACTTTTTCCTACATTCTCTGCAGTTTCCTCTGCAAATGAAGACTTTGAGACCAATGACATATATCTCTGTGTGGTAATACAGTATGGAGGCCTCTGGCTAAGTTCAAGTCAAGCCATCAGACAAGTCGAAGCAAGACGCCGATGCTATAGTCCAACAATTTACTTGGAAAATAAAGCTTAATTTCATTCATCCATATCTTACAGTTTTTGTGCCCTGTGTGGTGTGCTCAACAAATGGTGGAACCATGTCCTCAATTCCAGATGTAATATTTGAAAACCGGTATTTTATACAAAATTAAAAGCGAGATGTAATTTCATTTTATGTTTTTCATTATTTCTACAATTCAACTTTTACATGTCAGCCATTCAAAGAGTGACCGGAGATGGCCTGTGCACCATTAAGCGTCATAAATCCAACCATTAGTAAAGCAACATGTCTGTTTTGGAGCAATTTGCAGCTTCTCATTGCTCCCTTTCATGCATAATGTAGTGGTTTTAGTCTGGGTGATCAGAGTAGAGACGAAGTGCGTGGGGAGATCTCGGCTCACGGCTCGTTATGCCACGCGTCCCAGTAGCTCATCAGCGAGCAGCCAAGTCAGCCATTAAGCGTAATATGTTGTGAAATATTGATTTGGTCCAAGGCCACTGCTGTGCCACATTAGAACTACATGTTTGTCATGAGAGGAAATCAGCTGCATTATGAACGCAGGATGTGAAGCACAGAGGGCATGTTGGAGTTGGAGTTAGAAAGGGTCACTGGTAATAGCATTGTTCCTGGAAGATGACAGGTGACTGGCAAGGTTCCTCATCATGGAGTTGTATTGACCTGAGACCAGAACTGCTCTGCTCTGCTTCCACTTGTTATTGCACGTGAGACGTTGTCGTTTTTAGCCATGCTAATGGTGGTCGACCACAACCAAGTAGTTGTTGACCACTTACAGACTGGTTAAGAGGAGTGAGGAGTGTCAATTAACAAAAAGCTTCCATGAATTGTGACTCATCGTGACCACGAGAGGTCCTTGAGCATACAGTCATGCATGGGCACATACAACAACACTTTACCTGCTTAGCATCAGCTTGTTAGCATTGTCACTGTGACCATATTAGCATGATACGAGTAGCATCTAGCTCAAAGAAATGATGCCTCACAGAGGCTTTGTTCATTGACCAATTTGTCGTCCATATCATTTGTAGTTGCATAAAGAAATCTAGACGGAATCTAAATCGATCTAGTTTCATTTCTCATATCAATTTGAGATTCTTTTGTAGCGCTTAACATGTGTAGCTTTTCACACACTTAAGTATTGATGGGCTCCGTGAAAAAAGTTCTCTCCCACACTAACCTCCCTCTACCTGGCCTGAGCTGCTTCCTGTGTGTGTGGAACCTCTGAATCTTTAGAGTAAGCCAGCTCACCTGAGGCAAACTGTTGGAAAAACTTCAATAATGTTTTGTTTGAAGCCACTGAAATCTAGGCAGCTGCTTTTATAAAGTCTGTGTCTTTGTGTGAACCTTTCTTCACACGAGCTCTCGCAGCTGTGTTTCTCATTAGGTATCTTAGCTGTCTTTCTTAGCGTTCGCTTGTGACCTGGCGTCAGGGGGCGACAGCAAATCTGTTGTGAACGTCAGTATTTACGTAGGCTGATTTTGCAACCGTGACGTCTTCCGAGATTAGGATAAAATGACCCTTGACAGAACGAATTGTCAAAGAAACGGGTCCAAACGATGTCCAGACTTCATGTAAATGATTCCGTTCCAACGCCTTTCTATGTGTTATCTGCAGGATATATTTTATTTAGACTCGAGTCCCCAGGTGAACCGAGTTCCACCCTGCTTCCACGCTTGAACGAGTTCACGGGATCCTGCTGTCAAAGATTTTGTGGAACCATTATCACTTCTCTCTCTTTTATGCCTATACACAGGTCCACACAGAGGATTCCTGGCACCAGACTCATTGTTTTCTGATAAAGGATTAATGTTCGCTGATGAACAACAAGTTTCCCTGCAAAAACAATTACCCCCCAAAGGGCTTTGTGTAAGTTGGCAACTCACAGCTGGTATTTCAGAGCGCTGCATTGATCAGGTTTGCTGCACTGCACTTGCCCTCAACATGTGTAACCACTGCAGCATTATGTAGGTCTCCCAAAGCTCCACCACCATCTCTCGTGATTCTTGTATCGCAAGTTCCAGTCTTAGACCTGGAGACTTAATCAAAGGAGCACCAATACAGGACATTAGCCCTACAGTATACTTTAGCTTGTGTATCGCATGAAAATATCGCTTTATACGGTAATTCTATTTATTTACTGCTGCTAGCCTCCAGCAGCGAAAATCAATGTTCTTTCAACTTTACGGGTAACCCCTGAAATAATAAAAGGCACAAGAACATTGTGTGCGTGTACTGCTAAGTGTGTGTCGTTTTGCATGTGTGTGTTTTGTGTATGTTTTTTTTTTATGGACACAAAGAGGCACAGGAGGAGTGATAAAAAGTGGGCATCTTACGATACAAACACATACCACAGTGAGGTGCTGGGTGACTCAACATGGTTTAGACTACACCTCACTGCAGGACGCATTACCACACACACACCACACACCACACACCACACAAGCACACCCGCAGCAGGTTCCAGCCGGATGTTCATTACTGCCGGTTGAAATGGAGCGCAGCACACATACACTGGGATTAAATGGGTAAATAGCTCCAATAGAGCAGTGTGAGCTGGTCACTTTGTCATCCGTCCGCGTTTGTGTAGATTTGGAAGGCGTACAGTCCACACATGTCGCGGTCTGGCTTCACTGTACACACGCACAAACCTCGCTCGCCCCTGTATGTCAAAGCCGATGGTTTGATATCTATATCCACAGTGCCACAGAGCATTTCTCACACACCACTGAGCAATGGCCACATTATACAGTGCAGAAACAAATCCTGTTCCAGCTTTATCAATATCCGGCCCTGCAGCCGAAAACCCTGTCACAGCCAACCGGAAAATATGACTGCGTGCCGGAGACAGAGAATATTCATCATCGCCCGGGAGGAAAGGTTGGCTCTGGGGAAACTGCAGGTTGTTTGCTCAAGCCAGACAACGGTGTGCTTGTTTATTGTTGAGGTCTCAAGCCAGCTGGCTTCCCCTTCATTGCCAACAAATAGGAATAATGGACAGCCTGGCAGTTTGGGGGGAAATCAAATACTTTTTCCTGGTGTTTTTTTTCCCTCCCTAATATCAGTTTGTTTGAGCACAATTTCTCTTTTGCAGCAGCACAGTGCTCAATGCTGTTAATTCACAGCTACAGCGCGACATCAGTGTCGCGCTGCTGGCCAGAGTGCAGCTCCACTGGTGCCGCTGAGGGAGTTTGGTGCGTTCCTCACCTCGATAAAAGCTGCTGAGAGACTGGAGGGAGGATGCTTTTCATGTTCTTCCCTGCATTCTTTTCTTCCAAGGTTGTTATCCCCCCCCACCGCAACACGGGGCAAGGCTGGTGTGTGGTGGGAAGGGTCGACTGGTGGTCAGAGAGATCATTCACTAACAGGAGTCGGTTTCTTGTCCACCAGTTTTCTTATCTGGTTTTCACAGGTGGAATGGGACTTTCAAGAGTGATTTTTCTATTTATCATTTGTGGGCAAAAGAATACATTTGGAATATCTGTATGTCAAGGCTATCAATGAAATGCTCGGGTAACTATTTTAACATTTTAGCATAAAGACTGCAAGCAGGGGGTAACAGCGAGCCTGGCTTTTTCCAAAGTGAAAAACAAAACAAAAATGAAAACTCGTGCTTAAAGCTACTATTAACTTTTAGAGTTCGATGAGAGGATGAATACCTCTCAGGTGTGTCCTTTCTAAATGTGAAGCTTACAGCCAGGGATCCATTAGCTTAGCTTAGCACAAAGACTGGAAGCAGGGGAAAAAGGCTAGCCTTGCTATCTCCAAAGTTAAAAAAGCTGACGAATGAAGGCATTTCCTGCTTGTTTAATCAGCACAAAAAAAGCCAGGCTAACCACATCCCCTCAACTACAAGTTTTTATGCTCAGCTAGATGCATTCTTGCTACAGGCCAATAATTATTAGTGGGTAGCATTCATGGAAATGTTAAACTACTGAAGCATGCATCATAAAGTTATCCTGTGGAAAAAGTAAATGGATACACCCCCTTTCATATGCGTATTTAGCCAAACTATAAATGTCTTTATAAATCATACCTGCAGGACCATGAAAACATCACTGGAAAGAAGAGAATTCAAAAACATAGTAATAGAGAGCAATACAATATGATGGGGCTGTTGGGGTTATATGTCAACTACACTACACAGTGCAAAATAAAAAATGTTTCTGCAAACAAATGCAGATGAGTATTGACTGTGCAGCTCTTTACTGGCTGCACTGAAAAACTTTCACCTCCAGAGAAGCCAGGAGGGAAAAGAGTTGAGCTTATGTTGACATCAGAGACGGGGCTGTAGAGCCAGAACCGTGGCCTCTTCAAGCCTCTCTCTCTCGCTCTCTCATTCGTATATTTGAGGAAGTGGATGATGTTGGAAGAAGTGTAATCACTAATTGCACATTGCTGTTCCGTTTAACTCTTATCTTGTCTCCCGGGTTCTTGTCACTCAGCAGCTTGCGTTGTCTTGTTGTACGTTGAACGGAGCTCGCTCCTGTTGCCGCACTCTGCGGTTGATAAAACGCTGTGATCTTACCATTTCCGAACAGAAATGACGCTCTGTAATATAGATTTAGGAGGTAATGATCCAGTCTCGGCACAATAAAAACATTTGATGGAGTTTTTGTTTGCCTTTAAACATCATGCAAAAGCCACAGCCTGTGGTTTTGAATGCAGTTCATGAACTTGTTAAACAACTGTGTGAAATTGCTGCAGGTAGCGCTCTCGTTTCCATCTATTGAGCGACTGGTCTTGGTATCGTGGTTAATCCGATCCACTTCACTTTCTATTCATTTCTAGTTCTAATTCTCACATAAAACTGCTGTTACTGCTGCCTGCGAGTACTTTTCATTATTCTAACAGGTTTCCTCAATTCCTTTCCTCGCCTCCTCTCCTTAATGCCTTCGTCACACGCCCACGGGGAGATGTGAGCAGAGGAGGAGAAGCGAGGACAACAGGAGTCTAGGCAACAGGCATTTAACAAATGAGACATCCTTTCCTCGGAACAGTCATTTCAAAGAAGCGTCTATTAAATATGACCTGGCACAATGTGACGAGCATGTATGGACGTCATACATTTCATCAAGAGGAGCGAACATTTATTCACATGGAAATCTTACTGATGAAGCACAGGTTTGTTCATTTTTTTCTCATTGTGTCTGCCGTTTCCCATTTAGGACACATTTGAGTTCAAGGCTCTTCAGTAATCCATCACTGCATTTCTAGCTGGGGTCATCATGCCTTTTGAACTGAAATCTCATGTCACCACAGTGTAATAGTGAGCAATACATTTTTCTTTCAAGGAGTCTCTCTGGGGCGGATCCTCCTTTTTTTTCATGAAGCAGCATTGGCCTCTTTAGTGTCTATGTGGTGAGTGGTCAGACCCGGAGGGTCCTCTCGCTAGTCGATGGAGCTTATAGCAATCAGGGAGCAGGACGGCGAGAGGAGAGAGTGCTTGATAATGAAAAGACCTTCACCAAATAGTCTTTACTGTTTCATTGTAAGTCCTCGGGGGTACTGGTTCTAAACATGTGAGACAACATCCATCCATGTAATGTCCTCAATCGGTTTCAATTTGAAAGAACTAGACATGTTTTTCTCCTCCCCCGAAAATAAGGTTCAAGTTCTAATCCCTGTTTATTTTCTTTGATATTTTTGTCTCATATCAAGCTGTAAGTACATCTTTGATTGCCATTTCAGAATTACCCTCGAATCACATGATTTTGATTCTGCTCTCAAACCGTGCAACCTCCTTACAACACAGCTGGAATCATGAAAAATGCACTCGGTGCGTGTTCATCTCAGGTGGCTCCTCCCACTGCGCCGCAAATGGCGGTCCATCTCACGGCCACCTTGAGAGTGGCTGTGAGAGAACTGATTGTTTTGAAGTGCAAAGAATCAATCAGTCTCAACATCTCGTAAAAATCAAATAGTAATTCCATAATTGTATTATGGAATTTAAAGGTCTGAATGTAATTCCTTTGGGGCTGTCGTGTTCAAGAGGTTAAAGGTGCTTTGAGCTAAATGGAATGCTACCATGCTGACAATCGGAGGCAGAATGTTTAGTCCCAATCCATCCAGTAGATGTTGAGGTATTTCAGTATTTATGTTTTGATCTGCTGAAGGTGTTGGATACAAAGTTACGGGATCACCCAAAATCTGTATAATTCATCCTCTATTTATTTAACCTGACCAGCCAGATGGTATGTTTTGCACGGAGCCATCTGAGAACCAGTCATTGGAAATCACTGTTGGAAACTCTTGCCGAGTCTACAAAAGCTCTTCTTTCAATGACACAATACTCTCCATATAACTGATGCCATGGCAGCATCAAGCTAACTCTTCGGGAGCCGCCATTGTTGTTTTGAATGAACGGTCGGCTCAGTGTCTTGCGTGCCCCTAAGCCATGACTGTAGCTCCTGGACGCCGATTGGTGCACGCTGTGGTCACAAACGCATTACATGAAGCCTGACAAGATGCATTTTCATGATATATGGGATCCGCGTTATCTCATGACATCACAATCATCCAGCTGCTGTGTTAACTGTACCACATTGTGTGGACATCCAATCAATAGTTATTGAGATATTTGAGTCCCGATCAAAACGGTGAAGTGAACAATGCACATGCAAAAAAAGTAAAAAAATATCTTTGCTTGGATAACTTTAAGATGTCGTTTTCTTTTAAGGAAAAACAGTAATGCTTCATCATATTAACAAGCCAATGTGTTATTATCTTGAAGACGTAGCCCTCGGCAATGTGTCTTTGCTTCGGGCAACTTGTTCCTTCATCCAGATAAAACTAGATTATCTTCAGTGGGTGAATGTTTTGAAAGGAAACCTCAAGTTTGAGATATGAACTAATAACTGATCAAGCTATTTAGTAAGTACAACACCAATGCCAACATCAGCAACTTCTCACGAGCCTCCTGCGGTGTCACTTTGATGACCCTTGTTAATATGGTGCACCCCGTTCCCTTCAGCACAGACACACAATTCACACAGTTGTTCTATGGTCTTCACACCCGGACATAAATTGCACACACACATTTTCATACATACTGTATACTCTAGACGGACATTAACTTCAGATCACAGACAGAGAGCTGCTTCATTACTGGTGGCATTTAGGAGTAGGACCCCTGCACCTTACCCAAGACAAATGCCAGTGCGCGGCACACAGTACCACCTATTATACACTGACACCTATGGAAAGGTTAATACGGTCCTTAAGTGGAGGAGATGCCCGGCTGCTCGGGAACGCTTTCTCCACTTTCATTGGTCCATATGGTGTTAAGGGTGGAAATAATGACACGTGTTTATGGCTGTTTATGCTTGTTTGTAGATGTGTGTTAATGTTGTGTGTTTGTCCCCCCCCCCCACCACATATACAATAGATTCAGCATGAAAAGAAAAGTTCTAAATTGTGTAGGTGAGATTGAAGAAAGAAAAGCACCTCAAAGGAAGAAAAAGGAAAAACTAGATGACAAGCAATAGTGCGGCTTAATTGGATAACAGATTCTAAGCTTAGTGAGGAAGAATGAGGTGTCAACGAGTGAGAAGTTAACAAAGCGAAATGGATGCGCACTAAAGTGATACTTTGTGTGAGTCTAATGAGAGAAAGGGAGAATGTGGGATGAAAAAGTTGAAATGCATCCCAGGCTTTGAAAACACTGGATTAACCTCGCATGCCCTCATTCATCAGTCACTTAATTAGAGGTTCACACCTGGGAGTGTGTAATTGAAGTGCTCTCTATCAATACACTTCATTTACATTAATCACATATTGACATGTGCCACAGTCCTGCCCATTTGTACAAGTCAGTCTTATTCAGTCATGTGTGCTTGTACAAAAAGACAGAAGCATTATTGGGTTGAATTTTTAACATTTCCATTGAGTTTTTTTTTGGGGGGGGGGGGGGGGGGGGGTTGGTATTTGTGAGAGAAGATCTATAGGATGATGTTTTTGGTTTTGGGTGCTTTGCTTAAATGATGCGATGTGTCAGTGATTCTGTGTTATTATGGTACATTTGAATCTAGTAACATGACCACAGTAATAGACGAGTTCAGCATTACAGGTGGAGTTTTTGACCACTTGTGGCGCTGTGGAGCAGTGTTCTTTACGACTCGTGGCGCTAAAGCACACGCCCCAATAAAGAAGGAGAAGAAAAAGACTGTTGTAAACATTGCTATAAACAATGCAGATTTCAGAAGTTTAAAAACAAATCTGCTTTAAATGTTTTACTTTTACCTCAGTAAAGGACCTCACTACTTCTGCCACCACTGATTTATACAGTAAGTGGCCTGATGTCACTTGGATCTCCACTAAAGTCCATGTTGTAAGATCACCAACAAGTGAGTTATTTCCTGTAGTTCCATTGCAGCCATTTCCCAAGCTAATGAAGTCATCGGGGACCATTTTTTTCCACACCATTAAATGTCAAATGCAAATATTTTTCAAACCGGCTTGTACAGTGTAATAACTCCAGCACTGTAGGTATAGAACCGTTGGAATATGCTGCACTAGGCAATGCCAATTGTAGGAATTCTTGGAAGTTCCACTGTGACGGGTCTAGATATTTGCTGGAATTTGAAGTGAATTCTTTCTCACTGTAACACGACATCCCCAGGGATATCAACACGCACGCACAAACTGTACTAACAGAGCCATGCCTGTTGTTTCATCTTTTCTCTCAAACAAAAAACAGTGTTTGGTGTGCAGGGAGGACAGGGAATCAAAGAAAACATGTCTGTAGGTGAAAGATTAAAAAGGGGATTTTCAGTTTACCGCCTGAGGGTAAGGTAAGCCTCTGGAGATGGTTTAAAAAAAAATGTCATGACTTTATTTTTGAAATTTCATATATGGCTTCAGCTAGCTTCAGTTAGCACTGTTTCAAAAGGGCTTTGTGATGGAGGAGAGTAATTCATAAGAGTGAGACAGAGAAAACATCATTCTTAAAACAGTGGAATATGAATCTTTCATGAAAGATGAAGAAAACGACATGTGTGGCTGTAATGATCTGGATGGTGGCAAGAGACAGTGTTCTACAGGTGCGGCTAATCAGGTTAACGAGGGGATGCTCGCTAGTGATTGGCTACTGAGTGTGCAGCGAGGAGTCGAAAGGATCCAGTATGGAGTACACTTGGGGGGACGTGTTAGACTTCAAACTGATGAGATGGAAAGAAGCAAGACAACACAATGAATGAGGGACGTGTGTGTGGGTAGCGTTTCTAATTTACCAAAGCGGACACATGGACGCTTTAAAAGTATGAATCGGCCTTTCCTATTAATAATTAATACAAAATTAAGATGAAAATGACAAGGCAATTTGGCTGTTTCTGAATGAGTGAGTGAGTTAAACGCATGCCGAAATAAAGCTGTGATGTTCTTTCTTGCTTTCAAACCGTTTGCTAAAAATGGTTTGACTGTAATTAATGAATCATTTCTAAAAAAATGTTACAATCTTCGTCATTCTTGAAAACGATGACTTGTGCGGTAAAAGGTGGACCAAACTTGCAACACCTCGCAATATTTGCATGGAAACTGTTTATCTGGCATTAAAAAAAGAAAGAAAGGAAGTCCTCCGTTGCAGCATCCAGCATCCTGGAGGGGCTGATTAATGTTGGATGGAGTCGTGTCTCACTTCTTTGTGTCAACGGGTCGGAAGAACTTAAAGCTGCATGATTCTGTTTGAACGGAGAGTCTGATTCAGCGTCTTCCTCCCCCCCCCCCCGATACAGAAATAACCATCCTCTTCTTCATACCTTCTGATGACTCTCAAGCTGACAGTCACACTAACAGACGCATGAACAAACATGGGTGTGACAACACACAAAACATGCGGACAGACACACACACACACACAGGCCTCGTAACACACAAAAAGGCTGCTTCACACACAGACACACCCTCCCTCGTTTTTTCTGTAAATGATTTATCTGCTCTGATTTGGGAGAAATGATTCTCCGTAATGAAACAGACAGAGAAGATGATTTTTTTATTCATCTCGGGACAAAGCGGGCCGTGGCCCTTCCCTTCATGGTAGACAGCTCGTATAAACACCGCCAATGAGCTTGGAGTTTTCCCATTACCCCCTCACACCCTCTCATCATCTCCACTCTGGATTCAGCACGCTCGGATGGACAGTCCATCTAATGAAGGCTTGCAAATTCGCCTCGCCGAACCGCGAGAATCCTTTCTGTCACCGTCCTCTCTTAATCAATTTACAGGTCGTGAGCCCGCGGGCTTAGCTATATGATTATTGTTATGGCGAGGCGGGCGTGCTCGTCGCTCGCTTGTCCAACCTCGCTAACACCTCCAGAGCAGGCGACCAGATTGAACGATAAAGTCGTCTCTGCAAACCCATCCTGATTTAGAGCCCCTCGTAAAATTGATACTTATTTTTCCTCTTCTCCGGTGCTCACTGAAGTGCGATATCATAAACTGCTCCTCTCCTTCTTTTTTTTCTTCCCCCCCTTTTTCTCGTTCGGAGATTTAAGGCTCTGGGTCACAGGGATCACTGAGCAGGTTTCTCTCAATACCAGCGACCATCAAGCGACTGCTTTTCGAAGTTTGGAATTCTATTTGGTTGAGGGGGGAAAAAAAAAATCCATCCAAGTCTGAGGCCACAGAACGGTGGAGGATGCGTGATGTGGGTTCTTTGAGTGCTTGTGTAACAGACTTGGAATGGCATTGAAGGAGACGACTCAGAGGGTAGTTTTCCAGCATTTATTCGCTGCAGAAGACAACATAAACTACATTAGTTTCTTCCTGGTCTCACTCTCTCTGTATACATCCGCTCCCTCATCAGTACGAAACACCACTGTCTGGGGAAGTCGGGACTAACAGCGACATCAAGTGGACAAAACAAACAATTACATGAGGTGGAATGATTAACAAAACCCGCGAAAATTATAACATTAAACAAAGGAAAATACATACCTGCAGAAGACAACATAAACCACATTAGTTTCTTCCTGGTCTCACTCTCTCTGTATACATCCGCTCCTAAACATGCAAGACAACAGAATTCACACAAAGGAATGCCAAAGTATCTGCGTCGTTACGTTATGACAGGGCAGCCTGACGTAAAAGTAAGATTCTAATGAGAAGACACGCTGCTTCGTTTTACTTCTTCAGTTTGGTAGCCTTGAGAGACCTTAGTCTGTAAGTATGTCTGCATGAAAAGATGTACGAATATATATTATATTCACTATATTCGCCAATGCTAATCGCGGTTAGCATTTCCCCATTGGCCGTAATGTTAAAATTAGCTTAGAAGCTAGCGACATGTTATGATGTTCAGAGAAGAAGACAACTTTAGTACCGGTACTGTTAAAAGCATCTTGCTGTTCAACGACAGTTATTGCGTGTTTTTGTGTGCGTGTTTTTGAGTGAGAGAAAAATCATCTTGGTTTGCAATATAACTGCTGTCCTGAGTCCTGTTGTTGCAGCTACGGTATTCAGAAGCTACAGCTACGAGCAACAAGTTATTGCCTCGTTGCTTTTAGATTCTAATGAGAAGACACGCTGCTTCGTTTTACTTCTTCAGTTTGGTAGCCTTGAGAGACCTTAGTCTGTAAGTATATCTGCATGAAAAGATGTACGAATATATATTATATTCACGATATTCGCCAATGCTAATCGCGGTTAGCATTTCCCCATTGGCCGTAATGTTAAAATTAGCTTAGAAGCTAGCGACATGTTATGATGTTCATAGAAGAAGACAACTTTAGTACTGTTAAAAGCATCTTGCTGTTCAACGAGGACACCTGCGGCTTATAGACCAGTGCAGCTTATCTATGTACAACTTCTTTTTTCTTTGAAAAATCAGCTGGTGCGGTCTATATACCGGTGTGCTCTATAGCCCGAAAAGTACGGTACATCAACAGGTAGGCGGGGAATCCGGCCAAACATGAGGTAAAAGGGAGGATAGCCTGTTGTCTCATGAGCTGTGCAGTTGTACATGTCAGAGGATGGCCCAGGCATTTACATGGAAATTACATGGAAATTTACATGGACTGTCACATGTGGAGAACGGTCATGTTGGTTAACATCACAGTGTGTGTTCTGGGTGGTAGTAGTCTGGTGGTCACTGTTCATGTTTACTACACCAGCTGACATCAACTTTGCTACAATGGATTCCCCAATTTGAGCACCTAACTGCCCTACCATCAGTGGCGGCTGGTCAATAGAGGGCCATGGGGCATGGCCCCACCATGAGCCACACAAAAAAAAAGGGGAAAAAAAAATTATAATAATCATAAATTATATAAATTGTCAATATTTGTGTTTTTGAACTATGGAATGTACCCAGTAATGTGTGTAACGTATGATATCTGTGCAAAATATATGCCTTTCCTGCTCGTCCTCTCCGCCTGTCTGCTCTCTGCTCGTGCTCTCCGCCTGTGTGCACGACACTCTTTCTTCTACAAAGTTGTCCTCAGTCTCATCTGCTTAACTTGGTCATGGAGGCATCAACATGTAACAGAGATGTTAAATTAACAGTGAAAACTCATCATAGCTTAATTTAACATCAGTATTCATAATTACACTTCATGTTTACTCCTGATCTTTACCTCCTATAACAAGGTCCATAGGGGCATCTCAATAAATGAACATGTTAAATTCCAGAGTGGGTCAAAAGCTGTCATACCTCTCCAACGTGATTGACAGGGGGACTGCAGAATATCGCTGCATTGTGACCGAACAAGAAAGCGTTTGCACATGTGAAAGATATGTTAAGGAGACATATGTACTCCGTAAGGGAGTCCGTGTTTCCAAGGACTAGCAAAAATTCTTCCTTGCACTGGCGTCCACACTCCCACTGGGCCGCGTGTTTCGGTGTTATGCTGAGGACGTGTGCATGTGTAATGCAGTGGAGGGGACATGACCTGTGCTCGTACACTGGAGATGAGGAGGGTTTGGAAGAGGCCAGGGACATCTCAGTCTATTTTTCACCGAACGTGACCACTTCTAATTGCATTGGGCCATAAAGTACTCAGCATATCCGTATGGCCAGAACTCTTCATTTGTATAATACAGCAACAGCTGGGAATCATAGTTTTGCATATAGACTGTAAAAGGTGTTGTCATAATATTCTAACTTATTTGTGTTTTTGTCTATTCATGGTCGAGCAGAAAAATACTTTCAGCTTTTTTTTCTTTTCTTTTTTTTTAAGCTAATGTTGCGTTAAATTGTTTTGGGTAATGTGAAGGTGAGGTTTTAAATATGGTTATTTTTGATTTGTTTTCAAAGCATCACTTCATGTCTATATCAGACCATTTATTTTGACATTAATTCAATCAAAGTAAGAGCCAATTTCACTTGAGATCAGGATGAGCTGTCCATCAGCTGAGCCACTGCCAACTTGCATGTGACAAATATTGCCAGTAAAATCCAGGCATGATCATTTCTTATATTTTCTTCTCCCTGTATCTTGCCTGCAGTTGCATGTGGGCGCTGTGTGTGTGTGTGTGTGTAGGTGTGTGTGTGTGTGTGTGGTTAGGACTGAGATGTTGGAAAGGTTTTAGCCTTGGAAAGAAAACCCCCAGGAGCCCCAGATTTGAGTGACCGCACAATACAGAGCCAACCTAAATCCTGCCAAGGCCTGTGCTGTGCCCAGCTGGAGATCTACAGGGTGGTATAAAGATGAAATTACTTGTTGCCTCTCAAAACCCACAAAACCCCATTAACCACTATCTAAATGAAAGGAATAGTTTGACATTTTGGGAAACACACTAAATTGTTTTCTTGCCAAGAATTGGATGAAAATACCGCTACATGGAAGGCTACAGCTAAGAGACGGTTAGCTTAGCTAAAGATTGTTCCTGGTCAAGAAATAGTCTGGCTGTCATTTCCACTTTTTGGTTTGTGTGAAGATTAAATAATCAGGATATAACATGTCATTTAGTGATCTTTATAAGTGCTGGTGTGATTTTGTTACAGAGCCAGCCTAGCTGTTTCCCCCTTTTCCTGGTCTTTGTGCTAAGCTAAGCTAACCAGTAGCTGGCTGGAGCATCATATTCACCGTAGAGACCCAACAGTGGTCAATCTTCTCATCGAACTAATCAAATAGACGGATCGATTTCCTGAAATGCCGACCTATTCCTGCAAGTGTTATGGGTACAACAATATGTTGCACGTCATACATTTTTCAGATTTTGGTGGGTCATTTCTGCCACAATCAACATCTCTCCAATGAGGCGTATGAAGGGTCCATGTTCATGTCTCAGTCAGATGTCTCACATCACTTGTCAATCGTCTATTCTACCAGCTGCTTGAAATGACGACCTACGTGAGCGAAAGCAAACACTTGGCTGTCTTTGTGACGCTTTAAGACTCGAAATGTTAGTCACAGAGAGAAGCCGTGCTTTGTGGAATATATGTTTACTGAAGGTTTGACAATTACCAATGCAAAAATGTCCTGCTGAGGCAGGAAAAATTAATCAGTTTCGACTGTGAGTGTTGGCACTTTAATTATGTTGGAATGGGTATGATTGGAAAAACTGCATTTGCAATGAAAACATACACAAAAACTGCAAATTGTCTGCAGTTCAACGCACCCTTTTTATGTGTATTTCTTCTCTCCGTTCTTCATCTTTCCCCTTTCTTTTAGTCTTTCCTCTCCATGATTCCCCTCGTCACTGCGTGTGGATTTTCAATATTTAATTGGCGGACTTTTTACATAATTCAGGCGGCGCATCGGCAAAGGTGTGTGCCTTCTTGTATCTATCTTTTGGGGGGACCAATTAGAGTTGTAGATCTGGAGTGAGGACGTTTGTAATGACCTTCTTTCAATGAGGGTCCTCGCAAGTATAGAAGTACAAATGCATGGGTGGAGGGTGCCGTGGCAGCTTCTAGGTGTTATGATGTGGTGTGTTCATGGACCCGAATGCAGACTCAGTCAGCAGAGTTCTATTTCAAAACCAAGATAATTTATTTATCTCAGTCAAGGGAAAAGACAGGAAATGGACAAAGTCAATATGAGGCGTCTCCACGCCTCCGCACGGTTACAAGCCGGAGAGTGGCTAATCCTGCCGAGCGGCAGACGAAGCCGACAGGAAAACTGTCAAACGTCAATACGGAGGCGCGTCCTCGCGCTCTGCTCGGATCTTAGCCGGGGAAGTGGCCGGTCTGCGTCCGCGGCTGGCAGGCAGGCTGGATCGTCTGTGTGACACCCGAGGCTCGACACAGGAACGCCAAGACTACACAGTTGATCTCCGAGGAACTAACCGGAAGGCTTCTTCGTACAGGTGAAAACCCGAGGCTCGACACTGTACGGCAGGCAAGTTGAAAAAACTAAATGCATCGTTAGTAGCGGATCTTCAGAGAGTGAACAAATGGACTACTCACGGGTCGGAATACCAGGTAGGTAAACGGACGGACTGACAACTGGGATGAGAGTGACAGGAGTATTTATGTCAGCTGGAGGTGATCACAGGAGATGAGTCACAGCTGTGCCTACGGAGAGAGGCGCGGCAGTGGGCGGGACTCGTAGGAGGACCCTATTGAGGGAAATACAGCAGAGTTAGACACAAATCCTCACACTAGGGGTGCGAAAGAGAGCACACACCAGATGTTTATTGACTTTCAGCTAAAATCAGTCCACTCTGTTTGCATTAACATAATTTAGCATCTTTTGCCCCTTTCTCGCCTTCTGTTCCTCTTGTGCTTTGCTTCAGTGGCCTTCCTCCTCTGTCTGGATCTCCTCTGTTTGTTCGGGGCTGGGTATTTCAAAGCGCTTGTTGCAGGGAGAAGAAAGGCAGATCCTGCCCACTAAGCAGCGAGAGTCCTGCGCCGCTGTGAAATCGTGTGGGCTCACTGAGCAGCTTTGTGTCTTAACAGTAGGAGGAGCTGAGGCGCTCGGCAGATAGGGGAGACATGGGGGACAGTTTGTTTTGTTTGGCCTTAAGTTTCATGCAGGGATCCTTCACCCCTTTTCAGCCTTTTCTTGCTAAAATATATACCTATTTTATTTTAGGCTTTTTGCACAAGTTACTGGCATTGGAGGGGGATACTAGCCCTTCTTTAAAAAGTCAAAAACACGTATTGTGTTCTATTTCACAGTTTTAGTCTTAAGGCCTTATGAAAGGAATAGTTTGACATTTTCGGACAGGCAATCTTGTTTATTCATTATTAAACTGGCACCAGGCGACAGTTAGCTGCTAGTTAATCTGCCTGCTAGCACCTAAAGCTCATTAATTACCATGTTATATGTTTTACCTTGGCTGGGGTGCATTCATTTACTTGTTGTATGTCTCCTGCAGCCATTCAAGAAGTAGTTCGGCACATGTTAAACCACAATGTGTCCTTGTACCCTTCCCACTATAGGGTAAACACATGCATTAATATGAGCTGTAGAGGGGCTGGTTGGCATATTTGTTGCTGTTTGCAGAATTATGAGGCTAAATAAGCCACATAATTCTGAGGCACGTTCATGCATTTGTTTGCAAGCCATGTCTTCCAGGCAAAGACATGTCTTCCAGGCAAAGACATATTTAGAAAATATGCAACATAATACTGACCCTGATGAGCTTCGGGGGTGACGAAATCGATACAGAGGCGCGAAATGATAGGCAAAAACAAAACAGCTATGTATATTGTCACTCATGAAATGCTTATAAATAGGCCACACACATTAAGTGCTCTGAGCTCTATGAATCTAAATCATAACATACAGCACTGAGGCACATAGCGTTTAAAAAATCCACAAATAGAATATCTTATTTTTGTCAGAACGGAATAATCTCCAGCTGTGATCCAACATCTTGCATTAAGAGCCCCTTCGGAGAGAGAGAGAGAGAGAGAGAGAGAGAGAGAGAGAGAGATGTGCAGAACTATATACAGAAAATAGGAGGAGTTGATATTCAAATGCTGAGAGAAAGTGCAAAACAAGTGAATTAAAAAGAGGTGTGGAGCCGGAAGGAAGCAGTGAGAAAGACACCGCGATGGAGAGATGTTGGTGCTCTGCGAGGTGGATGCTTGTAGTCTTCATGCAATGTAAGGTCTCTGTAACAGAGCAGTAATAAAGGGCCTGCAGACAGTGTAGGGAATTGGATTTTTATGGCAGCACATCAAACATAATTAAAAGTTAGGGATACAGAGAGTGGCACCGTAAGAGTTTAGACAGGAGAGGTGGCTTTGTGAACACCTTTTTATTAAGGGTGAAAGAGGCAGGACCACACATCGTGAATGTTCCCGTCTGGGTCAGCGGACATAATCATTCTTATTAAGATTATATTAAACGCTCAGCTCGAAGGCTCATTATTGACCTTGACAAAAATAATTATAAGCAGACGGTAACTTATTTGGATTTTTTTTTTCCAGCTTGTGACCTTTATCAGTCGATGGAGTTTGCTTAGACCTGATCTTCCTCCATAGAGTGTCACTAGAGAGGAATATAATTATCACACGTCTGACATTCAACACATTTGTCCAACTGCACAATCTTCATGACAACTGAACAAGCAGTGGGTTGCATCTTCAAAGACTATTTTTGTGATCCAACAGGTGTCTACCATCCTGCCCGGAATGATAAAATATCTGCCTGGTTTGACAATTAAATCTCATATTTTGTGTTGTGAAGCTCGACTCTTCTTCTCTGCCGGATGCACGTTATGTCCGTTGCATTAACGGACATAACGTGCATCTAGCAGTCTGTGGAAATATTGGATTCAAACATTCGTTTTGCTCTCCCTGTGGCCTGAAAACCAATTTGTCAGTCAGCCCATTACCGTGAAAACAGTCACCAACTGTGCCAAACGCCAAAAACAGAAGCACATGGTGAATTAGTATGCAGAATGATGTCATCTGAATTTCGGAACAATTGACCCTTCTGCCTCTAATTACCTAATATTCTAACCCTAACAAATCCCACTCATCATGCCTGAACCCAACCGACAGAGGCAATACGTTCTGGCCAATCAGAGGCAGTGTAGGGCGGGTCATGACCTCCCCATGGAAGGAAGGAAAATTGGAAAGGTGCAAATGTCTCGTCTGTACCAAAATTATTTCATATTCGTTTATCAATTCAGAAATGACACTCGTCGTTATTTAACTGCTTTCTATTCAACAAGCTACATAGCAGACGAAAGTGAATTCACAACGCCTGCATTGAATTATGAACCGAACAAATTGACAGTAGATATCAACTTTGAAGCTTTAAAACAGGAAATAAACCCCATAAAATATTCATACATTCAGCTAGCTTTGGCATTAGCAGCCAATGTTTTGATGTTTGAAACTGACACAGTAGTTGGTTCACATTTGGAATGAGGATCAGAAAAGTAGAATCAGTCTCACAAATCATATCATATCTAATATCCTGAAACAAAAATAGGGCCTGGTAGTGTTTCATGATGAGCCCAACATCCCCCAAAAAATTTGTTTTTATTAATACTGGCCTGCACTCAAGTAAAACAAGAATAATGGGGGACGCAATCACAACTGGATAGGAGAAGTGGAGTGGTCTGGTGTCATGAAATGAGGAAATGCTTGGGTGAGAAAAAGCAAGAGGAGAAAAGATCTAAGAAAGAGACTTCACAACAAGAGGAACTTCACAGGGAGAGAGAAGAGAGAGCGTGTGACAAGGATCTGGAAAGAGAGAGATGATATTTTTCCCGATCGGATGACACTCAGATCTAATTCAGTCATTCGTCAGCCACACAGGCAATATGGCATGGCTAATGGACTGGGAAGGCATGAGAGACACCAGCTCAGGGAATCTCGCCGTTGTTATCTGCAGCAGACATTATCAGACCTACTTACTGAGAGAGCTGGCTGACAACAGAGCTGACACCAGAAATGGCAGCACCGCCAGAACTGATGGGGAACATGCTATCAACTCGAGGATTAGAGGGAATAAAAGATGACTGTAATCTCATAGCAGTACTGGGTGATCTGATAAACCAAAAATTGCATTTGCCTTGGAACCTGGTGCTTAACCCAACTGCTGGTTCAATGGAGCTGCTTCGCAGTCGCCAACAGATGTCTGTGGTTGGACTGGGCAGCTTCCATATTTCAACGTGGGAAACTTGGGGAAAGATGTGTTGGAAAACAGAGATGTGGGTGCATTACAGGACCAGATGTGATCCTGATTCTGTGTAAAATAAGAGAAAAAGAAGAACATCAGGGGGAGAATGTCTTAACTCAGTATGCGAGGGATGCATAGGGGAAATAACATACATCTCAAGCATATTCTTTGGATATGTATGCAAAGTCTTTTCCAACTGAAATTCAGTCGGGTGCAGTTGTGTATGGTGGTCAGCTTGCTCCTCCAAATCACATTTGTTTAAATAGATTTACACTCGCGAGTTCAACATGGGTCATCAAAAACATTCGGTACCACTTTCTATGACAGCCATGTCTATAATGCATTATAAAAAATTCATGCTTTGCCTCCATTCCGCTCGCATCTCCTCCTGGATTCAGAGATGCCCGCTCAAAAGTTAAATTCAATGTACACATAGATATTTTACACAAGGACTTCCCGTTTTCAGAATTTGGGTATTGACTTGCTATCGAAGTATCCATTCGTGTGACATCCCTAACCTCTACAGCAGGGGCCTTCAGCGTTTTTCAGGCCAAGGACCCCCAAACTGATAGAGAGATGGAGCAGGGACCCCCGACTATATATGTTGTATAAAATTGTGTTTTATATTAAATGGGCCTAGTACCGTGTATACCTCTTTATTGTGAACATTACTAAGCTATTCAAATAATACACAGGTTCATATATTCACGTTTATATTTTAAACATGTGCAAGATACAGTGAGTAGGGAGGCCGTGCCACTGCCATTTATAAACATACCATCAGCTGATACCAAGGCCAATATCAACATTGTCTGTTAATTGCATGATAATCATGCATACAAGCTATTCAAATAGATTTTTTCATTTTAAACATGGAAACGAAAAATGAGTGATGGCCTATGAGTACCACTGCCATGCATACAGATACCTGTTATCTTTCATACAATACTGAACTATTAAAATAATGGACACATTCATGTTTAGAGAATCTTTTAAATTTTGTTTTTTAAATATTCTAATCAACCAAAAATTTCGCGGACCCCCTGCAGTACCTCCGCGGACCACCTGGGGGCCGCGGACCGCCTGTTGAAGACCTCTGCTCTACAGCGTTCCCCTGTTGCATGACTGTTCCTCAGTTACATCATCAGTTCACGGATGGAGGGCGTGTTCACTTCGCCCCCGTATCTCTGCCGTGCCTACCATCAAAGCAAAGGCTGTCTTCACTTCTGTAATCGCTGTACTACTCTGGTGCCTGGTTGGATAGCACTGATGTAGGACGACAGAACCGTATTGTATTGAAGTTCTAGAATTCAGACTCGTATGATGAATGTGTTATTTTGTTTCACAGCTGAAGTGCAGGAGGCATGGCTGCTCGGTAGATATGCCTAAATGTTACTATTCATGGCACAGTAATGGCTGAGAGCTGCACTGCAGGCCGATGCTCTGAGTGCCATCGACACGGTGCACAGCAATGGGAGCTCCGTCTCACACACACAGCCAAACAGCAGACGGAAGAACACCCACGCCACTTGTGGGTTTGTCATACCTTTTGACTCAGCGGCTTTCCTCTCTCTCCGTGGGGACACGGGAAGCGCTGATGCACAAAAGGGCCTGGTATATATCATAAATAATGCATGCAGTGAAGATGCAACACAGGTGAGGCGAGGGGACGATAGCGTCCACTGAACGTAGGTAATGGTCGCTGTGCTGCTGACCTCAGAGTGAATTATTCAATACAATCTCTGTTGTGGTTTTAGGTCTACAGCTGAAAAGGAAACTTGCATTGGATTCTATTGTCCTCTAAAGTCCACTATTTCAACATGAGCTACGAGGTCCTTGTGGACATCAGACTGACACGCAAACAAGAAGGCAAAGTGACATGGAAGCAGTCTATCTGAGCCGCATGAAACCACAGTACAATACACACTGTGATGCTGCCAAATTATGGATTTCTATTTATTGTCCGTCTATTATTGCGGTCAGAGGTAGGAAGTTGTTTTCCATTGTGAAAAGGATGAATGGCAAAAGATGACTGTGTGGAAGAATAATGAGGTATTGACTGGACACAAACTGGGACTAAATTAACATGCAGCATTGTTGACGAAGAAAGACGAGACTTTAGTGTAGTTTAACAACTCAAAAATTGCATTTTCATTGAAAAGAAAAGGAAACAAAATGTCATCGACGACTAACAAGGACAGTTGACACAGGGCCAAATAAAATATAGCTGACAAAACTAACACTAGTGGGCACACAGTGTCAATTTGTTCATTCTCAAGTGTGCACTCATCCAGCATCTCTTTCCAAGTCTGTAAATAACTCTGATTCTGCCGCTGCTCTGCTTCAGCCTTGTTCAGTCGAGGATTGTACCTTTTGATGCTGTGGTGTAGCCGACATGTGTCATGGAGGTTCCATTCTGTAACAAAAGGAAAATTTAAGGTTCACACTCTCCAATGTGCTGAAAGGAGTAAAGCACAGCAAAGTAATACCTATTCAAGCCGCCCTTGAGAAAGATGCTAAATACTCGCTAGTTCAAGGAGTGCTCTCCTCCTCAAATTATAGTGTTTAATAGAAGAGGGGGAAAAAACACATTTGTAACTTAAGTTACATATCTTTTCAAAAAAAAAGTAGAGAAAACCAGTTTGTCCTGGATTTGCACCGTTGCACCGCAGCAGGGGGCAACACATCTGTCCTCGTTTCACAACGTGTGCACTGGGGGCGCTGTGCAGCACATCTGGACCAGTTGACCATTGCCAAGAAGCTTCAAAGAACCTGGCATCCTTTGATGCTAGATCGTACTGTTGCCTGTACCCGCCAAGAAGCATCCTGTTTTTGGCTTCAGTTGGCACGCCAGACACGCCAGACAATGCATCCGTAGCTGGGAGCATGTGAGAGGTGGTCCCAGAAGCAGGAGGTGGGTGTCATTGTGCTTGTTAGCTGATATTATTTAATGTATTCACATGTATGACTGTAGATGTTCCAAATAAGGTGAAACAGCGTCCTCCTGCTCTCCGTACTCCTTTAAATTCCTTTAAAACACTACAATTCTAAAATATGTAGTTGGATTTGAAGTAGTTTCAGCTGATAAATGGCTTTTTTTACAATTAGTCTCGCATCATCTTGGAATTACGTCATAGAAATACTTTTTATTGACAGATGTCCGTGTTTAGATTAATAGCATTTATGAATGCGAACTTGCCTCAAAGATTTAAATGTATGCAAAGCCTGCCCTCTGTTTGTGCAAGGCATTTTAAACAGGATTTTAATAAGAGCTCTTAGCTATATCTGGTGTAATACATCTGTTGGTGCATTGGCCCAATTAAATAAACAATGGAATTTAAAAAGCAGTGGTTGCCACTGTGGCCACAAGTGGTAATAACAGGATGTTGGTCCATTGTCCTACATTTCCCAGGATTCTCGTCACACAGTCCCTTTTAAAGATGTCATCATTAAGGGACCTGACTGAGCGCATGGTTTGAAAGAAAAGTTCAAACTATTGAATGTGGGCGCATGGGAGCAATAGCAGTTGAATTGGTTCCTTTTAGAGAAAGTGTTGTTAGTGTGGCCCAGTGTGTAGTCCGTACTGAAATATAGTTGCTACTGTTGAGGCAACTTAATACTGAAGAAAAAGGAGGAACAACACCTCACTGAGAGTGACTGGAACAGGACTAAACGCATGTCACGAAGCCAAGGTACAGTGTGTTTACAAATTATTTTAGTCTTGTGATGTGGAAATGTTCATTTTCAACATATGATGATTATCGAGGTGACATTGGCTGAATATCCCCACTTGTTAGTAAAAACTCTAGCAGCACAACATCTGTACTGAATTGAGAATGGATCCATCTTATTGCTAATGAAGTTCTCACTGTTTATTTCAAAGGTTATTCTTTAATTTAAAGAAACAGTTTCTTTTTTTGTATCTATCATTCCTTTTAAATATGGCAAATGGCGAGCTAAACCCAGCAGCCATTTAGCTTAGCTTAGCACAAAGACTGGAAACAGGGAAACATCTTGTCTGGCTCTGTCTAAAAGTAACAAAAGCGACTTCAAAGTTCACTAATTGGTGTGTTGTTGGGGGGGGGGGGGGGGGGGACTTATGTGTTGGATTTTACAATGAGCTCCAGGTAGCCGCTGCACCTGATCAAGAAATGATACGGAACATTCGACCCCAGTCTGCTCAGCTAATTGACTGATGAGTGTGTCTTCCTATATTCAGCATAGAGACCTAAAGGGACAGCGTGGAGGATTTGGTGGCATATAGCTGTGAGGTGCAACACGCCCTGCTCGTTGCAGAGGACCCTCTGTTTTTTTTGCCTCTGTTGTGTTTTCTTCTGGCCACAGGATGAGTGAATTCATCATTACTTGCAGGTTAAAGTTTGTGAAAACAAGTTCCAGAGCGATCTATCATTACCTCATCAGATGCATGTGACCTCAACGCTGCAGAGGGAGCTCTGGCTGGCAGCTGCTGTTGTTCCCCAATCATCTCTTTGCTGCTTGTTATGCTCTACTACAGCATGTGACAGGCTACCCTCGCATTGTTCCGGTCAAGTGAATCTCTGAGAAGAGCATAATAATCCATTTTCCAGCTCTCTTATTCCGTTGTGCGCGCATGTCGTTATGTGCTGTCGTGGATCGCAGTGGCAGGTATTCTATGAACCCCAGAGGAGCCTTACCGCAGAGTGTTTCAGATGAATCACCTGGAAGGTGGCAGGGGGTTATTACAGAGCGAAAAACACAATGACATAAAAAATCTCAAGGAGATAAAGAAGATTGATGCCTCTCCAGCACGCACACACGTCTGAAAACATGCCAATGACTCCATCACCTCTTTGGTCCTCTCTCTTTCTCGCTCTCTACTTTATTCTCTGTGCTGCTTCCAATCTCGCAGCCAGCCCACTGCTTTTGCACTTCTCCTCTCCTCTCCTCTTACCCCTGGCATCTATTTTAATAAATCAAATTTAAGATCTCGTTGCGACCCCTCAATTATCGCCCGCGACCAGCTTAAAATAACACTGTGGGAAGCGAGAGAATGGGGGCTAGTGTGTAGGAGCCCCCATGCCGATGTTATTAATTGTTTCAGAGATGAATATCCCATTACAGTCCGACTGAGGAATGGAGACGGAGCGGGGGTTACAGCGTGATTAATGCGGAGTGCATGCGATGCATGATTAATTCTGAACTGCGAGTGGGTGTTTAATCAAGGCCACATGTGATATGATCAATGATAGGGTGAAGAAAAAGAGCTGGATGATTAGACTACCTTTCAGAGTGGAACATGTGTCACCCGAGGTTTAGTTGGCTCGGTCGTAATGTAGGATTACGCTGATGGCAAAAGTGGGGAACATAACCAGAGAGGCTGGATTACACGGTTGCTTTGAAGAGATGGGAGGGTTGGGCTATGTTGAGCTCATCCAAGTGTGAGCTGAACGTCTTCCTTACTTTTCAGTACGAGTGCAGCACATGTGAAAAAGCGCACCTTGGGTATTGCATCGAGTCGCTTTCAGCGTGGAGTGCGTCGCCTGCCTTGCTCTTTATTCCCCTGCCTTTTCACATTCAACAGTGAATGTTCCTTTTTAGGCACGCAATACAAAGGGCCACTGCGACATGGATGGAGATGAATGGCTTGGGCGGCAATAAGTCGTTGCACGTCATTCCCTCTTTCTGTCTCATAGGGCGAATTAAGGGAAATATCAATTTGCAATGTGTGCACAATGTGCACAATTTTAAATAGGATAATTACATCAATGGCATGCTTGAAATCAATCAATACTCTCTTTAATATCTGATTATGAATAAATAATTGTAACATTTTCTGTTCACGTGCTTGTGGATGCATTATATTGCTGTAGTTCAAATGAGGAAATCTTCAACTAAAAGTTTAGAGGAGCTGCTGAACATAACTGGCTGTAATAAAATAATGGGGCAGAAAAATAGAACAAAATTCAATTTTTCTTTACTTTAAATAGTCAAAAACCTACGTTTAAATAGGCTGTATGGAATATATGTAAGGTGTATATACGTTCCTACTCAAAAGTGGTGTTTTAGAGGTGTTGACAGCAGCTGCATAATAAATCAGATATGGTAATAATGACAAATGGATGGGTGGATAGTCAGTCATGTCATTTTCGACTCTTAATAGTAGTGCTGTTAGAACTTTCACAATGATGTAATGCACATGAAGTTTTACGAAGCGAGTGATCGAACTTTGTTTACCAGCTGTCTACACTTGACACCTATGCTATCTTGTATGTGGTCCAGATCTTCAAACGCAGTAAAATTTATATTTCAAACACAGTGAAAAACATGTTACATTCTTTAAATACATTAAATTTGTAGACCTTGTTTATTGAATCCCACCTTGTGAAAGTGAATGCTTTGATATGCACTCGTATAAGAGGTATAAGGCAGAAGGTAGAACAGGGATGTATGGGGAGAATCGCTCATGTGAACGCGCCCTTAATCTGGCCTCTGTAAATGGTTCTGTTGTCCTGTGCCAGCATTCGTAAGAGAGCCGCAGAGACGGGGCAACATAGCCCAGAGCAGGACATCATAATTCAGGAGAATAATTGGGGCATTTAAACCAAACCTGGGACTCATCCATGCCAGACAGATACAGGTCAGATCGGCCTGTCCGCAGGGGAGGGAGGAAGGGACGGATGGATGGATGGAGGGAGGAAGGGAGGGAGGATGTGACAAGGGAGGAGATGGATGGCAGTAGGTGGAGGAGGAAATATTGTGGCGAGACAGAGGGGAGAAAATGAAAAAATAAATAGTCAGGTTCAACATGGAATGAATAATGGAAGAAAATAAACATGGATGTATAAGGAAAGGAAAAAGCAACTTATTTCCCCTCTCCACGCGGCGTAACGTAATCCGTCATCTCTTCCAATATCAACAACAATACTTTATTTTTGAAACATTTTACTGTTTACATTTACAAAATACTTAACTCTGGCATTACATTTTCTTTCTTTCCGAAATGAATTCAGCATTAAGCATTCATGAAGCACTCTTTGTAGGACTTGTAATGTTAAGGTTTCATCAATACAACCACTCATCGATCCTGCTTAACAGTCTGGTGCTTGACCAATAAGGCTTTCCAGTCTCTCTTAATTACTATGCAAGAAGAAAGGACTAAATTAACATGAATGTGTGGGGATTGCCTGCTTGGAGAGGGAGGAAGGGTTGCTCCGTCTCAGCCCGAAAGTCACGAGTTGAACCTTCCAAATTTTAAGCTTTTGTTTTTTGCTTGTTCACAATAATTCACGATCGGCCTAGCCATTGTTTCTGCGCGCTTTGTAAAGGGTAAATCATGCATAACTTTGAAAATGTAATCTAATATTCTATTTTTAGGTTGACTTTTCTAACATCTGTTCTGGGACTACAGATAAGAAAAATAGCCTCTTGGCTAACTCTGGCGCATTAACAGCAACGTTGTACTAATGTGCACTGTCCCTAACCAATAAATAAATGAATGGTAAAACTTACTGGCGGAGGTCAACGCTTCTTTGATCATGTGCTATGCTGGTTCAAACGGCCTTTGCTAAATTGCTACCACTGTCTCCCTTATGGCAACGAGCATTTTTTGTTTTCTGCTGAAGCGCTGTCTAATCTATCGATAAAGCATGAGTCAGCAACTACATTGTGTATTCATTGCCTCAATTTTATCAACAATCTAAAATCCCGTAATAAAAGCTGTGGCAAGTTGTTCCAGTTTTAAAATAGGGGCTCATAATGTCGCTTACAGTAACCCACACAAATTCTCACCAGAGTCCTTCGCACAATAGACTTTGTTTTGGTTGCAAATCTGTCCTATTGCCTGCAAGCATGGTTGTATCAGTTGTTAGCCTTACTGTGTGTGTGTGTGTGTGTGTGTGTGTGTGTGTGTGTGTTTTAGCTCAGCTTAGTGAGCTTGACATGAATCATTCCACTTACATCTAAAATATGAAACTATAAATATTTATTGATTCCACAGAAAGTGTTGCATAAATCCAGGTATAATTGGAAGGCTGAGACTCCTGTGGATCCAATGAGCTCAATTGTGTTCATGTGTAATGGTAGTCTCCCAAAGTGGCAATTTTCACATAGTTGGACGATTATTGTCTGTATAAAATGACCTGTTGTGAACTCCAGGATAATCACAGCCTCATGCAACTTTACAACCACAAACTGGGGACCTATGGCATTCAGAGGCTGTGTGGTTTACCAAGTATATATAGACGATACGGGTGATTCTGGGCAGGTTCCACAGTAATATCTAGCACCTAATCCGTGTTAATGCATGTTATTAAACCATCACAATGTTCTAAGCCCTTATACACTTTAAACTTTCAACATTTGAATGGCCACCTAACCAAAACACAATAGTTATGACTTGACACACGTGTGCTGAGATGTATCTCAAATTAATCTTCAGGTTCCCCAACTTTCCGATGATGTATCTTTTACCTCTTCTGTGTGACATACAGTGTTGAGCAGCTATCGCACCTTAAAGATCACCTGCCATCTCTTAGATGAACATGAAAATGGGTCTTTGTGGGTCGTTGAGTTGACGTTGTGTTCTTCTGTGTTCAGGAATCTTGTAGCACTGAGGGAGAGGGATGGCGCTTGGGACAGTCCAACATATAAACATGAATGATCTTGTTTCGCTGATGCAAAAAATGAAATATTCATTTCATTAACAGAATCAATAACCCCGAACCCACCACCAGCAGCCAGCCCCTGTTGAGCATCTTATCTATAATTCAGGCAGTGAGACAGCAGAGTCTGTTAAAGACAATGAGAATTTGCAGAAGACAAAAGAAAACAACTCCACACATGGGGTTTCTTACATGGGTTTGAGAGACGGCTGCCTTATGGACTGTGCCTCAACAGTCCCAGACCACAATCCATGGCCATCTGGAAAGTAAGGCAGGCTAAGGCAAAGAGTCAAACTTTCCAACATGGAGTTCAATCGCATGCACAGAAGCTCCACCCCCTCTCTTTCTATCGCGAACACCCACGCACAGACACCCAGGCCAGCCAGCATTACTCCATATCCTCGGGCTTTGTGCTCGCAATGCTAGCCATTCCTGGCTCTATACTAGGGGATGTAGCCCTGTTCATTTCTGCTCTGTAATCGAAAACATATTAAGTCCAATAAAGCAGTTCTTTCAGAAGAATTCAATTCAAACACCAAGTTGTCTTGCCTGTATTCCCAGCACGCTCATCCCCGCGAGTTTCATTCTTGCGTCATTTCGCCATACTTTGCTTCTCGCTTTTGTTACGATTTTGAACTCCCGCTGAGTTATTTCCACCTGCTGTTTGTACCTACATGTGGCTGCCAACGCATTTACCTCGCTCAGTCGAAGCAGTTTGAATTTCAAGGAGCACACAAAGCAGCAAAAAAGAAAATATCAATGCTATGTGTTTTAATCAAGACTTTAATCACAACTTCAATGGCAAATTAAAAAGCGTATTGTAATGTAATTTGCCTTCAGGGTATAATTTAGGATTCTTATCGTTATCCGGACCTTGAATCATTCTCAACTCTCACTGCGTAGTTACAAAAAGTAGGATGGAGAATGAAGTAATCAAACTATTTATAGTCGAGTGGAAAAACAACGCCATCGTCGCCAATGCAAACCCTCTGCTTGCACAATGATTGCCCAGACACGTCTCCTGTTTAGTAGTGAGAAAACCATCACTCATATCACAAAGTAAATAAAAGAATACAATCAATCGCTGTTTATAATTAAAGCATGATATGGTGGGGTCACATGCTCTAAACTTGTGGCTTAATGAGCCTGGATGTGACATAAGGAGAGATGAATCTGAATGGCTTGTGGAATCGCATGTTTTCTGATCTACACCGCCAACAAAAAATGTAGTTTTTTTTCTTATTTGACAGTTTGGGGGGTTTGTAGGTACTCCAGATACCAAAGTGTATGAGCACAAGCACTGCAAACGTTCATTTAGTTTTGATATGTCCCCTTTAACATCAGCATGCTCATAATGCCAACGCTAACATGCTGCTAAGATGCTTTCATCTTAAATTGCCTCCCCCCCCCATTATCAATATCGATCTTACTGTAAGGTGAATTAAGGGAATGAATCTGGGATAAAAAAAACACCGTCTTAAAAAGTGTTCTGGTCTAATAATTGAATCCTCAGTGTGTGGTGAAAAGGTCAAGGCCTTGTTGCTTTGCCGCATATCTCCTGAAGAGGAGTGACGATGCTCTCTGTGTCTGTAGTTTCTTTATCAGAGCCCTTTTCATTTTTAGTGACCCTTCTTTTCTGTTATTGCACAGTGACTGATTATCAGGTCAGTTATGGGTTATTTCATGCATTTTCCAACCCATATTACCTGTAAAATGTAATTATACCGAAGCATATAGAAGGGCTGAGGTTAATGGTTTATATGGACCACAGACTATGAACAGTGAGTGACAGTCTCTGTTCAACCCACAATCTAGAGTGCTCACCCTGAGGTATCGCCTTTGGCGTTCGGTCTATTAGTAACCGTCAGCAATTACACAGCACATTTCAGCTTTTATCGATAGAAAATCTTGCTTTCGCATTTTGTTTTTCCATAGCGGGACCGAACAAGATTTTCTGCAACATTTAGTATGCCCATGAGCATGTAACCTCCTCGCTACTCCAATGATGCTGGTAATTGACAAATCCAGCTTTCAGAAACACATTTGTTGACGTTTTTGTTATTTTGAAGCCGGGTGTTGACATTGAGTAAATGATTATTCTTTTATACCAGGGTTCTAGGTAAAGAAGCGATCGTGTGCAATGTGGGTGGAAAACTGGAGAAAATGTAAAATTGTATACGTACTGGTCTTCTGAAGCATCTCATCAAGTATTGGAAAGATTGCCGTGGCATTTGCAGAGTATATTGGCTCTGACCTTTTATACAAACAAAATGAACTGCGAGGAATCAAAAAGACGACGAGTGTAACCCATAGATGTCCCCGTAGACTGTCATGAACCAACCTCCACAATGCCAAAGGAGTCAACATGGATTATAAAGAAACATAGATTGACTATCCTGTAAACAGTTTGATTTTCACAGCAAAATACATGCTCAAATTAAAAACGGCTGTTTCTAAAGCATGTCAAATGTAACTGGTGTTCTTTTCTAATCCCTGCAGCAGCAGATAAATGCACAGGCAGTGACAGAAACAAGACTGATGGAGGTAGAGAAATGCAAAATAAATGGATATATTTGCAAGACGGACAGAACTGGAGATATAAATGAAGTTAAAAGTTGTAGCCTCCAAACTCTCTCTGTTGAGATGTGACACAAAGAGACTGCTTTGCTACGTCTCTGTTTGGGTGCAGGGGCTCAGCAAAGACAATCAGAGCGACAAAGTCAATATTTTGTAGAGCGGTGGAATTGCTTAATTCTGTTTTCACTGTTTTTGCATCCCTCTGAGGTCTAATATGTATCTCTGCTTTGCTAAAACTCACAATCACAAATCTGTTGTACTGCCTTTTAAAAAGGGATAATTGGATCAATCCCTCCGATGTTCTGTACCGTAACACATGTAGTGACACTAATTTCAGATGGTAATTTTCACTTGAATCAATATTGCGAGGGATATTTCTTTAAGTGGCGGTTAGACAAGAGGCATCAACAAAAATAGTTTTGAATGGTTGACTCATTGAGTTTGCCTGAAGCCATTCTGTACTCAGATAAATGAACCAAAAGGGGGAAAATTCACCAGACGAGACAAGTGCTTCTTTCGCACTGTTACAACCAACCTTAAGGCTGTTAATGTCAGTTAACGGGTGGAAAATCCATGTGAAATGACTCCGTGGGTGAGAAAATATAAAACAAATAAGATATGGTAGAAATGAGCTCCAAGCACTGACTTGTTTCTTATAAAAGTAAAGTGTATTGCACTGTATAATTAAAATAATCGAACATTTTTTGGTGTTTCGTAAGCGATGGAAATGAATGAACATGATGTATAAGTATTGGCATTCTGTCAGTTGGACTGTACTAGTTGTGTACAAGTGACACACCGTGTGTATATATGTATATATATATATATATATATATATATATATATATATATATATATATATATATATATATATATATATATATATATATATATATATATACACACACACACACACATACTTGCATACATACAAGATGACCTCTGCCACATTGTTGATGATCTAAAGCCAATGATTTGTTGATAATAGAATAATCTTTATGGGCATAATTTCACATGAAAATGATTCCTCTTTTTTTTTCCGCCCGAAGCCATCTTGCCAGAGTTTATGTATTCCTGTTTAGCTTTTGCAATAATAATGATTCTGACTTGCAAAACAACAAGCGAGTACACGTGTTTGTTCCCTCGCTTACAGATAATGCACTCGAGTATGGCGCGCCAGCTGTTGCCTGCAGTACAGTATGCTAATTGCCACCGCTTTGAAAGAATAGTTCTGCATAAAAGCGTTGTAAGTATTGTAAGATGGGAATGTGAGCGTGGAGCGCATGTAAAAAGCACATTAAAGGTATTGTTTGAAGTCGTGCTGAAATGATCATGTGTATCTTCTGCTCAATCGACTTAGCTTTTTATATCTTCCACTTCATTTCAACAGCTTGCTCATTTGAACACCGCATGCAGCTGACACCATCTGATAGTGAAATTGTACAAGAAAGGAAGCTGTCATCCATGTAAGATGGATCAGAAGTCCGCTGCACCGGTTTGGATTGCTTAAAGACTTACCAACAAATGTCAAAAGCTGTGCCGAGTGCTGTCCTTACACCATCTAGAGCAGTGATTTTCAACCTTTTTTGAGCCGCGGCACACTTTTTACATTTACAAAATCCTGGGGCACACCACCAACCAAAATGACACAAAAAGACACTAACACAGTACATATAATACATATAGTTAATAATATAGTTTCTAAATGTATTTGTACTCACTTAGTGTGAAACCTGGGCCTGTTTCGATGAACACAACATGGATATCCTGGCAGGAATGGTAGAAAGACACACACGAAGCTCTTCCTCAACAGCTCTCAGTCTCTCTCTGTTTTTAGTTTTTATCGCTGTCAAGCTTGAGAAGCTCAGCTCACACAGATATGTGGTTGAAAACGGGAGCAATGTCAAAATAGCTTTGTTGGCCAGAATGGGGAACTCCTTGGCAACAGCTAACCAAAAACTGTCCAAAGGAAGATCAGCAAAGTTTAGCTTTAAACCACGATCTTGTTTCAGTTCAATGAGTTCCTCTTGCTCCTTTAAAGTCATGTCCTTTCCAGCAACGGATGCTGAGCTGTATGGGTCCCTAACCCAGTCAAGGCATTCTGTGAAGGCTGAAGAGAAATAAAATGACAACTTCTCCTCCAGAGTTTTCAAATGTTTGCCAATCACCTCGCACATTGCAGCAGTGTTGCCATCCTGCAGTTTCTCGGTGAGTGGGAACATCTCAAGGTTGCCACGCTGCACATGTTGTTGCCAGAGCTGCACCTTTAAACGGAATCCGTTCATTTTGTCAGTGCTTGTAAGCAGGTTTTCATTTCGGCCTTGCATCCGTGTGTTCAGTTCATTCAGATGATGAAATATATCAGCCAGGTATGCCAGCTTTGCACACCACTGATCACTTGCAAGCAGCTTTGAGAAATCGGGCCTCTCGTCTGTCAGAAACACTTTAAGTTCCTCTCGGAGCTCATACACACGGGCCAGCACTTTGCCGCGCGACAGCCACCGGACCTCCGTGTGGAGCAATAACACTTTATGTTCCGCTCCCATTTCCTCACACAGAGACGCAAATAAGCGAGATTTCAAAGGTCGCGTCTTCACAAAGTTCACTAAGCGCACAACATCATCCAACACAGGACCTAGATCTGCTGGTAAGGTCTTTGCAACGAGGGCCTCACGGTGCAAAAAACAGTGCGTAACAGTAACAGCTGGGTTTCTTTCTTTGACCCTACTTACGAAGCCTTTGATGCGCCCGACCATCGCTGCGGCTCCATCAGTGCAGACACCTGTGCAGTTTTCCCACGTAAGCCCGCTTTTGTCAAGATATTCCGACGTGACCCGAAATATTTCATCTCCTGTTGATTTTTCTGGCAGTGCCTTGCAAAATAGGAAGTTTTCTCTAATGGCTTCTCCATCCACAAAACGCACGTTGGCCAAGAGCTGACAATGTCCACTAATATCCGTCGACTCATCAAGTTGCAAGGCAAATTTCTTACTGATGCGCATCTTTTCCAAAACAACAGTTTCTATGTCCGCAGACATGTCATCAATACGTCTGGCAATTGTGTTATCTGAGAGAGGCACTTTAGCGATCTCTTTGGCCGCGTCAGGGCCGAGCATCTCATTCACAATGGCTTTACAAGCTGGCAGTATTAATGTTTCTGCCACGGTGTGGGACTTTTTTGTTTTAGCTACGAGTTCAGCAACAAGGTAGCTAGCTTTGAGGGCTCTCTCGTTTACCTTTGTGGTTTTTCTCAAAACAGTTGCCTGTTTCTCATTGTTTGTACGTAAGCGTACAAAATAGTCCATCGACTTGTTTTGAACGGAAGGGTGTTTCGTTTGGAGATGGCGTTTAAGCTTGCTTGGCACCATGGCGCTATTGGATAGCTTCTCACCACACACCAAGCACAGCGGACTCGGTGCCGTAGCATCCCCGGTGAACGTAAATCCAAATGAAAGATAGCTTTCGCTGTATTGCCTCGAGCTCACCGTCTTGTCTTTTTTCTTTTGTCGACCACTCATACTTGGGCCTTCATCTGGGTCAGAATTATGTCCAGGGCCCTGTTCGGCATTTGCATTTTCCCTTCTCAAAAACTTCTCCATCACTGTCACCTTTTTTTTTTTTTTTTTTCATCACTGTCACTTGCTCGTCTTGCTTTGATCCCAAACTGTCACTGTCACGTGTCGCGCAGCACTAACTCTATTGTCTTTACAGGTATTTAAATCCCTCTGCTGCCACCCACTGCCATAGAAGAGTATTACATTTTCTGCGACACTTTATTACAGCACAGACACCCGACAATGGTTAATTAGGTGATATTAGAAAATTTCCCACGGCACACCTGACGATCTCTCGCGGCACACTAGTGTGCCGCGGCACACCGGTTGAAAATCACTGATCTAGAGTCCCGTAACTCCACTTCTGATGCCACTGCTTCGTAATCTCCAGCTTTTTTTTCCTGTAACTTCTGCGCTTTACAACAGCGAGTTTGTCTCGCTGCAGGCTCCCTTGTGGCTCAAATCCAAAAATATAACATTGAATATTAATCAGACACTGGGGTCTGTCCCATGACATGAACACTTTACAAGATGTCGCAAACTACCTCAAAAGTTACCGGTGTTGCATCAACACCACTCCTGACACAACAGCGTTAACCGCTCTTTCTGGTGGGATATTGGATCAACCCCAACTGTCTTGATTGCCATCTATGCATCTTTAAGATATTGAGTTTATATTTTCTACCTTTTGATGCTTTGAATCTGCTGTAGTTTCAGTTCCATACCGAATGTGGAGAAGTTCCGATGTACAGAAGGCCAAAAATCACACATGCTCTTCATCCTCTTATACTTATGTTCACCTAAATATGTATATGAACAGCTTTTGCCCTCTACATTTGGCACACTATTTTTCAAGAGCTACTTGATCCAAATACTGAAGGTCCTGTCTCAAAACTGTAAAGTAGATGAGCTTGAATTTTTACGAAAAAGTTTGCCTTGTAGAGCGCAACTCCTGAAACTAAAGTGATGTGATCAGCTGGAAGGAAGACATCAATTACAGGAACACTCACGGTTACACTGTGGTGTTACAGAGTGATGGTGCTTCTTTCGCCTCATTAGTCTTTGACTGAGGACAGACGGTGGCTTGCAGGGAGTGCTTCAGCCACAAAGTTTAAATTCGACCCAAAAATCAAGTTACTCACAGAGTTACTGTTAATTTGCCAGTGAAAGTGACGGTCAGCAGCACCAGCAAAAATGTAGAAGCCGTTTAGATGATAGTTGAGGCTGGACTGATGAATCGGCCTGATACATGATATATTGGTTTGTTGCTGATATGTTACTGCTTGATATGACATTGATATTGTAACAAGAAATTGAACGAGAGAAATGTTTTCATTTAGAAACCGCTTGCTGTATAATCTCCTGAGACATCGGCTGATATAAAGTCTCACATATCATTGTTGTCATATGCCTCAAAAGAATCCAGCACAAGTCCGGCTCTAGGATGTGTTGTCTTTACTTTTGATTCAGTGATATTTTGTGTCATAACATTATGAAAACGATTCCAGCCATATGACCCAACCCCACATTGTTTGATGACAATCTAATTATATCATCTCACATCAGATATTACGAAAAAATATCATCCAGTAAAGCATCAGCCTTACATCAGCCTCAGGCACCTTTTTTAACTGCAGCATTCATTTACCTCCACCGCTCCCATAACAACCTACTTACAATTTTCTCACCCAACACTTCACCTGGCCCTCTCTGTCAATGGATGTTGGGCTTGTGGGCAGATAGCCCACACAGCCACTCACACTCTCTCTCACACACACTCACACACACACACAGACAAAATGCAGTATTGATTTGTTGAGCGCTGTCGTCGGGCAGCCCTGGCTGGCCTTGCCTGTTGGGTGAGACACACAATCGGCAGCGGATGTGCTGCTCCTAAACTGTCCCTGGGCACCATTTCGGATCCCTGTAGATTCATGATATTGATTTGGACCATTTCTCCCTCCGCCAGCGTCTGCGCTCTCGTCCAGCATGTCCCCTTTTGCTTCTTTATCATCGGACCTTTGTTGTTGTTGTTTTTTTCCTCTTGTTCCCAGAGGAAATTCAGTAATGCATAAAAACAGACATCCAGTTCTTTTAAAAAAACAAAAGAAAGAAGCCATGGAGGAGGAAGGAAAATCATGACAAGAGTCAAATCTGTTTACTTTTGTTGCGGAGGCAGTGGGAAAGCACTGTCGTAGAAAAGGGAGAGAAAATAAATATTAGACTGGTGTGATTGCGTCAGGGCTCCCTTGCAAAAAATACCCGCTTCCATGCGCCGCTATCTCTCCAGTCATTGTGAGGTGTCAATGTGGATTCAATCAAACCTGGATATGTGTTGAATATGAATTAATATGCTTTCTTTAAACGGAACCGGAGGACCGAATTCAGTGCAGCGGAGGAATTGGTTTTGTGTACAGTAGCTGTTTTACATTTCCTTGACAGGTGAATAAAACTGGTTACAATTTCGCTGCTGAGCGCCTTCATTTCTGCCGAGTGAAACCTCTCTTCCTCCTTCCCTGTCTCCTGTCAATCCCCCTCTCTCCCCCCCTCTCCCTCCCTCCCTCACTCACCCCCGCCCTCCCTCCTTTCACTCCCTCTCCATCTCTCTCCGCTGGTTCTCATTGTCAGACTGTGTAATTGAGGTAATGCTGTTAATGATGTGTGAGTGGTCTCTCTCTTCTCTGTTACGCACACACACACATGAGCATTGATGGCAGCAGATACGGCCCTTTCATTAGAGCTGGCACGGCAAAGACAAGGCAGCGGTGGCTTACGGGCACAGACAACCTCGCCGCGGGGGAGCAGGAGCTTTAAACACTAATTAGGATGACTTTGGGAGACAAAACAGGTAGGGAGGGAGGGAGGGGGGGGGAAGAAAAACTGGAGATTTGAAAAATACAGGAGGGAGGGATGGCATAGGTGAAGCATTCAAGTAAAAATGACAGGGGGAGATACAGACATGAGAAATGACGATGACAGAAAATGTCACAATAGACAGACAGCAGCAGAAGAAGACAAATGTTTAAAATAATACAATTTTCAAGTATAATTTTGACAAAGAGTGACATTTTAGAGAGTGAAATCGGCAGCTTTACTGCAATCAGACAGGTCTTGCCAGAGATAGGAGGCGTGTGAGGCTTCTAAAAATACCCAAGTACCTGATGCGGCCACACTGCTATTACATGGGAGCTGTTCACTTTCAGAGTGCTTGGTGAGAAGTACAACCAAAAATCCTTTTTCTGACATCGATGGATTACAGTTATTATGTGAGGGTTTGAGCAGATAAGAATAGTTATCTTCTTTGTGTTTGATGTGTAAATGCCATGACTGCACTCTAAAATCCACAAGTTAAACGGACAATTTGCTGTGAAAGAGATCACAGTCAATCGAAATAAACGAGAATCATAATCACCTTTATTGGCCATGTATGCCTGCACATACAAGGAACTTGGCTCCACTTTCTTTGCATCTCCGTCAATTTACTTTCACAGAAATAGAAATAAGAGCTCGGGACAAGGACAGCGCCGTAGCATTTAGGTACGTTTTCACAATTACCAACTGTAAACCGAGGTTACTGGTTCAGTAACACGACTTCGCCTCATCAAAAGTGTCATGTTCCCACTCAAGGGACCGAAATCAAAGGCCTACTGACTCCTTACACACCCACACATGTTCACAACAACCTCCATGCACGCCCCAACCTGCCCTCTCTCCCTCGCAAAGACCAACATCTTCAGTCTAACCGCTGGATCAATAAAGAGTGCTGTGCCGTGGTTGCTATGTGTGCATGCTGACCGGCTGGCAGTCTGCTATCTGTCAACCTGAACAGTGCAGTAAACGGAGCTAAACTGCTCTACTGTCCGACTCTATGCGCTCCATGTCTGCTGCGATGTTAGACGACGCCTGCTCAGGGGCTCTGCTGCGTTACTGCTGTCAGCCCGAAGCCAAAAAAACTAGCTGGAACACACGCACAATGAATGACTGCTGCAGCATGCAAATGTAGAAATGGACACTCGTAGTACATCCAATTGTAAACACACACCAACAGGCATACTGATGCTTTGTTATGTCATAGCTAGTGTCGGCGTGGCACATGTGTGCATACGCCATAAAGTGTAGCGTAGGCGTGGCACGGGAGATCATGTCGAGGCGTTAACGTAACACCAAAATGAAACACGCATTGGCCTATACGCCACATGTGCATGACTGTGTCACCATTGTTTGGAAATTGTAGGTGTAGAAGGTTGGTCAGATTGCAGAGGTCTTTTCAGGCGCGAGTAAAACGTTTGAGGTACTGCTGCGCATCGTTTTTTTATATGCTTCACCCCTTATGCACATGACAATGGCGGCCCTCACACACACACACCCACACGTACACCTTGATGCAACATACACACACACTTTGCCTTGCTGCTGCTGTCAGTTTAGCCAAATCACTGTTGGAAGCGCTCATCACTACAGCGCCTCATGGGCTGCTTTAGCCAGCAGAGGACAGATGCTGCGTAGGAGTGTGATTGTGTGTTTGCAATTGCATGTGCCTGGGAGGTGTAATGTCGAGGAGTTCTCTCTCTGTGTGTGTGTGTGAGGGTGCCTGCCTAGCAGAAGCAGGACAGGCTAGATTACCTCAGGGCAACTGTTCCACACACACACACACACACACACACACACACACACACACACACACACACACACACACACACACACACACACACACACACACACACACACACACACACACACACACATCTGCCTGCCTCCCAGCCATCTCCTCTCGCTGCTCCACACTGGCCTCCCTTCAGCAAATAACACCATTCATTATCTGCATGAAGCCCTGAAATCAACTCCATGGACTAGATTTGTGTGTTGGTGAATACAAACCGATTCCTTGTATCTACCGAATACGACCAACAGCTGCTGCTGGCAAATCCTTGTATCTGTTCTCCTCAGTGCTGCTCAGTGAACTTCAGGTTTTTTGGAGTGTAATTGGATGTTATGTTGTCAGTATGATACACACACAACATCAAAATGATTTTAACAAACTGAAAGTGCTTTAAAAATGATGTTTTCTTTCCACAAAGTCTTACCGGCCTTGTGAGGCTGTACTTGGGCGCAGCAGTGCTCTGAGCTAAAACTGACATTAGCATACTCGGCAATACTAACATGCTGATGTTTAGCATGTGTTCACCATCTTGTTGCAGCATGCAATAATACATTTAAATGACTAAATGTATTATGAGTTCTGCAGGTATTTGGCCATGAACGGAAGTATTCCACAAAGTGAAAATGTGACCAGAGGATAGAGCTAGATTAATCATCAGGGGATCACCAAAGTGAATACAGTTAGGTCAATCTCATAGTGGCCCAAGAAGAAATATTTCAACAAAGTCACTGGGGTTTATCCTCCGGGGAACATGAATGTCGGTACAAAATTCCAAGGCAATCCATCCAATACTTGCTGAGAAATTTTTAGCGACAGAATAGTTTGATGAAATCTTCTATCGAAGTTGATATGTAATTTCATAACCCAACAGGCATGGACACATAGCATGATGCGGTATTATACATTTTTGGGAAATTCAATTGTCAAACTATTCATCAATAAAAAAAAAACAGGACGTAGCCGTGTGACCATTTCCATATTTTTAGGCACGTTTTAAATATTGCATTAGAAAAGCTGTAAGGAAACGAGAAAATTCAATGAAACCTCCATTGGCTAAAAAAAAATAATAAAAAAATAGATTACGGAAAAGCCTTTGCAGAAGGTTTTTCCGTAAGTTTCCGCAGTTTTTTTTTTGGCCAGTAAAATCTTTACATTCTCAGTTCTGAAGACAACCACTGTTTGTTGTGTTGTATGCGTATGGTGTTGAAAACACAGTATCTTGTCTTTATCTTTAAAATGTGCATCTTTAAAATCTCCTCTACAATGTATTCTCCGTTATTAATGTGCCTGAATCTGTCTCAGTTTGTCCTCCCTTCAATCATCACAAGTCTGAGTCCCCCCCGCCTCGGCCTGATTCTTCCACCTGCATGCATCACAGTAGGATGGTGGTAGATGACTGATGAGCTGTGCTGTGCCGGGGCTTCTGTCAGACACAACACTGGCTGAAGGTCAATTTTTGTTTCATCAGACCACATATTTTGCATCATGCTCTGAGAGCCTTCACTTGACTTCTTTTTTCAAACATTTGCTCTGCTGCTTTCGGTCCTTGGTCATCTTCACCGATCGAGGTACTTCACACTCCATTACTTCATAAAGCAGGAAGTCGTGGGATGAGTGGAGATACTTACTACTGTAGCTTTTCCATGTTTTTATACTGATGGAATGTATCTGCAGGGCATGATATAGATGTATACATTTTTGTTTTGTAATGCTAGTGGCGTTGCTCTATGGGTGTCGCTCTCAGTGTGCATGGTCAGGCGGTTGGTCGGTCCACCAACTGAAATATCTCATCAAGTGTGAGATAGATTGCCTTGACATTTTGACCAGCTATTCATGGTCCCCAGATGATGTATACCAATTACTGTGGTGCCCCCTGGCTTTTCCTTTATTGCCACCATGAGGTTCACATTTGTGGTTTTGAGTGAATGATTATGGTTACTCTGTGTTGGTCACTGACCCATAAAACAATGCTGCTTCAATTGGGGTTGTGACCTCTTTCCCCCTGCAGTCCGCTCTTTCTCCTCTACGGAAAACACTTAGCTACCGGACAAATAAATACTCAATCAAGCTGGATCTGGATTTTTCGCTGGTGTTCCCTATGATTTTTCTTTTTTACAACGTTGAGGCTGCAGAAGCGCTTTTGCAGCCGTTCAGGCATCTTTGCGGACCTGATGGCAGGAGGTGCTGTGGGGCCGTTGTCACAGTACAACTCCAGTGATGCTAATGCTGCAGGAAAAACATGTCGGAAGATTTAATTACATACATTGTAGAGTTAACGTGAAGGGGGTGAATGCTCTTTTGGACTGACACCTGTGTGTGCAGTTGCAATGCTTGAGCGCTTTTCTTCAGCTGGATTTGCGCATGTTTTATGCACTCTCCTCTTCACCGCTTCTCCTCGGTTCCATCATGAGAGGTCAAAGGTGACACTACAGCGTGAGGGGTCGGACAATCAGAAAGACATCAGTGTGCAGGGAAGCACAATCTGTTGATGTCTCAGAAAGCCAAGTGGACAACAGAGGTCTTGGATCGTGACAGAGGTTACTACCGCACTACACTTGTGGCTATGTATGGAATCTGTGTGTGTGTGTGTGTGTGTCCTGTTTACAAGGGGTCAGGCTCATTTGTAGGCTGTCAAACAGAGATGCTCGGACAGAGATCAAGAGCAGCTCACAGGGGCTAGTCCTGCTCTCCAGGGGAAATGGATTCTGTTTGATGTTCAGTACGAGCAGGAGAGAGTGATGGTGGGTGGCAGGGAGGGGAGATTCGGGGGGGGGGGGGGGGAGTAAAACAGTTAGGGAATGTAGAAAGAGAGACGAAAAAAAATAGTCTGTATAGTATATGCTCCTACAATGCTTACGATTGGTTAAATGCAGAAGTCAAATTTCATGCATGTACCTGTATGTATATTTGTAATAACGATAAATGAGAAAGAGAAGCGCAAAGACAGACAGAGCTTGAATTGAAGAGGAGAGAAAGAAAGAGGGTGATTGTGAAATTAGGCAGATTAAAGGTGGATAAAAACAGACGTATCAACTATTGGTGATGAGGTAAGAAAACAGGAGCTTGACTAATGGCTGCCAAGCATGTAATAGCTAAAGGGGAACTGAGAAGAGAGCAGGAAAATGCTGCTAATGCTTATGAGTGTTAGTGAATGCTCTTATATGCAAGTTAAAGTGTCATTGTCTCTTCTAAATCTTAGACCACACCGCTCATCTCTAATATGTAGCATTCAATCTGAAAACCATGTTTTTAAACTGTTTGGTTCAGGATTATTAACTCCACAATGTATACAATGCATATACAATCATGGCTCATAATGGGAATATATTCCCATTATACTCGACTACAATCAAATCCAAAAATAACACCCAGGAGGTTGTTATTTATAATACATCATAAAGAAAGCAATCAGTCACGGCACAGAAGCCACCCTCGGAATGTAGAAAAGTAAAAGTCAGAACAACAACGCCGCCAATAAAAACCTCCAACAAATACATGAAGACTTGTTGCAATGGTTGCAGGCAGATGATGCATTATAAAGGCGGCCATGTCTTTTTTTGTTTTTCCCACTGGTGGCTGTGAGGGTGAGATCCTGGCCATCAGCATTTTGTATAATAACACTTCGACACTTTGAGCAGAGGTAGAGACGTCTACGTCGAGAAGAAGCGTGGAGGTGGGAGTCTATCTCTCTGTATGTAATACCCCGTAACATATCTCCATGTGTCTTCTCATCATCACCTCTGTCAGCACCTCTCCCTCCTTTCTACTCCCCACTCCTCTCACTCCCTGATTTTTCTATCAGACTTTCTTCACCACACCGCCTTGCTTTCTACATCCATCGCTCCGTCGCCGTCTGAATCCCATTCCATCTCATTCTCACCTCTCAAACTCTAACCCTCCACTATTCATCTCCTCCTCCGCCCCCCCACCCCCCCCCATCCATCCTATTCTACTTCTGTTGGCATGACTGATTGCTCAAACTGGGGGCGATTCTCCGCCGAGCCGCCTGCAAAGTATCCCTTACGACCACAAATAGGTCACCCCTGATACCCGGCCTCTGCGTGCGTTGATTACGCCACATTGCACAGAGATAATCAGTGGGCGTGACCAGATTGTGAAACATGATGGGTCCGTGCTTGTGTTTAAATGAAGCCGATCTTGCTCGTTTTTTAATCAGGGGGCGCAGAGGACGCTTAATCAAGCAGTATTTTGATGGATTCACGGAATGGGAAACCCATTCATCAAGTCAATTCCACATTAATCATGAGCTCACCCGCATATTTGGGAGTGAGACATGAGGAGGGGCTCCACTTTGTTCTTGGAGTGAATTGCAAGCGGCGTTATGTAAAACCCTCTTATCCACGGCAATGAGTCCGTGCATTGTTGTACAATACAATGCAAAGACGGATTCGTGAAGTGGCTCCGTTTGATCAATACTCTGTGAATGTGAGAATAGATCATGTACAATATTGGAAAGAGTAAATGCATTGATTGCGTTGTCTGTTCAGTAATGCAGCGCTCTGAACGCTTAACACGAGATTGGATGTAGAAGAAAGTTCGTTCTCTTCCAAGTGTGGACACAGTGTATTTAATATTTAGACATTGATTATCATATTCCCTCGCCTTTGTGGAGTGCACATTTGCATAACTCGCAGTGCCCGTTTGGTATTGAGGTTCACAACAGGTGAGCTATTCCCACAAACGTCCCATGAATAAATCATTCAGACTGACGAGCTCTCAAGGCTCGTCAGGAAATCACAGCATAAAATATAGATTATGAAAGCTACAGCGGAGACACTACGTAGTGTGCGTAGCTACAATGGCGCTTATTGGCTCTAAAGCACAATGCATCTCGGCAGCAACCCGAGGTAAATGAGACGAAAAAACACAGCATGGTTTTTCTGTAAATTATGTACATCTCTTTCTATAAGCTCTGTCATTGAACTGTAAATTCACAGCTTGTGCATATTCATAAAGGAACACTTATGTAAAAGTGTTTTTTTGTTTTTTTCTCAACAATGTTGATACTCGGAAACGAGCAAGGCTAAAAACACTTTCTTAAAGAGACATATCAAAGGAGTATTTATTTGGAGTGTGTGTATACATACGATGAAATGTGATGAACACATTTGATTCAAAGTCGATTTGAAAAGAGCTCGGCTCTGATTTCCGACTCATTTGCGAGCTTTAGCTCTCATTCCACCTGCTATTTAATCAGCATTTAGGTGAATCGCAGTAGTTCATGTTTTGAGTTTGAACATTTTAGATATTCTCTGTTCAATTTCACAGTGAAAATGCATGCCATACGTCTGATTCTTTGATTTTCCTGTATTAGCTGAACGATAGGAATTTTTCGAGTCTCTCTTGGCACAATACTCACATGCCCATATCAGATTGGATTACATTTGGTCACTGTAATTGCTCATCCTCTCCATGCCAGCATGTGATTCCAATATAAGAGATTGGGATCAAAATCTCCTCATTCTGTCTCCATTATGATGCTTTAGCTGTTCATAGCTGTTCCAAGATCTTACTCTTTTCAGTTCAAAATTCCCTCCTCTGTGTTTCCATATTTCCATGCTGGAGGGATAATAACACAAAGATGGGAATTTTGTACCAAATGCAACTGTGATTTCGGATTATTCCCTCTTGATTAATCAAACTCAAGCACTCAAGCTTCATCTTCTTATCAGCTGAGTTCTCTGTGTCCCTCATCCCTTCCATCGGAATCACAGTATGAAGGGATCTGACCACATGGACATAAGGTCATGTGAGTATTGTGATAAAATGGACTTGAATGAATGTAAGCCATACTTTAACGTCTCAGCATGCGGGCTACACGTTATCTCACAGTGGCTTACATTCAGACAGGCTGTGAGAGGGAGCTGCAGCAGGTGTGAGTCCTCATCTTCTTCTAAATTGCAATGAACCTGAAAATCAGGTGAACAAGCTTGATTCACAGCATCAGGGCTGAATAAATGTCCAATTAAAAAATAATGAGTGGAATTAAAGCAAAGTCGATGACTTCTCAAGGGTACAGTAGAGTAGAGCCCCATCAGTCATTATTAGGCTGCTTCAGGGGGGGGTTAGATATAATATTTTTTTTTAACAACGGAGTTGTGTAGTACGAGGTGTAATGCTGAACAATATTGCCGGCCTCCTTTAGTTGATGGGGCATTTCCCCCCCCCCCCTCACTTGATTAAAGACAACATCTACTTCTCTTTAAGAAGCCATTGGTGCATATTATCATACTGTGCGCATGACTGTGCGGTGTTGAGGTCCGTCTGCTTGAGCGCACATCAAAGCAAAGAGGAACGAGGGTTTTAAGCGGTTACCAAGAAGAAGAGCCGTGTATTGAAAATGTGTCCGAAACGCTGCTGAATGCACCAACTCAGCGGCCGACATGTTGGGCAACCACATTTGTCAGAACTACTTTTGCATCACAAATGATTTGCGCAGTGATGGAGCATTGTTTTTTTTTAATGGCGGGAAACCAATTCATCATCCTTTGATGCCCTTAATTTCACATGAGTGCAGTCAATTTATGGAGGTTACATTTGGGAAAGTGGACATTGCTGCAAATGGTGTTTTAATAGCTGCGTGTTCAATGCGTCAACAGATTGAAGCGCACAAATATTGCATCCGTTTTGAACTGTATACCATAATCCATATGCACACTTTTATAATTATTTCCATGATCGAATGAACTTCATTATTTCTTTCAGTTATTGAACATGGCAACAACTTTTAGCCTCTTTTAATGTCAAGGGAAGACATTAAATATGGCAGCGCCTTTATCGAGCAACAATACTGTTGACAGCGTGGGTTAATAGTCAGTTCAGTAACGCTAGAAATGTATTGAAATACAGTTGCAGTTTGTGTTTTCTCTTTGTACCTGATATGTTGTGATTAATCACTTCTGATTACTGTTCCTTTTCAACAAGACACTTAAAATCTGTATTATTACAACAGAAAATCATCAGAATATCTTCTCCTATTGTCGTTTCTTTTGGGCCTCTGCCTGGTCAGCCTGGTGCGTTCACCCTTTCCGAGATTTTTAGCCATGAACGATTGAGTGTTCTTGGCCAAACCTGGCGAATAGATATTTTCTCCCAGAACCCCTTTCTCCTCTGGCAGTCCCCAAGACCATATTTCTCCTGTCACTTCACGTCCAGACCTGGAGTAAGCCAGCTGGCCTTTTTCAATCATCGTCCCCGGCCAGAAAGCCATAGGGCTCTCTATCTGCTGAACAATTTCAGCCAGGGAAAGTCACACTTGTCTCCCCGTGCCAAAACAGCAACGACCCATGTGCACGTGAAGTTCTCCGTGGCGTGGAAGAGCTACATGAAACAGAAAGACCAGCAGACTAAGCTGTCATTTTCAGTTTTAACATCAAGTGGAGCTCTGTAGGGTCCAACTAAGCTTCAGCCATGAAAACGTATCTGCTAACAGTGAAAGCGCTGATGGCTTAGTTCGGCGAAACTGCAGCCACACTTGGGAAGGTTTATCCGTCTTTGCATTCACTCTCTTGAATGGATTTTCTTTTTTTTTGCCTGCAAATCCTCATTGACGTGTCTATCCACACAGCCTCTGAAGCGGGATAACCTCAGCAAAGTTGGATCGCATGAGTCAGATAACTTCGCCCAAAAACCGCAGAGAAACGCGCCGGTATCCGATACAAACCCATGTCTGTTTGTGCACCAGATGACAAATTACTTCCCAATCACAATGGACCATATGTATTCTGTGAGGAATGAAATCGGATTTGAGGAACACTGAGCCCAAAAAACAAAAAATGCCTTTGATCAGGGGCGCTCGGTCCAGGGACCCGACTTTGAATAATGGGCCTCTCAAGCTCCATGTAGATAAGACTGGCTAGAAACATACTGTAGGGATCTATCTGACCAGCCACATGGGAAACCCTAGTTTGCTCAGTCACTGACCTGAAGCCAGTATGAAAAATGTGTATCTTTCTGCAGCCACCAGCCAGAGAGACTCTCACATGGCGTCTCTATTATTAAGTCCTGCTCAACAATGTCCCAAACCTGCATTCACATGCAAATAGAGGCTCCCGTATAATATGTAGTGCCTCAGAAAAACAAAGGCCTTAAATGTAGGCAAAAAAACGTGGTTTAGTTAAACTGAATTAGTTAAATTCAAATGAAGATGAAGCAAAGTACTCACAGGCAGTCACAACAAAGCCCCCTGATTGGCAGAAAAGCCCATCTCCTCTAACTCAATGTATTAAACCTGCTGAGAGGTTTTTCAGTCAGTGTGTCAGTTTAGATGCTGTAAACTGGCCACGATTACAAGACTCTTACATGAGAGAACTACAGGATTCGGCCGGCAATTAACTTTTCACAAGGTTAGAAGGTTCATATCATGCTCATTTTCAGGTTCATACTTGTGTTATGGATTTTAAGTAGAAGATGTTCAAAAAACACATTATTATTCTCATATACTGTCCGTCTGGATATACCCGTATTCTCCCTCTGTCTGAAAGGCTGCGTTTTAGCACCTGTCTTTTTTTAGCACCTTACCTGAAAAAGAACAGTCCGCGCTAAAAAAAATGCACCTCACCTGCACCAAAAAATAAAATCCAAACAGCCTGGACTGAAATCTTAAGGATTACAACTGTAAGAAAAGTGTGTATTACTCAAACGACGAGGGGATTTATCGATTTGATCAAGAGCAAAATGTATTTGCAACTGTTTTAAACTATTTTATTTGAGTTGTTAAAAAACAAAATGATCAAAAAATGTGTTTGAAATGTAAGTATTAGAGTATTTTCTTGGTAATGAATTACAAATATCTGCGGTTGTAGATGCGCTCTTTTAAATTATAATGGTCACTTTCAATTTGTTTCTGACCTTTTACATACAAGATGATTAATAAGTGAATCAAGAAAACCAATAATTTGCCTCAAAATTTGATGAACTCTTCTTACGCCTCAGTTGCTTTTTTTTTGTCGTGAAACTCGGATAATAAATATGGCCATGTGTCCGGTGACAAAACTTTAAGAAGAATCTTTTTGACCCATAGCAGGCTATACACGCATACTGATTACATTTTCCTTCACAGCCAAAAGGCAAAGGCCACAGTACAACAGCATGACAGTTCAGGTCTCCTTTGAATCATAGACACAACCAACAGTAATCAGTAGTTACTCTCCAAAAACCGCCAGTGAGCAAGTGGAAATTGACACCATCTGTCATTTATTGCCGAGCGATGCCGGATTGCTTTAACTGTGTCATTGTCCACGTTGCCTGCCATGTATTAACTGGTGAAGCTACATGGGGCCACACGGATGTAAATGTTTGGAAGGGCCCCGGGGGTTTAAAATGCCAGGGCAGATTAATTCACCTCCTGCCATGACGGCTGCCCGCTGTTTAGATCCACAGCCCCGACAGCTGTCCTCACCGGCTTTGATATGAGGGCTGGGGAGGCTGAGACAAGACGGGACGGAGGGGGAAGGAAAGGATGAAGGGAACCGAAAAGGAACGAAGAGACGGCGGAGAGAGAGAGAGAGACGATTGCTTTCTATAACCAAGGACAAAGTCCAGATTGGAGGGGCGTTTGTATGATTGACAGTGCTTTGCTTTTCATCAGCCAGGGGAGAAATGGGATGGGACAAGTGTGTGTGCGCCGCTGTGTGTATGTAGCTAGGAGACAGTCCCCATGGAGACAGCTAGACTAAGCACTCAGTTGAGAGAGTGAAAGTGAGCACAGAGGGCAGTGTGTGTGTGTGACTGTGCACATATGTGTGGATGCGCTGTGCACAAGTGTGACGGTGATGTGATGAGACTGATGTCCAGTGTTTGATCCTTTAGTTCTGGACTGTGGGAGCATGTTTCTACTGCCAATAGAAATCTAGCACTACAATGGGTCTAATGGTTATGTGTACTGTACATATGGCCTACTGGTGATTGAATACGTTAACCGGATGCTTGCTTTGCTTCAGGCTGGTCATGAAACCCTTGCAGACCAACTGTGCAGAATGCATGTATGTATATTGTGCACTTGCCCAATCACTTTCCACCCCATTTAACAACCTGCACAAACCAGTGACATTGTTCAACAAGTCTGTCTATTAGAGCTTAATTACGTTGTTTCACTTCCTCAGAAGCACTGGCCAATACAATCACAACATCTTTTTAAATCCATCTTCAGGAGGATGGAGAGTAAGACACTTGAAGGTACCCACTTTATTTATCTAACTCGGACGGCTGAAGCCGCAAATACAGATTAGCAAAAATGTGAACGCATCACGTGTGCTCAAAACGAATAGGTCAATCCACATTGAAAATTCAGTCATGATTTATTCACTTTGATGTCAGCGAAAGATCATTTGATGATCAAATAGTGTCCGTAACTAATTAGTTCTCATATATGTCATTCCTCTCCCTAACCACGGACCTATAGGATGGTCCAAATGTCTTCAGCAGTCCAATCCATGAAATCTGAAGCCAAACTATTTCACTGTGAATCCAAAAGGTCGATGTTTATGTGTATTATCTTCGAACATGGGTGAGATAAAATGAATATTGTTATCCTCACTGATTTAGATCTACACCACTATTAAGAGTATTCCACCGATTTAGCATTCATGCAACAAAATGGAAAATTGCAGCAGAACCAGAGATATCATTTTTCTTTTATTCCACGCATTCTTCTTTCTCGTCAAAACCTACAGGGTTTACTTCACCCACAATGCAACTTGAACCTGAGATTTGAATGTGTTACGCTCCTAACAGCTAACATAGCCTCGAGCAACTATAGCCTTTAGCAGCCTGCCAAGGAGTTCTGCTGAGCTCGCTTCTTTCTGACTCCACACCGAAATTTAATTAAATGTTTTCCATTTTCAAATTTGTACAGTAGTTTTCAGCCCCAACCGACCTTAACTCAAGTGACATCACTTGAGGCAATTTATCAGATTACACACAGCTTCCTCTTGAACCACTGAAGGCGTGATACAACTTTTTAAATAAGATTTAAATTTGTGGTGAAAAAATGAATTGGCTCTTCAATCACCATATATGTGACAATCATGTTAACTGGTAAACATCTGGGTCAAAATGCCAAATATCCTCTGGCCGACCTTCTCACATGTGAGGCTCTGCTAAGTTTCTCCATTTAAAATCTTTATAAATTGAATAACTTTGGATTTCAGACTTTTGATCGAACAAAACGGGCAGTTTGAAGATGTCACCTCAGATTCAAAAAAAATTGTAACGTACATTTTTTCACTGTTTTCATTTGATCTACTAAATGATTAGTTAATGATGATAAAATGTTTTCAAACCGTAACTGATAAGCGAGTCTCTCACAAGCGTCGCTCTGTGTGAGCCTGCAGATCAATCAATCGGCAATCAAAAGCTTTCATACATGAAAAAGAATTTCCCATCATGCCCTATCTCATTGTCGATGCTGCTAAATGCACGATTTGTTCTCAGGTCGTCTCAATCAAAGAGCTACAGTACATGACAGTGAGTCATGCAAAAAGACTTACAAATGCCTCTGGGCTCCCAGATGGCTCTATACATTCAAAGAACTTCATTACAGCAATCGATATGTCCCGTATCAGAGATGAATATATCTTAAAAAGACACCAATCAGTGAAGTCGTTGGATGAATCTAATGTCCTTTATGATACAACGGCAAAAGCACATTTTTATTAAACTCAAATTGGTGCTACGGATGGATGGGTAGATACATTATTTCATCTTAAAATGTATTATTCATGCAAGTTAATGAATAAAATGGCCACATACCACTTAATATGTAGTGTTTTTTGCACTGGTGTTTGGTTTGATCTGCGCATACCTGTCACTGCAACAGGATTCTGATGTATAGAGTATATTAATATGAATAAATAGAGCAGCACTGATTCAAATAGATTTTTAAAAGATGAGGTCGAGGAATAATTTCACATCGTGACTCAACAAATGGGCCATGTTTGTTACGCGTGCCATGCTGTTTGATTGATGGAGAATGATGAGCTGGACCGTTCCATAACCTCTGTTTATGAAGCCGCCTTTTTGGGCATGGTTTTCCGCGTTACCAGGAGGCTGGGAAAGAAATGAATTGTATTTTAGCTTCCCACTTCTTAGCAGGGGCAATAAAAAGGAAAAACTATAATTCAAGCGGCAACGTTGCCCCCAAGTTCTCGAGACAACAAGCCAAGGCAACTGCCTTCCCCCAAAGAACATCTTCTCATAACAGGTCTTCTATGTATCTTATTCGAACACCCCCTTTAGTCACATATATCAAACCTAACTGCCATTTGGCAAAGTTTAATGTTGCATCAGCAAGTCAGATTTAGCAAAGGGAGCCAATTAAAAGCAAACTGCATGGTTCTAAGGTGTCGTATGGCTGTACAAGTTGTGAAGCCCCCTTAGGCAAATTTGTATATTGGGCAATTTAAATAAATAAAACTGGCATGACTGGACTATTTGAAAAATAAAATAAAAATCCCATTTCAAGCAAAGTGCTCATGTCATCAACTTTAGCCCTTTACAGCGATTTCAGAAGTTGTACTTGATAGTAGGTCGTTCATTCTGTGCGGCAGAGGAATGGTAATCAAGCAGTGTCGCTAAACTACGACTTCTCTTTAACACACTCCGCAAGCTCACACGCCAACACACAGCAACAGTGGGAAGCATGCATACTAAACAGGACTGAGCATGTTGAGGCTGAGCAGTTGGTGGGGGAAAATAAATTCCTCAATATCTGTGATCCAGCAGTGAAAAGTAACTATGTTTACATTTACTTAAGTGCTGCACTTAACACACTGGCGATAGAGCACTTTAAAATATTAAAGTTTGACTGTCAACCGGAAAACCCAAAGCTTTAATTAACACAGGGCTAAATACTGTGTACCATATGGATTATTGGGTCACATGGTTCGTTGCACAACATTTTAAATCTAAAGATTTATTGTCACCTTAACTTCAGTCATGATTAATGACACAATATATTATTTGTACACCTGCACACAACCCTTCTTGACAATAAAAATAAGTTATATTACAATTAGGTGTGAATAACACGTGCATGGCTTCTGTTATCACATTTCCATCTGCCGGATGTTTTATAGAGTGAAAGTATTTAAGTATTATGGTGACATTATTTTTTTCTCGCATGTATAACAGACAGCTGGGTCTCCGACGACCTGCTTCATGCTCCAGACTGTGCACGTGGCAGACTGCTTTACCGCTCCGGGGTGAAGTTGCAGTTAACTCCAGAGTCAACAACCTCAGCTGCTAAACAAAAGTCAGGAGCTTTGCTCTGCTCTCGAGGAGCCATTTGTTTTCTGACCGACCGTAGCCTGATGAACATTGACTGACTGACTTCCCTTCGACATACCGTCTCTCTCTCACTCATCACCAGACACACACACACACACACACACACACACACACGCAGACACAGAAATGTGGTTTGTTTCAGCCACTGATACAAATTTGACACAAATTCATTGCCCACAACGTTAGCTACAGTTAGCATTGGCATTAGCGGTAGCAACATTAGCTGTGGCTAACAAAAAGCTGGCAAATAGCTGAAGACTTAAGTCCTCCATAACTAACCTATGCTACATTTTCATATCGGAGCATTTCAATTTTATAATTGGATTTAAAATGTACTTAGCGACACAGAATGGCAGTTTTAAAACCTGGTTTTTCTCATTACCTGGACTCCTTTTACGAATACATTGTCTAACGTAAATCGTGAGGAAGAACCACCTCCCCCTAAGGTTGAACGAGGCCCCGCCCCGAACACTGTATCCAGTTCTCTTTATACATGGTGGATCGCTCTCCGTCATGTATGTGTTTCATACCTGTCTAGAGAGGAGCGGTGGTGCAAGAAAGAGTGAGGGGAAATAGAGTTTATTGAAATTCCCTGGTTAAAGTTCATTTTTAGTTTCCTTGTGCATGATGTTTTCAATCTTCCAACGGATGTCTGGTCCGACATCGTCAGTCCATTCACCAGACTGTGACTCGGTTCAGTAGATGACAATCGATTAAAATTCACACTTTAGTCCAGTCATTATCAAGGTGCTGGAAAAGGAAAATATTCTCGAAGTAAACGCAGCTTCATCTTTTATTACCTTCATTTAATTTATTCCCCGAGACGGTCGGAGGAAAGGCTGAGCACAGCGAATAGCTCTGGCTTCATAACGTTTTGTTCTCAAGATGCCCTAAAAACCTAATGAACAAGGTACCAAATGTTTTACATTTACAATATTTGGTGAAAAATGTCCTCAACTGTCTCCTGCAATTTACCCTTTTACAATCCACATCCTTCGGGGGAGTTCCAAATGTCACATACTATACATGCCCACATTCAGTACAAAAAATATTAACATTTTAGGCAAATGCCAGGCTATTAAGGCACGTTTTTGAACATATGCTTAAAGGATTTCCAGCTCACCTCATATCCTTGGGGAGACTGTGGCCATTGGGAACATTGGATCTCTGCTGCCTCATCAAAGGTTTTTGTTCTACCCTTTGGGACAGTTCAAAGTCTGCTCCCATTGGACCCAACAGACTTCGCTGGTTCAGACAGCAACTGCTTCTAGACATGTATTTCAAGACTATGTGGTACCTTATATTAGATTTGTCCATACTGAATATTTGCAATAATAGCTTTTAGTGTTTTTAACCCTGGTTTGGTCCACTGCTACTCTAAATGTTGGTGAACAAGTACAATTGCTCTGTATTGGTGAGCATTTGGTCCAATTCAAGCACTGCTGTCAAGGGTGTTTCCCTGCCTGCTGCCCATTATTATTTGGCTCAAGTCCTGTGATCCTTAACAGAAATAAATGGGTAAAGATGATAAAAGAACAGTGAGTCGTTTCCTCTTCTGTAGGTGTGACAACATAATACAATATACATAGAATCAATACGATTGAAAACTGATGCTAGAGAGGTACGTCTGAGTTTGAAGGTTAGGATGCATGGTGAGAGAATTCGTTGTACAATTCATGCTGATCAGGAGCCCAGACGTACAATAGGTCGGTAAGTAGTGCAATAATAATGCCTTGCTCCCTGTGTAAGCCGCTGCAGTTTAATGTCTTACTGAGAAGATGTATCCTCATCTCTAATTTTATGCAAGACGAGATGGAAAGGTCTGATTTCAGACTTTATTGATATCCTCAATAAACATTCACCATCTCCACTCTTTGACTCTGACACCTTTCATCGCAGTCCGCAGTGCAGTATTTCTTTGTCTCTTCTTCACTCATTCTCCCACTCAGCTGATCTCCAGCTCACTTGCACACACACACACACACACACACACACACACACACACACACACACACACACACACACACACACACAATCTTGCCTTCCTACTTCCTAGGGTGAACCAAACCCTCCTGTGAAACTAACCCAGTTGCTTTCTTCGTCAAAAAAAAGACACATTCCCGTCACAATTTGCCAGCTGCCATTTAAAACAAGTTTGAACACAACATAAAAAGTGTATCAACAGAACACCTGTCACCATTTACTAACTTACAACTTGAAATGGTAGGCAGACTGGCCCGGATTCCAATCATTTCTGCTTTAGGAGCTAAAGGGACAGATGCTGCATTACGTCTTTAATTGCAGCCTTCTGCTCGTTAATTTGCAATATATGTTTTATAATGTAAATGAGAATGAGGCTTGTAGGAGGAGGGAGTGTATGGAAACAAAACGCACCTCTGGGAATAATATGTTCGGGAGGTTGTTTACTGGATCAAAAAACACGGTACAATTCACTCTTACAGCCACACTTTACCTGGCACCTGTGTTTTTAGTGTTTATTCTCTCCTGTTACACAGTGTTGAATAATAAGGACAAAACGGCAAGCAGAAGAAAAAAAAAAACACATGTAAAGGAATAACTTCCTATTGTCTTTGCTGCAGAAGCGATGCTGACAGATCTACTACACAAAGAGAATCTCAGCATTCAAAGGCTGCTGTAAGTGACATCGAACCTGCTTCACTTGCTGCATCGTGGTCCTCGACATCCTCGACACGCGTTTGTTGGATGTGTTTTTGTACCGTGTTCGAAGCAAGAAGCCAGCATGAAAACGTATGTCACCACCCACGTGGCTACTTTTCACAGTGACTCAGTTTGTTGTCACGGAGTTGAGGTCGCAACGCTTCCGCAGCAATAACAGTACGCAGTCTGTGGTGGTAATGTATAAAAGCCATGAGTGGGCAGGGGAGGGAGCTGAAAAGAGCTGTTGGTTCGACTCAGAGTAGGAGTGGAAGCTGTACATCGTTTCATCTCACATCTTGGTGAAGAAAGCTGATAAACGGCTGTATTTATTAAGGAAACTTAAGAAGGCAAAATTCCCTTTTTTGACAAATTATGCCAAATTATTGTTAACTCAGAGCAATATAAAGCATCCTGGCTGAAAACATTACAAACTGGCATGACATGTGCCCGGCCCAGGACAGGAGGGCTCTACAGCGGGTGATTAAAACCGCCCAGAACATAATTGCTGTCCATGTACTGAGCAACGGTGATATTGGTGACGAGAGTTGCCTGAGAAGAGCTCAACAGATAATAAAGACAATACCTACCCCAGCAACAACCTGTCCACCCTGCTGCTGTCTGGAAACAGATACAGAAGTATCAGCTGCTGCACCGCCACACTTTAAAACAGCTTCTTTCCTCTGGTGGCGAGATTACCTAATTCAGCTTCATAGAAAGGGTCGATAATCTCTTCGATGACATGATGATACCAATTTCAAGCAGGTTTAGTTGAGGTTGATGACATGATATTTTCATGCCAGGCACGGCATGAAAAACAAAGATGTGATAGAAATATATATGATGGCTTATTTCCATTCAGTGAGTGCAGTGCCAGGGCCCTGGTATTGTGCTCACTGGCATCGAGTGTTTATGGAACAGAGCCACTATACACGCCAGTGCATTTCCTACTGTGAACTGTATTCAAATGTCTGCAGTGAAAAAACGTCTTCATTCGTGAAAAAGCCTATCGGAGCACAGATTAACATACTAAAATGTTAAAAAGAAACAGTTGAGTTTTCTATTTCCAATGAACGATACAATAAAGACAATATTGGAAGTAAGGCACAGGATGTTGTCTTGAAAGACCCTCCCCTAAGCCCCGCCCCCTGCTGCTTCTCTGTCAAGCTGTCAGAGCTACAAGGAGCCATTCTGTCACTAACTGCACTCCCTGAATGACTATTTTCCAAAAAGCGATTTCAGAGCATATAGTGTATAAGAAATGGATGTAGTTAGACAGAAGGATGATTCAGGTATGCTACAGGTTAAAGATGAATATGGAAGCAGATCACAGTGTAAAAGTGAACAACCACCCACCTGGCGATCATTTACTTACATTAAGACGAGTGGGTGGAGTGTGGGCACTGTGGGTCCAGCTACATAAACAAATCACAGTAAAATGGGCTATTTATTCATATTTAAATTAGTTGATTCTATAACCTGTGACTAGTCAATTTGAAATTCATATTTACTGTACGTCATCATCCAAATGTGATGCATATGAGGCATCTTCACTCAATCCAGTAGATGTTGTTTTCTCCAGTTGAACTTTCATCACCTTTTCAGCTCGAAAAAGAGACACAAATGTGTGTTTTTGCCTCCCTTGGTGCATTATGTTTAGCACAAGGCCTTGGTGCCGACATATTGTCTCGGAGAGCTCCATTAAAATCAACAGACGGGGCTGGGCCTTTACTCCCACAGCTTTTCCTCTCGCTCGCCACCTCAAAGCACATCTCCACATAAAGAGGCCTTTTGAAAGGTGTTTTGTCCAAGGTTAGACTGACCCCTCATTCTTCAAGGGCCAAGTCATTTTTCTCCCACCGATTGCTGTAGCAGAGAAATTCTTCAGGGTTGATGTCGTGGCATTCACTCAAATTTGGCTGAAAAAGTCTGTCATCCCCCCCCCCCCCCCAAGGTGAACAATCGCAGTTCAAAAAGTCACAATAAAATAGAGCGAGAAAAGGATGATAGAGAAGAAGGCTGATGAAAAAAGATGCCGGTGGGCAACAAACCAATTAGAGATGACAGACAGAGATTGTGTCCCTGTCATTGTGTAGTATATCAACATACATTTTAGTGGACAGTGTTGTAATGTTTGTGTAGACAGACGGGTCAAAAGAAATGTCTTCGTTCAAAAGAAAATTTTCTATGAAATAGGAAGTGACATTTTTCTGACTGGTTTCCTCGAACATGGCAGATTTTAGCCGACTGCGCAGGGTGTCTTTTACTCGTGTGTCTACTTTTCTGATGCCGTATTTTGTGTGACTACATGACTGAGTGTGTGTCTGTCTCCGTGTGCAAAAGCTCATCTCCTTAATGGGACCCATCCTTTGTCTACCACTGACAACCGTGACCACTGTCCAAATCCCCCTCAATGTAGTTTCATGCATGGTTGGAACTAATCATCATGCATGTGGATACAGTGACAGTTTCTCAGGGAAAGATGGAGGGTGTCACAGTGATGTGAAAAGAGAGAGCCAGTCACTATTCTCTATGTAAATAGCACGTTTAAAAAAATAAAAAAAGGAGCTTGGATTATAGACACTTTCAGCTTCAAGGAAATGTTTAGTATGTTGTACTTGGGAATTTAAACTTCTGCACTTAAAGCTTTATAATGTGTGAGAATATGTCTTCTGTGATAATACTGTATTCCAGCGCTGTTCTCTAAAATGTTATTGCCGCAAGTTAAAATTAGATGAAAGGAGATGGCTTTGCTCATCCCCAATGAAAACAAATCAGATTGAAGATTGTTCAACATATTATATAAATAATGTTCGCCAATTTTCAGACTCATTATAGTTTTTAATACGTACGATTACTACTGATTGGAATTTCGAACACTTGCCATTGCTCTCTGAATCCTTCCAGCTGCCGTTACTTCCACTGTCCGCTGATGTATTCTGACGTTAACAGGGGAATTTGGCTGAGTTGCATTTTGCGTTCATCTCTCTGCATGCCCTGGCAGTGTCACCACAGCTCATTTTGCTGTTTGAGTTTCAATTTCAAAAAGACCTCCCAGTGGGACCTTATGAATAACCTCACATTTTAGAAGCTAAAGCTGGGGCCGATAGTGCTGCTGTTTGGAAAATGCTGAGCCTCCACTGGCAGAGCAGCTACGGCAGCTGGCCAATGAACAGAGATGCTTGGAGCCAACAGGTAGACTCCACTGGTTTATATTTATTTTGTTGCAGCTGGCCACCAAAGCTGTAGAACTTTTTCACGGTTGACCACCCAACGCCGGACCAAAAGGGTAGTTGAGTAACATCCATTGTGTATGTCCTCTACTGCCATTGGCTGACAGCATTGTGAGGGGTACAGCTACTAACAACCGAGGACAGATCAACCCGTTCTCATTTCCCAACTCGTACACCGATGCTTGGTCAGTGCCCCCCAGTGTCTGTCTATCTGTCTTGTATTGCGAGAATGAATTTAAGAATTACATTTGCAGAAATTGCTAAAAGTTGAAGCGGAGTGTCAAGAACACACATTATCACTGAAACACGCGTTGTGTTTTTTTGTTAATGTGATCTGTGAGAGTTTCACTCCATGGCTGTGGAATACCAGCACAAATCTGAGCTCCACAGGTAAATGTGACACCTGATATGATATGTCATTTTGTGTTTGTGTTCAGTGTCCAATACTCTAGTGTCCTCGAGCGTGTTTCACATGAGAAAGTTAAATGGCAGCGGGAGAAATGCCATGGGACCAATGTGACTGCAGTTTCTGACAGCAAGGGGATGATCGATGTGGCTTAGCTTGTCGGAAAAGATTGTGTGAGACATAATCGGATAATTACTATAATATGGATGACTGCATATAAATGGGAAGATTAATGGGATATTCTTTTCCCGAGAATCAAAACACAATGAATGAAATAATGAATGCATTTAAACAAAAGTCATTGCTGATTTACCAAAAGTGTCGCACTCGAAATGAATTGTTTCCTCTTGAAATGTTGTAAACTAAAAAAGGCAAAGGGAACAGACTAGTTTCAACTAAAAACCAAATCGGTGTTTGATAACGCTATACAACCATAAATGTGTCTGTTAATGATGTGCACGTATCCCTGAGTGATTGCTCATTTCCATATCTAGCGTCTTCATTAGGCCTGATGGAACATTCAGCAACATATACCGTACTTTTCGGACTATAAGCCGCTATGTTTTACCACACGCTTTGAGGCGTCGGCTTATAGTCCGGTGCGCTTTATATATGGATTTTTCCGTAGCTTTTCTCCACCACAACAACCGCAACTTCCGGTTCCGGTCTAACACAACATTTACTAGCTCCCGACACAGAACAGTTGCTACCAGCAACCCCTCTGCTACCAGCTGTTACTGACAGGGTCGCTACAATATGGATGAAGTACCTTTGACCTCTCACTAGGACTGTTAACAAAAAAGGTTGAACGGCAAGATGCTTTTAACAGTACATGTCCGATTCGCTAGCTTCTAAGCTAATTTTAACATTACGGCCAATGGGGAAATGCTAACCGCGATTAGCATTGGCGAATATATAATATATCTTTGTACATCTTTTCATGCAGACATACTTGCATTACAGACTAAGGTCTCTCACGGCTACCAAACGAAAAGCAATGAGGCAATACCGGTAACTGTTGTTGCTCATAGCTCTGAATAGCTGTTGTGCTAGCAGCAACTGGCCAACAGCAACTGGTATTCATAATAATAAGCAAGAAAATAAAGAAATGATCACCACAGAATGTGTTTCAGAATTGCACATTTCTATATGATATACTTTGATCAGGCACATTTGTGATGCTTGAATACAGATGACTACAGTGATTTTTCTGCTGAACTACTGATGTCTGAGAGTCCATTTAACAATTGCAAATTTGTATTTATTAGGATTAGTGCGATATATTGGTTAGTTTTTGTATTAATTGAATGGGTCATGTCTTCCACTTCCAAACACAGACATTTCGTATCAATGAATCAGCAAACAAAAAACTGCATCGCTGACTCTTTTTTTTTTTTTTTTTTTTGTGTGTGTGTGGAAATTGTCAGCATCTATCCGTTGCAGTTTTGATTTTGTTTAACTGTGCAGACAAGATCTGTATTTGACAGAAAGGTGGGACCGATGGCTCTGTATGATGTATTAAATCCGAACCAATTGACAGTTGCATCCTTCAAAAAACCATCAAGCTGCCGGCTGATCTAAAACCGTCTGTCTGGCTACAGACAAACAAAAACCTGTTTTAAAGGGCTGTGTCTTTCATAGTTTAAACGTTTCCAAACAATAATAATTAAAGCACATCAGAGCTAGTAGACATTACCTACATTAACCCACGATACCATCACTTAATCATCGAGTCCAATTACATTCTTTTAAGTATTGCCAGCATTACTGGTATCACTAAATAGATGGACACCCTGCAGTTTCTTGTATTTATTCATGGGTGAAACTCAGATCTTCCAAATGGAAAACAAAACAATTGTATAGAAGGTCAAATGGGACCTTTTGGCAGCGGGAGGTATAATAGTCTTAGACAAGATGACTCTGCTGTGGTGGGATGAGTCACGTCTTGGTTTGAACCAAAGCTTGTTGTATTGTGCATTCAGTGGAATAGTTTTCAGGATATGAATAGACCTCTGGAGCTGATGTCTCACAGTGTAAGATGTGCATGGCTCGACCCAATGTGTGGGGGTGGGAAACAGACCTTTGGATGGGTCAGGAGCAATTGGCATTGGCTTACACATGGATGTTAAGACATTGCATGTCAATTTGTGTACTTGCAAGGGAGAAATGAAGAGCAATTGAAGTAGATTTAATAGGATTTATGACATCTGTAAAGTACAGGGGCGTAAATATACAGTATAGGCAGTGTGGTTACACGGGGGCCCATGGGGTGGAGAAGAGAGCAGAACCTCCAACAATGAGCAAAGAACAGCCCCTTGTGGATAATATGTATGTTGATGTTTACCAATTTCTAGTCTCTATTTGATTATCTCACAAGACGATAGTGTGATATGCGATTGCTAGTTTAGACGCAAAATATGTGTCTGTGTGTGTGTTTCATAACTTGTAACTAGCTTGCACTGGGGCATGTCATAGAATGATGCACTGGGGCCCATTGCTAGTGAAGTTCATGAAGGAATGTTGGTTTGTAATTATGTGAGTGGAGTCTATTTGATGTGTCTTCGGAGGATTAAGTGCAGTTTTCCCCAGTGGGCCCACTCAAAAGAAACCTGCTTTGGGTCGATAAAAAGTGGAATAACTTGCCTTACACAGCTTGCATGACATCCATACGCAGTCACTGTTGGCACAGATGCTTCAAACTGTCTGTCAAAATGGTAACAAGGGATCCTTCGGTTCCAAATGGTTAGAATATGGTGCAGAAAATTCCAGGTTGAGTGGTTTGATTATAACTCTGTGTACTCGCACTAAAAATAAACATGTGGTAATTTAACTAAAAGTGTCCACTAAAATTCATAGAATTGCACCTCAGAGCCATTTTCACACAGCAAGAAGATTTCCTATTCATACATCTTTGAAGAATGAGTTGTTCCTGTGATTACTCACATTTCCATGAGCGAAGTGGTTTAATTATCACGTACGAACACTGAGATTGGAGGCTTTTAGCAAAATCACGTGGAACATGCAAGACATCACCAACATGTCATACATGTGTTTGTACACTTGAATTGTGTCGCTTTGTGAGAGGACATGCACATATGTCTTTATCAGGAGAAAGTGGTTCGTGAAAAACGGCACACCAACCCATGGGATAAAACATCAGTGGTCATGTGCTAAGGCAATCAAGTGTTATTACTTCTGTATAATGGACCGTGTGTGATCTCACATCGAACCACGAACTCCAGTCCTTTCTGGAGGAACATGTCTGTGCACTTACCAGAAAAGAAGATGACGACATTTGACCTGTTCCCCTCTTTTTTTTTTAATGGCAAACTGCAACCGAACGGAGCATTACCGCCATTTGATCGCGACTGTCACCCGCCAAAGTATGTGCCAGCTTGTTTGATCACTTGACAATTGTATTAAAACTGAATAAAGAGGAACGTGATTTTACTTTTACTTGCTAGTTTTTGCCCCCCCCCCCTGTTTCACGTGAAGTTTAAAATGCGCTGCCATCTCCCCCATTTTCACTAATTTGGTGGTCCCTCCCATTTTGAGTGTCCAGTGTACCACACTCAAATAGCAAGTGTATGTATGGCAAAATGCAGATCCAATAGTAAGTTACCATGCCTACAGACCAAGTATTGCTGAGGCTGTCATTGTTTTCTTGCATTTGGTCCTAAACCACAGTAGTAAACCATCCAATAGTTGTCATTTCAGTGAAAAATGTATCTCATGGTGGCGCTAGAGAGCGAGAGTTTCTAAGATCCATCCCAACTTTTTGTATCTTTTTTTGGGCAGGGTTTATAGTCTTCCACTTTGCAGAATATGTGCACACATGAGGCCAGTTGCACACATGAGGCCAGTTACACACCCAGTGGTTTAGAAAATGACTCATTCTGACCTTAGTCTTGACTAACAATGTGTAGGAGCTGCATGCCCTATAAACTGCACAATAGACCCAGTGGCTGGCAGGTAAACACAGACACACCAGGAAAGGTCATTCTATACACAGCTCCTAACAAGATTAAAAATGATTCATGACACCTCAGTGATGCTTTTCACCCCCCATACAGAAAATTCTTTCTTACTCACCCAGTGGAAGGGGAGAAAGAAATATATATTTTGATACTTTTCAAAGGCTATTACAAAGTCGAAGCAGTGGCACAATATCCTGGCAAGTCGATCTTGAGAAAGACCCAGAGCAGAGTGTATCCACCACGTGCAGCAGTTTTAAACTAGATGGAGGCAGCTACCAGTGCCTTCCTTCCTCCACTGCAATCTACTCAAATTCAGAGTTCAGATGAGTTTGAGCCTGTTGGATTGTCGGTGCACAAGAACCTGTGAAAATGTTGTCCTTCTCCCTGTGTGCGTGTGTTTATTTGTGTGTGCATGCACAACATTTGCATCTGTATATATGAGACTGCGGGCCATTTTATTATCTTAATGGGCCCAGGCAGCGCTGGGCTGGAACCAATCACACCAACCTGCTCTGATAGGAATCCTGGGGGACGGCATCAACTAAATTCCTTCACTTTTCCATCTCAAATGTGGCTCTTCTTAACTTTATATGCACATGAATCAGCCAAATATGACCATTTACGATAACGGCAGTCGTGAAATTGTCAAACCGATGAACACCACCTGCATGCTCATTGTAGTCGAATACAGAGAAATCACAAATAAAGTTTTACCTTGCATCTGCATCCACACAGTCAGTATCGCCATGCTTTTTATTGCTTTACAGTTCGAAATTTAGAACAAAGAACAACCTCTTGTGTCACAACTACAAATAAAAATCATAATAGCACAGCACAAATCTTTGATTGTCATAAACTGACATTTTATGCTGGAATTTTATCGTACAGTCTGCGATGATAAGGAATGGGACATTTCATTTGTTGTTTCTAAATGAATCATGAAAGTTCACTTTAACATAACGATTTGTTCCTTTGCTACTGCTGTCTTTTTGTCATTTATGCACACGAAACAAACACCAAGAACAGTCTACAGCCATGCTAGCAGCTACAGTATGTGAGGTTGCACTTGGGCACAGCTGTGCGTTGTGCTAAATGCTAATGTCAGCATGCTCATGGTGACCGTTCTAACATGCTGATGCTAACATGCTGATGCTAACCAGGTGTAATGTTTACCATAATCACCATTTTGGTTTAATGTGTGGCATGCTGACTATTAATTAGCACTGAACACAAGTTCAGTTGAGGCTGATGGGAATGCTATTTGTTTGTTGACTTATTGTAATTCTGATCAAATGATGGCACTCGATGAAGTTAAAAAAACAACATTCTGGTAACATTTTGGCAACACTGCGCTGGGTTTTCTTTTGTCGGATTTTTTTTTTATTTATCTAGTGTTGTGAAAAAATGTGATGTTGGTAGTTGTCTTTCACACTTAGAGCAGGTTTAAGAATGAAACAGAAGCTCTCAGAGGCGTATAGTTAAATCAAAGCAATAGATTTATTTATCAACAGAGTCATTCAGCCCAGCTATCAAAAACAAGCTTGGGTGCTAATGGATGAACTTCGCAGAGATTCACCATGAGACACGCTTAAACACATCAGCGTGAAACTTAATATAGGGGTCTGCCCCTTGATACACATTGGCCAAAGTCAAAGATGCAGGCGTGGCACGTTTGTACGTTATGGCGCCTGGATGGAGGCCGTGGATGTCCATCCACCTTGGCCCCTCCCAGTAGGCGTTGGTTTCCATCAGTGTGAGTGAGATTTTGAGGCGAGAGGTCCTAAGAAAGAGTGTGTATGAAGAGCCGGGCTCAGCTTGGGGCGTTGTCTCACTGTCTCATTGTCTCTTTCTTATCTTCTCTAAGGATGGCGTCCTGTTCCTTGTGTCGCAGTTAAATAAGTAACCTTTCACCTGCTTCTCTCTGGCCTTGCTGTGTTGTGAGCACTGTATAAGTGATTAATAGAGCTGTATATAAACTAATGGTTATTAAAACTACAAATATGCTAGTGATTAATTAAACTGTATATAAGTCAATTGCTACTTAAAGCTGCATAATAACTAGCTGTTAATTAAACTGTATATAAGCTAGTTGCTACTTAAAGCTGCATATAAACTAGCTGTTAATTGAGCTGTATATAAGCTAATTGCTGATTAAAGCTGTATATAAGCTAATTTTCTCAACAAATCCCTCTCTTGACGTCTGAAGGACGTCACTTTCTTTACTTTCCTGCCCTGTTCACACGCTGGTGTCTTCCTCTGCCTCTCCTGACCCTACCAGGCTGTTCTGCTCTTCCCCTACTGGGTAAGCTCCATAAGGAGGGGGTGGTAATGGTTCCTTGGAGAGGGCAGTGGTGATAGGACGGCCAACCAAAGAACGAATACAGGGTATTATACAACATCCACATGAGACCAGTATTGCAATGAACACACCCACTGACACTGCTATTGACAAGATCAGGTGCTTCCATTTTCCAAACATGTTTTCCATCCAATCTCCAAATGGATTGTTCACACCCGATGCTTCCTGCATTTCTTTTTGACAGTGCCTTCAGACTATTCAGTGCTTTTGTGACTGAACCGTCCGGCGCAGTATTATTGGGGATGTTAGTGCAACACAGATCTCCAAACATTGAGCAAAAGCTCCAAAGCCATTTTGTTTTGCATAGAAATCAAAGAAGTTGGGGCCAGCTGCTCAGCCAGACCCTCTATTGCATCCCTAGTATGATTAGCCAAACGAAGAACATTGTAATGCACATAATTGATACGATCAACATTTTTATTCACAGTTATCCATGGTATAATACTTGCGACACTCTCAAAACCTGCTGCAATTTGATATACCAATTTGTATTGATTAGGCACTCCTCTGGTTCACTCCGATTGTATCTATGTAGGTTGGACCTTTGTCCAGACTGAACTATCCTACTGCAGTTGCGTTATCAATTGGTGGAAATATGGATGCCAGAGTCATGCAATTTGATGGAGTAGCCATTTTAGTCATATTTGTCATGCATGTGTATCCTGTTGGGTCAGATTCAGGATATAGTGGTGCTGGTTCGGTGAACCTAGCTGGTCTAGCTGCAGCACAAGCTATACAGCCACCCATTTTGTTTTTTATAGCATTATCAATAATTCAATTTAACCAAACATTGTCGTTTCCATGTCCTGTAGCTAATTGGATCACCTGTTGGTGGTTGCTGAAAAGTCAAATTACAAATTACAAAACAAATTATGCATTTTGCGTCAGATTACCTCGGACCTCTGCTAGAGGTCTGGACGGCTCAGATGCTGGGGCACAATGTGACAGGTGGTGCCAAGGTGCTCCTGCTTTACCTATGACTTGGACCGAGTGTGAAGTAACCTCCTTCACTTCGTACGGCCCTGTCCACCTGGGGTCAGTCCACTTTTCTTATGAACTTTGACCCTGACCCAGTCACCCTCTCGGATGAGATTTTTACCTTTTCCTGGTCAGCTGCACTGGTTCGCTGGACCTGTTTGGAGAGAGCCTCCGTGAGAATGATTAATGCAGTCACATATGCCTTCATTTCAACTTGCTGCACATCTAAGTATATGTACATCTATGTATCTATGTATATCTATGTATATGACTACCGTCTCTTGGAGGACCAGGCATTTGCCTCCCTGTCATTAACTCATGTGGTGAAAGATGCGTCTTATTTCCTTGTGCGCTCCTCACTGCCATTAGAGCTAATGGTAAAATTTCAACCCATGTCAGCTTTGATGCTACACATGTCTTCGCTATTTTCGATTTTAGCGTCTGATTTGCCCTCTCTACCAGTCCTTGTGACTGTGAATGATACACTGATCCAGATCTACTTCCTGCAAATGCTTATTACTGAAATGTGAACCATTATCGGAGTATCAGCTCTGTCTGCAGCCACTTCACTACTGTCTGTGCGTCTTCTTTTTTTAGTTGGGATTGTCTCCACCCACTTTGAGAATCTGTCCACCATTACCAAGATGAGTAAAGTCCATGCTGATGTCTTGGAAGCAGGCTGATGGTACAGGATAAGAGCCCATAGGTGTTTTGTACGGTTTCTTCACATTATGATCTCCACAGGTGGTGCATTCGTCGCAGAAGAGGCACAGTGCTTGCATTCTTTGCAATGTTCCTTTCTTTCCTTCGTGCGTGCCTCTGATATCAGTGAGACACACAATTCTGCCATCATGGGATCTCCAAAGTCCACTTTCTCCTTTTGTTGCTCCTTTCCTTTGCCATTCGGACCATTCGTATGGTCCAGCCTTCTTCTGTATCTCAATCAGTGTTTCTTCAGTGATTTCTGGTTCTTGTATGGCTGTTTTCAGAACCATCTGTTTTGGTCTGTATCCTCTTCTTCTTTAGCAGCTTCATCTGCCATGTCGTTTCTTTTCCGATTTTCTTGCAGCTCCGAATGTGAATTTCTCTTAGGAGGATTCTTTGATGTCTCTTTCTCCCCCTTTTTTCTGATACAAAACTGCATTGACATCCCTCTTTTTGTTCAGAAACATCTCGGTGGAAAAGGGAATGAATAGTCAATTCTTGAAGTGCCGATGCATGTGACAGAGTCTACGTGAGAATGGTGAACACATCTTCTGTTTCTTGTGTTCAAACTAAAGGGGGCTGAGGTGTTTCATGATGGAGGATGCTTTGTCTGTGGGCTGTGGGCTGTGGGTTGTTAAGGGAATATGTGGATCTGGACTGGATATGACGCAGGTATTGTGGCTAATAGTTGCAGCAGTGTCTCTGTTGTTGCCAGGTATGTGAAAGATATTGCTGTTCAGCGTGATTCTGGCTTCTTGGATGCTGATTGCCTGTCTCTCTCTGATAGTTTCCTCTTCTTCCACGTGGTGAGCCTTGTTGTTGTTGACCACGCGTGCGGCAGTCTCGTGAATAGTGACCAGGTTTTCCACAGTTGTAGCAGTAGAAAGTTCGTCCGTGCTGTTTCTTTTTCTTTTTAGCAGGCTTTGGGGCCACGTCAAGCTTTGCCAGCTGTATTGACACTTTTAGTGCTTCGAGCTCCATATCTGTTCTTTCCACAGCAGCTCTGTATTCATCATAAGTGTGTTCTTCACTTATTTGTTGCAGATTCCCTTCAGTGAGAGGACAGTTCAGCAGTTCTCCATCCCAAATGTCTTTATCTTTCCATCTCTTTATCATTCTTTTGTACGCTTGTTGTTCCACCGGCCAATGTTTGATTCTTCCATTCATCCTGCTCTGATCCTGGACATCATTCTCCAAGTTGCACAGACAAGAGGTGTATTTCGCAGCCATGACGTCTCTCTCTGCAACAATCAATAAAAAGTCTGAAATCAGTATTCCCAAATGTCCACATGATGGAGCCAAAGCTCCTATCCACTGTTCCTGTTGCAGTTCTTGGAGTGGCCACAGTTTTTTCTTCCCAGGTTGTGAAGTGCCAGCAGAGGGAGCCAAACCTCCTCTCATGCCTTCAATTGACATGTTTGCTCTCTGAATTCACACTGGCCCTCGTTCACAACCTTGCTTTCTCTGGAATGTGTGTGTGTGAAATGATGATCTATTTTATTATTAACACTTAGGGTGAAGAAGACGAAAACAGTAATGTTCTAAACATATTTCGAAGTCTCTGTGTGGATAGATAAGCAGAACACTCTGTTCCTGCGTTAAGATGGCAGTTTTCTGCCCTAATCTGATGGGTTTTTTAGCGAGCAGATACTTTCAGGGTCACTGATCTTTATTCTGTTGTACGAAAGGATGACGGAGTGCTCCTCTCGGCGTTTTAAACCTTCATACAGTGACCTCACAACTCCGCAATATAAGCATTACAAGTATAACGCATATTATTTAACAGTGTATGAATATATATTATTTACAAATCTGCCTATATATCCCTGCTAGGTGTGAAATGCTATGTTTTGATTACTCAAGCAATGGCTTGTAACTAAATAGTTTATAAGGCAGAGAGAGACAACCTTGCCCCCACCTTTTTAAATATCTTCCGCTAACTGTCTTTGTAAGTGGACACAAAGCAAGGCCGCATCTGTGTTTTTTATCAGGAGTAGTCAAATCCTCCCTAATATTCCCACCGCCAGTCTTGACTAAATGAATAGAAGATTTGTAGCAGCTGTTAACCTTGTACATTCATAATTTTAGCGACTGTCTGGCTGGAACAATAGAAGCTGTGTATCGGCTTTAAAACTTTTTTTTTTTTCTCTCTCTCTGGTTTGCATGAGTGACTGCTGTGTTTCCGCATTACACTTTGCTAACGATCCCTAAGGAACACAATTTTCCAATAAATCTAACTACGCCAGTAAAACTGACACTTATATTAACCCTCAGCTGTCTCTCAGCATATTCTAGTGATTTATGTGTGTGTGTGAATGTAACAGTTGTGTATAATGTGTGTTTTTCCTGCTCTAGACACCAAACTTTGAAACAACGCACGAACATTCAGCCACAAATCAACTCGGCTTCAGCTCTCAGCTCTCAGCTCTCTCTCTCTCATATTTACGCTACAAACATTCACTTTCATTCAAACAAAATTGCAACACACTGCCATTTTTGAAATGCGCAGAGATCACCAATACGGTAAAGGAATATCTTTAGAAATACAGTCAAACAAATAAACAAAAGTTAAAACGTACAGCTCAGCAAATAGTCACCCGCATTCATACTAAATAATCAAAGTCACACGCTGCCGTCTCTTTAAGCATAAATCAGTCACAAGCTCTTTTTTACACACTCATCACATTCCATCAGCAAGTTTCTTTTTTCTCAAACTAAACAAACAGACACCTCTTGGCCCGCACAAATGACAAACTGCTTCTCAGCCAACAGACACAGTCAAATGATAAACACAAATTAAAACCAAATCTGAAATGTGCACACTTCACAAATACGGTCTAGAAGGAAATTAATATCTTTACAAATGCAGTGAAACAATGAACACACATTAGAACATACACGGCTGTCTCTTTAAATATAAATCAGTCAGAAGCGCAGAAAACAGCTCTTTTTCTTTTAGACACACTATTTTATATTCCAACAGCAATTTCTTTTTCTCAACCTCATCAAACAGACTGTGTACCGCTGACCTCTCGACCACGATACAAATGAAAAACAAATGCTTTTTCAGCAAACAATCAGTCAAATTATAATCAATTCTGTCCCTATCCTACACACATATCAAAGAGCGCTGCTCTTTAATACATCACACGGCCGCTGCTTATTGTCAAAAACAATGTTACAGCCGGGATCCGATCCCGGACCTACCGCGTCGAAGACTGTTATTTTAACCACTACTCCATCAGGGTAGCACGTCTACAATACAATTTAACTGCTTTTTATCCTAGGTCATCTCTGGACCTGTACACGTTCTGGCCATTTTCATTAATCTCGTCCGTCATTAACAACACACCGATATAATCAACTTCTGTGCTCTCGTCCAGAAACTCCGTCGAGGAAACTTTAAGCAAAGTAACATTATTTTTCACTGGATCGCTACTCACGAGTTAATGTCCGAAGACTCGATGCTCTTAATACGGGAATTCCGCAGTCACTTTTTCTCAATACAGTTTATCAATGACATCAATAACATATACATATATCCCCGTCATGTTATGCAATTTCTTCGTAGTCCAAGACGTCTTATAATTACGTTAAAGATTACGCTTTATCTGTGGCAGGAATTTGAGCGCTTCAAGCGAGGCGCGTGACCGCGAAAGAAGAGGCGCGCGACCGCGTCTCACACTACTTCACTCTACGCTGCCACAAAAAAAAACATCATTCTTCGCCTTTTATCTAACGTCTTCTGCTGGACTCATTCACGCATATGTACAAAAAACCCCAAATGCTGGGCTGAACAACCCTGCTGCTGTGTGATTACTTCTTTACAATACTTTTAATGACTATGTCATACTTACAGTTCGGACAGTCGGATTTAATTTAGTTTTATGACTATAATACAATACGCAGAATTCAGTCAAATAGGCTTCTGCTCACCTTGTTAGTTGTGTCGACACTATCAGACTGTTCCCGAACTGCAGGCACGACCTGGTGGCAAATACCAGGGCTCCCAGCCTCCAGGGAGACTCGCAGTTTGTTTTCTGAAACACAGATAGAGAGGTCTGTTAACATTCCAACCCGAAGCTCCGTATCATATCTATCACGTCGGGGTCACCAAATTGTTGTGAAAAAATGTGATGTTGGTAGTTGTCTTTCACACTTAGAGCAGGTTTAAGAATGAAACAGAAGCTCTCAGAGGCGTATAGTTAAATCAAAGCAATAGATTTATTTATCAACAGAGTCATTCAGCCCAGCTATCAAAAACAAGCTTGGGTGCTAATGGATGAACTTCGCAGAGATTCACCATGAGACACGCTTAAACACATCAGCGTGAAACTTAATATAGGGGTCTGCCCCTTGATACACATTGGCCAAAGTCAAAGATGCAGGCGTGGCACGTTTGTACGTTATGGCGCCTGGATGGAGGCCGTGGATGTCCATCCACCTTGGCCCCTCCCAGTAGGCGTTGGTTTCCATCAGTGTGAGTGAGATTTTGAGGCGAGAGGTCCTAAGAAAGAGTGTGTATGAAGAGCCGGGCTCAGCTTGGGGCGTTGTCTCACTGTCTCATTGTCTCTTTCTTATCTTCTCTAAGGATGGCGTCCTGTTCCTTGTGTCGCAGTTAAATACGTAACCTTTCACCTGCTTCTCTCTGGCCTTGCTGTGTTGTGAGCACTGTATAAGTGATTAATAGAGCTGTATATAAACTAATGGTTATTAAAACTACAAATATGCTAGTGATTAATTAAACTGTATATAAGTCAATTGCTACTTAAAGCTGCATAATAACTAGCTGTTAATTAAACTGTATATAAGCTAGTTGCTACTTAAAGCTGCATATAAACTAGCTGTTAATTGAGCTGTATATAAGCTAATTGCTGATTAAAGCTGTATATAAGCTAATTTTCTCAACACTAGCCTACTCTTTATCCAGTGTTACCTACCAGAAATTTAAGAGTACTCCATCAATCTAGCACTCCCATATCATTGTTGGAGTTGCAATATATCATTTTGTTTTTTAAGTATCAAAATCGATGCAGCAAAACCAGAGAAAATGTATTTTTATGCCATGCATTCTTCTTCCTAGTCAAACATTGGTGCCTACATTTCCTAAAATTCAATGCGACTTGAAAACAGTTTTGAAAAGTCACAGATTTGGTACGCTGAGCTAGTATCAACTAATGCAGCTTCAAGCAGCTCTGGGTGGTGCTAGAAGAAAAGTGAAGGAATTGCCAACATCGTTAGGATTCATCATCTGGGAAGCAGGAATGGGACCTTTCATGGCGATCTACCCAATAGTTGTTGAGATATGTTAGTCTGAACCAAAAGTGGTGGACTGACCAACAGGGATTCCGAACTAATCATCCCTTCTTCAATGCCGAAAAATAAGTAATTACCCCACACAAAATGTATCCACAGCCTTTGTTTATTGCATTTATAATTTAAAAAAGAGTACAATCATGAAATACAGCAGCCTTATTACTCATTCCAATTTCAAAGTGGTTGGAAGGCATTAGAAGTATGAAAGCTGATTTCTAATCTCAATAAACACCTGCAAAGCTACTTAGCTTCAAGGGACTTCCACAATTATTCCATATTAGTCGTGTTGTCGTGACCGTGGCTTTGTCTCGGGGTATGATCAGGCGGATCGGCGGAGGAAGTTATTCGCGAATCGTGTTTTGCTTGCTTTTCTTCCTCTCATCGATTAAGGATGGAAACTGCATCGAGCAGTTGTGCTCAGTGCTGCTAAATGTTGCATAGGGCATGAATTAAGAATGTGAGGATCCCGAAGGAAAGAAGGCAGGCAGAGAGTGATAGGAAAAAGGGGGTCTACTCTCAGAGGTGTTGGTGTGCTTGTGCATGTACCTCGTAGGTTAAACAGCCATGAACACACTAAAGGCACACACACACACATCCCTGCAGTGCACACATACAAATTAAGTCATGCACACTTAGCAGAAGTCCACTATGCATATCAGTAAAGGTCTCAAAGTGTAATCCATCTTCAACGGCAGCCTTGCTGATTGTATTCAAACTCATTTCAAAATCTGACACTCTCAGATTTAGTCTGAGATTAAAATCCATTCAACCATGTTTTGAAGCTCCTTAATTCAAGTTAATAACAAAAGACTCTTGCAGAATCTCCTAAGGCTATTTTAGAGATGGCGGGGGGGGGGGGGGGAGAGAGATCGAAAAAGAATGGGATGGGAATACTGCAAAAACAAGTGACTGGATCAAACTTAATCACACAATGTCGCACTAGCACATTTATCGAAGGAAATGTCTTTGATCATCAGAGACATTCTCCTTTTATCTGAGTCATTTAAAGTTCAGTCCTGTAGTAAGCCTCTAACTACACATTTAAAAGCTTTTTTTTTACCAGTTTCACAAAGTAACATTCAGTATTTTCTAGTGGTAATTTAGGAATATTTTGCACCCACAATCTTAGCCGAAGCAGTAAAAAATACAGCCTGATTTAAAGCCAATGGGTCTTTTCATCAGCCTCACACCTTCCTTGTTTATAGACGATTTAACTACCACTGGGCCGAGGAGAGAAAATATACTTGATCTAAATGAGTACTGAGAGGGAGAGAGAGAGAGAGATTTGGCTTTCCAGAAAGGTGGGCTTTCTTTGAATTTAGTCTGAGAAATGACTGTTGGCTTAATGGGTTCATTAAGGAGTTTGCCAGCATCCTGCTCACTGGCATGGCTCCTCAAATTGTCCTCCTTTCAGTGAATTCCAGAGCTTTCCATTTGGGAGGAGAGGTGAGCACACTTAGTAAGTTTGAGGAGACTACCAGGTGGCATGAACAGGTCTGTGGAAGTGCAGAGACAAACAGAATCTGCTGCATGTTTGAATTGATTAGACACTCTTTGTGATGACAAAGGTGCATACATCAGTAAAAAAATTAACAGGAAACAGAATTGGGTGGGAAGAAAAAGTTAGATGTTTTATCGGGCCTACAGAAGGGTCCGTTGTCAGTGTTTGTTAGAGAGAGTGGGGAGAGGAGGGGCTGAGTGAATCAATGCGCTGTGCACATCTCTACAATTAAATACGATTTTACCCATTCTCAAACCAGCTGTAAAGCAAGGAATCTGTCTGTGTGTGTGTGTGTGTGTGTGTGTGTGTGTGTGTCCGTCCTTTGCATATCTCGAGAACCGTTCATACAATCTATTTAACGCTTGGCGGGGACATTGCTGGGGACCCAAGGACGTGCAGTGTCGAGGTTGACACGTTCAATATGAATAAACTTCGAACAAACTAGCAACCAGTGCTCTGCAGCGGTGAGGCGGGGCTTTTAGGGCTCTGTGGCCAAAGTCGAGCATGTTGTCCCGGCTCGTTGACTGCAGTTCACTGTTGTTGCTGGATGCTGGATATATTAATGCAGGGGTGTCCAAACTTTTTTCACTGAGGGCCACATACAGAAAAATATACCAAGGGCTGGGCCACTCAGGTCCGATCGCCTCACCCCTAGTGTGTTAAAGTGAGCAAAATCAATCAAATTTGGTTCTCAATGTGCTTTTGTTCAGATTTAACAGAGATGTTTGCTCACGTATGTTGAGCCGAACAGACTCATTATTCAAATAGAAGGGAGTTGAGAACAGCTCGATGTCTCTCTCAATGAGAGAAACATATTGAAAGCCATGGCAGCTGGTGGAACATGTTCTAGGTAGGGCTGTGCCACATCCAATCAATTTCAGCAAACATCCCAGTATGATTTAATGCTAAATCAATGAAGGTATCAAACACGTATTGCTACTTTGCAGTTAAATATTTAACATTTATTCCAACATGAAAAAAAGCAGAAAATAACACTTTGACAAACACGTCAGGACATCTTATTTACAGCTAGTAGCTTCGCATGTACTGCTTCCCTTTCCTGCTAGTCTGCTGTCTGATTGTGAGGTCAGGCTGATCTGATATCAGCTCTGCAGTTTCTCCTCAAATAGATTCAGCTTGGGGCAGAATGCCCCAAGCTGAATCGCTGATTGGCTAAATTGTATGTCACACATTTATATCTTTAATCAGCAATTGGCTAAACTGCTTCACTGCTCTTTTGGGCAGTTTCTCCAGCGCCACAGAGCTGCTGAGACGTGCACACGCAGAGAGGACATGCAGGAAAAGCATATATTTACCGCAGATATCATATTTTACACATATTACTGGGTGATTCCATATTTCAAAAACACAAATATTGACAATTTGTATAGTTTATTATTATTATTATTCATTTTATTTTATTTGTTGTGGCTCAAGGTGGGGCGGCGCCCTATCGCCCTCTATTGACCAGCCGCCACGTAAGCACTGACTGAGTTCTGTCATGAGAGACGTTATCACGGACACGTATTTCCCCCTTTCAGCAGAAAGGTTGGCCTTTGGAAAAGCACATTTGACTTCGGACTGCGTGGGGAAGTGCGCAACATTGAAGTTGCGTAGAGTGCCCTCGTGCTCGAATTATGTTGACAGTTTTCACAACCGTGTTCATCACATCGCCGAGCTGGACTGTGTTAGCACAGAGGGCTTCTTGGTGGGTGATACGCTGCATTTTAATAGCCTCACCTGCGTTCTCTTGCGCTCGCCTTTCATAGCTGGAGCCCTATCTGTTATAACTCCACACAGCTTGTCCCATCTTGTCAATTGCATCTGACACAGCTTCAAACATGTCCTTACCTGTTGTTGTGCTCTTTAGACTCCTAAAATCAAGCAGCTCCTAAAGCAGAAATGATCGTCAACTCCCCGCAAACAAATGAACAGCTGTGCGGTGTCTGTGGCATCTGTGCTCTCATCACATGCAATGAAGTAAAAAGCAAAAGCACGAGCTTTATCTGACACTTGATGGTTGTTGAGAAAATTAGCTTATATACAGCTTAATCAGCAGCTAGTTCATATGCAGCTTTAAGTAGCAACTAGCTTATATACAGTTTAATTAACAGCTAGCTTATATGCAGCTTTAAGTAGCAATTGACTTATATACAGTTTAATTAATCACTAGCATATTTGTAGTTTTAATAACCATTAGTTTATATACAGCTCTATTAATCACTTATACAGTGCTCACAACACAGCAAGGCCAGAGAGAAGCAGGTGAAAGGTTACTTATTTAACTGCGACACAAGGAACAGGCAGCCATCTTTAGAGAAGATAAGGAAGACACAATAGACAGTGAGATTCAAGCGAGGGCCACCGCCCCAGCTGAGCCCGGCTTCTTCACACACTCCTTCTTAGGACCTCTCGCATGGAACTCCTCACTCACACTGATGGAAACCAACGCCTACTAGGAGGGGCCAAGGTGGATGGACATCCACGGCTTCCATCCAGGTGCCATAACGTACAAACGTGCCACGCCTGCATCTTTGACTTTGGCCAATGTGTAGCAAGGGGTGGAACCCCTATATTAAGTTTCACGCTGATGTGTTGAAGCGTGTCTCATGGTGAAGCTCTGCGAGGTTCATCCATTAGCACCCAAGCTTGTTTTTGATAGCTGGGCTGAATAACTCTGTTGATAAATAAATCTATTGCTTTGATTTAAACTATACGCCTCTGAGAGCTTCTGTTTCATTCTTAAACCTGCTCTAAGTGTGAAAGACAGCTACATCATTATTTTTTCACAACAATTTGGTGACCCCGACGTGATAGATACGACACAGAGCATTCAGGTTGGAATGTTAACAGACCTCTCCTTTTGATTCCAGATAACGGCGCATCTCTCCCCCTGAGGCTGGGAACCGATAATTGCCATCGGAGCGAGCTTGCAGTTCGGGAGACAGTCTGATTGTGCCGGCACATCTCAAGGTGAGCAGACGCCTATTTAACTGAAGTCTGCATATTGTATTATAGACATGAACTAAATTAGATCCGACTGTCCGAACTGTAAGTATTGCATAGTCATTAAAAGTATTGTAAAGAATAATCAACCGAGCAGCAGGGTTGTTCAGCCCAGCATTTGGGGTTTTTTACATATGTGTGAATGGGTCCAGCAGAAGACGTTAGATAAAAGGCGAAAAATGATGTTTTTTGTGGCAGCGTAGAGTGAAGTAGTGTGAGACGCGGTCGCGCGCCTCTTCTGTCGCGGTCACGCGCCTCGCATGAAGCGCTCAAATTCCTGCCACAAATAAGGCGTCATCTTTAACGTAATTATAAGACGTCTTGGACTACGAAGAAATTGCATAACATGACGGGGATATATGTATATGTTATTGATGTCATTGATAAACTGTATTGAGAAAAAGTGACTGCGGAATACCCGTATTAAGAGCATCGAGTCTTCGGACATTAACTCGTGAGTAGCGATCCAGTGAAAAATAATGTTACTTTGCTTAAAGTTTCCTCGACGGAGTTTCTGGACGAGAGCACAGAAGTTGATTATATCGGTGTGTTGTTAATGACGGACGAGATTAATGAAAATGGCCAGAACGTGTACAGGTCCAGAGATGACCTAGGATAAAAAGCAGTTAAATTGTATTGTAGACGTGCTACCCTGATGGTGTAGTGGTTAAAATAACGGTCTTCGACGCGGTAGGCCCGGGATCGGATCCCGGCTGTAACATTGTTTTTGACAATAAGCAGCGGCCGTGTGATGTATTAAAGAGCAGCGCTCTTTGATATGTGTGTAGGATAGGGACAGAATTGATTATAATTTGACTGATTGTTTGCTGAAAAAGCATTTGTTTTTCATTTGTATCGTGGTCGAGAGGTCAGCGGTACACAGTCTGTTTGATGAGGTTGAGAAAAAGAAATTGCTGTTGGAATATAAAATAGTGTAAAAAGAGCTGTTTTCTGCGCTTCTGACTGATTTATATTTAAAGAGACAGCCGTGTATGTTCTAATGTGTGTTCATTGTTTCACTGCATTTGTAAAGATATTAATTTCCTTCTAGACCGTACTGTGTTTGTTTGCTGAGAAGCAGTTTGCTTAGTTTGAGAAAAAGAGCTGTCCATCTCCTTTGAAGACAGCGCGCTTGTGACTTATTTACTTCAGAGAATGGCAGTGTACGTTTTGAGCTTGTGTTTATGCTTTGCCTTCAGAGACACAAGAGCATGTTTTAACTGTGTTTATTAGTTGCCTACAGAGAGCTAATGCTGAGGCGTACGTTTTAACTTTTGTATATTTGTTTGTCTGTATTACTAAAGATATTCCTTTGCCGTGTTGGTGATCTCTGTGCATTTAAAAAAAAAAAAAAAGGCAGTGTGTTGCAATTTTGTTTGAATGAAAGTGCATGTTTGAAGCGTACATAACCACGGCTGTGTATGGATTCGATTTCGTTTAAATGAGTGCGATTATTAGGAGCATATATGTAAGCGCTGAGACCTGGTTCAGAGTTTATGCTGTTTCTGAGTTTCTTTGTGCGTTAGAGACAGCCAGCTGAGGCCGTGCTTGGTGTTTGAAAATGTTGGTGTGTTGTTTCAAAGGTTGGTGTCCAGAGTAGGAAAACACACATTATACACGACTGTTGCATTCACACACACACATAAATCACTAGAATATGCTGAGAGACAGCTGAGGTTAATATAAGTGTCAGTTTTACTGGCGAAGTTAAATTTATTGGAAAATTGTGTTCCTTAGGGATCGTTAGCAAAGTGTAATGCGGAAACACAGCAGTCCAGGAATGCTACCAGGAAGGAAAAAAAAAAAAAAAGTTTTAAAGCTAATACACAGCTTCTATTGTTCCAGCCAGACAGTCGCTAAAATTATGAATATACAAGGTTAACAGCTGCTACAAATCTTCTATTCATTTAGTCAAGACTGGCGGTGGGAATATTAGGGAGGATTTGACTATTCCTGATAAGAAAGAACAGTGCGGCCTTAGATTGTGTCCGCTGCAAGGACAGAGAGAAGACAATTAAAAAGGTGGGGGCTTGGTGCACACTAGAGGCCTTATAAAACATTTAGTTACATCCATTGCATGTGTAATTAAAACATAGCATTTCACACCTAGCAGGGGTAAAAAGGGGGAGTTATAAATAAAATATATTCATACACTGTTAAATAATATGCGTTATACTTGTAAAGCTATATTGCGGAGTTGTGAGGTCACTGTATGAAGGTTTAAAACGCCGAGAGGAGCACTCCGTCATCCTTTCGTACGACAGGAAAAGATCAGTGACCCTGAAAGTCACGCTTGCTAAAACCATCAGATTAGGGCAGAAAACTGCCATCTTAACGCAGGAACAGAGTGTTCTGCTTATCTATCCACACAGAGACTTCGAAATATGTTTAGAACATTACTGTTTTCGTCTTCTTCACCCTAAGTGTTAATAATAAAATAGATCATCATTTCACACACACACATTCCAGAGAAAGCAAGGTTGTGAACGAGGGCCAGTGTGAATTCAGAGAGCAAACATGTCAATTGAAGGCATGAGAGGAGGTTTGGCTCCCTCTGCTGGCACTTCACAACCTGGGAAGAAAAAACTGTGGCCACTCCAAGAACTGCAACAGGAACAGTGGATAGGAGCTTTGGCTCCATCATGTGGACATTTGGGAATACTGATTTCAGACTTTCTATTGATTGTTGCAGAGAGGGACATCATGGCTGCGAAATACACCTCTTGTCTGTGCAACTTGGAGAATGATGTCCAGGATCAGAGCAGGATGAATGGAAGAATCAAACATTGGCCGGTGGAACAACAAGCGTACAAAAGAATGATAAAGAGATGGAAAGATAAAGACATTTGGGATGGAGAACGGCTGAATTGTTCCCCTACAGAAGAGATGGTGCAACAAATAAGCACAGAGCACACTTATGATGAATACAGAGCTGCTGTGGAAAGAACAGATATGGAGCTCGAAGCACTAAAAGTGTCAATACAGCTGGCAAAGCTTGACGTGGCCCCAAAGCCTGCTAAAAAGAAAAAGAAACAGCACGGACGAACTTTCTACTGCTACAACTGTGGAAAACCTGGTCACTATTCACGAGACTGCCGCACGCGTGGTCAACAACAACAAGGCTCACCACATGGAAGAAGAGGAAACTATCAGAGAGAGACAGGCAATCAGCATCCAAGAAGCCAGAATCACGCTGAACAGCAATATCTTTCACATATCTGGCAACAACAGAGACACTGCTGCAACTATTAGCCACAATATCTACGTCATATCCAGTTCCAGACCCACATATTCCCTTAACAGCCCACAGCCCACAGACAAAGCATCCTCCATCATGAAACACTCAGCCCCTTTAGTTTGAACACAAGAAACAGAAGATGTGTTCACCATTCTCACGTAGACTCTGTCACATGCATCGGCACTTCAAGAATTGACTATTCATTCCCTTTCCACATAGATGTTTCTGAACAAAAGGAGGGATGTTAATGCAGTTTTGTATCAGAAAAAAGGGGGAGAAAGAGACTCATCAAAGAATCCTCCTAAGAAAAATTCACGTTTGGAGCTGCAAGAAAATCGAAAAGAGAAGGAGCTGCATCAAAGAATCCTCCTAAGCAAAGAAATTCACATTCGGAGCTGCAAGAAAATCGAAAATTCAAAAGAATGCACAAAAGCACATATTGTCTATGAAACAGGAGGAATCAATATGGCGTCATCACTACAACAAGGACCAGAATAGCTGCAGGAAACGACATGGCAGATGAAGCTGCTAAAGAAGAAGAGGATACAGACCAAAACAGATGGTTCTGAAAACAGCCATACAAGAACCAGAAATCACTGAAGAAACACTGATTGAGATACAGAAGAAGGCTGGACCATACGAATGGTCCGAATGGCAAAGGAAAGGAGCAACAAAAGGAGAAAGTGGACTTTGGAGATCCCATGATGGCAGAATTGTGTGTCTCACTGATATCAGAGGCACGCACGAAGGAAAGAAAGGAACATTGCAAAGAATGCAAGCACTGTGCCTCTTCTGCGACGAATGCACCACCTGTGGGGATCATAATGTGAAAAAAAAAACCGTACAAAACACCTATGGGCTCTTATCCTGTACCATCAGCCTGCTTCCAAGACATCAGCATGGACTTTACTCATCTTGGTAATGGTGGACAGATTCTCAAAGTGGGTGGAGGCAATCCCAACTAAAAGAGAAGACGCACAGACAGTAATGAAGTGGCTGCAGACAGAGCTGATACTCCGATAATGGTTCACATTTCAGTAATAAGCATTTGCAGGAAGTAGATCTGGATCAGTGTATCATTCACAGTCACAAGGACTGGTAGAGAGGGCAAATCAGACGCTAAAATCGAAAAATAGCGAAGACATGTGTAGCATCAAAGCTGACATGGGTTAAAATTTTACCATTAGCTCTAATGGCAGTGAGGAGCGCAAAAGGAAATAAGACGCATCTTTCACCACATGAGTTAATGACAGGGAGGCAAATGCCTGGTCCTCCAAGAGACGGTAGTCATATACATAGATATACATAGATACATAGATGTACATATACTTAGATGTGCAGCAAGTTGAAATGAAGGCATATGTGACTGCATTAATCATTCTCACGGAGGCTCTCTCCAAACAGGTCCAGCGAACCAGTGCAGCTGACCAGGAAAAGGTAAAAATCTCATCCGAGAGGGTGACTGGGTCAGGGTCAAAGTTCATAAGAAAAGTGAACTGACCCCAGGTGGACAGGGCCGTACGAAGTGAAGGAGGTTACTTCACACTCGGTCCAAGTCATAAGTAAAGCAGGAGCACCTTGGCACCACCTGTCACACTGTGCCCCAGCACCTGAGCCGTCCAGACCTCTAGCAGAGGTCCGAGGTAATCTGACGCAAAATGCATAATTTGTTTTGTAATTTGTAATTTGACTTTTCAGCAACCACCAACAGGTGATCCAATTAGCTACAGGACATGGAAACGACAATGTTTGGTTAAATTGAATTGTTGATAATGCTATAAAAAAAAAAAAAATGGGTGGCTGTATAGCTTGTGCTGCAGCTAGACCAGCTAGGTTCACCGAACCAGCACCACTATATCCTGAATCTGACCCAACAGGATACGCATGCATGACAAATATGACTAAAATGGCTACTCCACCAAATTGCACTACTCTGGCATCCATATTTAAAGTACAAAACCTGACCCAACACAGACGCAGACATATCTTAGCAAAAAGAGCAACTGCAGTAGGATAGTTCAGTCTGGACAAAGGTCCAACCTACATAGATACAATCAGAGTGAACCAGAGGAGTGCCTAATCAATACAAATTGGTATATCAAATTGCAGTAGGTTTTGAGAGTATCGCAAGTATTATTCCATGGATAACTGTGAATAAAAATGTTGATCGTATCAATTATGTGCATTACAATGTTCTTCGTTTGGCTAATCATACTAGGGATGCAATAGAGGGTCTGGCTGAGCAGCTGGCCCCACTTCTTTGATTTCTATGCAAAACAAAATGGCTTTGGAGCTTTTGCTCAATGTTTGGAGATCTGTGTTGCACTAACATCCCCAACAATACTGCGCCGGACGGTTCAGTCACAAAAGCACTGAATAGTCTGAGGGCACTGTCAAACGAAATGCAGGAAGCATCAGGTGTGAACGATCCATTTGGAGATTGGATGGAAAACATGTTTGGAAAATGGAAGCACCTGATCTTGTCAATAGCAGTGTCAGCGGGTGTGTTCATTGCAATACTGGTCTCATGTGGATGTTGTATAATACCCTGTATTCGTTCTTTGGTTGGCCGTCCTATCACCACTGCCCTCTCCAAGGAACCATTACCACCCCCTCCTTATGGAGCTTACCCAGTATGGGAAGAGCAGAACAGCCTGGTAGGGTCAGGAGAGGCAGAGGAAGACACCAGCGTGTGAACAGGGCAGGAAGGTAAAGAAAGTGACGTCCTTCAGACGTCAAGAGAGGGATTTGTTGAGAAAATTAGCTTATATACAGCTTAATCAGCAGCTAGTTCATATGCAGCTTTAAGTAGCAACTAGCTTATATACAGTTTAATTAACAGCTAGCTTATATGCAGCTTTAAGTAGCAATTGACTTATATACAGTTTAATTAATCACTAGCATATTTGTAGTTTTAATAACCATTAGTTTATATACAGCTCTATTAATCACTTATACAGTGCTCACAACACAGCAAGGCCAGAGAGAAGCAGGTGAAAGGTTACTTATTTAACTGCGACACAAGGAACAGGCAGCCATCTTTAGAGAAGATAAGGAAGACACAATAGACAGTGAGATTCAAGCGAGGGCCACCGCCCCAGCTGAGCCCGGCTTCTTCACACACTCCTTCTTAGGACCTCTCGCATGGAACTCCTCACTCACACTGATGGAAACCAACGCCTACTAGGAGGGGCCAAGGTGGATGGACATCCACGGCTTCCATCCAGGTGCCATAACGTACAAACGTGCCACGCCTGCATCTTTGACTTTGGCCAATGTGTAGCAAGGGGTGGAACCCCTATATTAAGTTTCACGCTGATGTGTTGAAGCGTGTCTCATGGTGAAGCTCTGCGAGGTTCATCCATTAGCACCCAAGCTTGTTTTTGATAGCTGGGCTGAATAACTCTGTTGATAAATAAATCTATTGCTTTGATTTAAACTATACGCCTCTGAGAGCTTCTGTTTCATTCTTAAACCTGCTCTAAGTGTGAAAGACAGCTACATCATTATTTTTTCACAACATGGTTTAGGTTAGCTGACAAGTCTTCGATTCGCCGCACAACTGTGTTTCTGGACACGCTAACGTTGTTGAATTCCTGCATTTATTTTTTGTGGAAAAGCTGCCTTGTTCAACACAGTATCTCCACCTAGTGGTGAAACTAAGAAGTATAATACAGTCAAGCGCAAGTTTCAAGTGTGGGCCATATTACATTATATTTTTAGAAGTTGCTGCGGGCCAATTAAAAATGGACCGCGGGCCGTACTTGGCCCGCGGGCCGTAGTTTGGACACCCCTGTATTAATGTAACAACAGAGTTGTTCTATACCATGGGCCGACTAATCGGCCCGCTCCGATCTGGTTATGTTTAGGCACTGAAATGACTTGGTTAGCGTAAGGGAAATAGCATGGTTCGGATTAGAATAACTACTTTGTCCTTGTTAAAAAAATCAATGCTCGCTGTTGATAGTTAACTGTTACACATTAAAAATTTGGGCATGTTCTTGTCACAACTCAATGCGGTTTTTATACTTTTCTTGGGATGACATTCTCTTGTAGAGATACACAACAAGCATTGGCCTAATTGCCTAAACTTTGCCTTACACAGTAGCTTGATTGGGTGACCACGGCCCGGCATCTTTGCAGAAGAACGTCGTGACATTTTAGGGGACCTTGCAGTCATTCGTTCATCCCCGACTCCCTCTGTAAACCAATACTGATCCCAAGCCAGCACAGTGGCTGACTGAGTGCCTGTCTAGTAGACATGCCGACTGTGCCCAGTGGTGGATTAATGTGGTTACTATTGAATACCCAGGTTAGGAATCGATCTGTCCGTCCGTGGCATGAATGAGTAAGGAGGTAGGATCGGTGTGCAAGGGCTGTTTTTGGTGTGTGTGTGTGTGTTCAACTCTCTGCAACTATGTGCCAGTACTTTTTATCGAATTTGTCACGACCTTTAAACCGTGCTCGGCTGTCTAGTTGTGATGTGTGTAGTACATTGATTTCACTGCTCTTTCTAGTTTCAAATGCACTTTTTTAAGTCTGCCTCTGTGTTTTGTAGCTTTGCCATTTGATTCTTTGTTAATTGTATCTGCGAGCCATGTCTTTGCTGATCACCTGCCTCCATTTGGACGATGGATGGAGGGCTGATTCCAGAACAGGCTTCTTGATTGCCCGATACAGCTCCATTAAATCTCCCCTAATTTCATTTTCCTTGGTGATTTGGCCACATGTCTCCAGCAACACAGGTCTTAAATGAGCTCCAGATTGAATTTGTTCGATGCATATAAGCTTCTGAAGAGATCAGACTTTAGTTCCACGGCAGCAGGTGTGTGTTTTTGATTTGATTGCTGTGTGTCGCGTGTTTAATCTGAATATTAAACTCTCCATACACACTGACCAAATGGGAGTATTTTTGTGAAAAACAGATGAGTTGAACTGGAATTAAACCAACAATAAGCATTAGCGTCAACTGATTGTACTAGCTGAACCAACACTTTTTGTAAATCCATTCATTACTGTGTTTTCCTCTGTACTACAGGATAACTTTCTTGTGCGGTACCTGCTGCTGCCCTTACACAGTCATCTCAGAGTGACTTTATTAGGATTTCATGTTTCATCTTATCAGGTGATCTAGAAATACGGGTCACACTTTGTGGTTATATTTAATATTTTAGCTTGTAGATGAAATCAGTGTCAATTAAATGGACCTTTCGAAAGTTTTGAAACCAAGAAGAAGAAAAGTCTCACCTGTTTTATTGAAGCAGAATGTATTATCACGAGTTATTATGAATTTCTTTTCATTTATTGGTCAAGACTGTGTTCATTATTTCATACGAGTCCTTTGTTACTGCTGCTCTCAAGACTTTCATTCATGTATTACAACCTTTATACAGTAATCAGTGATATTGAGGAGAAGGTTTCATTTGGACTGGCGTCATGTGGCGTAAATAATTGACACCCTATATATATATATATATATATATATACACACAGAAAACACACCCTCACACTGATCACTCATGAATTTTGGTAAAACTACCACTACCTCCTCCGACTAACCACTTATCACCTCTGGTCTCTAAATCGGTACCTTGCGGTTGCTTCCTTCCAGCCTGCTGCCTCAGTGTCTCCATGGGTGGGTTCCTTTGACTAAGACCAAGCAGCAGCATGCAGCCGCTGGTGATGGATTGTCCCATTACTCAGCGACTTCCCTGCTGTTTGCGTGTGGTCTAACACAGTGTGTTGGATTGGATTGTGGAGTGTTTATATGTGTGCGTGTGTGTGTGTGTCTCTCTGTGTGTGTGTGTTGTAGGACCTTTTGTATTCTTGTCGTTGTATGGAAGCGTAACAAATGTCCCCTGTTTTGTGTGAATTATCGAGATTCCTCAAAGTCTTGTGAGAAGCTCTCATTTGCTTGAGAGCTCAATCTTATGGAAGCAAACATGTCCCGCCTGTTTATTTTTATCTAGCATTGGAAAAACCTATGACGAATGACGCGAGTGCAATCGCTATGTGGTGTCTCTTGAGAACCAGGCTGAATGCATTTCAGATACATCATCCTATAACTCATCAGTTCAACTGAAGCCTAAGAAACATGAAACAATGTCCAGCAGATCAAAGGTGAAGAATAATGACCTGAATAACTGAGGTACCTGAGCAACGTTGACAATCTAATAACTATCATATTACTTGAGGTTTAATGTTCAAGATTTGGTTTTGGGTAAATCTTGAATTGAGAGTAATTATATCCATGTTGTAGACTGTAGTGAGGATCGGAATATTCAGAATGAATGCAAAGTAAAGGGTCGCACAAGTACAATAAGGCGAATGTGTGTTTGACTATGCATTCTATAGACGTATGTGCGTGTATTAAAAAAATCCCCATGCAGACGTATGTATGTATGTATGTATGTGTGCGATCCAGAGCTCCTAACCCTATAGGATGACAGAAATCACTCAATTTAGAGGGAAATTTGTGGCCATCAAGCATGTGCTCTTGGTCCATTAAAGTCATAAACACTTTTGCTCACATTGATATATAAATGACATCCTCTACGGAAATGCCTGCATGTGCAGTACCAGAATATTGCAACTACGGGAGCACCAATAAGCAATCATTAGCGCCGTTAATGATATGTTATTACATTGAGAGACATTTACAAACAGATGGATCCTCTGCGTCATTGTCTTTTTAGTTTTGTTTTTTGCTGTACTGTGTCTTCTAGTTTGTGTTTGAGGAAGGATTCCAGTTACCCTCTCTTTGTTTTTTTCACCAAAACAGCCCACACGCACAGGATGCTCTCCTACACCCACCCACCCGCCTCCACAGCTCCTTGTATCAAGTCCTCCCACCGAACAGTATCCTGCAACAATTCCCGTCACATTTCATGTTTTCAGCTCTTATCGAAGAGCTCTAACAGACATCCCAAATGCTGTTTAGGTTCCTGCTACTTTCCAGCTTTTACCAGCAGCATGACTGTGCATTATGATGTGCTCACCTGTGGGCGAGCACACCTCACACAGAGCGCTTTTTCAAGCACCAAGGCCCTGAGGCGATTATTCTCTTTGTTGCTCTTCCTCAGCATTAAAATCATATTGGGCTCTTACAAGCTCTGACAGCATGTTGTAAATGTGAGATATATTACCTGATATGGAGCCTGATATACTGTACTTCATTCATCTTATCCTTCATTCATCACCCTCTCAGCCGCCTGGCTCCTTTCCATTCAAATATTTTCCTGCTTCCCATTATTATCTTATGAGCTTAAATCTAAGAGGCAACTCACTGATGATTAATTCATAATCAATCCAATTAGCTGCACCTGTAGAACATGCTTCTCATTTCTCCTAGCGAGGGTGCGAACATCCAGCTGTGTTTGGATTCCTACTGCTGCCCTTTCTTCATACGTGCGGCACATTCCTGTTGCTGTTAAGTGCTGTTTGCTGTGCTCTGTCATCTCGTGTGAAGCAGGGGAATGAATCTCCAGGGGCACCACATTCAGTCTCGATGCAAACCTGCTGCTGGAGCCTGTTGGAATGTAACAAAATGTGTTGATTCTACCTCAAGATGTGTCACGTTAGAGAAAATGAAGTGTCTGCACCACCCATCCTGCTGCTGTTGTTGGAGGTAATACTTGTTGCTGATGATGCTCAGAGATATCCAGCATGAATTTTATGCCATCAAATTTAAACCTGATAAACAGAAGAAAACATTGTCAAAGTGACAGTGGAGAAATAAGATACCAAAATAGTGTTGGAAACTATTTCTTTAATGTCATTTTCCAGATACATTTTTGTGATAATGCTAACGCAAGCTAGACCCCCCACTTTTTATAGTGAAGAACAAACTCTACACCGTGTGTGGGAGCTGCCGATGACTCCGCAGATGAACAAAAGGAACGTCTGGTGAGAATCAGTAATAACGTTAGCAAGCTAAGCTAACTAGCTTCCACTTTCTGAGATGAAGCTAGGTAGCCTAGCTTGCTAGCTTCCACTTAACGGGTGCCATACAAACAGCAGAAAGATGGGTCTTCCCAAATGTTGAATGTTGTAAGAGGACATGTCTTTTATCACTAAATTGCTAAATTTCACAAATATTTTGGAAAAGATTATTTCCTTTTGGAAAACAAAAACATTTAGTTCGTTTAGTATATATTCCCTCAGACAAAGTGATCGGAATTCATATTTAAAGCGACTACAAGGACCTTTCATTTTGTGTTGATTTTGGTAGTCCCTGTGGACAAAAGCTGTAGTGTTTCCGAGCACCACATCCTCTTTAGAGAACCTGTACTTTTAATGCAGCGGGATCTGACAGTCTGCCATGCACAGTCCTGGTTCAGATCTCCAGTGCCTCCCTTCCTTCCTGCAGGCAATACGGCCTGGGCCTCCAGCAGCGTGGTGTCTGCGTTTGCTCCCAATGGGGAACGGCAGAGCAGCGAAGCAAAGCTCATCTCAATGCTGTTTAAGTTTGACAAATGCCGTCATTTACCGGCACCATGACTGTGCCAGGCCATGGTGAGTTTCGAAGCGAGGATGGTGGGAGGTTGAAGAAAACCGTCATTTGACTCATATAAAGATTGAGACTGCGATTGGTGACTGTGGAGTAATGATTAGGGAGCTTTTGTACCCATGAGCTTTGCCCAGAAGAATAATAACATTCAAATATAGGCTTTTTTATTGCTTCCCACTGTGGGATCCTGGCTCGGGAAAGGCTTTACAGAGTAAGCTCCTCAAGTATTTGGACAGTGACACACTTTCTTATTATTCTGGCTGTGAAATGACAGTGCCTCTGCAGACTGCCAGCTTTAATTTCAGGGTATTTTTCTATCATACTGGTTGAGAGGAGAGCTAAAGTCCTTATTTTCACATCACCCCTTATTACACTGTGCTTAAACCATTTCAACAGATTAGGATTGCAATGAATTATCAGGTCTCCTTTTTTTTTCTTTTTTTTTTACTTGTCAGAAATTCTTCATTTTAAAGTTACTTAAGGGAGAGAAGAGACATAATTTGAGAGCCAGCGCTCATTGCTGATTTAAGACGAGATGAGATACGGAGATACAATTAGAGAGGGAGCAGTGAGGGGCAGAAAAAGACAGACAGACAAAAAGACAAACACCCGACAGCTCCAGCACTTCACTCCACTTTGCCAGCGTGAAGCTTTTACACCTCGGCAATATTTGCCCCCCAAACTGCTCCCTCCGTGGGCTGTCAGCCTGGAGTCGGTCCCTCTTCACACCCAGAAACTATTCACAGTCTGACAGGCATGCACAAAGCCAAACTAACACACAGACGTACACAGCCACAAATCTAATACACAGGTAGGCTGTCGGGTACACGTACACCTCCCCTGATGGGTGCACACATGCATAAAAACCCACGCAGACACACTCGCAAGGCCAATTGAGGTGGAAGAACAATCCTATCCGCTGTCCACCTACAGATTGACAAAGGCTGGAGTTTCACCTGGGGACACACACACACACACACACATGCAGGCTTGTCACTTTAACTCAAATGGAGAAATGTGGATGACAGTCTTCACCCCAAGTCCTCTGCATCGGTATATAAACAAACAAGTGAGGTGGAGTAAGTGCCAGTGTTGCATTACAGATAGCCAAGATGGAATCCTGCCTTTAGGAATCAGTATTGCAATGCCAGCAACATTAAAAAGAAATGCTTTTTCCCCGCTTAATTGACTGACAGGTGTGAAACAATGGATCTTTATAAATGTCTTGTTGTGACATTAATCTGATGCTCTCTCTCTGGCATCATGCTTTCCAGGTGTCCCCCGCATGAAAACAATGACTCAGCAGGAAGCACGATCATTTGTTTTTCTGACTCTGAGTATTAAGCCCACTCGGTTTTGACATTTAAAATAAATAATGAACAACGCGCCTAATCGATAGCGATACATTTCTCAGTCCAGCCTAATCATGTGACGCACAGGGTGTTATTGATGCGATTCTGTCCTTTCATGCAGGTTGTGATTTTGTGTAGTTTCCTCACTCACGATGAAATTTGAAATGTGCACAGGAACAGTGAAATGATACACATTCTAGATGTATGATTGATTGTCTGCTTCCCCCTTCTGTCATCTTGCAAAAGGAAAACAAGGAAATTAAGACATTCATTATTTATGCTCATAATGCAGTAAAATGTTTCCTGACGGTATTTTTATTTGTACTATTACCTAATAGCTATAGTATTTTTTACAGTACTATGATGTTGTTGGAGTAACGTTACAGGTGCATTGCTGTGCATGTTGCATTTCACTGCTGTAGACGTCTCAATGTTGTACTCATTTACCTAGTTTAAATGCTGTTGGGTAGTTTAATCTGCAGCAATGCGAAAGGAGATGTGTGCCGGAACTATTTCATTACCTCTGGACAGTCTTAATGCTAAGCTTCAATAACTGCTTTAATAAGGCTTCCTGTTTTCAGTTCTTTGATGATAGATACCATGTACAGGAGAGAGACGGCCGTGAGCACAATTCGAATGGACTACATACAGTCAAGTTCAGCTCAATGACTCACCACAATACTCCATTTAACCAATTTTGCAGGAAGCAAACCGACTGGACTGGCAATGTGGAGACAAACCGTAACATCCGACCTGTTCCCACACGAACGAAAGTAGCCCATTTAAAAACCTACCCCGCTGTGTGGATCTCTATAACACTGAGCTATTATGCACAGACTCAGCACTTCCTCCCGTCCCCAGTCATAAGGTCCTGACAGTTATGACAGGATTGTGAACAGCAGATGGACACAACATGAATGTCAATAACCCAGGCATGACAAAACTTAACAGCGGCGCCGACCAACTTTACAGCTCCTGTAAGATCATCTCTCATGCTATGAAAACTCCTGATGGCGGTCATTAATCATTCCAGTAATTACGAGGCAGAAAATAAACAGTGGGGGTGTGCAGCTCCTTTTTTTTTCTTTTTCTGTCTGCCATTCACGTAATCTCTTGTCTTCCCTTTTGAATATCACATGCACAGGTTTTGCCTTTATCACTTCTCCTTGCTTCTTGATCCCCTCTCTTTCTTGCTCTCTCGCTATCACTAGTCCCTCCACCTCCCATGCTCCCTGTCTTGCCAGTGCATTGTGTTTTTGCTTGAGAGACGGAGGAGACGTTGGCAGGTAATTTGGGTGAAAACAGTACTTCTGTTCTATAGACTGATATGCCAACAGCAATACCCACCAACTCAACATTCTCTAATTACTTACAGCCAGACGTAGAGACTTTCTCGTTTACTTGTGTGTTATTTATTTTTTTTGTGTGCATCTCTGCCGCAGTGTTTGCAGTTTGGCATTTTTCATCGGAATGGCACTTTGTCTGCGGAGCTCGCTGGCTAGCTTTGAGCTCAGGCAGTAAAACCCATTTGGGGGTATTATGGACTGAGCAAGAAAGGTACTGTGAATGGTGAAGTAGATTACGGAGTGATTTCCTTGAGCTCTCCTCCGCCTCTTTACATTACACAGCGAACACACACACACACACACAGGCTCTGTGGCATTGCGTGTCCCCTGGATCAAACCAGATTTTCATTCAGTCAGCTGGGAGCCGGCCAATTCCCAGCGCACTCCACAGTATGGCTCGCAGACTGTTTTGCCTCGCATTTACATTTGTTTGGCATTTTGGTGCAATAGAAGAACAGGACGGGGCTGGGCAAGGTCAGATTTTCTTGCACTCCAACAGGAACTCACGAGAAAATAAATGATCACACCTTTCCAATCTTTGCCAGATGATCACATATAAACCAAAAAAACCCCACCAAACTACCCATTCCTCCTGCAGGCTTTCATCCCCCGGGTTTACTGTATATTGCTATTCTAGCCGACTGAGATTGTTAGATAGTGCAGTCACACATCCCATATCCCCGGATCTCTTTCGGGGTTATTCTGTATTTAGCCTTCTAGTGGCTGGTCTCGCATGGCTGCACGAGGCTCTTGCTCAATGCCACGCTGAGAATCCATAAAGCCTCCCTGAGGATTCAGGTCTGTCAATTTGTGTTTGTTTTTCCGAAAATACCAATTCATGCACTTCATGAGTCTCTTCTATCGCTCGGTTGTTAGGGTTGAGAGAAAGAAAAATGTGCAAAAGTCTGGGCCAAGCCAAGGAGACTGGAGTTGTAAAGAGTTCTGCGGAATGAAAGAGAGGCTCGGGTAGATTTCGGCCAAAAGAAGAGGTCCTGGGGTTTGACAGCAAATATGAAACGGTGCGATGTGGGGGCTAGGGGAGCGAGTAAAATGCTGGAGGGGAAAGCTGGGGGCAACAGAATGGAAACGGTCTGAAGGGAATGTACAGTGTCGAATTAGTAGTTGAGATAGAAGCCGGGCATCGGGGTTGGAAAAATAGTATGCAAAGGGAGTGGAGGAATGGCTGAGCACCGTGGTCAGGAAAGTTAGAAACGTCTCAGATCGGAGATGTGGACATGGTGAAAGGCTAGAGCGGAGCTGTGACTGGAGGAGAGATTAGACTGCTGCCTGTCTGTCTGGGATTGATCTAATACCAAACAAGGTGGCTGTTCTTGATCGGATATAGATGATGAGCTAGCAGATTGCCAAACAGCCGGAAGCATGATGGAAAAAACGAAATCTTCCTCTACTCCGCATGTAAATCTTTAGCGTTGCATTTGTTTACGATCTAATTCAGAAAGTTCTTAACCCATTTAGAAATCAATCATGTTTTCAAAAAGGGATTTGTTTCCTCTGAGACACAGTGTTATTACGGTAAAACAATGCCCATCAGTTAAGCTTGTGTAAGGAGGCACAGTTTTCCTTCTATAAATGGCCCTTTTACAGGCTTTTGACTTAGCGTGGCAGATTTAAACCAACGGGAAATTTACACACGATGGCTTTGATTAGAGCCTTGCTTCACGCTCACCTCCTATTCCCTGACTTCTGTTTCCAAGCATCTCCCTAGCAATGCTTCCAAAAAAGCCCATGTGGGATGATTTCAGATTCCCAGAGAAATATATTCATTACCATGCAAATTAGTTGGGGAGTCGTTGACTTAAAGCATTCGTCATACTTCATTTTGGAGTCTGTAAATGCAATTAATGGGACCTCGTTCACAAGAAAGAGAATTGCCTGCAGATAATTGTCATTGTCGGGATCCTATTAAAAAAGTTCTCCCAGTAAAACGTGGCATTGAGAGGAAGCGGTAGCCGTCGCGTCACTGCAACATAGCCCCATAATGGGATAATAAAACCTCTTTCATCTGCCATGAATAGAGCGATACACACAACAAAGCAACACAAAATGATTTCTGTCATGATTTCTGAGAGCACCCCATTCAATTACCATTCTTGAACAATCTATGCAAATAGGTTACCAGCAGCACCCAGCTGCGACGGCTGCCGTGTCAAATCCTAATTAACAGGGATTGGGGGTGGAGAAATATTGATGTGGCGAAGAAACAATTGGAGGATAGAAGATATCCAAACAGAAGGATCCAAAATGTTATACAGCATATAGTGCGGGTCATTGGAGAAAAAAAGAGGCAATTTTCTAAAAATGCTGCTTGTTTCTGTGTCCTGAAAACAAACAGCAATTTAGAATCCTGAGGAAGAGGCAGCAGAGAGGGATACGAAGGAGGCGCTATGTTTGACTGGTCCAACCAGTCCATCACTATGGTGATAATCTATGATCCGGCATGATGGGGGTCAGAGGCAGGTGACAGACAAACAGCCTCGAGCAAATACAGATCCGAGTCATTGGATGCATGTTGTGTGTGTGCTCAAGCTCAGCAAATCTTTGCCGTGGAGGGCAAACAACACATTGTGCTGTTTTAAAAAAAAAAAAAAAAAAAAAAAAACCACAGACTGTTGGAGGTTTGGGGAAAAAAGGTTCGAAAGTTGACTCCATTGAATTAGTAGCTTGACTATTGCGACAACAAGGAAATGCAGCACAAGTTGAAGCCAGCTAATGTAACGTTTGTGTTTTAACCTTTTTTTATCCACACACGCATACAGTATAGCAAACTACTAAAGCAGAGGACAACTTTGTCTTTGATAGTTGATTGATTGGTGTTGCATCTGACAAAATGTAAGTTATGTATCTCATTTTCCTTTTTTTTCCAATTCGGGCATCATTCCTCTTCTCCATTAAATTTTTCTCAGTGCTTTGGGAAAGATGCCAAGCCCGGGAGGAGGCAACACAAGCAAATGCACCTGTTATCCATTTGTAAATGACAGCAGAGAGACTGGTGTGGGAACAGGTGGGTCACTATGTCCCCCCCGTCCCCCCCTCATGTCCCTGGGATCAGCATTCACCCCTGCTGCTGGAAGGCATATTATCCCTGAGCTACTTTTCATTTGTCAAATAGCTGTGCCGAGATGTTGATTTGCTGGAAGAAGAGAAAACGGGCACGAGGGTCAACTTGACGTTAGAGCGATGGAGGGTCGAGACATTAATCTCATGCGTTTAATCATCACAGTCGGCATCATCGCCTGAATTGTTGAAATCCCACATGTGGGAGAAGATGCATGGACAGCATCACACATGCACATCGTATGTACCCATTGGGATCACAGGTAATCACAGATGTCAGCAGGAGGTGCTGGAATAGAATGTACCTTGATTGTAGTCACACAGTCTCAGTAGAGGAAATTTAATCGTTATTCCATCCCATAGCTGAACGTTCTGTCAGTGCTGATGGCCAGCTGTCAGAAAATGTTAAAACTATTGAAGAGTGGATTAACTGTTTCATTTCCACATCGTAAACACAGTGCGAATTACATGCCAACAATTAAAACGTTTTATTTTTCACCGATTGAAACGTGATATTAAATAAATATATTAATGAGAGAGTTCATCAGTGATTTCATGTTTCTGATATGTTGACGCAGAGATAGATTCGGCAATGCAAATATTTTTTTCTTGGATGTAGGTGAGATATTAACATCCACAATGACATGAGAGACTTTCAATTACATTTTCATCTCCCAGTTAGTTACATCTAAATCAAGGCTTCTTAATTCAATGATGGTTATAGTTCTGGGGATCCGGAGTCGCATGCGTATATAAGACTTCCTTTTCCGTGCGCTGCTCATTGTTTACAGTCCAATTAGCAAGGTGAGATGCAAGACAGGAGTTGTGGCGATGTGTCCGACTGATTTTTTTTTTTCCCCACAGGTAACCAGTTTACACTCTAATTTGAAATCCCCCCCCCCAAAAAATTTAAATCATTGTTGGATAATAGCCGGTGCCTTCCGCCTCTTTTGCACTCAACATAGACTGTTTACCTGCGTTCAACCAAAGCCTGCTCAGACGTGATTGGTCAATAGCACTCAGACTATACAAACGGAAACCAGAAAGCTGGCGGTGCCCAAGTCTCCCCGTTGCAGAATCTATTTAGATTGCTACGAGGCTAGAAGGGGGGCTAACTATCTCTGAATGATGTGTGAATGCATGAACTTCCAAGTCGGTTACTGGCATTTTTCTCGTTCTCCCATTCTGCCCACATAACATGAATGCAGCATTAACATTGGCATGCTGGCATTGTCCCAGAGTGCTGCAGGAATTAGTCCTTAAACCGAGAAATAAATCAGCATTTTTCCATTTCCACCGCCCTCATCTCTAAATCAATAAGGGCTTTTTGAATGTTGTTTTTTCTTCTGTTGCCTGAAATAAGGTCTGTGGTCAACACAAGCTTAAGAGATTTTAATGGTTTGTACTTTGACATAAAATACGTCAGTAAATACCCCTCTCGGGAATTTTTTACTTTTAAGTGGCAGTTTTTAAGGTGGTCTTCATCATGCCAAATAGTCCACCTTCACAACTCATGCGACCGTGGTGTACAGTCGTTTGTTTACAGCCTGAATTTAGCTTTTGACTTCTGTCGATTGCATTGACTCTTCAATAAAAGTGGTGTTTCTTTGTAAAGTTTCCCTTTGCTGGATAAAACCATTAAGTAAAAGCGTTTGTGAAGCGTTTGTTAGCCACAGAGTTTCTTATCCATTGTCTTATTTAAAGGGAACTAGTGTGACGCTAACTTCCAGGGTTGGCCCACACAATGACGTCATCCCTGCAGCACGCTGTTGTGAGCATGTAAACATGCTGATGTTAGCAGTTTGCTCAAAGAGCTGCTGTGCATAAGTACAGCCTTATTTCACTGCTACCGTGGCTGTTGAAAGAAAATGCATTGTTAATGGAAGGCAATGCTTGGTATTGTCATACGTGATGATAATTTACTTCTTAATTTCACTTTTCACATCTGAACAGCCGAGGACATTTTATATTTATCTGTGTACCACATTGATATTGTTTTCAATGAAAGCCAAAATTAGAAGATATTGTCATTGCTGAGGGCCAGAATGAGAAATGTTACTGTCATGTTATCAGCACAGCAATTAACTTGCTGACTCTATTCAGCTCCAGCATTAAGGCAGATGTCCGTATTCCTTCCTCTCCGTGGCGAGCAACTGACTGATATTCAGAGAGCTGAAAAGGCTTCTCGGTTTCCTCTCTTTCTCTTAATCCATGACAGCAAGATGGAGCCTGCTGTGGTACCATAAGAACACTCTGTTCACTTAAATCCCTGAGTGGCAAGCTAAGTTCAAAGCCCTCCTCGTGGCCCAATAAAGAGGAAGTATGCCGATGTCTCGACGGATCAAAGGGAAGACTCACAGAGAAAGGTCAGGTCTCAGACGCTCCCACACTGAGAAGCTCAGTGCTGCTCAAGCTCCCCACTGACATGACTGCCGACACCTAATATGTTATTTTGCATGTTGGGTCCTAGTCCATTATTGTACATAATGAAAGGAAAACAGCAGTGTCTTGGTGCCAAAGTGCCTCTTGATAAGAATCCATACATCATCTACTATGTCAAAATATACATCAGCCTAAAGGCCAAATGATACATCAGTGAAAAGCATCCTGTCCCACCAAATTAAGACCTCATGGATTTACCTTGTTTGAACATGTGAGCTTGTAGATACTGGACACCCTGACTAAGCCATCCTGCTGCTCATAGTCATACACTATTTTAATTAGTTATATGAGCAGATATGCTGTCTTAGGTAACGCCTCGGAAATCCTGTGACAGGATTTTAAGTGTATGCCTCTAAAGTCATCAGTTATAGGGACAAAGGTTGTTAGGCTCACAGTAATCACCCAGTGTGTACTTTTAAGATTCCCGAAGCAAAGTGTTTGTAAGCGAGCTAAAGCATGTTACATGAATCCTGTGGTTGACTTGCTTCCTGAGTGTTTATAGGAAATGAGTGTTGTATTGCCGAAATCAGGCAGTTTCCTGATGTGTTGCTACAACGTTACACTACACAACTGTGTAAAGTTCTTCATGCTCCTCCCCTTTGCCTTATTAAGGTTCCACTGACTTGTAAAATTCATGCAAAATCAATAAAACGTATTGTTGGCTCCTGCCAATAAGCTGCAGCAGGAGGCTTATCAATGGGAGAGGCATGAAAACGATAGTGAAGACCCGACGTGTCCAATATTGAATAGATAAAGAATGCATTATGAAATAAGTAACATAATGAATGTATGAATACATTGTTTAAAATAAATAAGTCCCAAAAATTAAATGCACTTTCAAAGTCTGTTTTTATTTAATTGTGGCATTATCTCCCTATTTCACTTTTCAGAGTTTCAGAGTGCTAGAGTGAAGTTAAGGAGGTGATCAAAATAATTCGGTTTTTCATCGTCTGGGAAGCAGGAGTGTCATGAGATTTGCTCCTATGTAGCCAACCTGTTGGACAGACAACAGTGACCAATCAAACACCAGACATAAATACATGGTGACATCAAAATATGGTAACTCTGATAAATGAAGATGCAGTGAAAAATAAGAGTCTTGAATTGGTTCAGGCCACAGCTGAACTTAGCGTCACATCAAGATTGGAAGCAGGGCTTTTTGTTCTTGTCTCAGCTACAGAGCTTGCTGCTAATTTGGTGGATCATATCTCTACCAAAGGAATATTTATTTTTCAGAGCTCTTGCACTTGGCAGCCTCATATACATTTTAAAACACCATTTAAACTGCACAGATATTTTACAAATCCATTTGAACTCCAACAGAAGCCAGACCTCAACGCTAAGCACCAGTGAACACATAAATTCAGGAGAACCCGCACCACAATGTTGATCCATGTAGAGAGGGAATAAGATAATATTTTATCATGGTTCACAGCTAAATGTGTGTGAGAGATTGAGGAAACCGATGCATATGTGCTTAATTGCACAATTTGCGTTAAAATAATGCTGTTGTGTAGTTGCGCGTGCCCACCCGCCCGTCCGCCCGCCAAGAAGGCTTTGGCCTCGCTGTACAGTTAGTGCCACAGTCACTGACACCATGAGGCACCAGGAGGCACCATGCCAGTGCTTTCCCACCAGGGCTGTAATTGACTGAGTCCGCTGCTTTTAAGATCAGCACTGCAGCAAGGAAATGGAGAGAAGACATAAAGAGAGATGGCAGGGGGGACAAAGCACAGATGATTTGGGGGAGTAAATATGTCCACTTTTCACATTGTTACCAACAAATATTACTGATTCGAGCAATAACATACAGATTTAGAAGTTTACAGGGACTGATAAGGACACATACAGCAATTCATTATTTTACTCCACCCAGTGGTTTACAGTCTGGTTTATAAGAGCTCCCGTCTAATGCACATTGCTACAGCAAGTCTAAGCAGGGGGAACCTGGAGTCTCTATAAAGGAACTTGTTGGAAATGATAGCCAAGCTGAAAGACCATCTTCATTAGCTCCAAAATAGAAGCTACATTTTTGGTTCGAATATTGAGTTATTCATGCGTATAGTCGCCCCAAGCTGGTGAGGGCAGAGGCTTAGAATTAGTATGCATGGCATGGGGTGTTGAGGTGAATGCACAGAGGCCTCCAGAGCCTCACTGCCAATGGACAGAGCCAGCTCCAGCTTGACATGAGTGTTGAGTGCTCAGTGGCGCTGTCCGTGGTGCTGAGGTTCAGGTTCAGGCACTGGAGCTGTCTGTGGTGCTGAAACTCCATTGCGATGGGGTTGAGCTGGTGTTGTCCATTGTTCCAACTCTCCGTTGTGCTGTCTGCATGGCGCTGTCCGCGGCGCTCAAAGCGCACGCTCCACTGCACTGTTCATTGGGTTTAGTCAGTAGCGCTGTCCATGGTACCAACTCCCCGTTGTACTGTTCACATGGGTTGTAAGTGGCGCTGTCCGTGGTGCTGAAAGCCCAGTTGCTCCGCTGCGCTGTCCTTTGGGCTGTTAATCCTGAGCGATGTCCTTGCTACCAACTCGCCGATGTGCTGCCAATACAGCTGTCCATAACACTGAGGCACAGGTGGTGGCGCTGTTCATGGCCCTGAAGCGTTGGAGGAAAAAGTATACAAAAGTACAATTAACAGTACTCGTCAACAAGCAGCTATACACATCTAGCAGTTACGGAACAACATTAGATTTAATTTGGAATCATGTTTATCTCTTTGTCATCATGTATAGAAGTTTATAAATGTATAGAAGTGAGTATTTCCCTCTGGTGAATGTATAGAGAAGGAACATATAGTGGCAACATGTAAGTACATAAGTAAAGTAAAAGCACCTCGAACCATTTTTTCCTCAGTGACACTTTTTACGGAGTAATTTTAATATCGCAGCAATAGCAAAAAAATATAGACGAAAATTAAATAGCTTTTTACAGAATGTCCCTTGTTTAAATATAACTGTCAGTATCGATTCAAAAATCAAACATACACCATATCAAATCAGTAAAAACAATATTAAGCCATGATTGGCACTGCTTTTATGATGTAAGACAATTTATTTCGTGTACAGCAACGAGTTGTTGTGATATCACAATAAATTGCGACCTCAAGTGGCTTATTGCTGACGTAATATCGATTGTTTGAATGTTTCAATTTGGAAAAAAAAACATCACTTGGAGTAGCACTGTGCGCACTTTTCCTCCCGCTCCTTTCTCCCACAGTCGCTCTGTTCATTCTCCATCCTCCGTTCGCTCCTGCAAGCATGCTGGGATCCTCATCTACTTCGTTCCCAAACCGAGAGCTTAAATGACTTTTTCCTCCTTTTACGATCAACCCTCCTTCATCCATCCAGACGTTCATTCAGCGGATTTTACAGCGCCGCGTTCATTTTTCAACCCGGTCTTTGGGCTGTACCGTCGGGGCTGGTGAGGCTCGAGAGAAACGAGGAAAACCTACCACAGGTGAAAGGAGGTTTTTACGACGCTGCGGTATAGGTGATTGAACACTTTGAGAATTAACTCAACGCAATCTCCAGGCAGCAGCGCGGCGCGCTTTCATTTACTCAAATATAGGACTAAAATTGAGGTTCACACACTTTGGAAAGACTGAAAGGGACGCTTACCAACTTGTGTTTCTGTACGAATAGAATACAAAAAAAAAACACTGCGTTTATTTCTTAACTGGGATTCCAAAGGAAGATGTGACCTTTTCTTTTGCGCACCGGCAATCTGACTAGAGCAAACCACTGCTTTTCTATCAGTTGCTCCATCTTGACATGTCTTTTTGTGGGATTACACGCGGAGATATGAGCATTGTGAGAGGCCGAGCTGGATTGTGAGATTACCGCCTTTGCTTTTATTCGTCTCCTCAAAGAGCAAGTGCTCCGTTTGTTCAATGGCTTCAGTGTCGAGGGTGGCAAGACGCAAAGATACCAGTCGCTGGCCGAGAATGTCGTCAACTTTCTGGGCTGTGGTGCTTCTGACAGCGCTGCTGGTTCTCTACTGCGGTAAGTCCCGGCGCTCAATTTTTGACCACGCATTTCGGCATTTGGGCACAAACGCTGGTGCGCAGTGAGTGACCGTGTCATGGTGGGTGGGGGTGTGGGGCTGCCATTGGAAATCGCTCTTTAGCGTATTGATCTCACGAGTGTCATTTGTTTCCTGTTTTATTAACGGTTTTCGGAAAACACGCACGAGCAGCTGCGTGCACACTCAAAAACTGCACGTACTTCGTTAATCTCTTTTCCTCCTGCCCTTACTCGTGCAAACAGACAGGAATGAGACGGGGGGGGGGGGGTCTTAGATAAGAGGGAAATGTGTCTCATTGTCTGGTGAAAACACTTTCTTTGTACAGGAGTTGGAACTCAAGTGTCCCAGAGGTCTAATTAAGGATCTTGTGGCTCCATTTAATTATCTCTCTCCCTTTCTCTCTCTGTCTCACGAAAAAGGCACATCGCTGTCCAGAGGGCTGTGTTTTACTGTCAGCCTCACTTACTGAGGTCAGACGGTCATGCATCTGTCATATGGTCTCTGGACTAAACACTGGTTGCAGGAAATAAAGAATCCACATCAGACATATAGCATAAAAAAAAACGATTTTAAAAGATCATAGGAATAAGCCCCCTTCCAGTTGGACAAACGGTGAGTCTTAATTCATGCGGAAATTCAACTATTGCCAGGGAATAACCTTATTAGGCTAATATATGCAAGCACACGGCCCCACAGTCCCCCTCTCTATGGCATCTCTGGCTGAGGATGTCTTTTCGTCTCTTGTTCCCTGGCACCCTCACACCTTCTCCCTTTCGCTTCCCTTCTCTGACTCACTTTTGAGGAGATATCCAGCTGTGCTCCAGTCTATGTCTGAGAAAAAAAAATGGAGGCTATGTATGTGCAAGAGCCACGATAAGCCCATAAAAAAAAACCTGCTGTTTCATTAGCCGCCGAGCTAATGATTAATATAATCGCCTTGTCTTCGAGCACATTAGCTATGCTGGTGTTGTAGAGAAATTAATAGATTCATGAGATTCATTTTCTTGAGTTTTCCTCATAGCCTCTGCATTAGCCCCTGCGCTCTCTCCTTATTATTTCTTCTACAGATGGACTGATGATTGAGTTTGCTTTGTAATCATACAGGCCCCAGGTTAATCAGTCAGCAGTCTTTTTGATTTTCACTTTGTAGAGAAACAGTGCAGTCCAGTAACATCACATTTTTCTTGCTACTGATATTTGGAAATTAAAACTACGCCCGAGAGCCTGTTTGCTCCTCTTTCTTAGCCTTCTTCCCTTTTTAGATTTGTCTTTTGTCTCAGCTTGCAGTCTCATTGGCAGATAAATCTCCAATCATCTAAAATTGCAGCCCAGAATATTTCCTCTTTTGTCTTTGTCTTTCTTCTCATCCGCTTCCAATTTGTTTGACCTTCTTCATCTAGGCTGCCTTTCTGTTTTGTCCTTTTCTTTATATTTATCTCAACCCCTCCTCTACTTTGTTCTTGTGTCCTTCGATGTCCCGGTCAGCTGTCTGGTCCAGTTTCCCTTTGTTACGTATACATACCTCCTTATTTTACTCAAATTCAAGTGTTTCTTCTTTTAACTCCATTTAATTCTCAGTTTTCATATTGTATTCTCCTCTTTTTCTTTGTTGCACATGTTCTCTCTTTCCCTTTCCCTCTGTCCCATTTCTTTCATTTCTGAGTCTCTTTGGTGAAGGACTGCGCTGATCTGTATGTTATTCTGACTGAGGTCTCTGCTATCGCAGCAGTTTTTTCTCTTGTCCTCTCTGCTGTTCTCTTCTCTTCTCCTTTTAGACTTGACATTACTTTTGACCTCTTGAAATAAATGTGTGCTTTTACATTGTAGTCCCTTTCCCACAATGGATATTGACACAGACTGTATAATCTTCATGTTAAAGGTCTGTTCATTCTAGGGCTGTAACTTGCAATCACTGTAATTACTGATGCGTCCGGCAATAATTTTCTTGATTAATCAATTGGTCCATAAAACATCACTAAACAATGTAAACTGTCTGTGACTGCATGCCAGCGAAACATCCTTTAGAGCTCAAGGGGAAGTCATCAAGTTATGGCCATTTGAGTGGTCGAGGGATCTGCAGTTAGACTCGATTTGACTGTATTGTGTTTTTTCAAGTTTATTATAAAATTGTGTGGTCGCCAAAAAAAGTCGTATTAGCATTCGGTTGTACTAAGCTCCACCCTCTCCTGCCACTTCTGGTTGCGGAAAAACCAAGATGGCGATGGCCAAAAACCAAGATGGCGAGGGCAAAATGCTAAACTCAAGGCTTCAAAAACTGTAGTCCACAAACCAATCGGTGATGTCATGGTGATATGGTTACTTCACAGTTTATGGTTCTTTCTTGGCCATCAATGCATGTTTTTTTCAATTCTAATAATAATTCTATATGGAACAAAACCATCAATGCCAAACTGACTTTAAAATGGCCATTTACAAATTCACATATACAACATCACACAAATGCATAGGGAAATGGTCCAGAATATTTACAATATATTCAGGGTCTTTTATGAAAATTTGGACTACTTACATGCATTGTTACTGGACCATGCTGCCATTATTGTTCTTTTGATGGATTGTAATATGCACTTTCACTCGTCTGAATGACTCCAGGTCCTGAAGTGGAGTCTGTGTGAGGGAGAAAGTACTGTACAAATTGGAGAAATTTCCATGCCTGTTGTGCACGAAATAGGTAGTGTTTGTACCAAGAGCAATTTTGCTTTTGCAGTGCTGCTGTGTTGTGTTGCCAAAAGGGGGTGGGGGATCTGAGGGGAGCGCTGTGATTATGGCTATGACTCATATGGTGCCTGTCACCTAGAATCAACGTCCAACTTCACACGATCTGCCGTCCTCACTTAGGCCCTTCTCGGAGGGAGAGAGATGTGTTGGAGGGAGGGATAGAAGTAGTGGCATTAAAAGAGGTGAGAACCGGAGGTGGCCTGATATGAAAAGGGAGAGGTGTGTGGAACAAGAAAGGGAGGAGGCAAGAGGGGAGTAGAGGTAGGGGCTAGATTTTGGAAGGATGGTAGAGAAAGGACACGAGTGAAGGAAAAGATTCTGGAAGGAGACGAACACAGTGCAGAGAGAGAGAGAAAGCTAAATGGCAGCAGCTCAACAATGTAACCGCTCATACCGTGTTGGAAACTCTAATCACACCAGAATGCCTCAGTACCCTCTGATTACATTACAAAATAAAAAAAAGAAATAAAAGCATTGTATTCTGTGCACTATAGCTCCCTCCTCTGGAAGCTCTCAGCCAAGCATTTGTTTGCCGATGTTGCTATTATGTATTCATGAGGCTGTAGCCCTGCATGGGAGCTCGGGGGAAGGCGAAGATAGAGCCACAAGGCGAGCTAATCAGTATGCTAATCTAAGCTCGGGATAGCTAAGGAATGTAGCCACAGCCGGGGTCCTGGTTTGAACTGCAAACAGACACACAGGGGACGAGAGAGTCATGAGCACGAAGGGAAAAGAGGAGAAGGAGGTGGTGGGAGTGATCGAGAAAAAGAGAAGAGAAGAGGAGAGGTCATGTACAGCACCTTTCTTTTAGCAACTTTCAGTGTCAAAAATGTGGCAATTGCTGATTTATTCCAGCCTTTAAAGTAATCCAATGTGATGTACACACACCTACATGCATGCATCAAGACAGATATAATCACTCAAGGGGAAACGCATACATTAGAGATAGTAATGAACATAACATCAAAGCAGGCAAATAGGTTACACTGAGCACAACTGCATCAACGCAGTTATTCAGGGTCATACGTGATACTTCCTGCACACGCATGAACATCACACAGATTGTGAGGATGCAGAAAGGTCGGACACGCACGAGCACGCATTGCTCTGCTGTCAGGGAAAAGCTCCCTGTTGCTGCGTATAGGCGTCCCCACTCTGTCTGTCAGCATGGTCTCCTGTGTTTCCTTCTGCCTGTTTGTTTATGACTCGCTGTTGTTCTGCGGCTGAATCGATGGATTGTTGACTGAACCGCAGCCCGGGGGCCCAGGCATCTCACCTTGTCGCCCGTAGATGCTATAAAAATATACCCAGTACAGTAAGGGTAGTGATATGGCTCAGCTCGTATCTGCTTGTGTGCGCGCGCACACACACACACACACACAATCCGAAACGTCTGATTCACCAGCCGAGAAAAAGGGACTCGGCTGACCTCGAAAAACATAAGAGCTTGTAGGTGAACGTGCGGGCAAATTTAAATATCTTATCTTATTTTCAGCATAGCCTCGAGCCTCTTTCTCTGCAGGGAGGGAGAAGGAGAGCGGAGCCACTGTCAGGAAGCAGCAGAGAGGGCTGCCGATGGCCTGGGGCCATGAATTCATAAAAGGAGTCAACTTGTTGAGTTTTCCACCAAGAATGAGAAAAGCCACTTTATGGACCCCTGGAAATGGGGCCAGAACATGCATACATATTTGAACATCTCTTTAGAAGACGGCTTTGCAACATTTAAAGACCATGATGAGTGTAATTTGGGGGTGGGGAGCGAGGGTGGTGGTTTGCTGGTATCGCGTAATGAGCGTGCCACAGATGGAAAGCTTCAAGTTTGGTAAGGCAAGGAAGGAAGATTAAGAATTGTGCGACTCACGCCATGAAATATTAAGCAGCGATGGGATCTCTTTCAGTGCGTGCAGGGACCCATTGACATTAAATGGGAGAGTGTGGGAGAATGTGGCAGTGTGGCCACAGGCGGTGTGTGTGTTGCTTTGCTGCCTGCACACATTTGTCAACCCGTTCCTTTGTCCGGAAAATGAGTGAACAGTACAATTTAGAGTTAAGGGAATGCTTGTTGATCGGGATCTTCAAGCATATGGTTGCTGCTCTTGGCCCCTTCTGTGAGGCAGTGGGCATCCATCATGCCATAAGTTTTAAAAATGTGTTGATGTGTGCACACTTTGGACTGTGGAAAGGCAATTACATCAAACCAAAGAGATGTTTTTTTCTTTTTCTTTTACAGTGACATAGTGCTAAAGTTGACAAGTAGATTGCTTCCTTTCTGAACAACATTTCCCATTTCTTACAGTGAACATCTGTTATGCTGCATAAAGAGTTTGCTATTCACCTTAAATTACAGCAAACCTCATGCTGGTGTGAGGCTCTATGGATGGCATTGCCGGTCTGTCAGTCTGCTTATCAATCCAGACTGAAATATTTTCACAACTGTGCATAGTGTACAGACATTAATTCTGCCAAAATAATGTATTTTACTGACTTTGGTTATCCCCTGACTCTTCCTGTAGTGCCTTAACTCTACTATGTGTTTGATGCTAATAAGCATTGGAAATCCCAAATGACTGAGATCAGTCCAGTTCAAAGATTTGTCACTGACTATATAGTGCTAAGCGGTAGCATCCCCATTCTAATGCACTTCAGTAAGTCAGTCAGTAAGTGAACACATCACTGCTCATGCTGCCCCTGCATTCAGTCTTCAGTCTTCAGTTCACTGGCGTAGTAGTATAGTCCAAGCTGTTAAGTTGTATTTGGTACAAAGCTAGCCTAGACGACCACTTCTACATAATAGCTTGGCAATCTAGCATTTACGACATTTGTCAGATTCCAATTGTTTCTGTGGCTTTCGTGGTCTTTTAATACATTTTTAATGAGGACGTAATGCACTAGTAAGGCTGAGCTAACAAGGGTGTGTTCAGACCACAGTGACGAGCTAAAAGCCACTGATTTAGTCACAGGCTAATACAGTGTATTTGTTTTTACATCTACTGAACACCTCCAATTATTAGCTAAGCTAACTAAGATGATGAATGGCATGTTAGCATGTAGCTGTTAGCATGTAGCTCAAAGCCCTGCTGCGTCTACATAGATCCTTAAAGAGCAGCTGGCATGGCTGCACGTGCTTAGTTTTGTTCCATAATTACCTACGTTTCATATAAAATAAGCAGCTGCCCTGCATTATCCAAATGTGGAAAAGAAATCCAAATAGAACCCTTCATTTGCATCAAAACATAGAGATCAAACTGAATATTTTTTTAATGACATTGCAGACAACACTGCGTTGTTCTCTGCAGCCTCTCACTGAATCAATGAATGCTGGCCTTTTGGTTGACGAGGCCAATCCACACAACACTTATGAATGCAGGTTCGCAATCAATTACTGCCTCTGTGCTCTTCGTTTCAATATTACCACTTTGTGTGTGTGTGTGTGTGTGTGCGCGCCTTCCTCTTGTTAAATTGAATGATTCCAGGTGAACACACGAGGAATAACTGCTTAATTAAAGAATACTGTAATGCCATTCACTGTGGCAAAGAGCATGCCTGTGTGCACACGTGTACAGGCCATTCCATACACAAACACTTCTGGCAAAGAGACTGTGGCAAGTATGGCAGTCTTTTTACTGTAGCCACAGTAAATCCTACAAGTTAGCATCATGCCTGTGTTTTGCAGTTTTGTTATCATAGCTTCATCTGTTGTGAAACAGCACACCGCCTGTTTCTCCCCAGCTGCTCCACTGTTTCAGAACAGTTCACAGCTCCAACAGTTGGTGCACTTGTTTACACTGAGATGCAGTAAAAGTTGTATGAAAGCCGCTTCTCTGTCTCACTTCATCCTCTCCTTCGCTGTTTTTGTTTCACTCACCGATTCTGGGTTATAAGTCGTCTCCACCTGCACTCTGGTAACCCGACATTACTGTGTAAAAAAGAAACCTGGATGCCATAATAGCGTCCTAATATGCTGTGACATTTACTGAATGTGAGAACAAATTGTAAAGTGTTTGGAGTTTGCAGTTAGGCTAAATACCGCCGTAGCCGCCTCCATGGCTAATTGCACCTTAAATGCACCGTGTCCCATCGTGAATTAATTTGGTGTCAATGTGACTTTAATTACCATTTAAAACTGCATGTAAAATATTTACATATCACATTGTCAGTGGCGTATGACTGCGGGGCTCAACAGGTCGCATTCAAAGAAAAACATTGTTTTGGCTCAGGCCTTTTCTTATTAAAATGAAAGTACAAACGCAGAATTTCGGATTCAAGAGCCTCATACGGAGTCTTTGTCAAAGAAAAGTGATTAATGGCACTTTCTTGAGACCAATCCTGTAAATTATGAGAGATGGCTTAATTAGGTCGGAATCCGGACAGAGTCCTGCGGTGTGCTCCCGCCTCAAGAGGATTCATGGATGTGCCACTTGGTTTTGCCGAGGGCCAGTAAGTCCATTCAGAGAGAGATGCCAAAGCTACTCCCCCTTTATTACTGCAAAAAGCAATTGCTTGGAAGAAAATGCCAGAATGGTGCTTTGAATTCCTGGAGGGGCCCCATCACTGAGACGCGGCCCACGGAGCTGAGACAGCTAGCATCTGGAGCAAAGATATGCCGGTAAGGGGGAGGAGGGAGGTGGGAGAGATGGAGTTGGACGGAAGAGAGGCAATGAGAATGAGCGAGCAGGAGACGGAAGAGAGACGGACAGACGAGCACAAGGGCGGCAGAGAAATGGTGAGTGCGAGACAGAGCGAGGGGTTGACGAGGGAACAGTAGAAAGAGCTTGCGAGGGGGAAAAAAAGAACAGCGCAGGCAATGAGACAAAAGACAGACAGACGAGAACACTCAGACGGTCCACCAATTGACAGCCGGTTGGGGAATAAAGTCAGCTAACACAATGAAGCAGTCGGCAGACAGACTCGCCGCGGAGTAGCCGAGAGGCTCTCAGAAGTAGAAACAAATATTACATTAGAAGAGACAGAAGCCATTTGTCACAGTGGGATGCCTGAGAGGTAGTTAAGCTGCAGAATATAGGGACCAATGGCCTGGTTGATACATGTCGCCACAAGGAGGAAATTGTGCTGAAGTCAACTCTGTTCAATCAATTGTCTGGTGTCCTTCAAGGACTCCAGCACTTAACAAGATAATGCCGGCGCAAAGTTTTGCCAGCCCAACTCTCCAGAACTTGTTATGGGGCCTTGAGGGCCTCCCCCTCGTTCCATCTCTCGATCCTTTCTCGCTGCCTTTCATCCCCCTCCTTCTCCCCATTCCTGCCAGCTTGTCAGCCGCACCACCTCCACATCAGGGCTTGGTGACAAACATGCTGACAGCCACGATTCAATGGTAATGTTTCTGGAAGATAAATCCGCTGGACATGTGTGGCCTAAATGACAGCTGCACTCTGCTTGCACCCGGATGTCAAAGATGGTTGACATTTCTGAAAGACTTTCGAGGATTGCTAGAGACGCTCAGTCCGTCAGTCACTCGGTGAGTCAGTCGGTATGTTTTTGGCTCTCTGCCACGAGGTGCATTACCTCGCTCTAAACATGAAATGTGCTTCATTCGATAATAGCTGGAGAAGAATGTTCATGGCAACGAAAGCATCAATTTTTTTTGTTTTCGCCCTCCCTTTCTCTCTTCCCTTTCTCTTTCGCTCTCCCCACGTTAAGCTGCTGACAATATCCGTGATTGATATGGAAATTACAATGCGCTTGCCCTCATTTATCTTGCACTATTGCTGGGTGCTGCTCCAACAACCATTTTGGGATGCAGAAACGATGAACTGATTTGTGTCTGCTGTTGTAGAGAGCCAAAGGGATATACTGTAAAGATTTGATTTGAGACCCTGTATGTCCCAGAGGATGAGGAAGGTTTCCTGTTTCAATGGAAAAACAACCACTGTGCCTGCGAACAACAGCAAGCTCAATATTTCTAGAGGCACATACGGAGTTCCAGAAGCAACGCGTCACTAATCGGATGAGTCAAATGTAAATACAGTGCAGTTAAATAATTCATCAAGCCAGGAAGATGGATCTTTACATTTCACTTTGTCTCTTTTGTGGGTCATGACACACACTTCATCTAACACGTTCATTTTTCCTTGTTGTTGTATATGATGACGTATACATCAGTGGTTCCCAACAGTCTTGTCTGACAAACCACTACTTCACTGTCAGATGAGCTGAATTTAAACTAAAGCAAAAACGCCTAAAATGACATACACAAATTAGAATGGCTGTAGCTTCTAAACCACTCTGAGTATATGCATCATTGAGGTCTTGCCAGAAAGAAAACCCCCCAATGTTCCTTGTGAACATGTCAGAAAACATGTAGGTCATAGAGAAACAGAGCAGTGGGCCTTTGAAGTCAGTAAAAATTGAAGATTTTTGTCCACCTAAAATAAAAAAGCATCGTTCAGTATAAATAACTGCCTGTGGCTGTATCTGTACAGCTAAAGGACAGCATAGGGCTGTAACTACACTATCAGTGAACACCTGCCTCAAATTTGAAGAAGATAGAACAAAGTATGACCATTCTATCGTGTTTTTTCCATGAAGAGATCCAGGCGGATGGAGGTGGATATATTGTTATGATTTTTGTCCTAAATTGTTAAAGTTTAGGTCAGTGTGAGTAGCTGAAGCTGGATGTTTCCAGCATTTATCCGTTAGTTTAGCAAACTATTTTAGCCATTTATCCATTAACTTTGTTGAGCTATTTCAATTGGTAATCGATCGATCTTAGCCATTCATCAATTACTGTCAACTGACTACTTCAACTGTTTATCTATGATGTTTAGTGATTTAAACTGTTTACTTTTACCAAACTATTTCAATTGTTTATCCAGTACAGGTAGCTAACTATCATCCTTTGAGCTATTACTTTATGATTACTATTTAGAGCTGATTATTTCAACAATTTATACGTAATATTTAACAAACTGTTTAAAATGTTTGAAATGTCACAGCTTTAGCTCCATGCAGAGCTTAAGCACACTCTCGCTTCAAGATTCTATCTCCGTTTGATGGATGGAGTGTGTTTTACTTTTCTCAATTTAAACTGCACGTGCAACAGATTTACTGTACGAGTTAAAGTTTTCAGTTCCTGTCAATGGAAGTGTTTTGACAGATCTGGCGTGTAAGCAGACACCCTCAGTGCCACAAGTCATCAGACACCACTGGTTCTACTGCTGGCAAAAAGTGAAGAAACAAATCTTTTTTTACTTTTGCTTCTTTAAAGCTTGGTATGTACCATGTAGCCACTACCCTGAACTCTGAGTCCCACGCTGACGACTCTGTTTTTTTTGTATTACCAAAGTAACTGGCAGCGATCGGGATGGAAGCAACCTTAAACAATCTACAATCCCAGTCAAGCACTTTGTGACCAGGTTCAGCTCACTTAATGCAGTCCAGGCAGCAGGGCTACACACCTGTTTAAACGTCTTGACTTGACGCGGCTGCTGGTGAAACAAGTTCCTGTACGTAATCTCAGTCCTTGACACTTCCCGCACATTCCGGATGACTGCCTGTTTGCGAGGGAATGACAAACAATAAAGAAGGTACAGTTTGGGGGATTTGGGGCTTGCCAGACTCTTTCATACCAGACAGTAGCTCAGCACTTGTTCGCCAGTTGTTCGACGAGACTCACTCCTGTAGTTTTGTACTGTTGCGTCGAGTAGTGTTGATAACACAAGCAGCATGGCTAGGGACGGCGAGGTCGGTCGGTCAGTCCACCGCTTTGCTTGCTGGCATGTCTGTAAGGTCTTCTTTCTTTTTTTCTGAAAAGTAGAATCAACATGATTGTCATAGTATGATTCCAGCTCAATATTTTTGGAAGGACAGTGAAGCACGTTCAAGCGCTTGAATGTTCAATATATTCAAGGGTCATGCTGAGGCAACATAACACACACTTCTTGGCACTATAGCTGGTTGCTGGTTGAGGGACTGTTGTGTTAAAAAGGGGGTAAAGATGAAGATGTCCGCTCTTTTTCTCTTTACCTTTCTGACACAGTCTGAAGAACAGAAGAGCAACATGCGGGAATAGAGGCAGAGAATGCAAGGAGAGTGGAAGAAGCAGATGGGGTAAAACAGAGGGATAGCATTACTGCAAGGGACACAGTAGGACATGTTGCCTGAGAGTTCTCAGTGAGTTACAGCAGTGGAATCCAGCTAATACTCATGCTTTGGTTACGTATGCATGGCAGATCAGAGGCATTGTTATTTTTTTGGATTTACTCACGCTCATGCAGTCTTGCTCTCTCAGTTTCTCTTTGTATACAATATTTCCACCCTCCCCAATCTCCCCAGCGCCTCTCCTTCACACTCTCTCCCCCCCCCCCCCCCCGCCCCCCCCCCGAGCCTTTGGCAGTGATAAACCCCTCCATTGTCACAGTGACAGCAGAACATGCGAGTTATGCTTGCCTCTCCAGGGTTGAAGAGCTCATTACGACTTCTCTGCAAGGACCCTATAGGCAACAATATATGTGATGTGCATGCGACACAATCGGTGAAATTCATGCACATGCACTCTGTTATGATTGATGCCGTTATCATCCCCTTTGTGACACTCGCATTTTTTTCCGGTAAACCCCATAGTTCAAGTGGAGACGTGCATTTACACAAGACCAAGGACTACTATATTCATATAGAATATCGACTGTGAAGTATTTCCACAGATTATGTCTCATGTCTCACGCACTAATCAACAAACATTTCTTGGAACCCTCAAATTATGAATAATTGCCAGAGATAGAGTTTAACGTACACCAAATTGTACATCATCGACACAGGGCTGTGTTGTATCCTGTACATAATAACGGGGGGGGGGGGGGGGATTTAATTTCGATAGAAAATAATCCGTTATCACAGGAAGATGCATGTGTCACCAGCTCCCCCAATTAAATCTGAAGCTCTCTGTAGCGATGGTTGGTTGATGAATCACTCCTACACACTCGCATAAATGTAATTACTTCATTTGTCAACGTCTGGGGAGACCACGTCGAGCTCCGTGGACCCAAAGCTTCCGACGGAGGAACGAATGGCGATAACTCTTTGCCACTTTACCCTCGTCTTCATCACCTGTAAGGTCTGTCCTGTACAACTTAATCACAGCTACAGTCATTCCTTAAGAGCAGAAGTTATCATTTCATCAATTCCCTTTGGCCCGGGGAGGACATTACAAGCGGGACACGAGTTTCACATCAAAGTAGATACTACCCCCATTCTCACACACACACACACACACACACACACACACACACACACACACACACACACACACACACACACACACACACACACACACACACACGCAAATGATTGCAATAGTACTCTACTGAAGAAGGGCATGCATTATTCAACAACATGCTAACATCAATTGAAGGAGGATCACATCAAATATGAGCTTTTTTTACAGGTGGGGATGGGAGGTGGTTGACATCTGTTGTTACTGCTGCCGCGGGAAGGTCTTGATTAGACGATAGGCATTATTTTTTTTTGTATCCTAATCCCATACTGCATCGAGAGGACAGATGTCAGCAGGCTAATTAACACATCCTTGGGCGATGTCAACGCACGTCGTAGTGGAGGCTGCAGGAGGGGAGGGAGGTGTTCTGTTGGATCGCACACAGTCAGCATCCCAACACACAAGCCTACCCTGTATCACTAGTGTGTCCATGTGTGTGTGTGTGTGTGTGTGTGCAATCAGTACAGTTCACCCTGCGCCACAAGCCACCACCTCCTCATCTCCGGCTTTTGGAGTGACACAAGAGTGCATGTGATTCCAAAGTGGAAGACATCAGGCCAGGGAGGAGGTGGGGCGACTCCCTTTCCTTTTCCTGGTGACACACTGTGTCATCACCAGCTATCAGCTGTTTCTATTCTACGTGAGATGAGGCGGAGGCATTTGATGAACCAGATAACAGTAAATACAGAATGTTTCAACACGTTTGCATCAGAGGAGTGTGTCATAATCATGAATCAATTTTTCTCAGCAGTTGTGATGCTACACTTGGCCTCTGTTTATGATTTATATATGTTATTAAAGGGGCACTCCACTGGTTTTATACATTAAGTGCAGTTTGCTCATCATGCTATTCATCGGAGCTTTCTAACGTCAGAGAAACTAGCCCCATGTGACGTCGTCAGGGTGTCTTGGGCCTAGAGATGTATAACATTGTTGATGCATCCCCTTTATTTGCACATCGAGCACATACAGAACTACATTATCATTTATTTGGAATCGTGTTTCTGGCCACCTGAGGAATGTCCAATTTTCATTCTTCGTTCAGCTCCGTTTTTGGTCTCTACCAACTCCTGAGGAAAATACCTGGCTCTGAATCTGCTACTAGGGGCTGGATGTGGGCATATCTCTACCTCTGCGCCATCAATGTTGACTCTTATTTGACTCCCAACTTTGTGGAAAGGCAGGACTAAAACGCTGGAGTACCTCGTTGTCTCAATGCTACCAGTTTCATAGTTTTCTAATTTGTCTTATATAGTGGTTTTGTTGTGTTTTTTGCCCAAAAATGTACGTTGAATTTCATAAAGAACGAGCAGAAATACATTTGATACGAGCTTCCATGCTTTTAACTGGTTTAACCTACAAATTGCGTACAGCTTCAAGGGACAGTTCACCCCAAACCGTCCCTTTTTAACAAAAACAATTCTGTGTAGTTAATACCAACCCACGTATGTCATACACACATGTGTGTAAACACATGTAGGCACACACATTAGGCTGTAAAACAGTTTTCCCCCCTCTCTTTCTGTGCTGATGGCATGACTCGCAGTGGGCTTCAGGCGAAACTCTCGCTTTTAAGCTGCACTTCAGTTGACTCAGCTTTGAGCGTCTGATCAGAGGGTTGAATGTCCACACTCGCCCTCACTGGGAACTGGGGCTGCCCTTGTCATGGCGGCAGCTCACAAGAACTCAAAGCGGTTCGATTCGTGGGTAGAGTGTTGGTGGCTCGTGGGGGCACAAAGTACGACATCAACATGGTGTAAACACACAATCGGATGCATTTGACACCCGCTTACTCTGTTTTTATTGCTGCCTTTATACATTTTCACTCATACTCTCAGTCCTCCACACAGAAGTGCACACGCATTCATGAACGCGACATATGCAAATTAGATAGTGGAGAGAGGGGTACCGAATAATGAGTCCTCTCCCTATGGCAGAGAGATGAATGGCCAGGAGGGTAGAAATGGAATTTCTCGATTTCATAACCCCGTTCTTTTGTTGTATTGTCATCCTCCGTAACCAGGTCACCTCAAATCGCTCAACACCGGCTGGAAATCAAGGAAAAGCAGTGTGTTAAGAGAGAAAAGAGAAGCGGAAGAGAGCGAAATGTAATGTCAGTCATGAAGGGTTCTTGGGGACCGATCTTAACATGCGTACATTTAAAAGCAAACGTAAATAAAGACTTGTTTTAACCTGTGGCATCGAGCTCTGATTGAGCTCATTTGAATCTCCAGCTGGAGTTTACGTGAAAGTCCTGTTAAGGTCCGGCCATTGTTCTCTACTATAGTCCAATGTAGACACACGCGCACCTCCTCCGCCCTCCACTTACAGCCAAAGGAAGGGGCACGAAGTTCTCATTGTCTTGGGAACTACCGAGAGAGATTAACGTGAAGTATTTCTCTCTCTCTCTCTCTCTCTCTCTCCACGGTGGTTCACTTCTGTAGCGCCGCTAATCGAATGCACACATTATTCAGCAAGGCCCTGCATCTCTTAATGGAGAGCACAGCCAGATTTATCACCCAGGTTTAACTGTATGGCAAAACAGCGCATTAAGCAGATGATATCACAGCGTATATGAAATGATTAGGCTAGCAGGTAGAGAGAACGAAAAAAAAAGAAAGAGGCTGAAGGGACCTGCTTAATTAAATGCAAGGTCCACTGTTATACATCACTGGTTTTCTTGTGCACAGACCACTTAATGTAAACTGTGAGGAAGGGAGCTGTTTTCCATTTTGCTACTCTATTAGTGAAGACCTGATCTGCGGTGTTTCATCCCTCCTCCGCCCACTTCTCCTCCTCCTTATTCTTCTTCTCTGCTGTGTCATCTCTAGAAGCTACTGTGCCCAAAATATAAAAGAAAAGAGCCAAATGGCTTCCTTTGTGACTAATCGTTAATATCTTCCTCACCACAAGAGAACATTGCGCTTGAAGTTCATTAAAATGTCAGAAAACAGTTGTTTGATGTTGATGAGTTAACAATGTGTACTCTGCAGAGCTCAAACTGGACTAAATAACTGGAAAGCTGTAACCTCTGCAACATTTCTGATGGCCCGTCCCAGCTCTAGTACAACAAGGCGTCTCAACACCCGATGCCACACTTAACAATGTACTACTCTGTAAAGCGCAGGAGTGGTTCCCTCACGGGCAAAATCCAGGCCCTGTTTGGGGAAAGACGGATCTGAGCATGCAGAAGCCTTTAAATAAGCCATAGATTTCTTCTCTGTTCTTTTATCAGGGTAAGCACACAGACCCTGGGATGATTCAGGAAGAATTGAACGCTTCTATTTTTTCCATCCTGCTCCTCTGAGCTCCCCGAAGCTTCTTTATTGAATAGCCCAACATGTTGCAAAGAGGAAAAGTGGAAAGGGACCACCAGCGCTGCTAAAAATGGAATGGTGGCTCCAGGGTAAAGCTTCCAAAGTATCAGCGTCTGATAGTGCTGTAAGTGATGGAGTGTATGTGCACTGCATGCTTTGCACTTCATGTACATAGGTGTTGTGTGTGAGCGGCAGGGGAAGGTAAGTGTTCCCTTGTCCTCGTTCCTTTTCAATTGTGAAATTTGCCGTTGGAAGTATGTGCGTGCGTTTCAAGGATGTTAATGTTTCGACTTCAATGGCCTCGTCCTCGTGGTCGCTCCGACTCAGTCCCACATGGGATTACGAGACACAGCTACATATACAAAAAACGAATAAGAAGTGTGACCTACTAGCGTGCACCTCAGACCCTCTAGTGGGGTCAGAAGAAATGCTCTCCTGGAAGAAAAGGTTGGAGTTTATTTTGAAAAGTCTGTATCCATGTAATGAGCAGAAATTGACTCTTGTTCATTTTTCGTAAGATATTATACAAACCGTTGTATGAGGATACTTTGAATAAATAACACAATGCTTCCGAGTTTGAGGTGAATGTACACAAATGAAAACATAGTTATGAATACTTTATTCCATTTCTTCCAAAAGATCCCCTAATCCTGGACTGTATGGACCTTTATATAGAGCGTGGTCAAGGAGAATACAGCTAACTGTTCCTGCTTCAGAAAGCTGTGGTCTGTGTGATATTACTAAAATGTGAGCCAACACCTTTTAAAGGTTGCATCATAAAAAGCAAAAGGAGAGCCTGATCCAGAGCAAACACCCCAGCTGTGAAGAGCCCTTTGAGGCAACGGGAGACCTTGTGTTTCCTGCTTGCGCTTGTGAGTCCTTAGCTGGTCTATAACTGCTCACACACACACACACACACACACACAAATATCAGGGGACAATGACTGTGAATACATCCAGTCAGGTGGGCAGATAGACCTTCTCGTGTGAGGTTGCACTAATGCAGAATGAAAAAGTTAGCTTTTGCAGGAAGATGAACACTAACAAGTTCTTTCAGCGGGCACAGCTGCGACTCCGACGGCAGTAGAGCCTTTTTTTCCTTCAAGAAACACGCACACTTTGATTGTGTTGACTCAAAGCACATAAGTGGCTCCCTTGAGATAGTGTAGGTGGGATATATATGTACGGTATACAGGAAGTCACTACACTCAAGCTCCTCATAGGCTTTGCCTCAACTGAGTGGGAGTGAGTTTTTGAAAAACAGGGTTGTGATGAAATGCAAATTACATAACAGCATCCAAGATGGTGTTGATCCAAGAGGGTGTTGCCATGGGAATAAACAGGCAAATGTTGTTAAAATTGAAGCTGGAGTTTCATAGGTGCTGCCCCTAGAGCTTGATATATGTGAAAGTGAATAACAGGAAGACAATGTGGCTGTTGTTTAAGATCCATGGAACTATAGCTTGTTTTTTACATATTTTTTTACTTATGCATCATCATTACATCATCAGACCAAGCATATCTCCTACACACGTACATTTCTTACCGAATGTTCCTTCTTTCTTCTTACTGCCTTTTGTCTGTGTCCATCTCTCTCATGCTGCTTAACAGCTCCATTAGAGGCAGCAGGTAGCAGCTGTGAAGTGCTTTATATTACAGTGAGGCTTCTGGCTCCAAACAACTCTTGGTCAATTCTGCTTAGTCGTGCGGTAAAAATCGGTGTCACAGTTTGCAGTCCAAAAGATCAGTTGCTGTGACAGGAAGCAATTTTGATGTGATGTAAATGGAGAGGAAATGTGCACAGAGGCCAATTACAGCGATGTTTTTTTTTTTTTTTTTTTTTTTAAAACATAAGAGCCTCGGGCCTCCTCTCCTTTTCTACTCTCTCTATTAATCCCTTTATCCTAATCAGTGGCAGGGACTGGAGTGTAGAGGGAAGAGAGGGGAACGTGATGGTGAGGAAGATGAGATAAGAGGAAAGTAGAGGATGGTGGCACATGTGAAAGATGGAGATGAAAGCAAAGGAATGCAGTGAAAGACTGTGGACGTCTGCAATAGCTGCGATGCCCATGTTGTATTCAGAAAATACCAGTGACGTTGTTAAATATAATTTGGTCTCCCATTTAAACTCCTTGTACCAACAAAATATTACATTACAAAATATAACAAGAGCGAAGTGAAAAAATCGAAGTCAGAATTGCATTGAGCCATATTGCATGATTTTCCCTATAAACTGGAGGTTGTGTAAATAATGGACGGAGGTCCAGACGAATGTAAAAAAAAAAGCCATAGTAGCTCTTTTAGCCCTATAACATTGTTTTTTTTTAAAGATGATTATACATGCAATGGGGGTGGGCCAGTTAAAAATACATTCTGTTTAAAAAGTAATTAGCTATTGAGATGTAAAGTCAAGCTAAGTAGCTCAGACACAAGGTAATGCAAAGTGCTTTACAAAGGCAGCGGAATATGTCAAACATGAGGTAGTAAGAAAACATTTAAATTACATTTAAAAGACAATTATACTAAATAAAATGAGAACAAGCAACATATTAAAAGGAGATTGCATTTTAAAAAGCAATAAAACCAAAAAGGAAATCAAGCAAATACATAGTTAATTTGTTAGAAAGCTGCAGTAAACAATCATGTTTTAATCCCTGATTTAGATTAACTGATGAGCGGACCTCAGGTATTCAGGAAGCTCTTTCCACAGATGAGGAGCATTGAAAAAGCTCCCTTGGCTCATTTGCATACACTTTTGAGACAGCCCCCTAACTCATGTGCCTCAGTTTCCCAGCTACTATTTAACTGTGCTATAATTTCCAGGCTTCACTTTCAGGCTTATGAGGTAAAAATGAACCCCTGAGCAACATCAGTGCAATGTAGGAAAGATAACTCAAATTGATCATCCCATTGGTCAAAAATGCTACTTTTCTCCTGAAACAATGGAGGTATCCTGACAGAGACATTCCAATCTTGGCCATTGCAAATTTGAGATGGGCCTTAATAAGTCCTTGTGGCCTGCAAGTGTCCCAGTTTGACAAAGCCTGCCAAAGACAAAGACCAGTATGGCCGATGTCAGTATACCTGAGATCATAGAGGACCTACGGTAGGACACCGGGTGGGAGAGGACAAGGCAGGACAGAGGAGGACGGGCAGGAGAGGACAAGAAATGAAAAAAGGCTTCATTTAATGGGTTTTTTTGCCTTGAAATTGTCCTTGTCTGCTTTGCATATTTATGATTATGGGGGGACAGGTAGAAAAGCAAGAGACAGTATTTGGAGTTATTCCCAATTGACCCCCCCCTGGCAGTAAAATTGTAATAACTCCGAAACAATCTAATATTCAAAGGTATATTAACCGAGTGGGTTCACTGTTTCTCTTCTTGGTGGCTGATCGTTGGACTGAATGACCGCTGTTTTGCATAACTTTAATGAAATTAAATTGTAGTTTATTTCGAGCTTGCAGTGTGTTTTGTTTGCCAACAAGATACTGCCCATTTCACCGCCAACTTTGGGCAAGGCAGTTTTATTTTCATAGCGCCTTTCAACAACAAGGCAATTCAAAGTGCTTTACATAAGACATGAGGCATTAACAACAGGTATAATGGAAACACAAGGCAATATAAAAATGACGCACAGACGCAAAAGGCAGAGAGGGGACAAAATCAAATCTAGCTCTTGTCACCGACTCAATTCTCTAAGATCTGTGTGTGTGTGTCTGTGTGTTAAAGTGACAAAACGTGGTTGTGGGAATAGAAATGCATGTGTGTGTTCCCAGTCCACACATTACTCTAGAGGAAATTAAGGTTTTCGTTGGTATGCCAAGTTACAGAAGATTGTAAATGCGGCTGCTGCTCGAAATGAGTGTCATCCATTCTCCACTCTAGCTCTATTTGCCCTTCAACAAAGAGACTCTAGAGCCTATGAGAATGGCTGAGAGCCTTTTTTTCTGTGTAATGCTTCGATATATAAACATATATATATATATACAGTGCAGGTGGTGCCATGCCCTCTGTGCAGTGGAATAAGAGATGAAGATGGAGACCCTGCATCTCCAAAGCCGGGTATAATGGGATTCCAGGCCACATTTTCACGGTATAAAGAGACAAAGCCTGGTTGGATTCAGGGTTGATCCCCTGTCTTTCTAGCGCTGTCGGAGGGAGTTTGAGCCCTCAAGAGGCCAGAGGATGGTGCTCTATCTTTACGATGTTTGTCTTCATTCTCATATTCCCTCGTTCTCTTCTTTCTCTTTGTCCATGTCCATCTGTTTCTCCTTCCCCTCTCTCAAAGCTGAGAGAGAGAGAGAGAGAGAGAGAGAGAGAGAGAGAGAGAGAGAGAGAGAGAGAGAGAGAGAGAGAGAGAGAGAGAGAGAGAGAGAGAGAGAGAGAGAGAGAGAGAGAGAGAGAGAGAGAGAGAGAGAGAGAGAGAGAGAGAGAGATCTTTTCTTATTTTGTCCTCTTGGTTGTCAGTTGAGGTCTCTGTTATGGAATGTGTTTGGTTGAGGTGGAGGCAGACGACGTGGCAGTGACCAGGTGTGAATTTAATCCTATAGCTGCTGTTGTTAGCTTTTATGAAAAATAACTTATCTCATAGAATACTCAAATTGTCACTATATCTGGACATTAGCACATATAATATATGAGACAGATAATCTGGTTCCTGTGCTTCCGTTGGGTGCTCCTAATGGCACTTGCAAGATTGCGTGCTGGGAAAAAAAACAAGCATTCAGAGCTGAGGAGTCTGTCAATCACTGCTAGTGAAGCTCCCGAGCTCCAAACTAACTGTCAAAACAAGCAGCACAGGATCACATATGAATCAAGATATCGTCTCTGATTGGTTGTATTGGCAATCTTGCAAATGCTAGGAGCGCTAAAAGGAGGCAAAGGAACCTTTTTTCCCCACTGATTATCCCTCTTACGTGCTATTGTCAGGATATAGTGACAGTTTTGAGAAAATATGACAACATATATTTTTTTTACCAACTGCAGCTTCAACCTGCTCTTCCATTTTAATCCCGAAAGGGGTGAGGCAGGGGAGATTACAGGCGAATGAAGGGGAATAAGAATTGGATTGATCCATGAGCTGATTATCAACATGCTGACACAAAGGCCACCTGTCTCCGGGTGTGCATCATCCCAGGCATGGCCCATTGGTGTCGCAGACTGAAACGGTCATTAGAGAATCAGTACTCTTGTTTCCCTTTTGCTCCCCATGAGCATTTTTCGCTGAGCTGAATCCATGAATTTGACCCTCCTCGGGAGTAAAGTCTTGCACTCATCTTTGGGTTTTGCTGGCTTTGCTGGCTTTGTTTCCGTGAGTCTTGGGGAAAGTTGTAGTGCCCTTTAGAAACAGCTGTTCATTTAAGTGTGGTCTATAGTTCTGATGCTCTAACTCACCGGCAGACGACCTCGGAAGAGAGTCGGGGAGTTAAAGAGACCTCTCCGGCACAAATGTCCTCGTCTCGTCCACTAAGTTACCATTTGGAATGGCATTAATGTTGTGGGGAGCAGACGGCAGTTTAAAGTAGATAATCAGAAGCCAGAGATGTCATAAATTATCCTCCTAGTGATTTACTTGCTGTAAGAAACCTCCTTAAATGTCTTTAAATGTAGTTTGACATTACTGGGTCATATTATTAATATGCACCACAGGGGGCTTCATTGCCTCATTGTATTCTTCGTTTCAAATACTTCTGTCATTTAACGAATGCAGTTTCTTAGTTGGTGCCAAAAGATGTTAGAAGTGTTCTTCTTTAATAGATTTAGTGCTAAAATCAGGTAAAAGTTACCTGTACACTTGTTTTATGATACTTGACTTGAGAGGATCCGAAGCTAAAATTCTCGTCAAAAAGTACTTCAATCTGTATTTCAAAAGAAGTCTAAACAGTTTGACACATTTACGTCACATCAACATCATTCCCCGGCCTCATCAAAAACCATCATCAAACCAAGGCCCTCAGCAGGAAGCTGTCAAGCAAATCACTGAGGAGTACAAAGTGCATTGAAGAACCTCTACAGATCAATTTCCTTTGTGATCAGCCGAGCTCGATGAGATAAAAGTGCCTCAAAACGTTTTAAAGGCAAAGCCCTTTCCCTCTGTGTCTCCTCAGTCAGCCACTTTGAAGGCTTAGGGATTTTATTTTCTTCTTCTCTTTTGTTGACTACACCAAGGGTGTGAAAGTGGGCTTCTCATTTTTGCAAGCACAGCATGAAGCAGCAAGAGGACACCAGGCAAAAAGAAAATCATCCAGTCATTGTATCAGACACAAGAACTGATGTCTGAACATTTTCATTGTTAAACATTCAGAAACAAATCCAAAATCGACCATTTGTTCCTTTTGTTTGTAAGGGTCGAGGTCTTATGTGGAAATATTATCCTCTCTAATTCAGACATAGTTGCCTGTGAAGATGGGGGAAAGGCTGGATTGTGGCATCACAATGTAGTTCAGGATTTAAACCTGCATGGGTGGTGGCAGTCTGTGCATGCGCCAGACTGTGGTGTTAGCCACTGGTCCTGCCAAGCGAGGCGACTGCCACATAAACAGGATTTCCCGGGCAGGCTGGCGTAGTGGGCATGCCGTGGCCCTTTGAAGTGACAGGCTCCCTGGGTCCCCAAGGGAGAGGCTTGGGATCTGATCCCTCCGATCACACACACATTTGCCAGGACACAAATATTCACATTCATGCATGCAGGCACGTCTGCAAAACACATAATCTACTCCCAACAAATATGATCTGCCCCCCCCCCCCCCCTGCCCCGCCGTGTCCAGCAAACACACACAAACAGCAACATATAAACCAGACTTGCGTCTCTGTAGCCAGTGCTGATAAAGGGCAAGCAGGAAGCTCCCAGAGCGCACCTGGCTCTGTTGATAGAGGAGCAGGTCGCGGCTCCCAGCATGCATTCAGGGTTGGGCCAAGAAAAGAGGGATGAGGTTGACTGACAGTGTGGGATGCGGATAATAGCAAAAAATAGATTTAAAAAAAGACAACAGCTTTATCTTGTGCATTCCTATTTATTTTCATGACCTTTCTACTGCAGGTAATAATCATGACCCATTGGAAATGTCGACATATTTTACCAGTTGGCATGTTATTGAAGTACTCAAAAAACATATTGTCTCACTTCAAGTGGTATCCAGCCAGATGGTTTTGGTGCTATGTGGCCAGGTTTTGAAATATAAATCTCCGGGATAACCACGCACAAGTGGTCTATGGAATTATTATTATATATATTTATATATTTAAAATTTACCCTGTGATTGACAGAGGGATAGCCGATATTTTATAACTTTTAAACACTTTTCAGATGGCAGTAGCCTACTGTACAAATTAAATTACTGTATGTAATTCAAAATACACAATAATACAGCACAGTACTGTAGATAAAATACAGTTTGCTGTAGGTGGCTTTAACCCCAGGTGCTTTCCGTTTGCTCATTCGTGTTCTGTCTCCATCACTTACAGACTAGCTACACATAGTAGCCCGAGGAGCACCAAGTCTCACTGCTGCAACTCGATGTCTTGTTTTTCGCAGTTTGTCATAAGCTTTGAGCTGACTGTGTTGTTCAGTGGGAGGAAATCACTGTCTTTCACTCGGCATGATTTCAAAAACACGAGCCTTGGTTAACCTGCCAGAAGCAGACGGGTTACCACGACGCAAAGCATCATGGGAGTACATTTTTCTTTTTTATAAATAGCATGATTATAGGTTTAAGGTTTTTTTTTCCCCCACAGGTTCAATATTAAAAAACCCAATAATAAACACTGTCAGCTTGATTACTTGATTAATACAAGCAAATTATTGAAGAAGCATTTGAATGGGAAGGATTCCCAAGCTCTTCAATCCATATAAGCGGTTGATCACTATACAGTGATCTCTATGAGCGGCTTTGACTGTATTCATTTGCATCAGCAAATCCGTTTTGATTGAATTACCTTTGTTGTATCGTGATCATGAGGAAAGCCTTTTAGGGAAACCTGCAGTCTCCTGATGTCGAAACAAAACCCAACATCCACCCTTCTTTCCATGACCTCTTGTCAGCTTTAAGAATGTTACACTTGGATTGATCGTTGACATTGAACAGAGAAAGCAATTACTTTCCATTTCAAATGCACTTGGAAAAAGCACTTCTAGTATATGATGCACATGCATCTGCAAACTGGTCTCAGCTCGTACTCAAGCACCACACACACACACACACACACACACACTACTTTCAGCTAAAATGTGGTAAATAAATTGTTGAAATTGTTCGCCTAATTCTTCCTCTCTGTCAAGTGTTTTCCGACATGATTTAAATACTTCTCGGCCTCCGAATTTGCAAATTGACAATTATAATCATTGGATTTTGCCCGGAGGCGAGAGAGCTAATGATTTGAGCTCATGTTACTGGGATTAATTGAATTTATATTTTTGAAGATTGTGTGTACTAATTGATTAGCTTTAATCTATCTAAATGTGGGAGTCTGCCCATGGCAGTGTGGATTATGTCATGCTGCTGAGGCGTCCGCTCGGGTTATTAGACACGCTGCCTCTAAACGTGTTGTATCGCTCATCTGCCCACAAGCGGTAGACACCGAGATTGCTTACGCTGCGAATGGTTGAAAAGATTAAGAGAGAGGGGAAGACAGAGACATAAGACAGAGCTTGGTGGGAAATACAATTCAAAAGTGCAAGAGAGTTAATCAGAAAGATAAAGGGAGAGAGAGAGAGAGAGAGAGAGGGTCAAGAAATCAAGAGAGAATCAATGAAGAGAGAGAGGCTATCAAAAGCTTTCAACTCAGCGCAGAGCTTTAAAAGGGACTACTTTAAAATTGCTCTTTTCGAACCCCCGTCCCCCGCCACTTTCCTTCCTGTTGACTGTGGTGCGCTCCATCAGCCAGGGGCTTGGCAGGGTAGCAATGGTAATTGAGTTGCCTATTATTGATTAGCTCATGGCAGCCCGCCTTCATTCTATCCGTCACCATTAGCTCTGTGAGTGAGGGGACACGGGGAGTATATGAAGGGGAGCGTGGGATTCGAATGGTGAGGTGTGTGAGGCATCTGCAGAGCAAAAAAGAAGTCAAAAATCATAGGAGAATGAAAAAGTAGGTCATGATCGGAAGGTACTGAGCTTTATTAGGGACTTTGGTAAAATGATTGGGCTTGAATGTCATGTTTCAGTTTTTAAAAAGACTCTCCCCAGCGTCACTGTTCTTTTAAGAAAAAGGCCAAACTGCAACAACCTCCTTGCAATCTCTAAAAAATACATGAAACATGTAGAAACGACCCCGATTTAATAATTTGATATTCTCGGGGAAGATATATTTGCTCTCTGCTATGATGCTAAATAATGGACTGTATGCTTGGGAGATGATAATACGGCTGGCGATCATTTTCAAACACATCTACAAAATGTTATATTACAAAAAAAACATAACATAATGGTCTTGTTAGATTATTTTGATGAGTCGTGGGGCACATGAAAACCATCTTTCTTACAGAGCTAGGCCCGTTTGATCTCTTTTAATACAACCCGCAAGGGAATTAAATAAAATATGAATATGGGATCATGTAAAAAATAATAGCAGAACTAGAGACTATCCTGCTATGGGATCACATCATCTGTGACGCCAAATCGGACCATGGGCGTAAAGTGGGGGGGGCAAATTACCACATTCCCACTTCCTAATCCCCTACTCCTATAGCCCGATGACCACACCCTACTTCGAACTTGGCCTTCATTTTAATCTCAACCACACACCTGTAAACATTAAACTCTGGTATTAATTCCCATACAAGAAGGCTGGGGAAATGGCCTTTTAGCAAAGGTTATGTTTGAATGGTGCAATCTTTCCCCACATATGAGCAGTTTCATTTTTTTTTGTTGACTTTTTTTTTTACCATCTCCTCAAACTCACTTTCTCACCTGTATACTCTCCTTTTCTCATTTTCATTCCCCCCTCTTTTCATCCTTTCCTCTCCTCTTCTGGCACTCAACAACCTGTCTCTCTCTTCGCTTATCTTGTCAAGTGATTGAGAGGCATGATGGGGAGGAGGGAACACAAAGGGAGGAGGAGGTGACAAACCAAAAGATGAATCAGGGACCTGGCAGTCAAACCTGCATCTCTTCTCTCTTGCTTCGTCTTACATCTCTTCCAAGCACAGAGGGGTGTGGTGATGAGGTCGGCAGGGTATAGTGGTAAGAACCGCTGAGGACTGTCAAATCCTGGCACCTGCTTTTCTTTTTTAAGGCCCTCCACCGGTAAACACATGTAAATAGACGTGTTTTGTAAGCAGTCCAGATGACAGGCGGCAGATGTTTACCCCAGGGCTCAGTAAATCACAGGTTAGTTACTCTTATTATGGACCCTCCTCAGTCCCCGGGAGGAATAACCTGTCAGGCTGAAAGGCAAGCTCTTGTGGTATGGATTGTAAATAACAGTCAGTTGGTTACTGCTCTTTGATGGCCATCCAAGGAAACTGTAAAGTTGCCTCAAGAAATAGAGTTACAATGAAGCTAAATGTTTAACTGTGACCGATTAACTGATAAATCCCTTCATGAGTTCCAACAAATGTCAAATGTCTGCGCTTAACAGCCCTGTCTTTCATAAAATATACACCAATCATTTGTGTCATGTTTCGGAGGAAACCAAGTACTGTCTGTGTCGCTGTCATTTGGGATTTTTAGTCCAGTAAGTGTGATTATAATGCAGGGAGAGACGAAGATGTGTAATCAAATAATACAAAACTAAAATAAACTGAGCTCATTGACATTTGAGCTACTTTCAATTCAGACAAACGGAAGCGACAGCAAATTACATAAGTGGTTGTGCGTTGTTTGTCTTAATTAAAAGTGGAGTTATGAAATTAAATGGGAAAAAATGTCGTGTGACATGAACAAAATAACATTTCTTGCTATTGGGCAGACCTTTAAACATATTCTTGATTTACCTCACAATTGAATGCGTCGATTTTATATTTTGTCTGCATGCAATTCATATGATTATATATTGTTTAAGTCTTATTCAATTATCTAAGATTGTGCACTTGCATTGTTGGGATGGGGCCAAAAGCAAGGGACTTTGACACCACTTAAATATTTGGATAAGGTTAGAGGAAGATTGTTTTCCATATTTAATGTAAACCGTAAGACTTTCCCAAATGCCAAACCATAATGACATGAATCACGTGCAACATATGAAAATGTAAGGAGAAAAAATGAAATATTTCCTTATTATGTTGCTGAAAAACAATATCCGGACAGCGTTGTGCTTGCAAAATTGTACATGCTGATGCAGATTTGCTGTATATAAATGTAAATACAGAGTTTGTGTATAAAAGTATAGAATTTGTGTGTTTCTCTCTGTCTTTGACATGAGACCCTTAAAGCAGTCTGTGTTTTCCTCCTGATATAAGAGCTCTCTGCTCAATAGGTGGTAGCACATGAGGCCAGTACGAACCATGTGTGTGCGTATGCATCAATGTGTTTATGTGTGTGTGTTTATGTGAGTGTGTGTGTGTGTGTGTGTGGCAGGCAGTCAGGCATCACGCTGCCACTGTATCAAACAACAGCAGTGGATGCCAGCCACACTTCCGCTCCTCACATGAAAGGAGGCAGGATGGAGACGGTTGTGGTTCGGGATAGAAAATGGGGGGGGGGGGGGGGGGGTTGGTTGGGTGGAAGCAGGGAGGGATGGATGGGGCGGATGGATGGCCGAGCGGCCCGAAGAGGCTGCCATGGCGCCCAACTTCCCGCACAGATGGAGCCCAACACTGACCAGTATCAGCCAATAGTCCACTGTGTGTGTGTGTGTGTGTGTGTGTGTGTGTGTGTGTGTGTGTGTGTGTGTGTGTGTGTGTGTGTGTGTGTGAGAAAGATGTGTTTTGGGATTTTTAAGGTGTTGGGGCTAACTTGTGTTTATGAGTTTGTGTACGTGAATATTTGATTTTTAGCTCCGAGCACCTTGCAGTGTTTCTGTGCGTGCGTGCAGAGATATGGGGGGGGTGGGTGGTTATCTGAACAGTACAGTAGGAAGGAGGGGATGGTTGGAATGCAAATGCTCTTTCCAAAGAGAAAAGTCAGTCCTCAGCTCATTTCTATTTTTACGCTATACGCTCGAATCAATCAATAAATAATGCAAACGTGGGGGATATAAAAAATTTTAAAAAAAGAAGAAAATTCACATTAGTGGGCAGCAAATTGTTGGTGGATAAATATGTAAATGCTCTGTGCTGCTGTGAAACATCGCCGTTGCCCTCTAAGCATTTTGGGCCAACTTTAGAACCCAATGAGAAACACATGAGTGATCAGAGTCAGGGCCTTGCTTGATAGATCTGGAGGAAGTTTTTATGACATGAACTCTCTCTCTCTCTTCTTAATCAGCTTGCCCCTCTCACTTTCAATGAATCAACTCTCTCTCTCTCTTTGTCATCCTCTCTCTCTCTCAATCTGTTCCTCTCTACCTCTTTCATGCATTTAATTAACAAACCACTTTCTTTTTCAGCCTGCAGGCTCTAGTCACACTAACAGTATGTTGTTGTCATCACTCCTGTGGTTCATGTAAAACCTGCACCTGCCTGCACTGAGAGAGGAGGTGCCTGTTTGTGTGTGTGTGTGTGTGTGTGTGTGTGTGTGTGTGTGTACCATATATCTATAGAAACATTTAACTCTGTTTTGACTCCTCCATGGATCAGCCCCTGCGGTGAAAGCAAGACCAGACATGTGTGCCCTTGGCGACTACAAATGGAGATGATAATCAGGGCTCGAGGTGATGTGTGTGTGCGTGTGCATAAATGCTGTCTGTATATATATATATATATATTGTGTGTGTGTATGTGTGTGTGTGTAAGAGAGATGTGATATTAGAGGCCGCCTTTGACTTATGCAAGAAGCAACCTTGTGTGCCGCTGCGCCTGTACATCTGGGCGGAGGCACTGATCTATAAATTCTTGTGTGTGATAATTCGCTCCTTTTCCCCCACACACACACACTCTATTTCTCTCTTTCAGACACACGCATGCACGCGCGCACACACAGAGAGATACAGGTTGCAGGGGAGGCAGACCAGCAAGCAAGCATGTGGCACTTGGCAACAACCGGCCAAAGTAATCTCATATCTACTTTTGCTGCTGGGAGATTGTTTGTGTGACGGCCCTAAGGAGAGCCGAGAAGGCAGATAGGGGACAAAATCAAATCTAGCTCTTGTTAATGTTTTCGTTGGTATGCCAAAGTTACAGAAGATTGTAAATGCGGCTGCTGCTCGAAATGAGTGTCATCCATTCTCCACTCTAGCTCTATTTGCCCTTCAACAAAGAGACTCTAGAGCCTATGAGAATGGCTGAGAGCCTTTTTTTCTGTGTAATGCTTCGATATATAAACATATATATATATATACAGTGCAGGTGGTGCCATGCCCTCTGTGCAGTGGAATAAGAGATGAAGATGGAGACCCTGCATCTCTATAGCCGGGTATAATGGGATTCCAGGCCACATTTTCACGGTATAAAGAGACAAAGCCTGGTTGGATTCAGGGTTGATCCCCTGTCTTTCTAGTGCTGTCGGAGGGAGTTTGAGCCCTCAAGAGGCCAGAGGATGGTGCTCTATCTTTACCATGTTTGTCTTCATTCTCATATTCCCTCGTTCTCTTCTTTGTCCATGTCCATCTGTTTCTCCTTCCCCTCTCTCAAAGCTGAGAGAGAGAGAGAGAGAGGTGTTGAATTGAAATGAAAGGTTCGGTACCAGACTGTTATGATGGATGCCTGGAATAGCAATACCAATTTGTGGCTAAACTCATGGAGAATTATCACCAGCCTCTGCAGTTCCTCTTCCTTTCGCGTCTTTCAGCTCATTGTTTTGGTTTCCATGGCTTGTAACGTTGCTGTTACTCTAACCAACCCAGTTTCCAGAAGAAGTAGACAGCTGTTTTCAATAAAGGCACTCAATAAACCCATTGTACGCTGTCTGCAGAGCACCAAATGGAAGACGAATAAAAACTGGTGAACACAGCGGAGCTGCTAAAGAGACAGATATTTCCCTCAGGGGTCGGCCAAAGCAAGAGCTAAGAGCACAGTAAATATTGGAGTTACATTCGCCTGGTGGCCAGAAACACGACTCCAAATGAATGAAAATGTTGTGCAGAAACTGGTGGTTGTGCAATTAACTAACAATTCTGCCATATCATCTTAAAACATGGGCCAAAAAATATGCTAATGTTAGTTTAGAGTAACTGTTTTCTGGTAAATTGGCTGAAACAAAGCTACATTGCAGGTTGTAATATAAACAAATTACAATATTGCATACAACCATATTTTCTGTTACATATGATATGTAATATTATATTATATGCAGTTAGTTGCACATCTCCTTTTCTATCCCAGAAATCAAGGGTGACTGGTTTGTCATAGGCCATCAGCACAGAAAGCAGACAACACACTGTTTCCATCTCACCATTTAATATTGCGCTCGCTGTGTGTCCCTTTATCCCCGAACAATCCCTGACCGCTAAACTGAGGGTTGTGTCTACAGTGAAGAGCTGCAACAAAGCAAACAATTGCGATGTGGAGCCAGTAATGTGTCCATCAGCTGCCCGTGGTGACAGACGGGCTGTGTTTGTGTCTGACTCTCTGCTCAAGCGCTGCTGCAAAAATTGTGAATCATCTCACCCTTCATATCGCTCCATACGCTTACTCCTCGTCGTCCTCATGCCTCAAAAGACAAGGAATTGTCTTTTTTTTTTACATCTGACCCCTTCTTCTTTTCTTTTTTCTTCCTTTATCCCTCACCATTTTGCTCCATTCTGACCTTTTTCTGTTTTCGCTCTCTCTACATGCCTCACATCTAATAATCACATTTCTTTTCAATTGCGTTTCCTTTTTTTTTTTTACATTGTCCTGGATGAATGCAGGCATGCCAGGGAGATTCAAGGTTACAGCAATCGAGAGAGAGAGAGAGAGAGAAGAGACTGCTCTTTATTTGTTCCCCCTCTTTTCTATTTACCATGCTGCTACCAAATAGTATCATCATCTACTCTATTTCCACAATTTAATTTAGTTTTGTCCGGAGAGGCCGCAGCCTCTACTCCTTTAAAGCTTATTGCTGCTTTTCAATTTCCATCGTATTGCTTTTCATTCCGCAGGTACGATACGCTTCATTGAAATACATACAAAGTGTGCAGTCAATGACCCACCAAACATATAAATACAACACATGTTTGAAATATTCCATAATTCATAACCTGGCTATTACATGTACGATATGCACACGCTTTGACGCACATGTGCAGGAGTTACATTCGTTAAATTGTAATCATCAAATCAGAATGCAAGCAACGTCATATGTGAATGCAAGGTGCCTATATCGACAATATGCAAATAATAGTTCGACATTTTGTGAAATACGCTTAGAGGACAATGCCAAGAGTAAGACAAGCTCGATACTCCTCTCACAGCCGTACAGTGAAAATGAAGCGATTGGCAGGTGTTTAGCTTAGCTTAGCACAAAGATGCAAAACAAGGGGAAAGAGCTAGCCTGGGTCTGTCTCAACGTTTTTCCTTCCCGCCGTGTGTGCACGGCCTCTCCTTGTGCTCACCCGTTCGCTCTCGGAGGAAGTCGTCTGTATGCTAAGAGCTCATAGAGAAGCACAAACATCCTTTTTTGCATTTTCTTTGCAGCTCCTCTCAATGCTCTGTGAGTCTCAGGGTTCCCTACGCTTGTCAGTTTTGAGATTTTGACCAAATATAAAGCCAGTGAGTATTTTCCATACATAGGAGATTGCTATGAAAATTGAGAGTCGGGGTCAATTAACGGGCTTTGTCGATTCCGAATAAAATAGAAACTGTGGTTCATTTAAAGTTGATAGGATATTGATTTTCAATTACTTCTTAACAGATTGACTATGACATCCTCATTACAAAAGTTGATCAATATTCAAATGATGGAGTCAGCTTTCTTCCTGAATTGCTCTTGTTGAACGTGAGCCCTGGTGAGATGTTGACACTGATGTGAGGCACTTTTGTGGAATCCGTAATCAACGGCAATCGATCAGTGATGGCAAGTTGCTATACAAGTAAAACAAAAGCAAAACAGTTGATTATGTTTGTGTTGCCATTTGACTTGACACTAATTTGAAAACTGTCATTTAATTGATATATAGAGCTTCATTAATATATTCCTCGTTATCCATCTTCCAAAAAGTTTTTTTTTTTTATCATAATCGTGCCGTGTTGTCAGTAAGGAAGAACATTCAAAGTTTGTATATATATTGAGGATACCTGAATTTTACAGTTATTATGTAATATTCTGACCAGTTAAGGCCGTAATGTATAAAATTGATGAATGGGAAGGAACACAGACTACTTTTCAACAATTGGTTTAGCAAAGATTACAATCTCAAAGACCGTGTTTGCAATTTGTATTCCCCATATAAATAAATAAAAAACCTTTACAAACAAGTCAAAAGCAAACAAGGAATTGTGGCAAGAGCTAATACTCGGTTGGTCACGTTTACACTTTTGTTTATTTTTCCTCTTGTCTCGTCATTGTGGTCGAGTCAGATTTTATTTCTGTATTTATTTATTTTTTTGCACATTTCAACACATACTTTGTCCTCTGGGCACCATTACCCACACCTCCTGAGGGGCGATGGAAACAGGAGATACACTTGTTGTTCAATGTTGCTGAGACTTTCCTGTTAAATATTTAATTGCCAGCGCTGTTGCATTTATTTGTCTTTTGTCCACTGAGAAGGCAGATAAACAGGCAGCAAGAGAGTGCTGCACAGCCAGAGATTTCTTTATTAGCTATCCATTTGGGGCTTTATTTGATCTGTTTCGGCATTTTATTGTTATCTGTAAAGAGTTTGCTTATTTGTTAAACGGTATGCAAACTGTAGTTTATTCCCCAAAGACGCACTGAAATGAAGATGCATTTCAAGACAACAATCTTAAATGGCATTTTGAGTTCGAGAATCTGACTTCATTTACGTGTTTCCTTTGTATATGTCCTTAATTAAGAACCTTAAGTTGGGTTAACTCATTAAGTTACTACTTCGCAACTTTACATTTTTAGTTGCTGTTTAATCCTCTAAGATACTCATATCGGCACATTAAACTCACTGGGAAGTTCGAATTATTAATGGAGCTTGATCCCTGAGCATATCAATTTTACCATTATACCATTATTAAGTATAACATTATAACACTTTGGGGTGCTGGAATGGCAACAGTCCCATCTGGATCAGGACTATAGTGCTGTAAACCAGAATTGAAAGTGTGGTATGTAGTCGTTAACAATACTTGCATTATTTAACTTTTGATCAGAAGGAAATCATGTGACTCTAAGGAACATGTATAAAAACGATCATGTAGCTCACTTCTAATTAAAAAAGTAAGAAACTCAATGTTGGCATTGAACCTTTCTGCAAACCACAAAGGTTCAAAAGCGTAGAAAAAAAGGTCATGGTTTATATTGAAGTAACGTAACAACGTTATTCTTATTATATCTCGTAACTTTCAATAATAGGCTCTCCGTGTATAACATCACTTGTTCTGCCGGAAAGCAAAAACCAGTCCACATTCAATGTATCTGTGCTTCGCAGGAACGTGCAATGCCAACTTTTTTTTCCCCTGCGTGACTGGGCTTCCCAAACACATTGCATGCTGAAAAGGGCAATTGCGGTGTTGTTTGGCCCGCTTATTTGGCTCACTCACGAACACGGTCAGCAGTTGGAGCTGCAGCAGTGACTGTGACCCACCGCTCACGGAGACCATTAAGGTACTTTATAACCCTTAGAGTCAAATTGCCGCATTTTGCATCAAAGCTTACACACTCCCTCTCTGAGTCATGTCTTAGTTGGATCTGAGCACACATACATTCAGTGAGAGGTCCACTCTCCAGGGATCTCATCTCTTTATATCCATTTCGGTTAAATGTCCATGAATCTGCAGAAGAAGATGCTCCCTATTACTCCAGAACTTGCCTGGGAATTTTTGCTTTTCTAAGGTTTGTGCAGTCAAAGTAAACCATTGATAGTTGTCTGTCATTGGTTCATTTCAGACAGGAAATGCTAACAGCTAATTCTGCATACTTTTTGTATATTAACAAATATAGGCAAAAAAACAAAACTTGGGGCTCGTGATTAAATGTCACAGTCACAAGTTTAGTTTGCCCGCACAGCTACTACTACTTCACTTAAGAACACAAGTTGATGTTTTCCAGTGAGTCAGCTTGGTCCTATTTTTGCTTTCCTCACTGCATCACTTTTGGTGACACCAATGCTATTGGATTCACATCGTTACAAAAACAGTTGTTGGCACACTTATGTTTGTTACTTGGCAGGTAACAAAACTGATTAAAAAGGAAATGAATAATAAATACTGGAGTAGACTTTCATACGGCCTGCAATGGCAACTATTCTCGGCGGCAACATTTGCACAAGACTGTTAACTCATGGAATCAGACCAGGTGAGCCTTAAATGCAGAGGGATGGAGGATGAAAGGGCCGGGGAAGCTCATGGGTTAGGGCTAGGGCTGGGCGATATGGCCTAAAAAAAAAATCTCCGATTTTTTTACAAAAAATCCGATTCACGATTTAAATCGATTTTTTTCCCCCACAAATTTTTGCAGATGACAGAAGCTGTTGAAAACAATTTTTTATTTTATTTTGTGATGATTTTCCCTCGTAGGTTGATAAAAATAAAGTGCAAACAAAACCTGAACATTGTAGAAAGGTGCCTGTAGTATACAAAAAGTATTTGGTCACTCTTTTGTTTCCCTGAATCATTTAAATATAAAATTAAATTAAACATAACATTAAATGGCATTAAATAGTAGCCTTCCATTGTAAACAACTGTGCAAATGTAACTTTTTACAGTAAGCTTTTCTAACTGAATACACTGATACAAACACAGCATGAAATAAAATGTATGTGACCCTTTAACATTCACATTTTCAAAAGTGCAACATCTGATCTAACATCAACATAACATATTTTGCACAGTAAATAAGTGCATGTAAACAAAATCAAGTGCATTCACAACATAACCAACAGTATTAAACAGTAGTGCATGTTTTTTCGAAATATTTTTTGCCAGGAAGACAGCGTCGCTTGTGCTCCCGCGGTCCTGCTCCCTCCTCAGGGTGCAACGCTTCTCCCACTCGGCGGCATGCCTCTGTTTGAGGCTGTTTGTTCGGTGTCAGATGACATGAACCCGAACCATTTCCAGACCACCGAAGACACATTCTTCCCTCTCTTAAGAACGAGAGCTTCACTGCTGGCCGCCATTGTTTTCGTTTGTAAACAATGCGCGCGCACTCAACTACGGGAACCCAACGGGGGGGGAGGGTGGGGGCGATTTTCTCGATTTTCAATAAAACACATCGCCTTAAAGCACACATTCGAATTAATCGATTAAATCGATTTATCGCCCAGCCCTAGTTAGGGCCTTTTGTGGAAGCTTCTTTTTTTTTTTTCGACTACAGGAAATGTAAGAAGCTTAGTGAGAGACTCAAGAGGATGAGTCCATCTCGTGTTTGTCAGCTCATGTATTGCATTTCCGATGACGAGACCTCATAAATGTTGTTGGGCTGGCCCGCAGCGGCCGGACTTTGGAAGTAGGAGGAGGACACAGAGAGTACGTGTGCCCAACCAGGTGTTTATTTCACCAACAAAAACAACACACAAATACATGGCATAACTTTTCCAGGGCCCACGGGCAGCATGTGGTCCTGGCAGCGACCGACCAGATGTAATCATGGCAGCCTTATATAGCCTGCCACTAACGAGGACCTCCACATCACTGCAAGATAGGCGACTCCGCCCCTCACTCTACCACACAATCCCCTAATCTACAACAATACATTCAAATAGATGCCTAACATTCTAAAAGGTCAAGTCTATCTGATCTCTATTGTGGTAAAACTTCACCATAGAGATCATCTCTAGCCCGAACAGAGGATTCAATTTTCCTACCACCCCTCTAGTGATTCCCACATGGTACATTCCCGGAACGATAAAATGGTGGGCTTGTACCCTGGGGACTCTTTTAGGATCAACACCCTGGAGAGGAAACACAGCAGAGTTAAGTAAGAACATGCATGTTATTTGACAGCACTATTCATATATTCAATCATTTAAGTTACAGATAAGCAAACTAATAATGTGTTTGTGTCTACAGGCCCGACCTTCAATAATTACTCCTGAGACTGTATCAGAACCTTACAATAAACATTCAACTCAGTGTGTGAGTCTCTTATTGTCTGGACAGTCCACAAATGTGTGCAATGGAGAGGGTCTTTGTCACAAATGTGCTCTGTGTGTGTGTGTACGCAGTTCATTACAAAACGTTGCTGAAGTCGACACTAAATCCACTGGAAAAAAAGCGAAGGATTTGTAAGCTTTTCAAAAGTCTTGATTGAAATGTATGAATATCTAATTAGAAAAAAAGAAATGTTCCCGTGGCTCCACAATCATATCAAACTCCGTAACAATTTGCTTTAAATTGTTGACGCATAGATTGTGGACATGGAAGGACTTTGTGAGTAAGGACCAACGACATGCAGCTGAACGCCACGGTTCTCACGCTGGTCACTCTCGGGACAAAAAGCCTTGATTGACACCTCCTTAATAATGTACATGTTCTTTCAACTTCTTAAACCTATTTTAAATTAGGTACAGTGCTCCCCAAAAATAGAATTAAGGTTAATAACAGTCATCTGTCATTTTTTTTTAGGCTATTAATAAGCCCTTCATATACATAAAAGAGCAATACATGACGCTGTGTATGTGATCTCTGTAGCGCAAATATTTCTATCTTAAGAGCCGCTCGTCACTTTGGATTATAATAATGTGTGAAATAAGACATTCACGGAAAACACACAAACAACTTTAACGATGTGGAAAATTAGCTGACGTTTTGCAAACATTTGCAAATATTTCCTAAATACAAAAGGCACGAACGTGACAGATGTCTAAGGTGACGTGTTTGTGATGGATTGTTTCCTGGCAGACACTTTGTTTCTGTCAGGTGATTGACAGCACGCAGAAAGAAACACAATGCCACTCAATTTAAGCACAAAGGAAGGACTGATTAAACAGCCTTGCCAAGCCAAATTGGTGCTTTGTGTTTACATGTGATGGATGACATCTCTCAGGTCATTTTTTTGCAGCTGTGGTGAAGCTGTGTTTGGCATTGAGACGCGTGACTGACCGCAGAAGGTTAAATCCTGAAGAAAGAGCCTATGTGTGCACATTATTCTGCAGATGATGTTTTTGTCTTTGTTATTGTTTTTTTGCTTAATATCAGGTAACTGCCATAGACACAGGCCAACAAATCTCGTTCCTGACACCTCGGGTGTCGCATTAAAAAAGACAAGCTCTTCAACTGGCTTACTTTTGTGTTGTAGCGGTAACTTGATGTTCCTATTATGGAGATTTTCAAGATGTTTAAAGCTGCTCGAGTCAATATTCTTACAGTAACAGTAGATCAAATGACAAAGTGTTATGGGGAAGGGATGCCTCAAAGTGATGAACCCACGGAGAATTATCACCCGACTCAGCAGTTTCCGTCAGGGCGTATCAGCGTCTTTGCTTTTTTGCAACCTGCAGCTTGAATGTTTTGCTTCGCTCTCTCCTTGTGCAGGTTATTACAATTTAGTGGCCCTAATATCAGCACAATGCAACACACTAAGGCACCATACAATACGTGATATTCACTAATCATATTAGAATATAAATATATACCGTGTATAAGTTTAGTTGCACAATAATACGGTGGGTCAGTTTTTTTTTTTATCTCTGCTTAAACTGTAAGAATCTTTGTGTTTGACACCCTGCTGGACACGAGCCGTATGTTCCAGCTCTTCCCTCTGATTAAGCCCTCCTTCAGATTTATCGGGCCATGGGAAATAATGGGAAACATAGCGAATGTAGAGGTTTTAGGCCATTACTCATGGCTTTTATTGGCATGGGCTCTGTCTGGCACACAGCCAGTGACCTGCACAGAGGACAAAGCAAGTATCACGCCGCTCCTGGCAAGGAAAAAGCAGTGGTGAGGGGGTGGCGTAGAGGAGGAGAAAGTGAGAGAGGAGACGTGGCAGCACTGTAGGTGGGTGGTGTGAGGATAGAGGGGTTAGGAACTGGTTTAATAATTTACAAAAATAAATAAATTCAAAAAAAAAGTTCCAGTGTTCCAAAACATCTCAAACCATTTTTTTTTCGTTATCCCCTTGTAATATAAAAAAGGGTTTCGGAAGAAATGCAAGCAACCATCTTACAGGGATTTATAATGGTGTCTAGACAGAACAGTTGGTCCCTACGACAGCAGTGCAGCAATGAGCCCACGTGCACTTTTAAAGCTACGATTCAGAGTTGAACGCGGGATGTAAAACACTAAAGTACAATTTAGTACAATTGAACCTGTCACATCATTTTACAAGTAACATAAAGGGTTTGATGGGCCTTCTTTAACGGCTGACAAAACATATTATTGAAGATGTTATTAGGCTGGATGATGGGAATAACATGGATCACACATTTTTTGTACTTTTTTCCATACTAGAGACTGTATGTAAGGTGCTAAAATGCAGCGTCAACGCAGAACTCCAGCAACATTCAGCCCCGTTTTCTCTCCACACTCGACTTCACAATCGTCCATGGGTGGACTGCTTGTGTGAGGTCGTTACGTGCCAAGTGAAGCGAAGGTTGATCCACAAATTTATACTTCATAAACAGGCCTAACTTAACAGAAACACCCTAATTACTGGCAGGTGTAGAAGCTGCAAAGCAGCATTCTTTTCATGTTGTAAATATTTCCACTGAGTTACAGAAATCGCTGTTGTCGCCTTAAAGTGGTGTGAAAAACAATTACGGTACAAACTTTGTACATATGGTTTGGGTGCTTTGGGACTATTTTACAGGTTCAGGTGCATCAGTCGATATGTCAGAAGAGCTTAAAGGTGGAAACCTTGTGAATCATTGTAATTGGTTCCACTGGCCAAACTGTATCATTCCTGTCTCGCTGTTTCCAACTGTTTCCTAATTAGGCTTCATGCACATGCACAGAGTAATATTTAGGTCGCTGCTCCTCCAGTGAATATTGAAGTATACATGCAGGCTCAGCAGATGATAATGTTAGATGTACACACACACACACACACGAGGTCAAGTCTCTGTTAATTGCTTTCCATGCAGTAAACGGATGGATCACAGCAATGGAGAGAGGAGGCAGGGAGGTGTCAGGAAAGAGATAAGAAAAAAAAGCCCTCTCCATCACACACACATGGTGGCATGCAAACAAACATAGACAGCCAAAGCGTGCACACAAAACACATACACAGTCTGGCACGCAACGGCAGCCAGCAGAGGCTGTTATCAGCTAATTAGTGCTCGTAGCTGCAGGGACAAACCTTATTGACACTGCAATGACAGTTTTTTTTCTTGTTTGAGTGGCACCGTCAGTCTTCAAAGCGTGCCGTTCTGATTCAATTATGAACACACAGGCGCCGGACAAAACTCACAAGTGGCACATGGAGGAAAACGCCGCTTTCACATGATGCTTAATCACTCGCGCGGCCGTATGGGTTATTGTGTGCAAACTGACCCGTCTCTTACTGACTGAATGAATATCCCATGTCATGTGAGACTTAACATAACAAGGAAACAATGGCTCCGTTAGGCACTCAGTTGGGGGGGGGGGGGGGGGGGGGATTACACAGGCTATTGTTTTGCCACTCAATATTGGTTCTCCTCCAGTGCTGTTGCTTTCACTTAGAATCAAGAGATATTTTTCTCAAACACAGATAACTGAGCAGAAGAGGCTTTCACAGAATTCGCAACGGCATCAATTCTTCACGTTTGTAATATGATGACATGTTAGGCTATGTGTAATAGGTTTGAGGGGGCGTTGAATATTCTTGGAAAATGAGCCTCAGGCTTGGCTACCCAAAGACGATTGTTTCAATAACCAGGAGGCCAAATGGAGGTGCAGCATTTCATCAGCACACTTTTCATTTTGTCTGCAACATTTAGGGATGAGGTGTTGGAAATCCACCTCAAAACAGACTTTTTATTGTAGATTTCTTGAAAGTTCAAGTTCATAAAATGGGATTTACACTTGCACATAAAGCACTCTCGCTAAGATTGACTTGATGATCACTTGCAGCCCGCTGTTGGCTCGCTTTTATTTATCAGTGGAACAATCCTTTCACAGCAGCACGATCTCGTGCTTTGTATCTGGAGGAGATTATTTGGGGGAGTTATGACGTAACCTGGAGCTAAACAGAGCTAAAAAAAACCCAGTGGATCTTTGTATGAGGAACACACACAGGGATAGAGGGAGGGGAAGAGATGGACCGGCATTCACGCCTGCAACTGTTTTGATCATCATAATCTGATGGGAGAACAAAACTAGAGAGAAAGAACCTGCGCAGCGAGGTCTTTGCTCAGGTTGATTTGATTTGCCTTCAAAGAAGAGTCAATTGGGGGATTGCCAAGCAGAGTATTTTGGAACAAAATGTTTTGAAGAGATATGACGCGCACATGAAGAAGAACAGGGATTATCCCGAAGACGCATACAACTGGAAGTTCTCGTGCGTAAATGGCAAGAGTTTCATTTGACTGAATCAAGGGGAAAAGAGAGAGGGGGGGGGGGACCGCGGCAGAGAGAGAGGGACACGGACGGAACAACGGAGCAATATAGTGGCGAACCGGGAGAGAGACAGCACGAGAGAGAGGGAGGGAAAGGGAGGGAATACGAGAGAGAGAGAGCGAGAGAGAGCGGCTGCAAGGCGACTTGGTTGACAGTGTTTGCCTCTGCCTCCCCAGCAGTGGGAGAGATGTTCGTAACATGCAGCGGAGAGCGGTGATCATCAACTGCGCGCCGCATCGCCGTGGACCGCCGTGCGCACTCGAAGACCGAGAAGCACCAAGGGGCGCAGCCCGCTCTGCCGAACCTGTCGTGCGCGAGGCGCCGTCGGAGCCGACGACCGATCATTGAAGAAACCGAAGGGGAAGAAGAAGGAGAAGTGGTGTGGGGGGGAAATGTCAGCCCGTCAGACCTCGATTGGAGGTTAATCGCCCTGGTGTTTGGAGCCACTCTGACGCACCGGCGCTGAATCAAGAGCGCATCTTTTTTGTTGTTGTTGTTGTTCTACGGAATCTCAGCCTTCTTTATCACATCCACACCGGACTATCAAGTGAGGATTTCGCATGAAAGGGACGAACCCCGAATTCCCTGGCCAACAGAATATGAGTCAGCGCGTGTCTGTGAGCTGAGGTGGAGTGTGTCTCTCCCGCTGCACGGCTGTCTCGGTCCGCCACAAACCTTCCTACGCCAGGATGCAGCTGCTCAGAGTTGCGTGGGCACTGACCGGAGCAGCGATCTGCTGCTTTCTCCTTCTCCTCATCCACTCCCGCCTGCTCAAAGAAGGTACTCACTCCGAACTCCAACCGAAATTGCATGTCACTTTTACACTGATCCAATGCGCCATCGCCTTCTAGTTTATATGAAGTTTTCCGCAACAGCAATTCCAATGCGGAGTGTGTCCGTGCGGCTCCGGTGCAATCGCAATAAAACGTCGGCTTTTTCTATTGGTCTCTGTCAAATAAAAATCAAATCCAAACAACACCGAACGCAGATTGATTTGCATGAGGCACATATGCTATCGGGATTTTCCTCACCGGCAATTTTCCTTATCAACAAGTCATCGGGCAGAGGATGATCGATTGATCAATTTTGATAAGTTGGAGAAATGAGTTCAAGCTGTGCAGGAGAAGAAGAAAAAAAACTATTACAAACACTGCTTGTATGGAATACTGATTTGCTGTAAACGTTTTCAATAGATGGCACTAGAGTCTAGCTTTAGGGCAACATTGAGGTCAAGCGCTTCTAATGTCGTTCCATGTACCTTCTATTGTGTTTTCTGTCCCGTTTATGTTGAAGTCGGCATAAATATCAATCATCATTCACACACACACACACACACACACACACACACACACACACACACACACACACACACACACACACACATCACAGCCAGGCTCGGGGCTTCACTGTCTGTCGCAATCGTGCCCATGCTGTATGTATGGATAACCACAGCCTGCGGACATGGCTGCATTGTGGCAAGTGGTTCCGCTGTTTTGGTGGGTGGGTGGGTGGGGGGGGGGGGGATTATTTGAGCTGCATTCACTGACATTCAGCTGAATGACTGACATGTGATTTATTGACTCTGACGATCACAACAAACCAAAATCCATCCTGATGCTTTGGTGTGCAACAAATCATGAATTCAACCAATCATTTTGCAGAGTAGATGTAGCATCATATACCTGCTGGGAGATCGTCACACTGCTCAAACTCCTTATGGAAGTCAAATGCTTTCACCCAGGGAACTGCTGTACTGTATGAACCTGGTAAAAAAAAAAAACCTGCACTTTAATATCCCCTTTGTACATGTATACCCGTGGGTGAATAGAGTGTGTTTGGCACTTAAGAACTGTCATGGGTTTTCTTTGTGCCGCGTTCCCAGAAGCATGGCTTGGAATGGCCTGCCATCCCCTCCGGCCCTGGGCAAATATTCAGGTCAAGCAGTGGCAAACACTCTCTCCTCACTGTGGTGAGTACTGCTGGGTAGGAGAATGTTCAGCCATACTGAAGGGGGGGGGGGGGGGAACCTTGTCTGTCAGCCAAAATGGGAGACAAGAGGGGAGTTCAGGATTTTCTGCTGGCACATGTCCTAAAGCCTTCCTTTGGAGTTTTAATTTACTCTGGCATGCTAGCCTTTTGCACAGAGGTCAAAAAGAGGATTGTGTGGCCAACTAACCAAAAAAAAAAAAGAAGTGCTGCTCATGGCTGTGTTAATGTGAGGGACTCTCATTAGATTCAGGCCATCAGCATTGTTGAGCTTGTTGACTGGCAAGGCAATATCTTTGACCTTGATTGCAGAGTTCTTGGTCCGTATCATGTTGTGCTTTTACGCTGAGCTGTTTTTTCCCCCCTAAGCCTGCATTTCCCCCCCGCTGTTCATATACTTGAGTCACAATAGCTGCTGGTCTTTCGGTGTGCGAGAAGATGCAATCAAAGTTCGTTATGGCTCATAAAGGTCCTTTTTTTTGGAAATCTACTAGAGAGAGATTGAGGGAGAGAGAGAGGCACAAAAGGGGGGGGGGGGGGTTTGAGAATATGCTCACTTCAGGCTACAAGAATGGCCAAGGTCAAAGCCAGCTGTGAGGGCTAATAATACGAACAGATAACATTCATTCAAAGACTGCATTAGCGACAATCTTTTGGGGATGAGAGTAATGAAAGGCATGCGCAAGGGGCCTTAAAGAGAACGGACCCCTTTAAATCCTCTCTTACACATTCCTTCATAAGAACACTGGGGTTATGCAACACAAAGCCTCTCCAATTGGAATCACATGTACAGAACAGAAGGGAGAGGAATGATGTATTTTTAGTCTCACCCTCTCATGCCACAGATTGATCGGCTGTATCTGTGTTTGCATGCCTGTGTGTTATTCTTGGTGGTGCAGATGTGTATGCAGGTGGTGTGTTACCCAAAGGTAGCCTGTAAACAGCGCCACATCCTTTTATTATTGTATTATACCAGTAAAAGTGGAAGTGCAAGCCAGCAACAGATGATGGGTGGCGATTTTGGCAAAGGGGGATGCTCCTGAAGAAACAATATATCACCCCCTCTGCCAGCCCGATAGATGGTAGATGCTCACCAAACGTTCTACTCTGCCCCTGATTGGCTCACCGTGATATACTTCTCGCGCTCATCATGCCTAAAACCTAACCACATTCGGTGGGTACATTCTAGCATCTACCCAGTTAGATAGCCGAACGCGCCAGCGGATGTATTTCTGGGAGTCGCACACCTCATTGTGTCAGCGCTCTTGGATAATGTGCCACGGGGAACTTGTGCAATGAGAAATGTGGATACGGAGAGGGTGGATTGGGAATGGAAAACATATTAAAACATTATGTATCGGGAATGTGGATGAATTTTGTGTCATGAATTTCTCAGACTGTCCACTTCAATAATTCAAGCAATGGAGCAAATCCCATTTTGCTCTTCATTGGCCGAGATATTTGTCACATGGCAATAGAGAGTCTTGACAGCTTCACGGAATCGTTTCTTGGTATGTGTGGAATTCTCTGCTGAATCCAGGGCAATCTTTTATTCGCACAGGATGAGGTAAAATAATGAAGTGTGTCCATTCCAAAAAAACAAGCTAACCATGAGTGACTCTTTGGCAAAGTTAGGACAAGCTGCTTCTTTCAAACGTCAGTATGTGAAAACCAGCATCAGGCAAGATTCAGAGATGTATTTCTTATGTAGTCAAAATATTAGAACCCTTTTCTCTCGATTATCTCCTTAAGTGCTGTAAATCATGAGGACATTTCAAGGCCCTCAGCTATAGAGCTATCAATTGAATCACTTTCAATGAATGATCTGTATCTGCTTCTTCACCGTGGGTTGAAGTAAGGCCAGTACCAATGGACATGTTGTGAGTAAAAAAAATTTGTTTCAGTAGCTTTCTGTTGGAAAATAAAGGCTTGAAAAGACACATTTTGATTTAAAGTGGATTTCAAATAAGCCTGCACTTTCAGACGTGGTATTATGAAGAGTCCCTGGTAAATCCTGCTACTGAACTACCTTTTTAACTGTACCCAATTTGCTAGTAGACACTATCGCTGTTTCACACTTCAAAGACAGGCACATTGCCTAAAACGTCTCTGTTGCAATGACGAGTCGAATTGGAGTACCGTTGCATATTTTCTTTTTATTCATTCTTAAAGGCTTGTGTCTGCACAGCCCGGTGGCCTCGTAACGTCCTCTGCCCCCCTGAACAGACCACCAGTCTGCCTGACGACTGCAGTGATTGTTCCACAGGTAGAACCGCATGCGGTGAGCCATAATGGGCCAAAGTGACAGAGATATGTGTGTTCATACACTGCGCCTGACATCAGGCGACCAAAAATCAGTTTCCTTTACCACAGACAGAAGGGTGGTCCGTGGGGGCGATCGTCTTTGAGAAGAAAAGATATGGATTAGAATAGAATCCTGTGGCGTGTGAGCTCTGCTCGGGGCAGCCGCAGGCAGATTTGGGTCAAGCAGCGGCAAACGCTTGGTGTCGTGCACGTACGTGGCCCGCGGAGAAAGGGAAGCCCCGTCACCTCTTTAGACAGAGTTTAGAAAGGAAGGCATGTCGTGTGTCTGCACTCCCTAGTAGCTGCTGTCTGTCATAGCGTCAGTGAGTTTTCCCGGAAAAACTGATATTCCTATTGTCCTTAGGTTGTGTAATTTCACAGAATGTTGTCAGATGGCTCTGTCCGGTGCAGCTCCTCAAGATGAGACCCCAATACCTCCCAGTGACCAGTCGTCTCTTCAAGCCTCCCTGTAGGACTGGGACGAGTTCCACAACTGCAAATTCATATAGTATGAGTTGCCAAACAGTCGATTGGTTATGTAAGATACGACCCAACTGTTGTTTAAACTAACAGTTGATATTGTTGTCCTCTTCATGCTGCACTGTGTTGTTTTCCTGTCTTTTTTTTTTTCTTACTGCAGAGATTTCGTTCCAACTATTCAATTCCATTGTGCCATCTGTGGAGGTTTCATTTTTCTGGCAGAATATTAATTGTGTCTGAAGCAGAATGCTGCGTACACATTGCGCACAGTTGTTAAAAGAATTTAGCCCCGAAGAACAGCTTTAGGCTCAAGTGACATAAAGATAATACGCATGTATTTAATGCCGCAGTAATGCTCCTTCAGCATACAGAAGCGATGTCACAATCACCGTGTTTCACGTGGCAAATCCTCAGCGATGTCGAATCCCTCGCAGCGATGGTACACACAGGTAAGCAGAGCGCTCCTCCGCGTGGTCATCGGCTGTAAACCGATTTGAATTGAGCACAATGGTATCTTTAATGGTCAGTATCAGCTGTTATCCATAAGGGCACTGCCCATTAGGGTAATGCACATTAATCAATTGCTAAATTGATTCATTACTTAAAGGGTTTGTCAATGAATTCACTTCGATGAATCAACCACGGTTGCAGCAGAAACCTGTGGTGTTTTTTTTCCAACCACACTCCAAACGACCCCCTCGGCTGAAAAGTGCCCCTGGACGCAGGCACGATTCATCTGTGTGTGTGTGTGTGTGTGTGAGTGAAATCTCCAATATTTACTCATTGCACTGTTTTCACAGTTCCTATTGATTGTGGGACAGTAAAAAGTGTACACTATTGCACCCAGTTTTCCTAAAGTCCTATTGATTGCGCTTTGGCAGTGCTGTGGGATAATAAAAAAAAAAGGCAGTAGTTGGAGTTTAATGGAAAGCTGGCTGTGAGGATCCTGTCTCCAGGTTCCAGTTTTCACTGGGGCGGGTGTCATTGGCCTTTTGGAAATAGTGATGTCAGAAAGACATCGACCTAACATACTTCATTCCTGCCCTCCCACCCATGAAGTGCCGTCTAAAACTCCCCGAGGCCCTACCAATCCACGCTTGAAGACGCAGAATTGAGCTACTCTGTAAAACCTTGAATCAGCAAGGACACTCGATGCTTCGCCTTTACATCCTCGGGCGCATTAACGTAATACAGATGCTGCTGATAAAATGTGTAACACGTGCGGTAAATGGTGGCACCAGACCAGCGAGCTGGCACAGATTGCTAGATCCTCCTGGATGAGGAAATGCGTTAAGAATTGAGTGATTTTAATAACTGCGGCTGTATCTTCAATTAAAGCCTTATGCATTAGCCAGGGAATGTGTTTTGGTCACTGCGATAGAGCTCTGGTCTATTAATTAGTCATGTACACATACATATACACAAGATTGGATGGAGGAGGAGGAATGTTTTGGCAGACGACACACACTGAGGAGTCGGACAAGAGAGGAGGGCCAGTAGTTTGAGATGTTCGAGACTTGCGAGACCATTTGTCTATCGCCTTGTCAGCTAGTGGGAGAAAGATCCTCTCAGATCAGCATTTTCCTCCTCTGGGCGGATTCCTCTGGGCCTATTCTTGCAACATTGGCAACATGTCCATCATGACCATCTCTCAACGAGATCGGCCCACGATGATCTAGCTTCATAGTGTATTCATCAAGCTCACAGAGTACTGATTTAAGGGATCTGAGCCTCTGTGCATTTTATTCATAAACTCACTCACCGTACTATTGATTCTGTGGCCCACTAGGGTGCTTGAGTGATACATCCACACATTCCCGAGGAAATGATGGGTGAGAAGTGTGCTTACCCTTCGGACGTTTCAATTTGTGATTTCCTGCTCTTGTCAAAGGTATAGGGAGAGGTCATCCCCACCGTTCGATCAATCGCTGTGTGTGTCAGTTCATCTGGCTGATCAATACCTACTTAAGAAGTTTGATCTTCTTTGTGCGTGAGCTCACAGTCATTTGAACGGATTTAGATGCAGGGACGTTTCTGCCTTGACAAAAGCTCGGCCCTGGGCATTGTGACGCAAATGTGGTACCTGCGATAACAGGCTTTGGTCATGCTTTATGGATCCGGTGCTTTCGGAGCATTTTTTTTCCATTTCCATCCGACAGAAATGTAGGTTTAATCTTACATTAGGTTGGCTATAGTGCATTAGCTTCTTGTGTCAAAGAGGCTGAATATTACCGATGCTATGCCTCTCCACCGAAACAAATTGCATGTTACTCTTTAGAAAACTAATGGAGGCTTTATCGATTCGAACAAGGCCAGCCACTTGCTTTGTTTCGGCTGTCAGATTGTGTCTAAAGCAATTTCATAAAGATCATTATTTTCTTTCTCAGGATGTCTTGCAGCGAAACAAGATCCCTCTTTGCTCGTCCCCGGCTTTTTGTACCGCTTTCAGCGGCAGCTCTTATGGCCCAATTGAAAATGAATTAGAATAGAATGACACATAATGAAAATCACTAGAAAACATTGGCACGTCACATCCCCTTAGCTCGTTGCACCCTTGAATAGATTGCTTGTGGGGTTCCAATTCCTAATCTCGTCCCGACGCAGTGAGAGAAAATGGGTTTAGCTCACTGTAAAAGACAAGCCATAACATTACGGGTCATAACGAGCGGTGCCACCCGTTTATCTTCTAATGCCATTACAGCGTGCAGAGGTGGAGAGGTGCTGACATGGATGTTAGTCATGCAACAAAGCGAGATAACCGGACGCGTTTGCTGCACTTATGGTGATCATCGTTGACAATAATTGACGTGGCTGGCGAGCATCACAGTGTCGGATTGTAATCCGACAGGTTGCTTGAATAACATTATTCAAATGATTGCATGTTTTATCTCGTCTACTCATTGGAACCTCCTCCTCCCCCTTTTGGTTTGTTATGAAGTTGTGAGGTATAGTTTGACAAGCAGAATCTGTGGCGCATGGAATTTAAAACACGGAACCTTTAATAGCCATTTTATTCCAGTTACATCATTGCTACATATCGTCTTATGCTTATGTTTACAGCTCTGTCGATACAACAGCGGGAGGGAGGGAGGGGGGCGGGGGGGGAACAGCCGGCGATTCTGCTTCATCATAATCATTACGGTCCATTCCACATGGGGGAGAGGAACTTCATTATTGTACCTGCAGGGACTGTTAGAAGCAAACTCATGAATACAGAAAGCTTTCTTCTGTAGGTGTTTCTTTACAATGCTGCCGCTAGGGGATTTTTAAAGCCACATTCGTCACTTAAAAGTAGCACAACTGTATAGAAACGGTGTACACAATAATTGACAAGTTATGCCAGATTCACTGCGACGGGTGCTAAGCAAGCTGTCTGTTTGAGGTTGAATAGAGTTACATATATTGGGGCATGTGGGTCACTGCATTTTCAAACCAGGTGTTTCATCATCTGCGAAGTAATGCAGTGAAGTGAGACTGTTTCTACATCTTGCATTGACTCTGCCGCACATTGTTTCCCGTTCATAACATTGACTTGGCGAGTCTTTTCTGCCCTTTCAGTGTGTTCCATATTTTAGAGGTTATTATCACCAAGAAATTCACAGTAAAAGGCATGAATCAGATGTACCCTTCGATAGTATTTCACCACGCAGTGTGAAACACACACAAAAAAGAAAGAATCACATTTTAATAATGATATGTATTCAGCAAATGAAATATGCCAGGCTTGCACATTTGCCTTGCTGAACAGACAATAAATTATACCTTCTGCACTGCCACATAAGCCCAAGGATAAGTTAACATGCGGAGCTGTTGCGACGTATACAAATACGTATGCGAAGACAACACACTCAAATATACACCGGAGCTTGACGGACTGTACGCACTGTCTGGTGTTTGCTTTTGTACATTGCAAAGCAAATTCCTGTAGCTCCTAGTTTGATTTGTCAAACAGATTACACGAGTGTGTGTAGGGGTGTGTGTGAAGTGTCAACATACATTCCGATCACACACTCTTGTTCATGAGAGTTAATAAATGCTGCGAACATGTGTAGATGTGCAGACGCAGGCACAGATACAAATGGATATACGGCCACAAAGGGTCACTGGTACACACACACACACACACACAGAGTGCGGTAGGTTCTTATGGGACTCTGGATTGGATGAAATGTTGCTGCAGAGGACACACACAGTCCACATCGGAGCACATGCCACAAAAATAACACACACACACACACACCGATGGTTTCACTGACGCAACCCTGTCAAAGATGGAGATGTGAGTGAATGGAAAAAGCATCTTCCACATGTCAGCGGCTTGATAACCTGACATGTAACAAGACCCACATCCACAACATGTTTTCATCGTCTTTCATTTGGTTGCCACACATTGACAGATACAGTACATTCCAGTTGTCCTCTGAGGACTTGACATAATTGCTTGGTCACACACACACACACACATATAATGCATATCAGGCAGAAGTAAAACCATGCAATGACATCTCACCCTTAATAGTGTCTGATAGGTAAACAGAGCACAGCCACCCACCTGCCTTTTGGCCCAGGTGGAACCACTTGAGCAAATTGCCTCCTTAATTGATGGACTTGAACTGGTTGCAGTGTGCTAGTTTGTGTGTGTGTGTGTGTGTGTGTGTGTGTGTGTGTGTGTGTGTGTGTGTGTGTGTGTGTGTGTGTGTGTGTGTTTACGCCGAGGCTTCTGCCGGTGCCTGTGGCTAGGGGAGCAGTAATAGTGGAAAGAGAAATCTGTCAGCTGGTAATGAAATAATTGGCACAAACGGTTACACATGCGGGCTCCCATGCGCGCGCACACACACACACACACACACACACACACAAGCACACAATTGCACTCTCTAATGCGGGTAAAATACACACACATGCATGGGCGCAGACCTTTCATATGTTTGCGCTCTCTTGTGTGCACCCCACACACACGCAGCTCCCACCATGAGTACAGATAACAGTGTGCTGAAGGCGCTTGATGCACCATTTGCTCTGGTTGTAGCTGCAAATGAACTAACCCAGTGGCTGAGTATGGACAGACTGTGATGAGACTAGGGAAAGGAGGAACAGAAACTGATCTATCTATTTAAATATATATATATATATATATATATATATATATATGTATGCTGACATGTAGAACAAGTAGCATATGCTTTTATACATAGTGGAAGGAGTAAAGAGGGCATGAGAGTAGAATGCTGACGGAGGAAGAGGCGAGAGAGAGCTAAACAGACAGAACGAGAGTCACAGGTTGTTGCCGATGGGTTGCTTCCTGAAATAAATTCTTTTTTTTGGGGGGAAGGGTTACCATGGCAACGCAGGTAACGTCAGACTGGGATCGCTTGTGCTAGTAACCTGCACCAGTGCTGAGAAAGAGAAGAGAGCATCCAAATAACATGTGTTCAGTTTCCATCCATGTAAGATTATGTTCAACTACACGTTTTTGGGATTATCCAGCGCTGTTCTTCATGAGAGGGATGAAGCACTGAGATTATCAGGAGCAGCAGTTTACAAAAATAAACAGTCCATGTGAACAATACTGCAATATAAGGAAACTCTTTTACAAATAAAAGTCCTGCGTTGAAAATGTCACTTGAGTAAAAGTACTGTTTCGCTATTATATATCATGATGCTTTAATGTATACTTTTATTTTACTGTTGTAGTTGATTAAGGTGGAGCTAATTTCTATTGTATAATGCATACTGTTACTGTTGCGTTTTAGGTAGTTTAACCTAAAATAGTGCATCGTATGTTTTGTCTATAAAAATGCATCGGTAAAGTAGCTGTACAAATACAATATTTCTCTCTGATGTGATGTCGTCATAGCACAACGTAGCATGAAATGCAATCTTTTAAATAAACTACAAGTGTCTCAGATGTGTACTCCGGAACAGTACTTGAGTCAGTGTACTTAGTTACATTCCACCACTGCAAAAACAAAGGAGTGTGCAGAGAAGTTTGATTGTTATTAATGTGTAGCTTTAATCACTTTGTGAATGCCTGTTTTTTGAATTGTCTGCAGATAACAACCCCTTAGAAATCCACAGAATTGAGGAGATCAAACAAAACAAAATATTTTATCTTTTTACAAACTTTTCTGTCAAATTTCAAAATAAAATATAAAATGTATATCAATATATAAGAAAATATAAAAGCAAAGAACAAAACTGTATTGTCTTGTATATATATTGTACATGTCAAACAATATATCCATTGTTCCTCAATCAGGGCTGTTGAATGTCCAGAGCTCCCATTAGGCGAAACGTCTTGCCTTTCTGGGGTCAAAGGTGCAACAGTTAATGATGCATTGGTCCTGGTGCCTGTCTGCTTTTCCATCAGTCGCTGCCTCATTATTTACCTAATCAGGAAAAAGTCAAGCCAAGTAACATGTAAATGTTCGATTTTTAGAATGCACTTGTGACATTGTGCGTCTTTAAAGTTGTCTTTTTTTTTATTAGTTTCGTCATTAATCTCTGGCAGTTTTGTCGTGATGCAGCAGTTTGAGTTTGGTGCCGGTCGCATTTTACTCAACGTCCTCAAAATAGCTCCATAATGGTGCTGCGCAAGTACATGTGTCTTGTAGTGTAGCCCTCTGGAACTGAGAGGAGATAGAGGAGAGGACACAGCGAGAGAGTGGTGTGTGTGTGTGTGGGTGTGTGTAATAAGTATGGTGGATGCAGATGTGTGGAAACTGCGCCAGTGAAAGCCTCCGTAGGGGGCTTTATACGGTTGTGTAATGTCTGTGGAGTTGTGTCTGTGTGCAGGCAGGTGTTCCTCCACGCTTCCTTGCATATATGTGTGCCTATATGCAGTTGTGTGTCATTACAGACTCCAGTAAATGTGAGCACTTCTAGTGTGTGTGTGTGTGTGTGTGTGTGTGTGTGTGTGTGTGTGTGTGTGTGTGTGTGTGTGTGTGTGTGTGTGTGTGTGTGTGTGTGTGTGTGTGTGTGTGTGTGTTGCGGGGGCTTAGAAGCCTGCAACACAGCCAGTCAATAATTAGCACAGACAGCAGGGGGAGGACGATGAGAGAAAACAAGAGGGGAAACAAGTAAGAAAAATAAAAAATAACAAGAGCAGCAAGTGTAGCTGAGCCCCCCCCCCCCCTCCTCCCTCCCCCCACCCCACACCAAATCCAGATAAGGATGTTTCCACTTTTATTCTGCTAACAGGGCTCTGCATCGGCTCTGACAGAGCCTGAATACCAATTACACTGCCCTGGCACCTCCTCCACTGGAGATAGAGACAGAAATAGGGGTTGTGGGAGCAAGACAGAGCGACTGTGGGGGGGGGGGGGGGGGGGGGGACAGAGTGAGAGATGGATTCAAGGAAAGAGGACGGAGTGAATTCTATAAACTATATAGAATAACGACAAGTGGGAGCAGGCGGGGAGGGGAGGGAAAGAGAAAACTGCATGAAAGGGACTTCATGTTTGGTGGGTGAGTAGAAAGGAAGAAACCTGGCGCTTAACTCTGTCAACACTCCATCTGTCCACAACCTTTCATTCTCTAAAGTGAGCATAACAAGGTCCCCCCTCGCCCAGGACCATTTTCTTTTACGTTTTTTCTTTCTTTTGCATCTTAAGGCGACGGCTGACCAGTGGTAATACGTCACCATAATAATAGCGGAGGCCTGATGATAGCTCTGGTGTTGAAGCCAATGAATAATTTATCATTCACGCCGCGCCGCAGTGAGTGCATAGTCTCCTTTAAAGCACATCGACTGTCTGTGCTCCAGCTCTAGCTCCTGGCTTTATTACGCACTCGAGCACAGACACATTTGAATGCAGGCACACACACACGTGTTAAAAGGAGAACTTCCTCTACTTGACATGTTTGCGTCTTCTTTTTCCTGCTTCCCCATTTGCTTCTCTCTTGTTCATGCGAAATGTTGTCGCTGTAGCGAGCAGCGCTGTTTCCTCTGTCGGCACCACACAGTGTGTGTTGCAAAAAAAGCTGATTGAGGGGATGAGAATTCAGGTTGTGACGAACTGTTAAAAAGAAGGAAAAGAAAATGGACGTGGATATGCTCAAGTCCTCCGAGACGAGCCGCAATGAAGGAGGCTGTGCACTCTTTAACTCGCAAAGCACAAACATTGTGTCACTATACTTGCTGTGATAAACGATGCCTTCCTGTATCCCTCTATCCTCTCCTGCTTCAGTCTCTCAATGGCAGCAGCAGTATTTCTTTTTTCTTTCTTTTATTTTTTCCAGGAGTCAATTTACCTTTGTGACTGGCACAAAGACTTTGTTAGCTTTGAAAAGGCAGCAACCGCGCCGAGCCATCGGGGCTCGCTTATCCAGTTATTGTGGAATGAGGTGTGTGTGTGTGTGTGTATGGGGCACATCGCTCTCTGCTGCTTTTGGAAATTATTGTCCTCCTGCCATGTATTTGACTGTGTTTTGTTGAATGAAATGATGTGTTTTTCTGCATTCAGCATGGTCGACATGGTGACTTAAATGTCGACATGTGGGATTAAGTTGTTCTGCTCAGCTAAATGATTGCCCCCATCACTCTGTACTCTTTTTATAGAGCCTAATGGAGTATATGGCGTCTATAGTTGCTGTAGAAACCGGCATGATGGCCGATTGGTTGTACGATATTCCTTGTACAATCATAATTCCTTTTGATTAATAGCACCATAACATATATTCACGATTTCATTTTCAGACAGGATCCTCATTTTCTTTTTAAAATAACAACCGTGCTAAATGATAAATGTCAGGATTTATCTCTCTAAGGGCTGTAGTTAGGACCACCTGAGTTTAGTCTGATCGTCCAAGGTTCTTAAATGGTCTTTTTTTGCTTCGGAAGGTACTAAACTGAATGAAATGACCTGGAAGAATTTAAGTGGCAGCCATGATAAGAGCTGGACTAATTCTTTAAATGCTATGGAAAGGTGCATCCATTTGAGCATATAGGTTAAACTGCACCATCCTTTATGAAAGGACAGGAGATGATGCTTACCCAAAATTCCTTGCGGCAGCAACATTTGAAGCGCCCAATCATTCAGCCGTCAATTACATTCCCTTGACAGAGACCTTAAGAACACCCTACTCAAGAGGGATTCTATTTTGGGCAACATTCCTTCATCTTTCTTTGATCTCATGACGTTTTCCATCGAGGTTAAGGAAAATTGGTTCGGAAAAGATATTTGGACCGGACCAGCCTGGACAACCCATAGATGGGGGGCCATTCCTAGGCAAGACCAGGGTGGGGCTGCAGCTACCATTGAGGCAACCAAAGTCACATGGCGTGTCAGCAGGTACTAGAGGCCTGAGCGCAGTACTGGCGGTTTTATAAGTCCGGAAACACTCGCTGCACCTTTTTGCTGTTGATCATTAAGCTCATGAGCGCATGGTGATAACTGACAGACATGAGATTTTAGAAAGACAATCCAACTTAACAAGGAAATGAAGTGAAAATGATGTCCTTTGTGTGTAATGGTGACGACTTTGAAACCATCGTGCTACAATGAAACACTTAAACGAATAAATAAGCATACGTTAATGTGTTGCTTACGTCAGGTCAGTCCCAACCACACGTCTATGAACTCGTCAATGTACGGAATGATAGCTAAGTAAGTACAATGAATTCACAGATGGTGCGAGTTTTAATGAGCTCTGTCAAATGTTTTGCAGTTTTTTGGTTTCCCTTTGGAGCATTAGCCACATGCGTAACCTTAATATTTAGCATGGGTGAAAGTGGATATCAAGGTAACAGCACATAATATTGCCAAAGCATCCTCTTCTTTTTAAAGTGACCCAACCTGCTCAGTTGTGACGCATTGCATGTATTCGTCAGTAACTGCAGGACTTTGGCTACCGGAAAATTACAACTGTACACAACAAAACCTTCCCTTTTAAAATGAAATTGTGTCCCGGAGGTTCCAGCATGGTGTCCATGCCAATCTGCACCATTTTTCCCCGCCGGGGAAATTCCAAACTGTTTCAGTATTTTCCTGTGTGTGTCTCTTCTTCTTCTTCCTCCTGGCTTTACTGCACCGGAGGCACCAGATTGCGATATCTCTGCAAACAGGGGGTGGGCAGTAAGGTGTGTTATCACTGTTGACACACTTTTAAAAGGGAGCCACACCTGCACAAATGACACACATAGAGGTACTGCAATGCACAGATACAAATAAATAAATACAAAGATTGTGACACTCCTCGGTGTATCTCAGGGGCAGAGGAGAAACAAACCACAGAGTCACACCCTGAAAATGACAGAAATACCATTTCATATTATATCCCGCTGACACTTCAGCTCTGTTTGCTTTGGTTTTGCTCAAATTGAATGTGTTCTTGACATATATATATATATATATATATATATATATATATATATATATATATATATATATATATATATATATATATATATGTTTGCTTCTGTTTCGCTGTGTGCAGTCTGTTCAGGTTATCTCCTCCTTTATCATTATCTTCTACACTAGCTCATAAATCTGTGTGCTGATGGCGCTTGCTCCAGCGTCCTAATGCATATTCATAACACCACCACCTAAATATTCATGAGCAAATGTCTGGCCAAACAGCCTCCCCTGCCAGAATAGTGAAATATAACACACAGTTTGCCTTTTTATGTGCTTGTTTTTCGCTGCTGTTTGTGGCAATGGGTGGGGAGTTTTTGGAGGAGATGATGTATTTGCATGTCTGAAGGAGAATTATGGGTGCGGACGTTTCCCTCCGACTATGCAGACGACTTCACCGAGGTAGTTCCCACTTGAAGCGCTTTTTCTTTTTTTTCTTCCAAAATTGTCCAGGGGCTGGTAGTTGAGGGTGAGAAATGAGCAGAGTAACAACTTTTGATAGGTATACTTTGCAGAGATGGCGCACATACATCATTGTTCCAACAATAAATGACATATAACCATGCAAATTAGTCCGTACAACTTTTCTTTTTTACAATCAAAACAAAACAGTAAACTTTATGTGTTTTCAATTGAAACGAAGTGCCGCTCTGATACCTTTCAGTTTTTATTGAACAGTGTTGTGTTGCTGTGAGTCAAATCTGCTCAGGAAATCGAACCTCTTTTTAAGGCTTTCTGTTACCACCCTTTCGTACTGTATGCACATTCCATATCGCATCTATTCTTGCAAAAACAATGCAATCAAATGTAACGTGAGTATTGACCCTGTGCTCTCTTATTCTCAGACAGTGGAAATTAGACGAAGGAGAACGCCACGTGTCAGAGATGTTATCGAATGAACAAAACACGACTAAGACGTGGGTGAAAGTGTTTCTTTTCTTTTGTTTCTTTTTAACTTGTATCTGTGCGCCTCGAACATGCGGAATAATGATCGGTGCAAGAGTTAGTGAGACAACTTAGAGCAATTCAAATTGACCTCCGGGTGTTGTAGTCCTGGAGACATCAAGAAATACAACACTATTGGTCATCCAACCTTCTAATTCGGCTCATCCTCTTGGGTACAACACAGAGGGCATCCATGGATATTGATAAATGAGTGCCTTTTAGCAAACCTGATGATTCAAGCTCAGCTAAACAACATGGCTGGGTTTATGAAATTGGGGTAACGGCTAAGTAACCCAATTATGTGTGCTGTGCAAAAAAAAAAAAAAAAAAACCGGCCTGGAGGGAATTCGTCTATTAATGGCCTCATCCCTACTGATGCTTAATATGCCGTGAGCTTTCTATTTCTTGCACTTTCATTTTACTTCAGCCTCCGACATCAAGCGTAATATATACTACACACTCATTTACCATTGTTTTCAATTCATTGGGCGTAATTACATCGCTGCAACAACTACTGTACGGTATCAATTAAGCTTTAATAAACAAGTGGCTGTAAATCCACAAGGAGTTCTGCCTGGAAAACTACATCGTCCTCGCAGCCTCATTGCAGGCTCGTGACACCACAGTGGGTGCAGTGCTGCAGTGTTGGCTGCTAAGGTGTGGGCACAGTAATCACTTCTCTCAGTAATATGTGGCGGGATGGAACACGATCCCTTTCTTACGTTATGTAACAAGCGTAAGAAAGTTATGTTCAGCAACATTACATACATCAACGTAAAACAACGTTCATAAAAACAACTTTATGTAACGCAACGTTGCGTAAAAAGCCTTTTCTTTTACGCAGCACACGGACATCAAACTCCTGGGGTGAAAGTCATGTGTTCTTTTTGTCTCATCCACCACAGTAGACGTTATTGCTTCTGATACTCGTTTTACATACATCTCAGACCACATACCACCTTCAATAAGGGTCGCTCGCTGTACTACGTAACTTGCTCTGATCAAATGCAAATGAGTCCGTGTTCACCGTATCCGTGGTTTGCCAAAACGTATGAGGCCAACATTTGTAATACCTGGTGACTGGGCTGAGAGTTTTCATATTCATGCGATGCACCTGTGCTCACATTAAATCTGACGTGTATCTACGAGTAGGATGTTGTTACATCACAACATAAATGCAATTTAGACAAGTGCGAGTATCCGGCAGTTAAAGCCTTGAACATGTATTTGCATATTCATCGGTTTCTTTGAAGCCTTTCCTTTCCATTATATTTCTTTATCAGCTCATATTGCGATAATCTCTAGAGAACCATCTGTGGGCTGGTAGGAGATCAGCAAATACTATAGCAGATACTGTGAATACTTTTAAGAACCAGCTCAAAACCCACCTTTTTAGGCTGGCGTTTGAGTAAAAACCCATGTCCTAGACCTGCTCTTAAAATATGTTTTACATTTTTATTTTATTTTTTATTATTTTATTTTTTTTATTAATTTTTATTATTTTATTTTTTTTATTTATTTTTTATTTTTTTCTCTGTGGATGTAATTTATTGACCCGAGGGTCAGATTGTGTTTTTTATGCTTTTAAATGTCTGCTCTGTTAAGCACTTGGTGATGTTATGTCTGTGAAAAGCGCTCTATGAATATCATTCATTCATTCATTCATTCATTCATTCATTCAAATGTACAGTAGTCATTGAGAGGATGAAATGTGACCTTCCTGTGAAAAACTTGCTTCACAGTCCCTCTCACCACTCGGCCCACATGGCTTCATTTTGTTTTTGCACCAAAAATGCAGCACTTCTTCCAGAATTAAGATATTGGATATTGTTGTGTCACTATGACAAAATACCTGACAGCTTGTCCCTTCGTCTGACATCCCAGCCCCCCCCCCCCCCCCCCCCCCAGCAGGCATCATACGGACTTAAATTATTCATCCGTGGAGCATTTTGAAATGGAGGGAAAAGCAGAGGAACACATGTCACTCTTCTTCTCTTTGGCATCTTTCAATAAGATGGCATTCCTGAGTACGGGTAATTCGGTTTCCAACAAGCCCAAATCTGTCGCAGTCACTGACACGCAGCTCTGAGGGAGCGTAGCATGCTCCAGTGTGTGTGTGTGTGTGTGTGTGTGTGTGTGTACATGAATGAAATCCACCCTGAACAATCGTCTGACACGAGATGAGCGATGCGCTTCACGCTCTGGGTAGTTGTCGCATCGTCAGTCAGTCAGCTGTCGGCGGCGTTATTTCCATTGATTAGGAAAAGGCCTTTTGTTCAGATGAGAGAATCGTCTCTGTTCAGCTCACCTGGAAGATAGGCGAGGTGGAGAGCAGAGGAGAAGTAAGGACTGATGAATCTGGTTGAATAACTTAGGTCATGGCCCAGACCCAGTTATTTCTTTACTGGTTTTCAGTCTCTCTTCTCTCTTCCCCTCTCACTTTGTCCCTTTCACCCTTTCTCTGCACAATCTCCCTTGTTTCCCCTTTGCTACACGTTTTTTTCCTTCCATCTCTCTCTCTGTCCATCATCTCTATTATTCTCCTCCTTTTTCTCTCAGCCACAGTGACATTCCACACATCGAAACACGAACAGCAAACTTTGAAGTCTGAAGGAAGTGACAGCTGCATGCTTTCTTCACTGTCCGGCCGGCTTTTCTTTGGCAGCCTAACTTCGCGCGACGGTAATTGGGTGAGCTAATAAGGCACGGCATAGAGTTGGGTTTTCTTGTAGTATGACTATTTTTCAGCATGAAGGCATCTGGTAATTCACTGTTCGCCAAAACCCCCCCTTAGTTAGTGTTCCTACGCCTGTGAAGCTTTCCATTCCCACATGTGCAGTTTACAATGATAACAGGCGGAAATCTATCACTCAAAATTCTCAGTAGCTTGATTCTAGAAGGCTAATCAAAAGCGAACTTCTCATTTCTAGCTAGTGATCGTAGAACGTCTAGAAAATCTATGAACACAAATGACTGTGGCTAAATTTGCCACAGCTAGCTAGCTAATTCCACTATTATTAGCTGTTGTGGAATATTTCTATGAAAAGTCGGGAGAAGAGTGTCAAAGTGTTATCAAATCAATGTCAAATGAAACAGAGTCTGGATGAACGATCAAGGTTGTAATAGTCAATTTATTTGCTTGCAAGCAAAGAGAACACTATCCCACAGACACATCACGTCATCTGCAGGAGGTGCTCTGAATAACACAGTCAGATGCATGTCTTGCAAGCAAAGAGAGCACAGTCTCACAGATACATCACCGTCATCTGCAGGAGGTGCTCTGAATAACACAGTCAGATGCATGTCTTGCAAGCAAAGAGAACACAGTCTCACAGATACATCGCCGTCATCTGTAAGAGGTGCTCTGACAACATAGTCAGATACATGGACCTTTATACTGCTTCCTTTGATTGGGTCACTGTGACCCAATCAAAGAGTTCAGTCACAAGAAATACAGAGTCTGAATAAGCCTGTTTTACCATCACACATCACATATACATACAGAGGGTCATGCTCTTCAGCTGATGCTGATCAGGAAGTACCGTAATCTAGACCTGTGTGTCGCCGTCTTTGAAGACAGAAACAATGCACAGGAAAACAGATAACAAGATAACAGATAACAAATAACAAGACACCTGGATGCAAAACTGATAGAATCATCTACTCAAATAGGTTTTGTGCCTGCACTTTTAAAGACTTACATTCTTCAATCCTAAAGCATAAGACGATGACATATTTTCCCATAACATTCCACTCTTTGATTACATAGTAATCACACAATATAGTAAAAATATGTTATAAGGACATTTCAATAACAACAGTAGTATTACCCAAAAGTATGATTTGAAAATACATCACTTGAAATATCTGAAGAAAAACAGTTCTTGTGAGATAAAAGATCCCATAAATGTAGCAGGCAATATAATTCAATTAACACAAAAGAATAAAAAGACAGAAATCTGTCTTTTAGACCTGCACATCAAAATCATCAAAGGAATCAGTGTCGCTGTCAAAGTCGTCCGCATAGTCAGTAATAGGAAACAGGTCAAGTTGTTGGTCGTTAGTTGCCACATGACAATACATAGTCAGCTGTTTGGTGAATAGCTGAGAGATCATGTTTCAAGTTTTTTTTTTTTTTCTTTTTTTTTTTGCGGTGCGTCTGGTACAGTTATGCGTCGTTGAGTTGTCATTGTCTGAGTCAAAAGTCGTGTTGTTGCGCTGGTCGTGGTTGCTCTTCATCTTTGTTGTGCGTTCTCCTTTTCTTGTGTTTGTTGGCATAAACACGTGTCGAGAGGGGCTCTTCATCTTTGTTTCTGCACATTACCAGGATCCTCTATATTGCTGAAGTCAGTGAATTGAGTCTGACTTGCTGCCAGTCAGACATGTCCTTCACACCAGTCCTGGGCTTGTACCATGTGGAAACATGTGGAAACATGTGGAATCCTCCCCCTTTACAAACTCAGATTGTGTGGGACACAGAGAAACAGACAGCAGCAGTACTTTTTTGTCCAACAGACTCTTATTATACCATTATATCATTTCCACTTCTCTAAATCATCTAAATTCTTCAATCTCATTCGAATACATATGTGGGTGTGAGTGGTGTTTGTCTAGTATCTAATGTGTGTATTAAATGTACAAGTTTGTCATCTAAAGAATCTAAAGTTAACTCACCCTCTGTGTTGTATTTGTGTGCACGTCGTTGGTCCAGCTCTGGTCTCACTCCGGTCCCTGCTGCACCCCCCTTTGATGGCTGATTGTCGAGCCCTCCCACCACTCCTTGTTCATGGAGCGTGAGCATCTGTTCCTCAATGTTCAAGCTGCCACATTTATGGCACACAAAGTCTTCAGTTGGTGTGTGTCAAAGTCTCAAAGTCTCTTTCAGCTTCCTCTCATGCCCTGATACATTATCAGTTGGGCATGCTTGCATCTGTGCTGACGAAACTTCTCTGTTGTCCGTTGTTGAACTGATCCTCATGTTCAGCATGCTGCATGTCACACAACTCTCTTGTGTGATGTTCTCCAGGCTTATGGATGGCGGAAAGCCTTCTGTAGATTTTGACGAGTCTCGTTCGTCTTCTTCATCCTCGACGTGTTGAGTGGTGGGTGTCGTTCAAGTTGTTTGTGGCTGGGGAGCATACAGCAGGAAGCGGAATCCCCAGATCAGGACCAAGGACTAAAAATCAACAAAACAAACAAAACAAAACAGCTGCCGAAAGTTCAGCAGTAAATGTTAGACGTTGTCTCATGCAGAGATACAATTCTTAGATCTCTGTGTTTCTGTGTGTGCGTGCCTCCGTGTGTGTGTGTGTGTGTGTCTGTGTGTCTGTGTGTGTGTGTGTGTGTGTGTCACCCCTGCATTCCTCTCTCTCTCTGCTCATATGCCTCTCTGTCTATTTTAAACAGTTACACCTATTTTCGTTTCCTCTTGGACATCAACTTATTTGTATCTGCTTCACCTTTTTATCTGCTCCAAGCACGTTTTGAGTTGATCAAATTTTAATCGTAGGCTAAAACTGCCTCTTTCAGGGAATCCCAATTTTGATCATTCTTTCAATTATTTGGCAGTGTGATTGTCCTTGTCCCACATTTATTTATTATCGGAGGTAAGACCTTGGCATCGGGCTGCTCAGACTCATTCTATGACTTTTATCATTCCCAAATGTTTCACTTTTATTTCTAAGTCTTTGACTCGGTCTTTCTTCGTACATTTAATCTGTTTCAATTTACCTTCTAAATCCCCTCTTAACATTTTGAGCTTCGCGGCGCTCAATCAGCCGTTTTCAGGAAAACCAAACTCCTTTAACCAGTACGTGAGGCATTCTAAACACCAGTTTCCATATTTCTGTCGCATCATATCAATTATTGGGCCCGAGGGCTCTGCGCTTTTACTACTTTTTCCACCCATCTTTCAGGCGTGGATACGTTAACGTTACCTTTACAGTACAGTCGTCACCATACAGCGTATGTTTATTCTCTCGAAGGAAAACTTTTTGCAAAAAACCTCGTTTGAAACTCACGTTATGTTGTGGAAAATCACGATTCTTATTTCAAACCTATTTGAAACTCACGTTATGTTGTGGAAAACCACGATTCTTATTTCAAATGTTATTTGAAGTTCACGTTAGTTATTTATCACGATCTTATTCTATCAGTATAGAATTCACGTATTGGCGCACGAATCTTATTCTATCAATTGCTTTAGTAGAATTCACGTATTTAGCGCATAACAACGGTCTTACAACAAACCTATATCTGTAGTCAAGCGATCTGTGTCTACGATCACCGTATAACACAATCCTGTCTTCTACGTAAAAGCGTGCAAATAGTGAGATGCCAGAAAATGAAAACAGGAGTTTACATGAACCACATTCGTAAAACGAAACCACGAACGTCAAAAACAATTGTTACCCAAATAATAAAAAAATAAAAAAATGACTACTTGACCATTCATCTGTGTCTGTTAAATCATATGACCTTAGTATAATTTTACCATTACTTTTACAATTGGAATTTTAACTTTCTTACCCGTTTGTAGAAATTAATTCTTTTTCGTTGGATTCGCGTGCCGTCAATCAGAAACTCCCTCAGGTCTGCCGGTTCTCTCTCTCTCGGCCAATGAGGTATAAGACAGGAACTTCAGTTTGTGGATTCCTGGGAGAGGCCTCTCCTCCGGTCAGTCCCTCTGGAGCTCTGACAGACAGACAGCGAATCCTGCCGACAACGCCAAATTGTTGTGGAATATTTCTATGAAAAGTCGGGAGAAGAGTGTCAAAGTGTTATCAAATCAATGTCAAATGAAACAGAGTCTGGATGAACGATCAAGGTTGTAATAGTCAATTTATTTGCTTGCAAGCAAAGAGAACACTGTCCCACAGACACATCACGTCATCTGCAGGAGGTGCTCTGAATAACACAGTCAGATGCATGTCTTGCAAGCAAAGAGAGCACAGTCTCACAGACACATCGCCGTCATCTGTTAGAGGTGCTCTGAATAACACAGTCAGATGCATGTCTTGCAAGCAAAGAGAACACAGTCTCACAGATACATCGCCGTCATCTGTAAGAGGTGCTCTGACAACATAGTCAGATACATGGACCTTTATACTGCTTCCTTTGATTGGGTCACTGTGACCCAATCAAAGAGTTCAGTCACAAGAAATACAGAGTCTGAATAAGCCTGTTTTACCATCACACATCACATATACATACAGAGGGTCATGCTCTTCAGCTGATGCTGATCAGGAAGTACCGTAATCTAGACCTGTGTGTCGCCGTCTTTGAAGACAGAAACAATGCACAGGAAAACAGATAACAAGATAACAGATAACAAATAACAAGACACCTGGATGCAAAACTGATAGAATCATCTACTCAAATAGGTTTTGTGCCTGCACTTTTAAAGACTTACATTCTTCAATCCTAAAGCATAAGACGATGACATATTTTCCCATAACATAGCTGCATTGGTTGGTTAAAAGCCCCGTCTTTGACTTTTTTTTTCCGGCTGACTTTTTAAAAACCAGAATCTTGTTAAATGTGCACTTGCATGAGACTGTGCTAAAAGACTGACACTGCATGTCCCAGGCAAAAAAAAGCAACCAGTTGTTGTATGAAGATCAAATCGCTGTATTTGGCGAACGCAGCTAAATGCCACCACAGGTAAAAGAAGTCACAACCACAAAGCCGGGTAAACAAGACGAGCTCTGTGTTTAAAGACGGGTCGGGTGGCTTGCCGACTTCACCGCCGACACCTCGCACTGAGGACAGTCATGCCCGCGGGGCGATTGGGTGCAAAAAGCACAACACCACAATGTGGATGCGGAAACAATTCATCGTGCAGCCCCAATACAGATGCAACATAGAATATTCAAAGCGTTTTGTTTTAAATAGCAGGCTCCTCTACATCTAATGCTTGCTATTAGCTTCATTGTTTATGAATGCAGGCCCACTGCTGGAATGGTTCACCTGAAAAGCAGCCAAGAGCCGAGACCCATCAGCAAGAGTGGAGGTTCTGATGGGTCCTCCTCTCGCTGTTTTCATCTCCAGTAGCCTGTCCCAAGTTGTGCTTACAGCCTCTTTCTCCCCCCCTGGGACACACAAATATAAACTTTGAACCCAGCGTGGCTGCCAATTCCCTGCACATAATGGCACATTCTGTCCATCACCGGGGCTGCTTTCGACGGGCATCTTGTGGGTTCTGGCAGCATTGCTACTTCTGTTTTTGTTTTTTGTTGAAGGTCAGTCACCTGATAGACTTCTTTTAAATGTGTTATGATGAACCTGTAGAATTTTCCAGTGTTTCCTCTGCTTGAACAAATGTGTTTTTTATTTTTCTTGGGGAAAAAAATGGGGGCCACTCTTCCATTCACTGTGTTATTGCACTATATCGTAGACCTCTGCTCCCCCTCTTTCTAAAACTGCAGTTCTATTAGAAATGCCTTTGCATCCACATTGCCTGCTGGAGCTGTTTTCATCTTTGTGGGAAAGAAGTACGCCGTTGCCTCCTCCATATATTGACTCTCTGCCTTTTAAATTCTTAAACGGATAACCGTTATCCCCTAACTCTGTCTGCTTGGGTCACCATCCTCAGCAGGCTGGGTTTTTACATACGGCCTTATATGCTCATTGAAAAGGCAATGCCACGGGAAATAGTCTTGGATACATTGACCTGACTATTTAAGCATTTGTGAACATTTGACAGGTACGTAATCTCAAGCTCAAATATACAAATAGAACTAAATAAAGCTCCAGCTGTTTTTTTCGCCGTCATCATCCGACCACAATGAATCAGGTTCAACAGTAAATGGAATCTGCAGATACAAAAAAAAAAAAGATGCCTTTTTTGTACTTGCTCCAAGGGCAGAATATGCGCCAAAACAGAATTTGCGCACCAGCTGTTTTGTTGATTTTAATTCGTTTTTTCAGGATCGTCGTGGTATAAAATCGACAGCTGTCTTGCAACAGCAATATTTAGAGGAAGTGACTGATCGGTGCAATTGTAACACACTTCTCCAACCTGCCTTATATCACCTCTAAAGTCGAAAGCAGAACCTGCCAGCGGGGCCGCACAGACACTTAAGTTCCAGGATGAAGAGTTCATTTCGAAACAATGAGATTTCAGGAGCGTGGCTACGGCAATAAGACGATCTCTAAATCCGATAAAAGATTGCCTTATTGCTGAAGATAACTGTAACTACAACTCAACCAAAACCACCCTCACTGATCTTATTATATGCAGTCTGCAATGTTCCCCTTTGGCATATAGAATAAAATGGATTGTGCTCTGCAGTTGACATTGACATGTACTGAAGCTACATCAGACCTTGAAGGAAAACCAAGGGCTTCATGACAGTTTGGTGTCTGTGTTCTTCCAGGTCAGGTGTAGTAAAGCAAGGCCTGTTGTTTATTTCTGGGGATATATTCCAGTTTGTTTGTGCAGAGGACAAACGGAAACATATGTAAAGAGAAGGAGACCAGAGATGGGGGGGGGGACACATGTTGACATAAAGACGGACAGATCAGAAGACAGATAGGACCGGGAGAGGCAGGCAGAAGCAGCGATGTGTGTGTGTGTGTGTGTGTGTGTGTGTGTGTGTGTGTGTCTTTATGCCCCAGCTGAGCCTCGGCAGAGCAGCAGCACAGAGGCCAAGTTAAATGGGGAGGGGAGATTAAAGGCAGTGCCGGGGCCTGTAGCCTCAGTATTCAATCACCGCTCTCCCACACACCTCAGCATGCATGCTGATCAAGCTGCAGTGAAAGGAGCCATGCACCCTGCCACCGCCATACACAAGTGCACAGACTTGTGCTGGCATGATATCAGATTTTTAACCGTGCAATTTAAGAGAGAATATCAGATTGCTGTCTTTAAGATCATGTTAATAATATGAACTATTCATCTTCAGCATTGTTTATAACACTCCTAGGTGTATGTGAACCTGCCCGGGTTGATGTCACCGTAGCTTCGCTCTTCACTGAAGTAGGATTTATGCTTCCCTGTCGAGGTTTTCCTGATGTAGATGCTTCTGGCGTAGCAACAGATTTATTGATAGTTCAGTGTAAGATTTTCACCTGTTGATTGCTGCAGCATCACAACGACAGCATGATGAATGTGTCATCGAGAGTCGAAGGTCTCCCTTGATTGGCAACCTATTACTTCCAATAGGAATAGGAACTGTCATCAATTAAGTTTGATTACAAAAACTAAAAATGCGGACAATCAATCGTTAAAAGAAGTCAACTTAAATTGTCTGACATTATTATTTAAGCGACAATTCTTCTTACTTCGTGCTCTCGCTGCTACAGTGACAGGGAACAAATATCTGTTGCATAATTACTTTGGTGGTCTGGTGATGTGGCGCATTGCTCATTGAAAGCGTTCTTTTCCAAGTTCTTGTTGAACCGTCGGCGATTGTTTGCATTTACAGCATTCGCACTCAAATTTGCACATTTAATCTAAACAACAGCTCGACAGACAACCATTAAACTGATGTTTTTGGCATGAAAGGTAATTGGCATGAACAGCTACAGGTGGATATTTTTCCAGTTATATTGCTGCAATTTTACTTGCAGCAGAGGTATTAATTAGTCCAGAAGAAGGCAATCCTCATTTTGATATTCTACAGTGTCTGCACACGCAGGCAAATACCTACTAAAAGAAGAAAAAGTGTTCCTGGGAAATGGTAGTAGAAGAAGAGAATTCACAGGAAATACTGGATCTCAATTTCAGGAATCAAACGTCATCTCTCTCTCTCTCACTGTCAGGTTGTGTCATGCATCAATTATATACCGAATGTAATTATGTCTACATAGTTTGTTTTTCACAGTAAGTGAAAATGTGCACTGGAAATCTCTTTGCAAGGTCACAAACGATGAATCTGTCGACCATGAAGGAAGAGAAAATGCAGAGCCTCTCTTCAAGTGTCTTGTCTCTCGGCTAACCACAATCTCTGGCAGCACGAGAAACCTTTCGGAGAAAACCTGAAACAGCTCAACCTGACCAGTCGCACAGTTATTGTGGACTCCATGTCTGCAGACCTCGTAGCCCCGAGCTGCAGTTCCATTTTTTTTGAAGAGTTGCACCTCAGCTCTGACGGTGCCTCCAGCAGAGCTACAGAGCCTCTGTGACACCAGGAACATAAGTCCATTCCTCTTTTTATTTGACTGTGACTTGTGAGGTTTGCTCTGTTTTCCTCTTGGCCATCACTGTAAGCTCTGCATTCTTCTTCACGTCACGTTTTACTCCGAATCCAACATTTCCCCACAACAATGAGTAAAACCTTTTTGAGGTTGGGATAAAGACTTTGCTTCACAAAAAAACAAAAAAGAAGCTTTGTACGACTGATATTTTGTTGGCAAAGAGCCTGAGAGGTTGTAAATTGCGAATGTCCCGCCCCCTGCTGTGTGTCTCTGTGAGTCTGAGAATAAATAGCAAGTTTTTGAGAAAAACAAAGCTCAAATGCAAAGAAAAAAACCGTAAAAGTGAAATGGCAACTACAGTTCAGCTAGTTATCTCCTACACATGCATGAAGGAATCTGTGCATAAGTTCACACACAACCATACACACACACTTGCAGTTGCTTCATTCTAGATTTGCACACAATACTGCAGGATACGGCCCTTATCAGGGGCCTACAACGCTGTTTGCCACACCTTGCCTCTGTCCCCCAAGGGTGCAGACGGGGAGAAATGATTAGGATTTCACGTGTTCACCCAGAGGTCTTTCGTCTGCGAAATCACAGCAACATTTAAGGGACTTCACCTTATCGTCATTGCCCTGTAGCATCCTCTGCGTGAGGGAAATGTGCTTAATTGCAGTGGCTGAAGAGTCACTGTACACATGTGTGTACGCACATATAAGCCCTTCGGTGAAACCAAGGGTTACCAGGGTCATTTGTTTTCCCTTCTCTGTCACCGTTATAATTGATGATCATTCATTGTTTCACGCCAAACACCCCGTATCATTGTTTTCATTCTTCTAAAACACTAACGCGGGGGAATAGAGGGCGTCTCATGGGAAAGCACCATTCTTTACCTCCTTTACACAAGGTCGCAGAAGGAAAAAGGGGCCATAACTTCATGATGAAAACCCTATTAAAACTACACAGAGACTCATTTGAATTTATTTGAATGAATCCATGCGGCTCAGACCCCTCTGTATTGTGAATGCAGTTGAATGAAAGCAAAGGCATCCTAGGTCCTTAGTGAGATGCTGAGGGCTCCCAGCTGGGGCTGATGTCATTGATTCATCTTTTGATTATCTTTGTAAGTAATCGATTGATTGCTTATACGAAGAAATCTTAAAAAGCAGCAAAAAGGTCATTTGCAAGCTCCTTAGAGCCCAGGGTTCTCAAACTGCTTGTTTTGTCCAAATAACAGTCCACGACTCTCATCTCTCATAATCCCTGTGTCTTACATCCACTGCTACCTAACGAAACTGACAAAAAATAGGTTGTATACAAATCAGAGTCTGAAGCCATCACTCTGTACAACTGTAGTCTACTTCGGCACAGCTTGGGTTGCGAACTTTCTCACTACCAGTGCTGGGCAAAAAAAGGAAACAAGAAAACATTTCAAGTGCGAAAGAGGGGCATGACTCACCAGATCTTCCTTTTCCATGCATATGTTTTTGCTGCAATTGACTGATTAAAGCGGTCCTTTGCCTTTTTGCACAGCCAGAGAGAAGTCCTTACATTAACATGTTTTGCTTTCCATTGTTTGCTGTAGCTGCACAGTTTCTTTCTTTTGTTGTTGCAGGTTTATACATATTTCCACATGCTAAACCAATCCGAATATTACGCAACTTTTTTTTGCAGGAATTGGTGCATTTGCTCAATACCTGCAACTGATGTGCATAGGGGGCCTGTAATTGGATGACAGTTGTCACTTGTTGCATGCTAAAATGTGCTAATTAGTATTTAACACACTGTAGCTAGTTGGTATTTGGCATGCACCACAAAGTAAAATCAAAACAGAAGCTCTGTGCCATCCGGTTGTGTTATGTGCTGACGTGCGTGCGTGTCAGGAAGGTGGACTGAGGTCTTCCTCGTGGTTATATTTGGCGTGTATATCCTGCATTTGTGCTGTCTATTCTTTTTTTAACTGCGTGTTTATGTTTTAGCGTGTGCATGTGTGTGATAGTGCTTCTCTGTGCTTGCCCAAGCATTTTAGGAAAAAAAAAAGGGGGCAGAAAAGGAAAATCAAATCACTTTTCAGAGCGGCTCCCCAAAGCAGAGCCGCAGACAAGCTTGCTTCACCCAAAATAGATCGTCCAGACCCCCAGTTCTCTCTCTCTCTCTCTCTCTCTCTCTCGCTCTCTCTCTCGCTCTCTCTCTCTCCCTCCTCATGATGAGACAGTGCTCCCAATGAGAATTTCTCTGATTCATGGCAGCATAGGCAGGGTATTAATATTTTCAAGGCTGTGCTTTGTGATGAGTTTCTGGTCACTCTATCAGCGTTGGTGGTTGGAAAACGAATGTCTACTTTAAGTCGAGGCAGTGTGAAGTTTCGTCCTTTCTAACGGCAATCTACTGCACGATTTAAGTCGGTGGAACATTATTTTTAGCGTTATTTTTCATTGAATCGTGATTTTTTTTTTGCCAGTGTAGGTATTGCCCTTGTTCAAATAGTATTGTGAGACGATCAATACCACTGTCGTACCTGCTCGTTTATTCAATATGAAGCCTGAACCATGCAGAAGCCGGTCTACCTAGCAGACTATTTCTTCCTGCTTAAAAGCACACAACTTGTTTTACAGTTTATGTTATGTATCCCTAAAACAAAATGAGTGAGGTCAAGAGTCGTTAGAAGGCAGATTTTGTAACCTTCAGACAGAACCAGGCTAGCTGTTCCCCCCTGTTTCCAGTCTGTGTGCTAGCTGGCTAAGCTACCTAGCTGCTGACTCGAGCTTAAACTTGAAAGAATAATACCACATTGACAATCTTCTCATCTAATTTGGAGTATTTCCCAGAATGATGGAACTGCCCCTTCAAAACTAAAAAAATGGATGTTGTAGGAAACACTAAGCAACTGTTCTCACTCATCATGATTCATCAAATGCAGCCTGTTCAGAATGTTTTCAAATCACTCTATTCATCCGGACTAATTAGGACGAATAGAAGACCTGAATCAAGGACATCTTCAAACTGTTTTTCAATCGCAGTCAAGGTCCAGTCCGTGTAAGTGGCCCCCTTCATTGTGTCTGGACCTCAATCAACTCCCGCTGCTCGTTTTTGGGAGATTTCATTCAGTCCCTACATCATCTGACCACTCTTTTACCTTAAACTGTAGTTGTGTCTGCTCTCCTCTCCGTTACACCGCATGCTGTTCAGCTGGCTCTTTCAGCCTCTGATTAGGGTTGTTTGAAGGATTCATTTAAAAACTAGCCTGTCAGGCCTCAGGGTAGAAGGATGACATCAAGGTTCTACTAATGCAGCGGTTGGATCCAAAATGCGATTTCAGACTCATAATCTTGGCGCCTGGACTCTCCTCTCTCATTCCGAACAGCTGTAGCGTGCTGGAGTGATATAGCATTTTAGTCTGGCAACGTCGAACATGTGCACACGTGCACACTCTGTCCTCTCCAGTAGAACAGATGTAATGCTGCTTTCCAGCTACATCTAGCTGCCATGTAGTGTTCTGGGTTAAGCGGAGAATATGTGGAAAATAACATCTTTGTTTGCAAGGCTTTAGCCATTACATACATCGTTTTTATGTTTCTAAAAAGGGTAGGCCTATGTCTTTAAGTTGGTATCCTTATAATTCATATTGCCTCACAGCCAAACACACACACGAGTCATTCAGCTCCACAGAGACACCACGACAACATTGTTTGCTTAATACACAAATCAATATGTTATGTTTCAGCATTTAATGTTCTTCACCTTACACTGCATATTTTCTGGTCCTGGCGGCGACATCACAGTGCTCTAAGCATAAGCAACGGTAAATGGACCAAATCTTGAAAATATTTGATTTAAAGTATTTGTAAAGTACGACTTGCGAGTATAGAATTCAGATGAAAATACCTGGATTTTCCTGGATTCATGTGTTCGTACAATGCAAGTTCATGGGAAAAAAGTATTTTTCGGCATCACGTGATGTGCCTGCAAATTGTTATCAATATGTTGTGTGTGGGGGGGGAGAAAGAGTGCTATCTTCCCCCTCAATGTTTGCTGAAGGAACAATTCGTCATTAATGGGATCAAATGTTTTTAGCATTTCAGTACTGTTAAGCTAATAACGGTTATCTCAAATTAAACCCTGTAGCTTCCTTTTGTATACTGAAAGACAAAAATGTATTTTCAGTCTAAATTTTTTGTTGACTAAAACCAAATGTCTAAAATGTTGTATTTTAATCAATAGACTGATCTGCAACGCACTCAAAACACTGTCTGGTATTTGAACTAGTATTTACTTTCACTTTAAGTACAATACATGTCATTTATTGCTTAGAACCCGCTGTGTGTTGATTTACCGTCAGCAATTATTTCCTTGCTATTTTTTGGATGTGAGCCCTCACACTTCATATGTATGCTGCTACAAGCATCACTGTAAAAATGAGGGTTTCATAAAAAGCCATTCGGCAGTGAGTTTCATGGCAGAATGCAGTTTGTGTCGAATTTAGAAGGACACTAAGAAATGATTTGGAAATAGCTGCTTTTCGTGCAGGACAGTATGCAATCCCAGTTTGACTACAGAACACTGCAGATTTCCAAAGGATAAAAAAACACCGAAAAAATACACCTACCCCCCCTACCAAGCCCAAACCACACATTTGATAAATATCCAAGCATTTAATTCAGCAGATTGAGTCTCTTCTGAAGCAGCCTTTAGTGGTATTGGGAAGTCTTGAGCAGCCAAAACAAGAATAATTTAAAAAAATGAATGAAAAAGTGCTCCTTAAACAACAAGCTCTCAACCTTTAAGGGTAAAAGATACGAAAGGAAAGAAGAAATGTCATATCTCTATCTGTGTTGTAGCTGTGCTGGACATTTGTCAAATGGCTGCATATATCAGAGCAATTGTAATGTGCTGAGGAGCGGGAGGAAGAATAATAAAGCACAGGAGCATGTCAATAACATTACGTTGTATTAAGCCATACGCTCTGCCACATGAATCCATCTTCTGCCGCAGTCAGAGCTTTCATTTCACTCTAGAGTGGCCACACATACATTTTAATCAGTCATTTGGCTGGCCAAGCTGTCAGCTGCTCGACAACAGAAGCTGATAAGGGTGATGATAAATCATAGCGCTACTGGTACTATTTGGGTATGTTTCTGCGAACACCTGCCGGTTTTTGATTTTTCCCACTATTCACGTGGGCTATTCCAGGAAACAGGATTATTGTTTCCTCTCTTTACAACCCAATTTCTTCACGAGATGACTGTGAAGAGATTGGTCCACATCTTCCATCTTTTGTGTAACATACTTTGCAATTTTTATTCCGTGCAAAAATACAGAAGTTCTTTTTTTTGGGGGCCAAATGCGTCTGCTGTCATGCTGTCTGGATACTGCTGCCTTGTTGGAGCTGTGACTCCTGAAATATTTTCTAACCCTTTCTGCAGATCCCTCTAGGCCAGGGATTCCCAAAGTGGGGTGCGCGCACCCCTGGGGGTGCGCGAGCTGCCTCTAGGGGGTGCGCGAGAGGAAAAGTGTAATGGCGGTCTGATGGTGTAATAATATTAAATATAAAAAAAAAATGTAATTTTAATTTTAAAACTGTCAGGTGGGACATCTGAAGCTATCAGTCGTAAAAGAGGAGAGGGACAGAGAGAGAGAGAGGAATCGGAGGCGAGGGGAACGGAGAGGTGCGTGGGGAGAGACCGGGAGAAGAAGTCGAACGGGAGTCAGAGGAAGATGAGACGGAGGAAGGAGGAAGGGATAGCACAGACAAATCGGGAGCACATCGGCCCATCGCGGAGTCAAGGTGAAAAAAGAGGAAACGAGAGTGAGCATCAGACTGGGAAAAAAAGAGGAAATATGATGAGTATCTGTGTCTGGGCTTCACTTGGATTGGCAACGCAGATTCCCCAAAGCCACAGTGCGTGGTGTGCAGTGAGGTTCTGGCTAACAGTCTGAAGCTCTTATTTACGTCGCCACCTGAACACCAAGCATGCCAGTGCAAGTCAAAAGCCCCTTACATTCTTTATATCGAAATTGGAGGAGTTACAAAACAGCCAAAACAACTGGAGTCTCATTCATGTGTTGGGTCTATAAATGACGCACTACGGGCTTCATATCTGGTTACAGAATAGCGAGAAAGGGGCTACCGCACACAATCGCCGAAGACGTGAGCTTGCCAGCTGCCAGAGAGATGGTGGAATGTATGATTGGGGGAGAAAGAAGCAAACAAGTTGGACATGATCCCGGTGTCCAACAACACTGTGTCGCGCCGCATCGATGCTTTGTCCGAAGACATCCTGGCTACATTAGTCGCTCATTAATTGTAAATGAAATGTGATCATCTGCCTCTGAGCCTGTGCGTGTGTCCTCGCATCCTGATTGCTCTTTAAAAGTGACGCCTTGTGTCACTGAAAGTTATTGAAACTTTGTTGCAGTGTTTCAGGGCGTTTTCACACCTTCAGTTCGTTTGCTTTGTTCCGATTCAGGGATTAATATGATACAATGTTGCAGTTGCTCCTTTGTTCGGTTTGTGTTCACACTGCAACATTTAACAGCGGACTAAATCTTGTAAACAAATGCCACGCGCGAGCAAACTGTTCTCTCATTGGTCCGATTCTTATGCGGCTATGAAGGCTTAAAAGGCTCTGTTGCTTCTTTTTTTTTTTTTTTTTTTTAAGGGGGGGGGGGGGTGCGCGAACCCGGTCGGGATGTAGAAGGGGGTGCGCGGCCTAAAAAGTTTGGGAACCGCTGCTCTAGGCCAACAGAAATAGGAATACTTTCTTGTGTTGTGGAGGTTCGGTTCAGTTCGTCTATTTTGCTTTGTTTAATGGCGGCAATGTACGTGGTATCCCTGGCAAGGTCGCTCTGAAGGGTGAGCCACGGGGACGCTTGGAGCAATTTGCTTTCGAAAAGAAGGAATCGACTCTCGCTTTATTGGGGGACTGAGCCCAGCATGTCCTCAAGTTCTCTCACATAATATTTGGTGAGACTGCAAAACACCTCGAATGCTTGCAGCTGAAACCAACTTGTTTAAAACTCTTAATTCTTTTCAGCGACTCTCTATGGATTTATTTCTCTCTCATCCCAAATACTCGATATTCACACCCTAAATATTGAGTATAAGAAGGGCACAATGCGTTCATCCTGTTTGGGGAACTTGAACTGAGAGTCAAAGTAGTTGAACAGTTTTAAATACAATTTGACAATTTAGATTTTAAGAATTGAGTTTCAACATTTGGAAGATGCAGTGATGTACAGCCGAGGTAGCATTAATAATACGCTAATTGTGGACGTCACCTGCTGAAATAATGAAATGCAACTTCCTCTCCTATGGACCTATGCACGCAATGCAGTGAGAGATGCAGCTGAAGTTTTTTTTATGAGGCATAGCACAAAATTAGAAAACATTTTCATCAGTCAGTGCAGCTGTATAAAAGACAACATACATTGCAAACAACGTGAAAATGAAATGAATTCAGTTGCTCTGCAGCTAGAGCTGTGCCAGTGTAAGCAAGGCCCCTGTTTGTTGTTCTTTCTTCACTCGATGGAGCTCATTAATTGCCAACATTTCATCAGAGAATCACAACGTCAAATCAGCTCAGTCTTTGAGCTTGTTGACTTCACACATGGTACCTCAGCGCCGCAGCCATCCGCGCGATTACACACGACAAATCCGAAAGAAAAGTCTTTTCAGCTTCTTGCAATGGAAGAGCTCCAAAGGAGAAGGAACTGACAAAGAGAGGAAGCAGGAAGAAGGGCAGCGAGGAGATGATCTGCAGAGATGGTGGGTGGGGCAGGATGCAGGAAGTAAACGCAGGCGCACATACACACGTGAACAGATTCGCATACGCACACGGGAGCTTACATGACAAGTCATTATCCGGCGTCAGCCAGAGAAGACGGAAGAGTTGCAAGAGGGAGTTGAGTGTGAAGGCATGAAGGAGAAAAGCGCAAGCAATGTAAAGGAAGAAAAGGGGGGGGGGGCGGAGGAAGAGGAGAGCAGTGGAAAAGGGGTGGTGAAGGTGGGGGATTTGGTCTTGAGCTCCCAAGTGGCAGATTGGATTTAGTAGCATGCGTTCCTGAGCAAAGGCATCACGTTATGACATCTTTCAGGACCCCACCCCCCCCCCAAACAGGATGGGCAGTTGGAGCAGGATATAGTACATTATGTGACTAGTTGCATTAAGTTTGTAAAAAAAGAGCGAGTTCTTATAAACATTCACCCCTTTCAAATGGGTACCTACTGTAAGCACACAGACTTCTTCTCCGTCAGTGGCCGTGGCCGCTGCAGTGTGCGGATGAATCCTGATAGATCCCCATTACCCCGGGTGTGACCCCTCACAGCTCAGTTCATTAAGCCAAACACCCGAGCGTTCGCGACTCAAGTCCAGATTTAATCACAACTTCCACCCTCTTGCCAATCACAATTAGATCCTGATAAGCCTCTCCAGGATGGCACCCGGGGGCCTCCACACACAGACAAAGGTTAATTTGCGAGCAGCAAGGGCCCGGCTAGAAGGCCGAAGGTCACCTGATTGAATACATGGAGCATGGTGTGTGTGTAAGATGGGGCAGCAATTACAAAGTTCATCAGTATTCATGTGTTTCATTCATGCCTAATGGGTTTGTTACCTTCAAAGAGGTGTGCTGAGAGGATGTGGCCCTTAATGAGAAATAGCTCGCGGGTAGTCTTTAGGTAGCTGAAATTAAAAAAAGCAATTTCCTCATTGTCTTTTAAAGTCCCTTCACACATGTAGTAACATCTGTGAGCTGCTCAATGCCTCTTTTGGCCTCTGAGCACTTCCACAGGAACTGGGTTACCCACTGGGTTAGGGATTGTGGGTTCATTAAACCCTGAAGAACCCCTCGTCTCTTCAGGTAATTTAACCACCGTCCCAAGACGGTGGTTAAATTATTAAGGAGATTAAATTCTGCCGCACTGAAGTCGGTGTGAACCATCAAAAGTTCAAAATACTATCCTTCTACTTTGTTATTGTCATCTTTAGTGGTGGTTAAAGATTCAATTCAAATAACAAGGAATCAAATGATTGTATTTTTGTTTAAACATGTGCTTTGATAGCAACAAAAAGATCTTGGCATTAGTCGTTTTAATGATGTATCATGAGCTGCTTAATGGTAGTGTAAGGAAGTTAAAGATAATTGCCTCCGTTATATCTATTCTGCACTGCTGTGAAAACGTATCGTTCAAACAACTGTATTCGCTCGATTTCCTTGGCAAAAAATAATTGCGATTACATCGGAACACATCATGATAGCGTTGTAATTTACCTTCGCCCATACATTTTTTTTGACCGTATAGCGCTTGAATTCTCATAATTAACTCAATGAATGAATACAAATGTCAATGGTTTTATCACAAAAGTGTAACTGACTCAAGATAATCAAGTGAATTTAGTGTGTAAATGTCACTTGTAGTTAAAATGGCATCCCTTCAGCAAAAGTGACATAGTCTTGCTTTAACAAGCATGCTGTGTTTATATGTTGAAAATAAGAATGAATGCTAAAGATGGTTGCAGAATACAACAATAGATAAAGTAGCTTACATCAACGTGTGCCAGAGAGCCCACATCTGGTAATGTTTCAGCTGTGCTGATCGAGCTTCAAAGGATTCAATGTGACAGAATACAAATTGAACAGAAGACGCAGTGTAGTTTATTTTGCCCTGTTTATGATTGCATCTCTCTGACCTCGCATCCTGTGGTGCAATGTCATTTCCAGGCCAGCTGGCAGCGGGGACATGTGAGATTGTGACGCTGGACAGGGACAGCAGCCAACCACGGCGGACCATCGCCAGGCAGACGGCCCGCTGCGCCTGTAAGAAGGGCCAGATCGCGGGAACTACAAGAGCCAGACCCGCCTGTGTGGACGGTAAGAGGAGGAGGGAGGGGCAGGGGGGATCCCGGATTAGGTGGCTCGCTTTAAGGGCCCACTGTCGTGAAAACTACTCAAACATGAGGATGTTTCCCCCCGAGGCATGTCTGACTTTTACATTGAATTATGTCGCTGTTGAAGCACATGAAGTAAGTTTCGTGTAAAATACGTTAACGGAATTGTTGCATCGAGTCATCAGGGCAGTTAGGGTTTGGCTGTTTTGTAAGAAGAGGCTTAAGGTGGATAGACCTACAATGTGGAGCAAAGTGGATCACAGGGCTGTCTTTGTGATGTTTGTAAAGCCTGCGACAAATCAATTTACACTTGAATCATTTTAAAAAAGTGGCTGGAGGGGGGGGGGGGGTTCCTGAATCCCTCACCAACAGATGGGCTCATATTTCATGGATTAGTCACACTATTTGTGTATTTTTCACTATTTTCTGACATTTTATAGACCAAACGATTTTGTTCTGATTATTTTCTTAATTAATTTGCAGATAATAAAGCCAAACTCGTAATGCAATTTAAATATGCAATGCAAATTTACACAAAGAAGCAATTTCATCATTCTCCTAATTGATCTTAATTACTTGTAGTTTCAAGTAGGTAAAGTAACACTTTTTTTGATATTGTTCCTTTGTGTCGAGTGGAAGGAAATAATTAATTGTATCCATGACTTCCGCACATATATCTAGTGAGTAAAAGGTGTTTCTTGAGCCTTTGAGTCATTTTTCTAGTCACCATTCTGCTCAAAGAATCTTCAGAAGGGGTTGAACGATGCTGCGACTTCCTACATTTCTTCATGTCATCTTCATTGCGGTCCCACTGCCTCTTCGCGGTGCTTGTCACCGAGTCTATCGCTCACAAGATGCAACCTCTATCTTTGGGTGGGAGGGGAGGTTATTTGCACAGGTGAAGGCAGAATAAACAGCTAAGATCGGCAGTGAACTGTACCTTTTGGATGTCTTGTTTTGCCTGTGGTTCAACTGTGCCTTCACAGTTGTTTTTCCGAGCTTCCCATCCTCAGTGCGCTGTTTGACTGGTTTTGCCTGCTGATCATATGAGGAGGAAGTCATTGTGAATGTGGACTTGTACCGTTTTGTGTGGCAGGCATAGATGAACACGACATTTGAGAGGTTTTCTCCAAATTCAATTTCTTCCTTTGGCCAAACTGCTTCACACCGAGATCCGTGCGCTCGGCCTTAGCCCTTTAAAGAACAATCTGATCTTGTAGACATGGCTCCATGCCCACCTGCACTGTGGAGTCCTTACAGTGAGTAAGTTGTATTAGTGCTGCATACATCCACAGTATCCGGATGATATCAGGAGGTATTTGTCACAACGTGGGCTCCATGGAGAACTGTGACATTTTGTGTGGGCTTGATACTCTTTTTTTCTGAAGAGAGCTTATTACTGTAGGCTTTAGCTACACAGGTGGACGGCAGTTGTTGACATTTGCAGTGCATTCAAGTACCACGACAAAAAAGAAAATATATAGAAATTGAATAAACTTGATAATTATAGCAGTATAGTCTCAATATATAGATGTACCATACAGAATAATGTGAACAACATATACTAGTACTGTCATGAACTTGGGGCAAGGTGAGGCGAGTTTATTTGTGCACATTTCATTATGAAAAGCTGTTCCAAGTGCTCGACATAACGCATTCAAAACACAGAACAAATGCAGCATCAAACATTAAAATGCAAATAAAACCATTTCCAAGAAATTGAAAAGATAAAACAGAGAAAAAGAGAACAGACAGGTTATAATGATAGTGTTCATTTGGACTCTGGGAAGAGTTAGCAGACCACCAGATGACCTGAGAGGCCAAGAGGGTTTAAATGGTAGGAGACGGAGAATGGTCCGATAATTTAGACTTTTTTTTTTTTTTTTTTAATGACTCAACTAAAAAACACAACCTTTTTATTGAACGTACATTTTTTCAAATCTGAGAAAATAAGGAACTCTAAATCTCATATTATGCAAGTTTATTTCACGAACAGTTGCTCACACAGTCATTTAAATGTATTTTATTTTGAAGTATCTGGCATAAGTGGCTTAGTGGTTGTTTGCACAGCTGCCTTCAGCAGGGAGGCACTTGAATTGAATTTCGACCTGTGTAGGGTCTGCTGGGTTTACCCGGAGTGTTCGTGATTACTCCCACAGCTCAAAGACATGCGAGTCGATTGGAGACTGTACAGTAGATCACTCACAGGATTAATTAATTAGCACAACTAATTGACACTGGGTGCGTGTGGGTGTAGTGGTGCATATATGCAATGCAGTTATACAGTGACTAACAACCTCTTTAAAAGGAGAATTTACAATATATTGTAAAAAATAATACATTTCATATCATGTCACAATCTGTCATGGAATTTGTGTCTTTTGTCTCAACTGCAAATGTGTACATGCATAGACACGACTGTGTTATTGCATATTTTATGTCAGATAGTCATTTCCTCCCTTATAGTCACATTGTTCCCATAAAAAAAAAAAAGACAGACCCTCACACTGTTATTGCTGCTCATATTACAATATCCCACAGCTTGATATTATTGCCATGCAAATCTGAAATGCTTGTTTCCACAAATGCAATCATATTTGTTTATTCAGACTCCAGCTCTGCTCACTTTGGGGGACATAATAAGGCCAGAGCCAGAGAGAAAGCTGACATAAAAGACCCCCAAACGCCACAAATGGGATTTCAATCAGTTTTAATCAGCTTGAGTCCTTGAAGGTATGGCTCTCTCTTGTTGTAATATGCCTTTGCCTTGGCCGACACGATCTGTGTCCTTCATGCTTCAGACTCTGCGTCCCGTGCATGCGGGATAATCGGCGGACTCACCTGGCTTCCAGGACAGTATGTGGTCATGAAAACAGAGAGAGAGACCTGTAGTGACATTGATCCTGAAGTAGTCCCCGTTTGTTGTCGTGCATTTCCCGTCTTCCCGTTGCCCTTTGTGTGTTTACTGCTTTGAGGAGGTAAACATGGGAGATAAGCTGTCTACATGATAAGCTTTCTGTAGCTGCGCTGTTTGATGCGCGTGTCCGTAAAGGAGAGTAGCTCGGAAAATAGACAAGAAAACCTTCACCCATCACATCTCTGTAGCATGAAATGCTGTCTTTTTCTGACCCTTTATTTGATTTATGTTTTTCTTTCTCTTTCACTCACACACACACTCATTTGTTTCTCTCTGTTTTAACTGTATGTCTTCGATGGCTTTACACATTTGAGACCTACATGTCAGCCTAGTGTTGCATAAGTACACCCTCTCATTTGAAATGTCATGCTCTTGGGCCTTTTTTTACCTCTGTGCTTGACTTTTAAGAGAGCTGATATTGATTCGTATTCGGAGGATAAGTGGCTACTAGAGAAACGGAGAGTAGCCTACTTCTGCTGGCTGCAGGGAAGAGGGACGGATCTGCAGAAGGGGATATCTCCAGAGACATGTAGGAGCTGGTTGAGGGCCAGTGGTGATAGCTCAGCGCGGAGCCCCCCCGCCTGAGGTGAAGGTGTTTGCGTTTGGTCTCCTTTTCCTGGGATGCTGACATTGATGAAAGCCTCAAAGGCGACCATTTTTTGAGGGGCTTAAGCCCATGGATAAAACATTTAAAAAAGAATGATACACGAACACACATTGGTGGAAGACGACTAAGGACATGAGAGTACTGGAGTCAAAGGGAGGCTTAAAGGCTTAAACGCATCCAGTGCTCCCTTCTCGCCCACCGGCAAAAGAGTTCATAAAAAACATCTGCTACTAAAATAAATTTGAGTCTGCAAATTGATTTTTAAACTTGAAATAACTGAACTTTTTGGCCACTTGGGGGCAGCGGAAACATGTGACATATAATCTTGTCAGCATACAGTTATTATTTACACATTCAGCAGTTAAGTAGCAACATTATCATTCATTTGAAGTCATGTTTCTGGCCACCTGGCTAATGTAATCCAATATTCACTCTCGATTAGCTCGATTTTTGGTCTCCACCAACTCCTGAGGGAAATATCTGGCTTTAAATGCACCACTATGTTCAGCCGCTTTAGTCCCGAAGCTCAGCAGGTAGTGCACAGCGGGGTTTTCTGGGAACTTTTTCAGCTTTTGAAAACGACGCTATCAGAGCAGAGTGAGTGAGCCAAAACAGTAAAACTGTTGGCTAGAAAACAAAAGCAATGAGCTGAGACACCCGACAGATTCAGAGTGTTATTTTCATAAATATCACCCTTTTCACATCGTTTTTACATTGTCATTTGACACATTGCTGTCATGAAAATAGCAATCATAGCAGCTTTCAATTAAAAAATTCTAACATTGTGGAAATAAAGGTTTTACCTGTTTTCAATGCGGTCTCAAGTGCAGTTCAATTTTTCATAATTCTTGAGCGGCAACCTACCTCAATTTTTCTCCTTCCACAGACTCCTATTTACAGCTTTTTATTTACAAATAATTGATGTTTAAATAAATACTTTAATATGTGTTACAGAGTAACTTTGTAAGCTTTTGTATGCAGGACTTTTGCTTGAAGTGGAGTATTTTTCACAGCAAGGTTTTGTTACTTTTACTTAAATCGAGCGGTACTTCTACCACCTCATGCTTACACATAACTCACATTGTCATATCTGTAAAGCTGCATTGCGAGCTATGAAAATGTCCCTCACCCTAGATGGACATCCCTGGGTAGCTTGCATGTGAGGAATTGTTCCAGTGGATCAGGCAGTGATAGAGACAACAGTATGCATCAGGCGCAGTCTCTGGGCGATTAGACACCAGAGCTCCAATCATACTGCATCAGCCCACTGGTTTGATTTGATCCAGGGAGGAGCGGAGGGGGCTGCGGTCCGTTGGTGAAACATGTCATGTCAGCTCCGGGCAGCCAGTTAGCAGGCAGATGCGGGGCCGCAGCCCAGAGGTGGGTTGCTTCTCCTTGGGTGTGCTGGTTTGGAGGCTGTAGCCTCTAAACTGGAGCGGGACACAAATCACATGGTGCTTTTTATATACAGGTCACACCCGAGGATACACAACCCCTGTTTGTTTTGCATCCTGTTTTTTTGTCATTCACACTGGCGCGATCCACAGAATACCATTTTTCCACTTGAGAAATCTCCAATTTATGTTTCAATATTGATTAAATATCCAACCTGAAATAATAATTATTTATTTCAGCTGCAGTTTGATTGCTTTTCTTGTGTTAGAAAACTTTAAACCTTTAGTGTACAACTTATTCTAGCTGAACTCTTTATTTGTTAAATTCTGCCCTCATCAAAAATAATTTAGCAGAATGTGGAATTGTGTCAACATTTGTTTTTGTTTTGGCATCAGTCTGTGTTTTTTCTACAGAGTGTAAAATCATCTGTCAGCATCCTGTCTCCTGTGATGTTGGGATATGATTTGAACAAATAACATGAATTGAAATAACTGCAGTTATCAGGTGATAGAGAAAGATAAGAAGAAATGAAAGATGATATGTGACATAGAAGGCAAAATAACTAAAAGGAAACCATTTTGGCTGCAAGTGACTGATTTTAGTGTCACTGTATATACTGAAGTATAAATGTTGTCTACGCCTGCAACAGCTCAGATCTGATGGGACACTGCGACACTAAACATGATGGTATAGGTTCAAAATAAAAGAAATTCTAAAGGGAAGAACTCTTTTTTTCATATTTCCTTTGTGAATTAGGTCAGAGAATAAAGTGTCGGAGTGAGATGAAGAAAAGTGTAGCCGTACTTCAAGGCAGTGCTTTTTAAAGATTACATTACATTTTTTTTTCTTTTTCTTTTTCTTTTTCAGTTGATGTTACACTGAACACAAAATGCGACAAAACATCGTTAATGACAAAAAACAAAAACAAACAAACAAATAGACATAAAAGTGAAAACAAAGGGAAAAGAAAAGTAAGAAAAAATAAAATAAAATAGAGGGGAGTCACCATTCATTCTTAACAGACATTGATCTCATCTTTTCAGATCACCTGATAACACTACTCATCTTTAAACAGTCCATTTTCTCCAGCATTGTTCATGGGTCCCTGCTTTGATCCTTAGAGAAAAAGTCAATTTCTCCATACAGCATCTTTCCTCCACTATGTCCAGCCACTGTCCTGGGCTTGGAGGGCCACTTTTCAACCAGCTCCTTGTGATGGCCTTTTTACAGGCGAGTGTCAGGATTTTAAAGAGGTAGGAGTCCTTTTTTTGAATTATGTTGCAGGTATCAATCCCAAGATTACATTTTTACTGCTGGGTTTTCAATTTAAGAACTTTAGGAACTCCAACAACTCAATATATGTTGCATTGGTCGAAAGCCCAAATTTGTTTCACTTCATTTTATGATCAGCAACTTTTTACATGCAAGTTTTTTCCCCCCCATTCCCAGCGGTGGGCATTTCATTTAAATAATGAAGGGAGGTTAAATGATATTTTTAGCAAAAAAACGAATTGTGTTTAATTGCAGTTCAGTTATGTTGCTTCATTTTTAGGTGGATTCTTCTTTTTTTACATCATAGGACACAAGCAAGTCATTTGGCATCATCCCCTAACACTGTTGTCTGTTTTAATGCAGCAGGAGCTCTTTGAAACTGCTCTTCTTCCCCTTACACTCCCTGAACATCATTGAGGCAGATTGCTCCAACTGCCATCGTCTTCATACGGTGTTAGATAGAACACAAACCAAAGTTCCAAAAGAGTTCCTGTGTGTGTGTGTGTGTGTGTGTGTGTGTGTGTGTGTGTTTTAAATTTATTTTCACTCCTTCCCACTTTTTTTGGGCACACTGAATCTTTGGAAATATGAATGCGGGTGCTCTCCCTCCAGAGTGACTGATATCAAAGCAGCTTCTTTGTGGGTTTACATCGCACAGAAATACTGAGCCGGTTTATGTTCTGCAGTATGACAAGCAGAGATATAATACAAAGAAAGCCTGTGTTTTTCCCCCGCAGGGTGAAATGGCTGACGAGCATTAGCATAAAACTATTGCAAAGTGCTCTGGCTTTCATTCGGTGGCAGAGTTACAGTAAGTTTTCCATCCATTAACTTTGCATTATGTCTCTTTATACACCTCCTCCCTGTTGAATTCCTCACCAATAAAAATCGACGCCACAAAATTACCTGTTTTTTAAAACGCATCATTAAATTATAAATGATAACAATACATATGTATACACTGAATGTATATTACTACAGACTTTCAGTCAAACACGCAAGTCAAAGACATTGAGGTTACATTTATTTTGAAATTCTCTTTCATATACATCAACACACATAAAATAGAAGTTATGCAATCCTCGAAAACTGTTGCCGCTCTGCCAGCGCAGACTTTAAATGAGCGAACATATCTCATCATGTCTCACTTAGATGCACGCAAATATTTTCTCAAAAACAGATTGCTGCCTCTCCTTTATCTTTCAACTGATGGATGTTAATGCAGTCAAAGATGAACAAGTTGTCTGCAGGAGTAATTCCATATGCATACATTGACTGTAAATATTTAATAATCCCAGATGATATCGTTCACACAGATGCCATAACGCATTCAGCGCGAGCCGTTATGCTCTTTCTTCATGAAGCGGCATTATCCACACATCCCTTCTGCCCCTGGAACCCATTGCACTCTGCCTTCATAAATCTACAGTCGCGAGGTGATGAAGTGGACCCAGGTGTTCCAAGGTTCCTGAGTTGATGATAACGTCAGAGGTTATTGATGCCCCATTGTTGTGCATCTTGCTCTCTGTGTTTTATTAGAATTATTCCGGGTTGAATTAAAAAGAGGGCCGGTCATCTTGAAAAGTGCTTGATAAGCACATGTTAAGACAATAAAAAGCAGTTAAAGATGCTACCTGCTTCTTTCGTGCATTTGTTCTGAAGCAGAAAGCTGGTTTCACCTAAGCAGTTGTGAGTCACTGGCGATTTTGTTCTGTAGATGGTGGGTGGGTGGGTGGGGGGTAATTTATGTAATTCTTGCTGCATTCTGTGCTGATTTAATGCCAAATCATTCAGCTGAAGATCAACTCTGCACTAAGTGTTCATGAAGAGGGATGCTGGCTTGGTAGATTGACTTCATGTGCTGCGTCTGGCTTTCAAACGAGCCTTCAGGCCCTTGTGTTGAAGTATTACGGAGCTCTTCATAGAGTGGGTTTCTTAGCAAGGCCAGCGCACCAATCACTCGGTAAGCCCATCAGAGTCATCCCAACATCTCGGCCGCATAAATCCTCGAGCTAATATGTCTCAGCGCAACCGTCATTCACACCTGTCTTGTCTTTTACATCCTCTCGGAACACACACAAACACACTTAAACACACACACATGCACTTATACTTGAAGAGGACAGAAAAAATATATGTGATGAATCCATTAAAAAGGCAGGTTCTCTCTTACTTGCTTAAGTCCATTTTCTGTCTTTATATCTGCATCATTGACACCTCTTCAGCAGTCTAGGGCAGCGAGGAGACAGGCACAACCTTTTGGTTCTGCACACCGCAGTGCGCCTTCCTGAATGCCTGCCCCCCACCTCCACCCACCCACCCACCCCCCCTGTTTCCCACAGGTCCGCTCGCAGGCGCTGCCGTGGTTGATGGTCCGTGCTCTCAGCCGCTCCACCTCGCCGGTCTAATTGGAAGAGAAAAGTTCCTCCGCCGTGAACGCATGTCCTACTGGCTATGTCTGCTCGCAGAAGCTACCGGCTATGAACAATTCATTAATAATTACTGCTTCTACAGACCCCCTCAGGGCAGAGGCTACAATTTAGAGCAGGAGGAGGGCATCAAGTAAATCTGTAGTCTGACTGTTGCCAAAGCATTGTGATTGCATAACGCTGCATAAATCTCTTTTTTTTATCTTTGTGACCAGTTGCTGGCATTGCCTGTAAATCCAACATTGCGGATACAAATGGTGTTCTGGCTTATTTAGGTTTCACTCTTTTCTCATATCAACGTGGCTGTTGTTGCTAATGCTAACATCCCAGTAGGCTACTTCTTTTCTTTCTTACAACTTGCTGTGGCTGTTGCGTCACATATATATATTTATCAATTGAATGCCTGTTGTTTTTTCCATCCGCACTGGTTTTGACTGAAAAAGAAGAGCATGAATGAAGAAAAAATGAAGGTCCAATAATAAGGAAAAATAATTTGAGAAAGTTGAACAAAAAATCTGGGAATATTTTATGAAATTAATTATGCAGTTGTAGTAGCATCTGTCATGCAGGTAATGACAGATGCTCGTTACAGAGCAATGATAAAATGATGGTTACTTTGGCCATTTTCTAGCAAACCAAATTCAGCTGTTTTTAGTAGGTCAGTCTTCAAAAAAAATGCAGGAATCTTTTTGCAATGGTGTTTGATAAAAGAAAAAAAGATTGACAATGTCAATATACTTGAGGCTAGCTCAAAGATCAAACTGAAAATAAACAGGACAAAAAAAAAAGGTGCCATCTTCAGTTTTTCAATCATTTCCTTGAATTCACCTCAGGGAAAAATGAAGTCACTTTGTGATCTACAAGCATTTCAGACATCGTCGAGGATGCCTGCAAATGCTAGAATCTATCAGTGCAACACAGATGTAAATATTTCCCCTTATGGCAAACATCAAGTTGTGACATGTAAAAAGGCAGCTTGTTCTTCGGTAATTCCCTGTATTTGTCTGAATGTCGGTCTGTGACAAGTTCCTTGGAACATACCAACGCTGGTATCGTAAAGCGTCTTTTATTGCCAGTTCTTGATGGAAGCTCGGGCGAGGTGGGCCAATCATCACTTGAGTCCTCTTACCATTTGATTTCTGCTGTCGACGGAGTGGCTGCCAAGGAGGGCTGCGAATGTTCACTCATTCACTCACTCTTTCACAGCTCTGATCCAACCCACACAAGCCCATCTGGCGCTGAGAGAGAAAGTGCTTTCCCTTTTTCACCCCCATCTCTCATGAGGTGCTCATTTCATATGATGAGTGTCGGAGCCCCGCAGTGTACATCTCCTTCACTCTTCTGTACCCACTTATCTTCCTTTCGTCTCTTCCTTTTGATTACAGATACTTTACTTTTTACTTTTTACTTTGTTTACGAGCTCAAAGGAATCAGATGGTCTGGGCCCTGTTTTTCTTCGATGCGTATGTGGACGAACGAACGTATGGATGCAGGGGACACAACGTGACAGACCGGCAACATGATATTACAGCTTAGCTGGGAGTCAAGGATCTATGCTAGCTTTGACTGCCAGGGACGTGAGGGGAAAGTCAATAGGAGAGGGAACAGGGGAGGTGATGTGCACTGGTCTTTATTTGTACCGTGTCAAAACACAAGCAATAACACAGGCAAATACAAAAAAAAATGTACCTGTTGCCTTATAGCTTATCAAGCTATTCAAGCCGTGCGTAAAACAATTGCGATTCCGACATTGGCAACAATTGCCTACACTGCGAAGCAGCCCCAAAAAAAGGAAGAGGGACATATCAAAGAGACAGTCTGACAATATCGATGATGCGTTTCAGAGAGTGAGAGAAAATGCTGCTAATAGTTTAGCCTTCTGCTAATAGTTTAGCCTTCTGCTAAACGTAGCCGTCTGTGGCTAGCTGATGGCAGCTCACGTCTGTGGCAGGAAGCTTAACTGTTAGCGACATTTTCTCTCCATCCCTGAAATACTTTTTTCCGACATTGTAGACATACAATATTGACATCGAATCACAGTATGTCAACTCAAAGAGCTTCACAGGGCCACATTTTGCAAAGAAAATATGACGAATAGCCACTATCTAACATATCTTGGATCACAACCACAATTAGGATGATGTTTGAAATGAATGACTCGGAGTATACTCATCCAGGCTACTGTGTGAAGTGCGTGCATATGCCCAGCTTTACGCTCATGCTGGCTAATTTTCAGCACACTTGGAAAAAAGTGGGAAGGAGTGAAAATAAATGCCCTTTAACAATGGCAACAAACAAGCTCAACTGCATTGTTTTTACATCTTTTTCTATGTCGTTGCTTGAAACATGAAGGGATTTGTGTGTGTGTGTTTGATGCCTAGTAGGATGCAGTTTGGTGGTCTGTAGATGTAAATATAACACGGTTGTGATTATTCTTTATCTTTCCTCATTAAAGCAGCAGAGGAACAGCTGCACCAGTACACTGGGCAACTAAAGAAGGGAGGCACTCTATTGTGACTGCAATGATAAAATGCATAATTAGGTAGTCAATGTTGTGCTCCATCTCTCTCTCTTCCCCTCGCTCTGTCTTGGGCTGATAGGTGCGACTCTGTGTTTCCGCTCCATTTTCAGAAATGATGTTGTTCATTAATGCATTGAAATTTCAGGGGCAGGGCCCTCTCTCTTTCTTGCTGCCGCATTTTGTCTTCGGTAATTCACCTTTATTGGCTGGCTTAGCAATTCCATCTGAACATGGGTTCATATAATAATGTATGCGTCTTGTACCGTCCCAAAGTCCACCTGTAATTGCCGTGCGGCTGGGTACACTCGGCCGGATGGATGCACCGGCTGAATGCGAGGACTCGGGTGTGTAGACAATGGAGAAAAAGGGAATAAAAGTAGAAGAGCGAAAGGTTCTTCTACTTTTGTCTTCATCTGAAGACGTCTGAAAAAATGGCTGTCTATCAAATTAGAATCAATTCAATGTGTTGTTGTTGCACAATGTGTAAAATGTCGAGTACATTCATCACAATGTGTACAAACGATTGTTTTCAGACGGAAAGTATTGTAGACGATAGCAGGCTACATTGGTGGTCTTTACTGTATGCACACCTGCTGCAGTTCAACTGGACTGCCATGATGGCTGCAGGTGGCTAGCTTGCGCTTACCATCTCATAGTGATTATTACAGTCATATCTAGAGGGACATACTGATGAAAGACTCTGCAGAATGATCTGAGTTCTTGGTTTATTGACTGCTAGCACTTGTCATCAGAGGTGAAGCCGCAGGGGGCCACTGAATATTCTACTTTTGTCCCTGCCATGTAGATAAGCTCAGGCTTGTCTGTTCTGAGACAGACAGCCGGGCTGGATGAATTCGTGTGTGGACTTCTTTTGCTCTCTCTCTACTGAAACTGATTATTTAACCGTGCTCGACTCAGTTGAAGCATCCACTTGACGGTTTTCAGTTGAAGAGACAAACAGTGGAGACTCTAGGAAGTTACTGCTAATTTGCATTTTTATACTTCTCTACGGATTACACAAACAAAATGTATGTTAACTGGTGAGCGTCACAGGTACTGGTGGCTATATTTTGTCACCATTGGATGGTGCCAGTCTGCTTACAATCTTTATGCTAAGCTAAGCTCATCGACTGGTGGCTCCAGCTGCGTATGTAATGTACAGACATGAGAGTGGTCTCAAACTTCTCACTTAACTCTTGGCAAAAAAGACGACGAAGATCCCTTTGACATGCATTTGTGTGTTCTGTGAGTGTGTGTGTGTGTGTGTGTGTGTGTGTGTACTGTCCTGAAACCCAACTGCCGTCACCCTCTGCTCTCATCTAATTGTTCTGCAAAGCCCCGCGAGGCGGATTGTGGTCACAGTTGTCTTTGTCCTTGGGTTGGAGCACCATTGGCTCACCTTGCCAGTAATAAAAAAAAAAAAAAAAAGGAAGGAAAAAAGAGCCATGCCTTCTGTTAAGTGCGCACGCACATAAAACAAAACGTGTGTGTGCACATGCATGAGTGTGTCCCTCAGTAGGACGGACATCATCGTCCCCACCCTTCACACTACCTTTTAATCTCCCTGTAAAAAAAATAGAATAAAATCTGATGAATGACGTAAAATAGAACCCCCTCCCCCTGCTCCCTGTGCACCATCCTCGCCTGTCGCGCTTGGGCAATTTTCATAAGAGCTGGTTATGGGACATCACATGGCCAAATTAATATTAGTATGGTGGTGACAGGCATGTGAAGCCAAGATGAATCTCCGATAAAAATAAAGGCAAATGAATACAAATGGTGTCTCCTTCACCTCGAGGGGGGAATAAATCATATGTCGACTAATGTGGTGTGTTCTCTCTATGCCTACGTCTCTCTCTCTCTCTCTCTCTCTCTTCCTCTGTTTTTTGTTGCCTCTCATGCTCCAGCTCACTTTATTTGATTAAGTTAGCTACAAAGTGTCCTTCTGTATTAATAGAGCGCTCAGAGAGGTGAGAGGGAGAGCAGAGCTATATACTGTATGTCGCTATCAGAATGTCACTGTGGAGAAAGTAGGATGCCTGTATGTGATGCTTCAAGGGTGTTTGTTTCCACGATTTATTGTGCCTTTATGTTTACTGACGTGGTCCACTGGTAACCACAGAGCACACATGCACAAATAGACGACTCAAATGGTGCTGAAGTGCTCTCCTGCTGTGGTGCTATGTGTGAGTAATTGAGTGCTTTTTAAAATAATTGAAAACGCAGTTTCCATTTTAGCAACAGAGCTGCCATCTTAACCTGGCTATCTACTGAAAGCTGTTTTCACTCATAGTGTGTATATTTTAGGGGGGATATTATCATTGTGCAGGTATATTCTTCAAAGCATCCATGGATTGAGTTCGCTGAATAAACCCTTTAACCTCTATAGAGCTAGAGTGCAGAACTTTTGTCAGAAAATCTTCTTGCCCAAAGTCAGTTTTTACTTGCATGTTTACAAATTTAGTTTCAAATTGATCAAATAGCAAGAAAACAACAAAGTTAATCGGCATGTTTGATCTCTATTTAAGGAAATTAATCTGGAGTATCACATCCTCGAAAGCCAGCCAACTAAACTCCTGTTTCAAAGACAATTTAAATATTTACTCGCGCTTCAGATCATAAAATGAGTCTTTCCCTCAACGCCATTTCCAAGCAAGTTCCCCATCGGTATTGCACATGTATAAATATAAGTAACTGGTTCGAATGGACAACAAAGGTTACATTTATAGATTATATGATTTCCTCTGAAGATTGACCGAAGGCAGAGTGCCGTATCAGCATTTTTGTAGATATTATGTAAGTTCTTAATCAGCCTAAACATGAATATAAAAAATAAAGTAAAACATTTTTCCCATTCTCACTCCTCCTGTATTTACCGCTCTTTGCGTTTATAGTATGAACACAACTTTCCTTCACTCGCTGGCACGTGCTTGCCAATTTGATGCCAATTTGTTCCCTTTTGTCACAAGTAATCCATGCAGTAATCCACACGATTCCCCATGTCCATCTGCGTGTGTTTCATTAATTCCATCAACTCCTCTCAGTTGTCCAACTTGATGTTATTGTGGATTAAAGATCTCCCGACACCACTTTGAACATGCAAACATGGAGATAAGCCACCACATGCAAACTAGAGAGGAAACAGCTGTGAGGCGATGCAAGGGACAGGCTTGACACTCGGTCCGCTGACAGGTAAAAGGAGAAGCTACTGCAAAGAAGGGGGGAGTGGAAAATGTGAAGTTTTATGAATGGATGCTTCTTAAGAATGCATAACTGGTGTGGGTGTGTATTTGTCATGGCAATTGCGTGGATGCCACAAGGTTATGACTTGTAATGAATGGGACAATGTGGGCTATAAGTGGGGCCCATGTGAGCAACAATGTTTAGGCCCCTTTGTCTCCTATTTTGTCTCCACTTACAAACGTAGGCTAATGACCCTAAGTTAAGTTACCTCGAGGGCTAAAGTCTCAGGACAATTGTTTTTACCACCAAATCCCATCAAAACCAGTTTGCTGCAGCAGCGAGCTCATGGTTGTGTGCCGTCTGTTTGCATTTTAAATCTTCCAACACAGTACAAATTTTGTTGTCATCAAGCACTCTGAGCAAAAGTCTTTTGGGACGCACGCAATTGACAATTTCAGGTCCTGCCCCAGTTGTTAACCACATTCGATCCATGTAGACATGTCAACACATGGAGATATTGGCTGGGTTTGAACACAAACGTCCCCGGAGAAGAACCTGTGCACAATTCTAAAAAGAGGTGACCATAACAGCTAGAACCAGTGTGTTACCCCCACTGGTTGGCGTATACATTTAAACTGTCATGAGTCGGAAATATTGATCACCCAATTTATAACAGTCAACCTCTTGTTGCTTGATCACATCCAAGGTTACAAACTGTGAACCAAAGTTTTTCTCTGAACCCATAAAATGCTGCAACTGCTACCCTTTTTCCCTCACTGACGAGTGGATAAACTGTGGTGTAATGGGACTAGGCGAGACTGATTTGAGGGTGCAGAGGCCACGTCCCGATTGATAGATGGAAGAGGAAGAGGTAAAGCCTCACACCAGGTGATTGTGTGTTGCATGCACACCCGCGGGCAAGCAAACCTTGCTCCCCGCAAATCTCTCTGAGTCTTAACTGAGGCCAGAGGTTTGGTCCCAAAGGGAACAACACTTTGTGTGAGCACTTACCGTGGATACGGCACTTTAAAGGCCAGGGCAGTTGAAAACGTGTTGTGTACCCAAATGGATTTTTGTCAAATTCTGATTTTATACTCTCTATTCACAGAAAATGTTGATACTACATATGATTCATTTAAACATATGAACCCATGGTTTGTATCAGGACGTCCATAGTCCTACTGTTTGACGGATTCAAGAATAATTTTTTTGTCATGATGCAACCCCGTGTTGTAGCTCATTTGCTTCACAAGAAAAGAAAAAAAATGACAAACAAAACATAAACAGTAGAGGTCCATTCCTGTAGTGCATTTTTGATATTTCATCAGGAGAAACAGCAACAACAAAACAATTATTTGCAATGATGGAGCCAGGTCTCTGTAAATATGTGGGCACAACAGTCAACCTCTTGTTGCTAAGTTAGCCTGAATGTTCTAGCCAGGAGCAGATTGGGTGGTTGAATAGCCGTAGGTCCTTGTTGGGTTAGCTTAGCTTCCATCTCGGCTCCATTTCCTCCTGGGGGCAGTCTACTCAGCTCTCCGTGGTCGGCCATGGACTCAAGATCCGCTCCTGACTAATTCATCCAATCCCCACGCTTCCATGCGTCATATGCCATTAGAAAAAAATCATTGAAAATGAATTTACATTATCCTCTGCAGCCATTAACATTTTCTATTTCGTGGTATGGAGGAAAGCAGGAGCTCACGACACAGTCCTGTTGGTTTTCATTCTGCTATTAGGGATCATTTTACAACTGGGATGTCAGTTTTCTAAGTGTTTTCCAACTTTAACTTTTTGCATAGGGTAAAAATAAGCAGTATTCTTCTGTCCATAATCGCCATAAAATTGAGCCAATTTCCCTTGAAATTGGAGCTGGTGCCACTCAATATAAAAACAGTGTGGGGAAGGCTGCCAATGTTCTAGGCAATGGTCGTTGTAACGATTACTTTCCAGTTGTATGTGGTAATGATTAATTGGTGTCAATCACTGACATTTAGGCTTACAAAATAATCTAGATAAGGCAATTTCTGAAGAGTATTTCATGGATGTAAAAGCAGGTTAGAAAACTGGAACTGCAGAAACTTCTGGTCTCAGTTTATATCGGAGTGAATTGAAAGATCCTTGGCACTCCTGCCACTTTCAGGCACACAGGGCCAAATGCTTCCACAGCTACGACATTATATGAAAGAGCACACACTTTCCTACATTTTGATGCTACAATTATACATGAAAAGTATAAATTGAGGGAATGAGAGCAAGTTAAATATACATTTTTTTCAGAAATATTTTAAAGCTCCTCTCCACTCTAGCTTTGATGTCACTTACTCTGGCTCTGAACACTTCACACACACACAAACGTGAAAATAAAAGATGATTATAACTAAGCTTCACAGAAGGTTAAATATATTTTTTTAAGTTTTAATGGGATATAAAAGGTGTGCGACATTTGACATCAATGGAGTTTCTAGCTGAAAGTATGAATGAGTAGAAAACATGTAATATTTCTGAATGTATGAATGACAAAAGTATATTGAAAATTGTTCTTGAGTGCCCAAAGCAAATGCAACGTAGAAATAATAAAGAGCGGAAGAACATAATGTGCTTCCAGGATTCACACTCAATCATTGCCAAAAATAAAATCCCAAGTTGCTTTGGGAACAAAAAATATGTCGTTCCTGCTATTTGTTGAGCAAGTATTTATTTTTTCGTCAAATAAAAGTATGGCAGCAACAGCATTCCAATAAGCTCTTAAAAAGGAGCAGCATCTAGATCGGTCTTTAGTCTGTAAATGGTTGAAAAGTAAATCCCACTCACAAATCAGCTGTCAACCTCAACAGCTACAAGACAGCACCGACAAAGTATTCACCCAATTAGAAAATGGATCAATAACTCTTGCATCTCCTCTTATCTAACCATGCCTACCAGCTACAAGTAGCATTACCCATAGAGAATGTTAATGCAGTACACACACACACATATTCGTGTACTTCTATCCTCGTGAGGACCCACTATTGATGATATTCATTTTATTTATCCTTGCCATACCCTTTTATCACCACTACATGCTTAATTTATGCTAAAAAGTCCAGCTGTGTAGGATGGAGCAAATGAGCCAGCCCAATTGCCCTACCCCTTCATCATTGGCACTAATTACACTCATTAATATTAACAAGTGTATTTGCATACTGACAGAATGTACCCTATTAGTGAGCCACGTGTGCATGTTGGCGGCGGCAGAGAGGACAAGGGACGAGGGTCCCTGAAACTAAAAACAAAAGAAGTTTATTCACGCAGGTGTGTGTTTATACACTCTGTCCATCCAATGTCCATCCCTTCAGTGTTTTATATAACAATTGTAATGTTATTTAAATGTTGCATTATGCTCCTAGAAAATGATTCGGAAAAACTACAGAGGCACACTGAACTAATGATCAGGGATCCACTCTTGGACGCAAAATCAACCCACTCAAATGTTCCGTGTTGAGTTAGACTTCGGTGAAGTTTGACACGCTGACTTGACCAACGGCAAACTGTCTTGACACTGCGGATCTATGAGGGGACAGAGAGCCTGAGGGTCCAAAATAGAAGAACAGCTTTGCTGTGTTGCACCATTCACTTTTATTTAACCTCCTCTGTCTGACTAAAAGCTATTTGCGGATGGTTACGAGATAGGAGACGATGGTACGAATGCATTGCTTCAGTAAACTGTTATGGCTAAAGCTAATGAGTTTAGCTTGGGGAGCTATATGTTTCGAAACAAAATGGTATGTGACGGTGAACAAAAAACTTGAGGGGGAAGTAAACAGAATATATATACAGTAGAAAAGCAAGTTACGGGTTCACTCACCAGTTCATAAACTAGCCCTGCGAGTAATAACTATGTCACCAGGCTTCCAGCTCTAACTATGCCGCATGGCTAGAAGAATGCCACTTTGTAACCAGAGCTTGATCATTTGTCAAACTAGTGCGGACAACACTTTACGAGACTAAACTAAAAGTGAACGCCGACCTATTTTAAGTTACTTCATGTAAAATGACTCCGTTGCTTACATAATCTAGCCTACTTAACTGTTACAAACCTACTTATTGTTACCCAAACCACACTCGTTTCCTGAACCTAATCAAGTACTGTTGCCAAAACCCAACCATTTAAAAATGTAAGTTTATTTGAAAATAAATTGACATGTGCAAAACTGACGAGAGGGGTACACCTAGAGGAGCAGTTTAAAGCATCGGACCACCGACCAAGCTGTGGAGATGTATTGAGACCGCACAGTGTGGTTTTAAAAAAAGAGTGCGATCAAACATGAAAATAGCGTAATGTTTTGAAAAACATACTGAAACGTGTTGATATTGAATCCACCAGGAATTGTTCATGGGTGCATGTGGATGTGCATAGAAAGGTGTGACTCCTGTGGGAGACGAGATCATCTCCAGAGACGAGACAAAGTCAATATGGAGAGTAACACAGAGCCCACAGGGAGCAGGCCACCAGAGGCCGGACGTATACCAGCGGATAAAGATAGAGAGGGAAGGAGAAGAGATTTGTGTGTGTGTGTGTGGGTGTGAGAGAGAGAGAGAGAGAGAGAGAGAGAGAGAGAGCGCCAGGACGAGCAGCACTACATTTGTTTTGTTCCAGTGCACACAGCTGTTAGTTTGTACAAAACCCAGCACATAGACAGGTATGGGAGTGATACAATATTATTTGCCGTTGAGCTGCTTTGCATTTAATCAAGCATTTTACCCAAAAAACTTCTGTTACGTGTTGGGAACCGACTTTTTGGAAGGATATCATTACAGTGTTTGTGTGTACCCCTCTATGTGTGTATGCGCAAATGAATAGGGAACACGAGCAGCAGGGAAAGTGCAGCTATGAGCCTTTCATAGAGCAATGTGAATACCTTTTTCAAATAGTAAAGTATTGACAACGACCATTATCTCCTTGCCTTTGTAGTCATGTTACAGTTTACAACCATGTCTGTTAAACGTGTCATCACTTCATCAATCTATGAGATATTTCTGTGAAATTGTCATTATTAGCAGAGTTATGGCCTAAACGTGTTTTGCGAGGTCACAGTGACCCAAATTCCAATCGGTTCATCCGTGAGTCCAAGTGGACGTTTGTGCCAAAAGATTTGCTCAAGGTGTTCTTGACATATCGCGTTTCAAGAGAATGGGCCGTACGTACACAGACGACCCCATGACACAGCACCCCCGCACATGCACGGCGTAACAAAAAGCACCAGTTATTTGAAAGTTTTCTTTTTAAATGCATGTAATATTCAGTCGATTTGTAGATTTTCAGAAATAGTAATTAGTTTACATTACATTACATGTACATGCACTTAAAGCAACCTCTTTGTAGCGTAACAGCACTGTTACCCATTTTTGTGAGACAATTTGAATTCAGTTAATTTAATCAATAAATAAACCATTGTGTTCTTTTTTTATGGTTTTACATTATGAAATACAGCTTTCGAGGGTTGTATATTATAAGTGACAGTAATTTGTATCTGTGTGTCAATCTCTAAACACTACTGTCCAAATGCCAGTGTGTCTTTGTACAATGTGTCTCACTGAGTTTTACAGATGTGTTACAAGTACATTTTACTTGCAATAATCTTGCACTTAAAAGCCTCTTGTTTAGGCGATTCTCTCTGTGTTTCATTGTCTTTGCCTCGTCATGATTCATCTAGAATGCTAACTGCACTTGCCCTTCTATACATAGGTATACTTTTTTAATGGGACTCTACATAATTCAAAAATAATGCTACAATTATCACCTTTTTCTTAAATGTTTATATAGACATCTTGACATTGCTTAAATAATGACTAAACCCTGATTATATTTGCATTAGGTGCGTATTAAAGTTGTATCCTTAGTTCTGGTTGATTTTGGCCATACCTGTCATTACCAGAGTGTGGTTCATACTAAAGCAAAAACGTTTTGAGCAGCTAATTTGTCAGAATTGCAACAGAAGAACTCGTGTATCTGTTTACACCGCAGCCAAACAAACTCACATTGATTCAATAAAGACATTAGTGATATCTAATTCAAATCCCAAGCGGGGATGGCAGACGCCGCCATTAACCAGGGAAACTAACATGTAGAGAGGTAATGACAGAAGATAAATACACTGAATGACTGTTGTAGAAAAATGATGACCACAATTGGGGTTTGGTTTCATAGAATTATTAACAATTATAATTAAACAGAACAGTTTCACCAAAGTAGTCCTAGGGTGAGGAAATACATAAAGCTCTTAAATCACAGGGATTGTTTCAGCTCACTATAATGGCCAAAATTGCTCAGTCTCTTTTTCATATTTAACACTTGATGCACAGTGCTTGTGTTTGAAGAGCACTTCAAATATTTTGGCTTGTTTTTGCACGTCACTATCATGTTCATATGATGCGACTTGACCGCCGCCCCAACAAGCTCTTATGACAGCTAAGCAGGTGCTCACGACAGAGTAAAGAGTGGAGTCTCATTTATTTGTACACGTAGGTGACATTTCCCACCTGGATAGAGAGTTTATGCAGGAAGTGAAATTGCACAAGTGAAAAAAAGCAAACGAATGAGAGAGAAAAGATATCCAAACCCAGAAGTTGTGATGAGTTTCACGGCCTTAGGAAAAGGAGGATTGAAAAGAGGGAGTGAAGAGAGAGACACACCAAGCCTCCCTTGTACCTACATTCTCCCAGGGTGCCGAGTTGTTGGGCTGCCTTTAAATTTGTCCAGGGACAAAGCGGTGCAAGGTATAATCCACCTGCCAGTCCCGTTCAGCATCCGCAGCACTCTGGCAGGAACATTCTGCCCCCCCACTTTAACACAAAATACCATCAGTGCGGAACAGTAGAACCCATTCTCCTCTCCACTCTTTCTCCTCCTCGTCATCCACCTCCTCTCCGGATTACAAATGCATCACAGGAAAGCAACGTGGGTAGTGTTGTAGAGAGACAGGAGAAGGAGACAAACTCGGAGACGGAAAACGGATAGAGAGATGCTTCCGAGGCAAAGCGAATATTACTGACAGCGGAAAAGAGATGAGCAAGGAAAGGAGATAAGACGTAGGGAAAGAAATGAGGGAAAAAAAAGGGTGAAGGAGTGTTTTTTTTTTCTCCAAACCTTCTCCACCCTGCTTCCATGCAGGGAGGCCCCAGGAGAGAGTTGAGATTGATCGGTTCATTTGGTTTGGAAAAGTGGATCTCTCCCCCCAAAAAACTTGTTTCCTTCCAAACCAAATGACAAATGAGCCTATCCATTTGTTGTTTACAATCCGGGTTGCACATTGCCCCCAAATGATGGACCTCATAATGGCTGGGTCTCCTAGGTTTACCACTGGCCTTTAGGCGCTAACTGACAGCTCTCCGGGCCTCAGAACGCCCACCACAGTACTCTATGTGGAGCCCTGTTGTTATGTCAAGCACTCAGACACTCTGCTCCGCGTAAAGTGACAGACAAAGGGGATTCTGAAAGAAACTTCTCTTTTGAAAAATAGGTTTAGAAGAGAGGCACAAACACTTGTGGCTACTGTAGGTAATAGCCCCTCTTCTTCTTTGTCTCTCAGAAACCAAATAGACCGAGCTTTTAACATTTCCAGTGACCACAAGAAAGATGTCAGGATCACAACATCCTCGATGTCCAAACACGGCAGAGTTTTTGATCGACGCACAGCGCGGATGTACTGTAAAGGTGTCAGGCAATCAACAGTGTAGCCACAGGCAGACTTCCTGTGCAGAGCCTCGCAACAAGCCCGAGGTTATTGTTTCCCTGACCTTTGCTATTGATCCCCACTGATCCTTGGAAATGCCAAGATTAAAAACTCCGAGCCTCAGCCACACTTCCTAAATACAGTGCCCACGCACAAACATGCAAGACCAGAACATACACGCATACAGAGAGAGGGAACAAGAGAGGGATATTTTTTTTTGTAATTAAAGGACAACATTATTCAAGTACATCTAATTACTATAATTATTGGTGTATTGCACGATGTCTGAGGGTATGAAATAATTCATAAGCCTCGTAATCATCAGTCTATTCTTCCGTGTCTTCATAACACTGTTCATTACCATCAATGGGCGCCCTGCAAAGGAGATTACTTTATTGCCTGTTTTACACAGCACTGTGTGAAATAGTCCTGTTTTGTGTTCCCACACACACACACAAAGCCTCATTTGTATCTTGGCCTCTCAATAGGGAGTGATGAGCTGAGCCAAAGGTACTTTGTCAGTAGTCGCTAATCAGTGAATGGATGTGAATGAATGGACGAAAACTGATGAAATAATCTTGATTTCATTTGGACAATCGCAGCAATATGTGGTGGTGTCAGAAGTGTTCCGGTTTTTTACTTAAGTAAAAGTACAACAATGTAGAAACTACTCCATTGCAAGGCGTGCATTGGAACCACTTCAAAACTTTCAAACCAAAATACATTCAAGAATAAATTTGAGAAATAACTGATTACTCTTCAATACATATGCCTCAACATTTTACTTTAACACAGTACTTGAGTAAATGTTCTTAGTTACTTCTAACTAGGGCCCAACGACATGGAGGAAATCGAATACAACAATTATTTTTCACCAAATACCTCAATATCGATATTGCGACGATAGGATTGACCATTGGTGCTTTGGCACGATGAGATTTTTGATGAATAATCTTCATAAAATGGATATAATGACTTAGTGGTTAAAGGCAAATAATAGAACAGCTAGAAAAGTCTGGTAAGTTTAGAACATCACATCACTTCACTGTCATGCAGCCTTTATAACCAGGAAAACACTCCATATTACCTAAGACGATATCTCGTCTCATATCACGATATTAATGTAGTATATATACATATTGCCCAGCCTTACTTTTAACGACTGCCAAATCCTTTTAGCTCGACACCACACAAGCATCGTTACTGTTCATTACCTGCAGCACAAAGACAGTGACGTGCCGTATGAGGTAACAATGCATCAAAATCGGGAGAGGGGAAAGTTCCCAAGTTCATCTAAACTTTGCAGTTTGATACAGAAACAACAGGAAGAACAAAAGATGGAATCAACAGTAAAGGCAGATTGGCCAGATTTTGATCTGTAACTCAGCACTTTTCTGGCAAGGAGTGTGGCTGTGGGTGTGGGGGTGCAGGAATTGTGTAGGAGTGAGAACTAGATTGCTTCCCGATGCGGCTGCCATGCCAGGATGGGAGGAAATGACATCAGACATCACTGGAGAGGTGCGGCGATTAGGCAGCGAAGAAGAGAGGAGCGAGGGATAGCAAGGAAAGGGACAAGTTGGGGGGGGGGGGGGGGGGGGTATACAGAGCTCAGCCAAGCAGTACTCTAAATACATAACTAATGTTCCTTGCGGTGCAACTAGAGTCCCGGCTCATTTATCGTCTCAATAAAGCTTGTCTGACGGCCTCTGCATCGGTTATCAGTCACCGAACCATCTTAACTGGGTCAAGACCGCTGGGGTGGGGGTAGAGTGGGTGGTGGGTGGGGGGGTCCAGCTCAACCTCTCTCTCGCCCTCTCTTTCTCTCTCTCTCTCTGTCTTCGGAGCAGCGGTGGTGGCAGAAAGCACAGCTGGGGCCCTGTTATCGCTCACACTTACTGGAGAGAGGTCTTGGAAATTCAGAGTACCAGGACAGATATCTTTGGGCTGGTTTACCCTTTGAAATGCACACATGCATCCGAATGCAGGACACCTGGCGCATAACTGGTGCGAGAGTCTTTTTGAGTTGCTACGTTGTGTGAAACTTTAACAGATGACTCAATATTCGATTCATTGTATGTTCAGCGTGAAATGTTACGAGTGACTTGAGTTACATGAGAATGAAATTACCTTCCTCACAAGTCCTTAAATGCTGCGGTTTCTCAAATAGGAAACAAGTATCAGATTTTGTTTTTCTTTGACCTTTTCAATGCATCTTTCGAAAGAAAGAAATAACAGGGAAGAGGGAGGAGAGAAAAAAGGTGCAATTTTGAAAATACTTGAAATACTTGAGAATGACGAAGCCTGAGGGCCCTTAAAAATGAATAATCAAAAGAAGTACACTCAGAGGCAGCATTAAATCAAACAACAGCTAGAGTGCTATGGAAATGTCTTCTTTTTAAAAACAATCAGTTAGGGATAATGAAAGATAATACGTGGTCCTTTTGGAAATACAAAAGAAATACAGACTACCAATTGTACTGTTTAACTACCAGTAGATGCACTCAAAGGAGCACGCATTTCTCAACAATAAGCAATATTTCAGCAAAATAAATGGAAAATGTTCTCTGTAAAAAAAAAAAACAATATCCAAACAGTGGTTTATGATGTAAACATTACTTTAATACCAAAATTCGATCAATAAAGCTCAAGAGGAGCAAACTACCGACAGTACAGCAACAACTTGTTTCAATACTCACTGCATTACTTTTGTATGATGAGCTTATGTTCAGCCATTTTCCTGATGCCATTTAGATTAAAAAATCAAAGTTTCAGATTATTATGTGCCTGTACTTCTTTAAAAAGAAAAAAATTCAGATGTTTAAAGTTCTAAACCTATGCAGGAACAATTGTAGACACAACATTCAAAGTTGACCCCTCCTCCACCCGGCTCAACAACAAGAGAAGCACACATTCATCCTCGTTTTTTGGATCGAGCTTTTGTCTGCCTGGCATTTTGCCTGGCCATATTTGCATTTCTTCGACACTGTGTCCGCACATGTTCGGAGGTTCACTCTTGGATGCGTGCTTGCGCATGCATGAAGGCTACACACCCGTTGCCCAAAGGCTGACGGCCAGAAACTCCCCGCACATAATGAACTCAGAAGCAAATAAGAAAACACAGACAGAGGGTATAGCGTCTCTGCAGATACAGCCACCGCCCCACACAATCGTGATGATTGAGAGGGATTATTTCTGTTGGTTGTGAGTCTATACATTGTCTTTTAGGAAAATCCTGCACAATGTACCGTGTGTCGTTCATTGCCAATATGCCGAAGACCACAATTATGATTCAGGGGTTTATTTGTCCCATTACAGTAAATTAGGGAATATAACCAACATTTCATTTTTGTGAATACACTTGGATCTTTATGTATATTAGGTCTACCAAAAGAAGAAAAACAACATACAAGATGAAGGGCGTTTGAATATTCAGACATTTTTTTTAAAGGTTTTAATTAGATTACACCATCTGCAGTTGTAATTTTCTCCTTGCCTCTTTGAGTTATTAATTGTGTCACAAGTTGTACCAACTCAGTGCAATAGATATAAGGGGGGAGTGTTACTTTTCTTTCAAGGTGTAAGAGGAGGCTCTAAAGACCATTGTTTATCATGCTTGGGAGGGCTTTGCTTTTTTAACAACTTGAAATAAACTGAAATATGAGAATGAACCCCCCTCCTCCTCACCCCCAATAATGAGCGATATTGTATCGATACACAGACGCCAAGTATCGATCTTTTATTATATAAACTATAAAAAAAACAAAAAAATGATTTTTTTTTCTTTTTTTTTAGAAAGATCAAATAAATTACTTTTTCAGTCCACCAGATGGTGCTGAGTTGTTTTCTGGTGAGGTCAGCAAAGGTCCCGGGTCAGCGTGATTGGTAGGAAGTGAGATGATAAAACAAGTTGACACAGTTTTCCTTTGGGGACATAATTTGAAGTTGGCCGATGTTATCGCAATACTCAGAATATCGCAGCATCGTGATAATATCGCAGCGTCGTGATAATACCGCAGTATCGTGATAATATCGTATCGTGACCTAAGTAGCGTGATAATATCGTATCGCGGGAACTCTGGTGATTCCCACCCCTATCCTACAGTCCCTAAGATTTTGGTGAAATAGTTTTATTTTTCTATTTGTGTGATTATTATTTTTTCTGCAATAGCTGTTCAGTGTATTTACATTCTGTATTTACCTGTCTATACAGAGTTTTCTTTTTTTTTTGTAAATAGCACAGTCCGCCATGTGTTTGTCCATATGCTCAAACAATAGTCACGCATGGACGTGGATACATAAACAGGGGACACATGCACACGCATCCACTGCAGAGTACTCACAAGAACCAAATAACCTGAAAATAAGAAGAGCGAACCAGATTTGAGTGAAGCCGAATATTCCCTTTTATAAGCTGCCTTACGCATAACAGCAATAATTATGCTCTTATCTGCTTTGGGAACTCTACTGAGTTGAATTATCATTCATGCTGTACTGCTGTTTTGCTTAATGGAATTTGTTTAGCAGGCGTTGTAAGCGAGCAAGCAGGGAATGAACAGATTTATGGGGAGCTCTGCCAAGTAAAAGGTTATGCATAATTTAAAGCGGATTAGTTTGGATGTAGAGGTCAATAAGGCTAAATAGACAAGAATCATCAACATCCAGGAAGGAAAAAGGGGCGTCTTGAGGGTCCGGGCCTCCACCAGCTGTACAAACTCTTTATTAACAGACGCTAAGGCTCGCTCGCATTAGCTTACATTAACACACTCACACACACCTTATTCATACATGAGCAGTTAACAGAAGGCATACTATAGAAACTAATTATAGCAGTGTGTTTATTTCTGTTTGCAACCTGAAGGCATTGTTCTACTTTAATCCAAGTATGCCACTGTGCCATTTGTCATCAGCTTCAACGTAGTCGCCTTCATTACCGTCGGCCACATCACGATCGCGACTGTCATCACAACCCATCATTGCAGCGCCACGCTATCGTGCTGCCGTGCGCGTCCATTTGTCAAATTCCCTCGCTCCTTGCGTTGTTTACGACTTGTTCACTCAGCTGCTGATAATGGCAGTATAAGCTAACGGTGTTTTTGTTGTTGTCGTTGTTGCGTTTTCTTGCTTATTTTAAGTTGCCTCCGTCAGATAGCAGTTCAGTCTTGGCACATCACGCAAAGCAGTAAGTCTCCAAGAGGTTGAGATAGAACAAAGAAGTGAAGATACAATTGGTATGGTGATGGGCTGTCGTTTTCACTGTAGTTTTGCAATCCATTTTGCACATTGTGTGTTAAAATGAAGCAACTTTTTTGTAATATCAAGATTTAAAGAGCAACATAACTCCCCGTTTTGGCTTGAAACACCTCTACCTGCAACGTATCTGCCTTTTTCAGCGAATTTAATATCCAGGTAAAAATAAATCGATCTATTCATAAAACCCTTGCCGTTACCGGTAGATATGTAACCTCCGTTTTATACCGTCTGCTGTATACTGGCTCCCATTTCGCACGCATTACGTATTTCTTTTACCGACCGAATCGGAAAGCAGTAACTTCAGTCCCCCTGTGTCTCCTCCTTCCAACGGTGGTAAAGAGCTGTTTAAACTGTTAGCTTAGCATGTCTTCAGCAGAGGCAACAGAGAGTGACGTAAGGGATGTTTTTTTGCAGATTTTGGATTAGAGTTTCTCTGTAAAAAGGAAAATATCCTCTGTTGAAAAGAACACAGAACAATAGTATCGGTTGATAGTCTGCACATCATTTTAGAGCTGCACAGATCGATTGGCAGCCAATCAAAATTGGCCGGTTTTCAGCTGATCAGCCACACTCGTGTTTCTGTTTTACCTCCTAACACAAGCTCGAAGCAGCTTATAATATATCATTAAAACTACTAATGCCAGTATTTATCTGTCTTATTTAAAGCAAGTTTTACAATTTAAAAACAATCATTTAATTCCCAACCATTTGAATTGTGTGTGGATGGAAATAACAAAGTAACAGTTATAACATTTAGGATTTTTTTACGAGTTCACACTGACTTCGGTGCGTTTGAAATAAGTCCCAGGACCGTGGTGGAAAAAAAGTCAGTCATGGAGCCTTGCTGTTAATTACAGTTCTTAAAAGGTAAATCGTAGTCGGCAGGTCAGATTTCGGAATCGGCCGAGAAAATAGCAATTGGTGCATCTCTACGCAATTTACTAACTCACAAAGAGGATTTGGTTACTCGTGAATTGCATTGTCCATAACATCAATTTTGTGCCTAAGAGTGCGAGTGATGTTTGCCTGTTTGTGTCATATCAGTTATAAGAGTAACTCAGTATGCATGAATGTCTGCTGCATATCTGTTGTGTGGGTGTGTATTCATGGCCTTGTGACAGACTATGTGACTGAATGCTTTGCTTCACATGAGGGCAGTTTTTCGAATTAATGTTTTTTAATGAACCACAATCACGTGGTTTAAAATATCAAATGTAATGCATAAACCTTTACTGAGTTGTGAGCAGGCGGGCTTCTAGGTCTCATGGGTTTACCATTCACTGCTGATGTGCTGGTGTCTCTGTAGACTCTGGCGGAAAATGATCTCTTTCCCACAGACTCGCGTTGACATTTCCTCCTCTGGCTCACAGTGCCTTTGGGCACTGTGAGGTGCTTTGTGTGGTGTGTCTGGTGGACACACGTGCATGCCTGTGCGTACGTCCACAAATCAGGGGTTGCTGTTGGCGTTTAGCTGTGAGGAAATGTCAGAGCACATCTGCGAATGAACGATATCAGCAGTACCTAGTGGCCTGTACACACACACACACACACACACACAGAGAAGAAAAGCAAACCCAGAGCAATGGCACGCAACAAAACCTGACAGTTATGCACCACGAAAACACCGAGCATACATTGTGTGCAGAAATAAGGGCATTGAGACTGGAAGCAGCAATGTGGCAAATGGACTTCCGTGTAGAGTTGTGGACATGTGGGAGAGCAAAGGGAGACTGGTTGTGGAAATAGTCTCAGGTTTTTCATACTAAAATGATCAATATATTCATAAAACTGTATATATCAAAATATTAGAATTGGACGGAAAAAAACACACTGAAAAGTCTGAAAAAACTGGCATGGCAATTTTCAAACGGGTCACTTTTCACTTCAAAGTATGTGAACGAAGATGCATTGGGTACCTAGGAGTCTCCCTTTGCAGTCGTGCCCACTTTATGCTAATCCTATGCAGTGTGGGGCAAAAACCTGATGCTGATTTTTGCATCTGCAGTATAAATTCATATTTTTGCCTGTTTTAAAATGGTGCATTTGAATATGTCTGCATACTGGAGTCCCTGAACAGTCTTGGGATTGCATAAATTGGATGTGACTGGAAGGCTGAGACTCGTGTGGATCTAATGAGCCCGATTGTTTCACATGTGATGATGTTCGTCCCAATAGTAGCCATTTCATTGAAGTGGCACCATTCTAGTACAAATCGCAGCCTCATTAACATGTTAGTCATAAGAACAAGAGACCTAGACAAATAGGGGGTATCAACAGAAGTGCTCAATTAAAGAAATCTGCAAAAGTCAATATTTTGGTGCCAAATCAAAGAATGGCTTGTTCTCGAGTGTTGCTCAAGGTATTTGTGTCTTAGTGTGGTATTTGGAGCGATCTTAGATATTGTTTTCATAAATTGAGCACCAGATTATAAATGATATCAAATGAAAAATCGCTGAAACAACATATGAGACACTTTAGAGCAGGGGTGTCCAAACCTTTTTCACTGAGGGCCACATACAGAAAAATATACCAAGGGCTGGGCCACTCAGGTCCGATCGCCTCACCCCTAGTGTGTTAAAGTGAGCAAAATCAATCAAATTTGGTTCTCAATGTGCTTTTGTTCAGATTTAACAGAGATGTTTGCTCACGTATGTTGAGCCGAACAGACTCATTATTCAAATAGAAGGGAGTTGAGAACAGCTCGATGTCTCTCTCAATGAAAGAAAAATATTGAAAGCCATGGCAGCTGGTGGAACATGTTCTAGGTAGGGCTGTGCCACATCCAATCAATTTCAGCAAACATCCCAGTATGATTTAATGCTAAATAAATTAAGGTATCAAACACGTATTGCTACTTTGCAGTTAAATATTTAACATTTATTCCAACATGAAAAAAAGCAGAAAATAACACTTTGACAAACACGTCAGGACATCTTATTTACAGCTAGTAGCTTCGCATGTACTGCTTCCCTTTCCTGCTAGTCTGCTGTCTGATTGTGAGGTCAGGCTGATCTGATATCAGCACTGCACTTTCTCCTCAAAGTTCTCCTCTCAAACGGGTCTTGGAGGAGTAGTGCTCGCGCTGGAGCTCGCGCCCGCCTGTAGAGACTCGTCCGGACGGGAACGCGCAGCTTGGGGCAGAACCGATTCTGCTCCAAGCTGAATCTATTTGAGGGCGCTGATTGGCTAAATTGTATGTCACACATTTATATCTTTAATCAGCAATTGGCTAAACTGCTTCACTGCTCTTTTGGGCAGTTTCTCCAGCGCCCCAGAGCTGCTGAGACGTGCACACGCAGAGAGGACATGCAGGAAAAGCATATATTTACCGCAGATATCATATTTTACACATATTACTGGGTGATTCCATATTTCAAAAACACGAATATTGACAATTTGTATAGTTTATGATTATTATTCATTTTATTTTATTTGTTGTGGCTCAAGGTGGGGCGGCGCCCTATCGCCCTCTATTGACCAGCCGCCACGTAAGCACTGACTGAGTTCTGTCACGAGAGACGTTATCACGGACACGTATTTCCCCCTTTTAGCAGAAAGGTTGGCCTTTGGAAAAGCACATTTGACTTCGGACTGCGTGGGGAAGTGCGCAACATTGAAGTTGCGTAGAGTGCCCTCGTGCTCGAATTATGTTGACAGTTTTCACAACCGTGTTCATCACATCGCCAAGCTGGACTGTCTTAGCACAGAGGGCTTCTTGGTGGGTGATACGCTGCATTTGAAGAGCCTCACCTCCGCTCTCTTGCGCTCGCCTTTCATAGCTGGAACCCTATCTGTTATAACGCCACACAGCTTGTCCCATCTTGTCAATTGCATCTGACACAGCTTCAAACATGTCCTTTCCTGTTGTTGTGCTCTTTAGACTCCTAAAATCAAGCAGCTCCGAATGCAGAAATGATCGTCAACTCCCCGCAAACAAATGAACAGCTGTCCGGTGTCTGTGGCATCTGTGCTCTCATCATATGCAATGGAGTAAAAAGCAAAAGCACAAGCTTTATCTGACACTTGATGGTTTAGGTTAGCTGACAAGTCTTCGATTCGCCGCACAACTGTGTTTCTGGACACGCTAACGTTGTTGAATTCCTGAATTTATTCTGGGCACTTGCGACTTTAGTGAGGCACTGTTTTATGAAGTCACCATCTGAGAAAGGTTTCCTGTGGCGGGCAATGAGTTGAGCTACCTCGTGGCTGCTATTGTGACTTTTTCTTGTGTTTTGTTTGCACGGAAAAAAATACTCTTATTGAGCTAACTGCCATTTAACTTTCTGTTCTCGCTCGGCACCAGTGTAGGACGTGTCATCATCCGGGGCTAAACGTTTCTTTGATTGCTCTTATTTTGTGGAGAAGCTGCCTTGTTCAACACAGTATCTCCACCTAGTGGTGAAACTAAGAAGTACAATACAGTCAAGCGCAAGTTTCAAGTGTGGGCCATATTACATTATATTTTTAGAAGTTGCTGCGGGCCAATTAAAAATGGACCGCGGGCCGTACTTGGCCCGCGGGCCGTAGTTTGGACACCCCTGCTTTAGAGCATGGTATTTTACCATTATATACTTAATTATAAGTTATAATTGTCTAAGCCCTCATACACGTTCACTATTTATTTTAATCAATTCATTCATTCATTTTAATTTCTGGTTCATGACTAACTTGGCACACAGTGCTGAGCTTCATCTCAAGCTTCAGCTTAAGTCTACAACTTATACTGCTGACCTGTTAAATACCGGTGAAAGTCCCCTATTTGCGAGCCATAACCCTTCAAATAAGGGGTTAACTATTAAGATATAACTTGTTAATTAGCGAGCTTTAGAGGTGCTTATGTGTCTGATTTTCTACCTTTGCACAGAGCCAGGCAAGCTTTTTTTTTCCTGTTCCCAGTGTTTATGCTAAGATAGACTTAGTGTCTCCTGTGTCTAGCTCGGGACAAAACGGTAATAATCTTATCAATTAATTCTTAGCAAGAATGTTAACTGTATTCCTGAAAGTAATTGTATTCAGTGGCACCATCAGTAGTAATGGCCCCATACTGAAACATTAGTCTTGATGGAAGAAGGCAAACTTTTTGCATTTTTATTTAACAAGGACGAAGTAAGGAAGTAAGGAACAGAGAGAGGGAACTCAAGAGAGGCAGAGAGGGAGCTATAATGTGTTGCAGACTTTAACTTTAATTTGACAACAGAACTCTAATTTCAGTCTTGTCTATAAAGTGAACCCAGTTGTAAAGCATTGCCGTCTTTTCCTATTAAATATCATTGAGCGCATCAAACAGTTTCGAGGAAGCAGTTGTCTTTTTTTCCGGAAGATTTGAGCAGCGACAATCAAATTAAAGCACCTGTTTCCTTTTTCTTTTATTCATCAAAAATGTTTGCAATAGCATAGATGCATGAAGGAAGCAATACTGCATGTACACTCATGTGTTCATACCATAGATGTTATATTCACACCAAGCATACATGCACAGACACCGGGCTGGGGTCTGGAAATGTCAGTCAGCATGCTATCTCATTATTTCTGCCTCCTAAAAATTGCATGAGTGCAGAGGAGCTATTTGGGACACAAATTCGCTTCACCAAAAAAAAACCTCAGGCTTTTTAAAAAGGGGCTTGACAGCTTTTAGTGTGCAGATACTCATCAAGTCCGCCAAACGGGTGGAATAATCTTACGAAAAGCAGGCGACGCAATAGACTGGAAAGGAACAAGAGAGGTAAGGAAAGTGTGGAAGGAGAACATAGTGGTGGTGAGATAGGGGAAAACAAGACAAGTGGAAATTAGCTGAGCTGAGAGGAAAGAGGACGGAGAGCTGGTGGCTAATTACAAAGCACAGGGATTTATTTCTTTGCATTCGGGTTTTTCCCTGAGCCTCCTCCTAATTCCTGCCAGGCGTGATTCAGGTTTAGGGGAAACGTCTGCCTAACCACGGCCAGATAGTACAGTTAATTATCCAGATAGATCCGCTGTAAAAGGAAACATGGGGAGGGGGGATTTCCGTGATGAAAGAAAAATCTTTGATTGTTAATGGCACTCAGTTGGGCTTTTTCAAGCTGCCTTTTGTTTGACTTGGTTGCCTGACATGCCCTGCAAAAGAGATTACTCTGTGTGCCTGTAGCTCTGTGGGTTGTGTTTTCATATGTAGAGTGCAAATGCTGGTTTGCACGTGTGTGTGTGTGTGTGTGTGTGTGTTGAATGTATTTGTGGTACTTAGCTGGCAACCTTATTCCCACCATTTTAAATGAGGTGTCATACAGAATATAAGCAGCCACAAATAGAGGGCATGAGTGCTTTTTTTGTGTGCGTGTGCTTCCGGGAAATGTGCACACTTATTGTAAGAAGAACTACATGGGGAGAGCATTCTGACACATTCATAGTACTTCATTTTGCGAAACAAAGACACAGTGATTTTGTTAAAAGGCTATTTTACTCGCCATTACTGGGGCGGTAGGGAGGCCTGAGAAGCACGGCGATACATTAGAGAGGCAAAGGTGGGCTGAAGTGCCAGCGCATTGACAAAACAGTGGAAGGAAAATGCATATGAATGCTAATGAGTTTGAGTTTTGTGCGTCTGTAAGAGCTCTGTTTTGCATCGGGAGCGATGTTTGATTTGCTTCTGTCAGACAGCAGCTCAGTCCTTGCACAGAATCACTCAGGCACACGGTAATAGTAACAGTTTGCACACATTTGTATTCACTTAAATGTGTTAAAATGTCTTAAAAGTATCTTTTTTTATATATATATATATAAATGTGTGGTCCTACCATATGTGATCTCCGACATAAGCAGCCCTTCATACAGACTCGGCTGTACAGATCAGGCCATATCTGATCTGTACAGTTTGTAATTGTCTTAGCACATCTTCTTATCTTAGCACCAGTTGAAGAGCGCTGTACTGCATTTATTACACCAGATGTGATCTGTCTTGAGGTCTACTTTCTCTCGTTCTCGTCTTATGTTCTTTACTACCTTCCTGCCTGCAACTTCTTTCTCTCACACGCGCACATCTTTCTCCCGCCATCCCAGGCTTGGCATGGCATAAGACAGAATTTATGAGGCCAAGATGCTGGCTGTTGACACGAGTGTGATCTACCATTTGCTGGGGAGATAAGTTGTCCCATGGAGGGTGTAATAATGTTCTCTCCTCTCTGCTCCTTATCTCCTGCTGATGAAACCACGACTGATACCTTCCCATACACATAGCATCAAACCTGTATGTGTGTTTATTTGTGTCCACGCCTGCCTGTGCTCACTGGTGTGTTAGCGGTTGGCTGCCTGCATGTGTGGGTGCGTATTTAAGGGATGTTTTTCTTCCACACTGACCTTGAATCTTATAAGTTTCAGCACAAGCCACTGCCCTCACATCAGCACCGCAGTGACATGGTCGAATGGTAACAGATAGTGTCACTGTGCGAAGATGTTGCTGGGAGATGAGTTTAGCTAGTGACGCAAATCCAAATGTTACCGTATGGATGTTTTCCTCACACGGTAAATCACAGTAATCGGACCAGTCGCCTGTTCGCAAAAAAAAGTCCACCATTTTTGTTGCCTTTTCACGAACAATATCTGGCTATAAATATGGGAAAACAAACATATTGTTGACACAGTGTACAGAAAAATGGTGAGAATCAATTTGTTTGTAATCTTGCAACAACTAGTGTCTTTACAATTTCTTGAAGCTTATAACCATTATTTTTAGCATTGGTCATCAACTTTATCGAAGAACCAATATAACTGAATATTAAACCACAACTATACCAAAATAGTGTATATAAATACATGGCTTTTATTTTGCCACTCGAGCAGTTGTTACAGCCATATTCGGCCATGTAATTTAGCCATGATTTGTTTGAAATTAGTTTTAGGAAATACTGAGCATTGGATGGATCACAAAAAAAGGTGGATTTTGCTGCAGAAGTAGTTGGAGAAGTTTCTTTGGATTTTGATACTTGACCTGGAATGTGGGTCCTTGGAATCCGTTTCAACGCAATGGAGCATGCTACAAAGATGTTGAAGCCAACCTGCAAGTCCTCAGGTGTTAGTGTTTCATTCGTAAAAGGTGGGGTTCCTTTTAAAATCATTCAAATCAAGTGTTATGTTTTACAATGGCCAAATCATGATAGGCTGCTAATAATAGCTTTAGATTAGAAGAGTAGGAAACTGTATTCATCTTTTGGCCTCTTGTAAGCATCGGAACAAGCTGTCAATAGCAAATCATCAACTTACGTATGTTATGGCTAACATTTCCAATTAACGTGTCTTGCAGATACGGCGCAACATTAGCATTCACATGGAGCTGTGTTTCTGGACGCCCGACAAATGTAGTAATTAGTCCGATACCCACTCTCTTTCGGCTCTGTTTTGGTCTTCACCAACTCCTGAGGAAACTATGTGGCTCTTAAGCTTCTAAAGGCTCCACTAAGTTCGCCAGCTGTTATCACTAACTTCATGGACTGCTGTTTAGTGCACAGTGTGTTTATCGGAGCCTTGTTGATGAAAGCAACTGCGCAGTTGGATGATCATCATTTGTGAACATCCTTCACACTACCCAAATTCATTGAATCCATCATTGTTATAAAAGTGTATTGATATGAGTTGGCATTTTTAGTGACACAAATCTGTTTTGCAAATCTGTGATGTCTGTGCAGTTACATTTTAAACCATTCATCCGACATACCTTTGACCATTAGGGTCTCCACCACAGCAACCTGATGCTTCTTTTATCATGGACTTGTGGATGATACAGTAGATGATATACAAATGTAGAAATAGTTGTTATTATTGTAGAACTGTGAATCAGTTCACGGTAAAGCAGACAGACAGTAAAAGATGAACACCTGAGTCATCACCGATATCGCCATTGTACTGTTATTTCAGTCATAAATGACATGTCTAACACACACGCAGAGTGGAGCGCACACGCATGACAGCATTCATTCCCTCATTAGCATTATTTACCTGACGCCGCAGACATCTTCATCAGCTGAGGGTCACCCCGCTGGATGGTAATTTAGAAGCGAAACAAAACCGGTTGGTGAAGAGTGAAGCGACCTTCGCTGACAATGTGATAAATTCACAGAAATGGATTAAATAAGAAAAGGAAGGAACAGAAAAAAAATCTTGACAAACCGCGTGCTATTGCAGCTGACAGGTTTTTTTCCCTTTCACCTCGACGGATGGCGTGTTTTCAATATGTCCTCTAATTTTCTCTTCTGCTCACTTGCTTCCCCTTTTCCTTTTGCAAAGCCGGTTTTACATCATCTTCCCGACGCAACACTTACTGTTGCCGAGGCACAGCTGGCATGTAGATGCAGATTCAGAAACACTTTCTTGTCCTTCACATTTACATAAAATGGAAATTGTTGTCTTTGGCACTGGCATATTTCACACACACACAACACATCAGGGTAAACCACACAAAAGATCGATTTCAAATAATCAATAAACATGTGATCAAATGTTGAAAAGAGAATGGGTTGGTAACGTGCATGGGTGAGACGCTTGTTGAAGGAAAGTTACAGTGAATGGAATAAATGATGTCTTGAACTTGACTTGGGACCCTGGAAGGCTAAATCTGGTTTGCTAATTCAGAGGACTATGGTGGTGTCACCAAAATACTCAACAGATTTTTTGGATCATAGATTGGTACTGCAGTCACAGCTTGTCTTAGACTTGTCTTGTTTTTTTTTCTTTTCTTGATTACCATATCATGAAATGATGAGATAAGATTGGTCAATATGGTGAAATTTGAAAATTTGATCAACATTGATCAACCCGGAAGGTGGATTTTGTTTTAATTCACTGTTGCCAGTGACCAGCTCCTTTCCCCTGCCCTTTGATGTTAATTGGCTTGTGCTGTAGGTAGAACCTGTTCTACCTACATTCATTCTGTATTCTTGACACAGCTCTTTGTGACCTTTGGGGTGACGATGTCTTGCCAGAAGGAAGCTCTGTTTGTGTCCTGCTGGCAACAGTATAATGTCATCAGCATGCATTATGAGGGAGAGATCACTGCTTTTATAATGCACAGCATACAGTGCCTTGCATAAGTATTCACCCCCCTTGGATGTTTTCCCCTTTTGTTGCTTTTATACATGAAATCATGGTCAGTATAATTTGGCTTTTTTGTCAAGAATTTGCAAAAAAAAGCTTCTTTCATGTCAAAGTGAAAACTGATTTTTATAAACTAATGTCAAGTAATTAAAAATATATAGTGTAAAATAAGTGTTTGCATAAGTATTCACCCCCTTCATAGTGACTGACCTAATTCAACAGAGGTCTAGCTAGTTGATGCCAGCAGTGTCACAAGTAGTGAGATGGAGATCACCTGAGTGCAGTTGATGTGTGTCAAGTGAATTTAGTATAAAAACACGTGTGTCTGGGAGGTCCAGTCTCTGGTTCATCAGTATTCCTGCTACAATTGGAACATGAAGACAAAAGAACACTCCAAGCAACTCAGAGAAAAGATCATTGAGAAGTACAAGTCCGGAGATGGCTACACAAATATTTCCAACTCACTGGACCTCCCACAGAGTTCAGTTCAGTCCATCATGAAGACATGGAAGGAGTGTGACACTTGTTTAAATCTCCTAGAGCTGGCCGTCCTCACAAACTGAGTGACCGGGCAAGAAGAGGACTGATGAGGGAGAACACCAAGACACCTAGGACCACTCTGAAGGAGTTCAAAGCTTCAGTGACTCAGATGGGAGAGACTGTTCATACAGCAAATGTTGCCCGGGTTCTTCACCAGTCGAAGCTGTATGGGAGAGTGGCAAAGAGAAAGACACTGTAGAAAGAATCCGCCCAAAGGCATGTGGGAGACTCCAATGTCAATTGGAAGAAGGTTCTTTGGTCTGATGAGACAGAAATTTAGCTTTTTGGCCATCAGACTAGACGCTATGTTTGGTGAACACCAAACACTGCACATCACCACAAACGCACCATGTCCACCGTGAAGCATGGTGGTGGCAGCATCATGCTCTAGGGATGCTTCCCAGCAGCAGGCCCTGGAAGGCTTGTAAAGGTAGACGGGAACATGAATGCAGAAAGACATCGCCAAATCCTGGAGGATACTCTGACTCAGTCTGCAAGAGAACTACGACTTGGGAGAAGATTTATTCTCCAGCAAGACAATGAGCCCAAGCATACAGCAAAAGCTCCACAGAATGGTTCAAAGACCACAAGGTGAATGTTCTGGAGTGACCAAGTCAAAGCCCAGACCTCAATCCAATCGAACATTTGTGGCTGGACTTGAGAAGAGCTGTTCACGCCCGATCCCTGAGTAACCTGACAGAGCTTCAGCTGTTTTAAAGAAGAATCGAGAAAAATCTTAGTGTCCAGATGTGCCAGTCAGATGTACACATCCACACACACACTCAGTGCTGTGATTGCAGCCAAAGGTGCATCTACTAAATACTGACCTGAAGGGGGTGAATACTTATGCAATCTTTACCTTATATATTTTTAATTAGTTGACATTATTTTGTAAAAATCAGTTTTTACTTTGATATTAAAGAGTTTTTTTTTGCAAATTCTTGTCAAAAAAGCCAAATTATATTGACCATGATTTCATGTATAAAAGCAACAAAAGGATGAAACATCTAAGGGGGGTGAATACTTATGCAAGGCACTGTATACTGTATGTGTATGTAGGAAAGCATGAGAGAGAGAACGGATCCCTGAGAAATGCCTGTAAGGACAAGCTAGTCAGAGTATGCTTTAAACAAACACGTTTGTAAGAAATGTTGCTGAACCATATCTGATGGCCAAAGCTTTTCATAGTTGTCTCAAATGGCCACACTTGAAGGTAGGGTGAGAGAGGGTTTGTTGCAATCGGTTGTACACATGAAAACTGACGGAAGTTGTGTTATAAATGAAATAAGAAAGCTTGGGGGAGCCTATTCTTTTTCGCACCTGCCCTTTTGGGCTATAGCTCCATGCAGTCGGTGCACCTTTCAAACTGTTGGTTTGGGAGTTAACTCTCCGATTCCAATTGAAAGGTTGCGAGGGGAGGGGGTGTTAAAGCACTGTTCGTCTTGAAGCATACCGAACTCTTTAGGGATGCAAACTCGGGGGCATAACAGACACCTTAATCCAAAGGACCAGATAAGGGCTGACATTCATGCAGGATAAATGCTGAGCATCTCTGGATACCCAGATATGGACAGCCAACGATTGGTTTCACCGGTAAACTTAATGGAGTTCACAGCAATAACTTTTGATGTCTTATCTGGTAAGAACTGCCAGGGGAATGAGGTTATATACGCTAAACAGAGTGCTTTGTCTAACCTGTGGAGCGGGGCTGATCTAGAAGAAGAAAAAATACTGCTGACAACACTTAATAGTTTTCAGATTTCTTTATCTATTTGAAATTGCATTGTTCCGCAAGTGTAACTTTGTCCCTGAAGTGAAAATATTGAAGTCACACGTGTTTGATTGTTATTTTGCAGCTAGCCTTGAGGCGAACTATAGTAGCGTCAAGTAATGTCAGCAAAATGCATTCAACAATAATAATGCTTCACATCGGTGTCAATTTCAAACTCACTCTTAACTGTGCTGACAGCGTTCATAGAACTTTCTATGTTTAATAAAGTAGAGCTTGAGAAGGTATACATATTCCATGGATTGATTGATATTTAGATGTTGTTTATGTTCAACAGATATTAGCATTCGGTACGACGCTCGCTGACGATCTACATTTGAGGTTATGACAGCTACTTGCCCTGAGAGCAAAATTTATAGATATGGAACCGAGCACAATTCCTACGTGCTTTATAAGAGAGCCAGCATCCCATGGACGTCATGGCAAAGACAATATGATGTATGTATGCCCTGTAATTCATTCTGAGTTTCACTGTTATCCATGAGAGAATGCAATTTCCCATCCATAAATGCATACGAATATGAGCATGAATGTATGTGTCCGTCTTCCTTTATCTCGCCCATATTCTGTGATGGTCAAGAATGTTATCTCGATGTGCTTGTTCTTTACTTTGTCTTCATCCTTCCTCTCTTTCTCTATCTGACTTCATCTCTTCACCGTTTCCGTCGTTCTGATATATCTTTCAGGTGGTTTTATTCGTGTGATTGGGAACCAGCCCCAGACACAAGGCATCGATTAGACACCTTTTCCATTTGGGGGTTTCTCATTACACCAAAAAGCACTGGAAGGATTGTTTTTCAAATTTGACTTTGTGCCTTTATTCTGGCTGTTCATCTAGTGCTGATATGTCATTATAGAGGCACACATTTAGTGTAAATGCGTGACGTCTTTTTTTCATCGATGATTCATTCTGCCCCTCACATTTCCTCTCACTGCAGAAACAGGTAACTGCATAAATTATGTCAGATTTTCTTCCAGTAGTTGGCTGCTGTTTCTATCGAAGATACTGAAACTACTGCTAATATACATATCTTAGTATATGATTAGACCAACAGCATGTCAGGTGTTGATCTCATGTTCAGCAGAATCAAAGAGCTTACTGTTTTGGTCCTCTGTGTAACAATCACAAAGAACAAATGTATAAAAGACAGATATGTTTAGCATTCACAAGTGGCAGTAAGATGTATGTCATTGTACCTACTGATTTGTTTGAATGCTTTTTCAGTGGGGCAAGGATCTATATGAACAGAGCAAAGCTCAGTGCGTTGCTGTTAGGTTAGAAGAAGCTCTTGATGCAAAATAGGAATTGCATGACAGTGTCAATCCTTCACACACCAACAACAGAGGTTGGTAATGATGCTCACACCCACAACGAGGTACAGACTATTCAATTCCAGAACCCAAAATACATTTGTTGTATTGAAAGATTGCATTGCAGCTGCGACATCACTTTTCTCAAACTGAAAGACTCCGATTGCACTATATTTATCATTGTTACCGTTGTGTCTCAGTCTGTGAGTGAAGACGCCTACAGTACAAATAATGCAATACCATTGAGCCTGGGCCTGTTTTAGGAAGTGTAGAAACTGAACTACAGCAGTGCAGACTGAGACAAGGTCCGTACGAGAAAAAGTACAAATTACAACATGTTACGACAAAGCCTTTTGGAATGCATTAAATGTCAGATCTTTAAATCTGTACATGAAAGAGGAGTATTTTTTGTTCCTTGTGGGAGAAGCAAGGAAATATTTCATCCTGTTTAAAATGTTGCTGAATGCAAGAGAGGCTGTAAACTTGGTAAATATCATTTGTGATGTTTGATTTTCTTTACCTGACTGATCGCAGCTCTCCAGCTCTCTCCATCTCTCTCCATCTGCCTGATTCTCTCCATCTTTCCCTCATCGCTCCCTGTCATCCCGTGCTCCCATACCTCTCAATTGTCTCTTTACTCCATTGCTCTTCATCTACCCGCATTCCTCATCTCTCTTCCAATCAACCCCTCTACATCGCTCCATCTTTGTCGCTCCATTTAAATATATTTCAACATTTCTTTTCTCAAATCGCCCCCTTTTCCATCATTTTCCATCATGTTAAATCTTTACCCGTATCTGTCTTACTCCATCTGTCGTCCCTCAACCCACTTCCCTCTATTTTAATCGTTACATCTCTGCATCAACCTCTCTCACTTCTCTTAATCTGTTTATTCCTGCTCTTTTGTTCTCGCCCCTCTCTAATCGCTCTTTCGCTCTTTTCCTGTGTTCTCTGCAGCTGGTATTGTTTGGAAAAAGCAGTGGTGTGAGATGGTGCCATGTTTGGAGGACGAAGGCTGTGACCTGTTAGTCAATAAATCTGGCTGGACTTGTACGCAGCCCGGAGGCCGAGTCAAAACCACCACGGTGAGTTCTCTTTTCGCCCCCCCCCCCCAGGTTACACAAACCACTCTCAAACCAGGTGTGTGCAAAATGTGTGGACTCACTGCACCAGTGGCTCTGAGAACAACATGACCGTGAGAGTTGAAAATAACGCGTTTGCATAGAAAATCAATTGTGGTGTTAATCAACAACTAAGGACACATTTAATGCTGTTTCTTGTACTGATTGAACAGTTCTGCTTGCCAAACATTGCTGTTTAGAGGCCATTTTCACAAAATGAATCATTTTACAGGATATTAAACACTCTTGAGTATTGGCTCCCATAAAAAGCTCTTACCTAAAGCCCACTTTAATTAATGTGCTGTTTCCGGCTACAGATTTTGTGGATAATTGTGTGGTGATTTTTGGGTTGTGATTATTTTATTTACAATATTTGTATTCTCAAACTGCCTGCCATTACAATGTGTCCTTTGAAACAGCAACATGTTGGGGAATGGAAGAAGTTTCAATGTACAAATGCTAAAATATTACACATTCTACATTTGCTGACAATTGTTTATTCTTTTTTCAAACTGGCAAGATTATGTAACTTTTGATAGATGCATTTTACAATCAAACATATAAAATTGCAAGCAAAAAATAGGCACCTTTACGGGCTTTTGCTGCTACAGCCTCACTTGGTCATGTATGGTGGCTTATGCTAGCTAATGCTATACATATTTAAATAGATATTGTTGTCATGACATCACTAAGTAACGTTCGTGACTGCTGATTATTACCTTTTTCGGTTGATTTGTCCTCGTCTGTTTACACATAGCAGAGACGACACAGAGCAAATTAGCATTCATTTTGGATTAATGTTCCTGACCACTCAATGGCTGTACGTCCAATATTCCCTTCTCTTTTTGGCTGTTTTGGTCCAGTACCCCAGGGAAAAAGGTGGCTCTTTAGCTGCTTAATGCTTTGCTGCGATCACTTGCAGCAAACGTTTCTGTCTGCTGTTTTTTTCACTGAAATGTCATGGGTCGTAAACCTGAAAACACTCAAACTCTGAGGGGAACCAGAGAATCACTAAGTGCAACACCTTACACATAGTCATTCGACCCATTTGGTCATTTGAAAGTATTGCAGCTCAAAACAACCTCCTCTGGAGATTCTTGGATAATATAAGAAAATTGAATATTCATTATTTTTGATTGCACACTTTGAGCCTCATCTCCAACTGTTGCCATATCACCGCATATTGGAACAGCTTGCACATTGTCGGGTCACAGCTCCATTGATAATAGCCTAAAAATCAGCTGAGAATTCACTTCAAAATGTCCTCTCCCACCCTCCCCGTCTTCAGCTCGTCTCCACAAATTGTGCGCGGTTTGTTTACTTCCTCGTCACCCGCAATTAGCTTGAATTAGTGACGTTCTTAATGTTAATGATGGCAGCAGATGGGGAACCACCACTTGAATTCGCTAAGATGCCGCCCATTCATTCAACCGCCCGTCCTTCAAACCCTGTCTCCAGCTCTCCAAGCCTCCTCCTCTCCACTTCACCCCCAGCTCAAAGTCACACACACACACACACACACACACACACACACACACACACACACACACACACACACCTTCCCACATCCCAGGCCTTAACATCCTCCCCCTTTACAAGAGATGTAAAACCCTGTTGCTCTTCAGCCTGTATGCACAGTCTTTACTCTGGCAATTCAAGAGGTCTCCATTAAGAAACATGTTACAAAACACAGCTGCCCTATCTGTGAATGTCAATGGGTGATGCAAACACGTAGCAGATACACACCTTGAATACTGAGCCCAGATGATATGGTTTGTTATCAGCTGCTGCCTCTGCTCTCTTACCATTTTGTGAGTCTCTCAGCGGACACCAACCTGAATATAACTGGTTGTGGAGACTGAGGTGACAGCCATGACATGTTCCACCTACAATGTAATTTGTTATCTGTGCAGGCAGACACACACACACACTAACACCCATAGGCAACATATAACTGGATCCATGTGTTAGTTTGACAGATTTAAGAGCTAGTGTGTGTGTGTGTGTTGGAGGGGGGGTGAGTATTTATTTAGAGGCTAATAGATGTGCATTCTTATGTGTATGTTAACATGCTCCTACTGATGTTTTCAACTGTTTGTATACTCCGAGTTATGAATATGTGTCCCTGCTTTTCAAAGGGTGGCCCTGTAAGCCTATAGGCCTGGAGCACATTTCATATCCTGCTCAGGACGCCAGTCAATGTGCCTCTCATCGGCTTATGCTGACAATATGTGAGACGTGACAGGTATTCCTTGCTTGCTTCATTGGCTACTTTAAGCCTGGTGACAGCTAGTCAAATGGCTGGACAGCTATGTGCACTCATCTGTGCCTGTCCGTGCGTGTGTGTGTGTGTGTGTGTGTGTGTGTGTGTGTGTGTGTGTGTGTGTGTGTGTGTGTGTGTGTGTGTGTTTTAAAGCAGCTTTCACTGTCAAGGATTCTAATAACTTGCAACAAGCAGACTCGGGGTCATTGTTTAAAATTCTTCAAAAAATATGAATGTATGTGATGGATGAACTGGCCTAATGTAACGCTCCCTTTCATCTCGGGGTTGGGGAAAGTCTTGAAGATTTTACTTCACCACCATGCGTGTATAACCTAAAATTGCTTGAAATGCATTAAAGGTTAAGGCTGATTCTCCAAAGCAAAAATCACATAAACCTCTTGTTATCTGCTGACCCAAGGGAGAATGACGGGCAAAAACAAAATGAACAATTTGCTCCTCAGCCTCCCTCTGGTTAACGTTGAACAAATGGCCCCTTCCCTCAGGCTTTCCAAGGTTAAACCCAAACTGCAGCCGCCCCGATCTCGCCTAAGAATGACTGCCGGCTGTGCACAGTCCAGTAAGCATGTCCGACCTGTCTGTCAGGTGTTTGTGGGGAAACATCAATGCAGACAAACAGACATGTCCCGCGGGGCATTTGACTAAGCCAAGTCAGTCTGACTCAGCCCCATAAAGGGCTATTTTGGACAAATGTCAGGACGCGGTTTGCGTGTATTGGTCAAATGTTTGAGAATTTGTGTTTTCTCTGTCAAACAGAAGGAGATTGTTGGTCGGGATGACGCCGCTGACCTCTTCTCTCCCTTCAGTCTGCTCGTATGAGTTGCAAGGCAGATTGATGTATGCTGTGCGTTGTCCTGCAACCTCTCAGAGGCCACCATTTGCTTCTGTTTAAAAATAACTTCCTCGCACACTTGTTTTCCCTGTGCTTGACTCCATCGAGTCTTTTTTTCCACATCTCTTTTTTACATTGTCTCCCTCCCCGTCTCTCACTTTTTCCTCTCTTCCGCCTTGTCCCTGTGTCCATGCATTTATCTTCGTCTGACCCTGCTTTACAGGGTACATGTTGTTCCTGTCAATAAAAAACACAATATGGATTTTTTATTTTTTTTTCTGGGCCAGCTCCAGAAGAAACATATGAAGATTGATATGCACATTGCTTGTTGTTGACAGTGACGTTTTGAGCGAGGCTACTTGTATTTGGCAGTGCACACACTACACTGCAGTTGAGAAGGACACATATCAAACAGAGGTGCACTTGTGAAGCCATTGCACATCATTTATTTCAGTGTCAAGAGTCCTGCCAATACAGTGACAAGTTTCTCCTCTAAATGATTGACCTAACAGAAAATTGAATTCCTCAGATGAACCATATCAAGCTCTACGACTATAAATGAGCTCCTTGGGTTCACTTAACCGTATTAATGAAACAATAAAATGCACATGGACACTCAACTGCATGTCCATCACTGACCACTTTACTTTCTTTTCTTGTTTTACCTCAGTACATAAAAGCAAATGTCTGCCAAGAAGCTTGCTTTATAGCAGCCCTTATGGGCATAAAGATAATAATAATTAGTGGCCGGAGAGATCTGTCAAAACATAACAAACCTTCAAATGTTCGGCCAATTTTCACTAAAACCCCGCCCCTGAACAGCGATTATCCAACCAGAGCCTATGGTGTATAAGCTGCAAAAGAATTTGTAGTGCAAACAAAATAGTGTACTGTTTTATAACCTGTTTTGACAATATTCACATGTTGAATAAACTTAGGGTGTTTGGGTAATAGTCACAGTGTCCTTGCAACACAATATGCCATGTTCCCTGGAAAGCTCCGCTACAATAAATCCCCAGATAGGGAAACTCCTTTACGCAGCAACCAGGGGTTAATTCCCACTGCCAATACACTTCCCTCCCTCCATGACACGAAATGATTTGAATTTACATTTTATCACACAGTCACCACAGTCAAATGTGGCCTTTGCTGCCTTGTCCAAGCGCTCTCTTTTGGCAAAGCGATACGTAGTCTCAGCAGTCATCTCCTATACCTCCTTCTCTCAGTGAAAGGCTTACCGCCGTCTATCTCTCCCGAGAGGAGGGACGCTCTGCATTTTGCCCTCCACCATTTTAGACTGGCAGATGAAACAGCGGAGGGAGAGCTATCTCTCGCTCTCTCTGCATGTGTCGACGCGGGGAGCTCGGCGAAAAATAGGCAGACTGAGTGCGCCATTAGAGGGGGGAAAAAACGAAATCACCTCGGGTTATCTGGCGGCTTTTGTTACAGCCCGATAAGACGAACAATTTAAAAGAGACAGAAAAAAAAGAAGCAGTTTGAGGGAAGAAGAAAGCAGCGTGAGTGAAAGACATAGAAATAGATGTGGGCCAGTCAGACGTACAGCGTCGTAAAACATTATTTAAGTCGGTTGGTGTGCATCAAGCAGTGGCTCTTGTTGTTAAGCCTTTCAGTGCTTGTAAAGTCTGTTCAAAAGTTAGTTTCTCAATTCTCAAGATCATTTTTTCACTACTGCCATGCTGTATACACATGCTATCGTCAATGTTTTCAATTGGTTTAACACTCAGCAAAAAGAAGTGTGCACTTGTCTTTAAATGCAGTCTTGTGTACTGTACTTTTCACATGTACTTGAAACAACACACAATCATTTTCAGACATTGTCGGAAACAGTGGTTCAAAATGTAGAAACCGGGACTGTTTAAATGACTAAAGAGCCTTTAATGTGCGACTAGGTCTTAATCATACGTTCTATTAGGTCAGCCCTGATTGGGGTATTTAGGCTGTGAACAGAATTGGCACCTCGTGAGAGAACGGCTGTGATTACTGTGATCAAGCAGAACAGAGGAGAAAGATATAAGGAATTGGAAACAATGTTTGAGCGCGAGTATAATGTTTGATACTGTGATCTCACGTGTCATGTACATTTTATACACTCCGGAGGTACTCTGTAAGTGAGAGGGGGCAAGATTCAACATGCAGACTCTTCGTGCCTTGATGTGAATTTGCGTGGAAATAAAAGCTCTTTTTATCCTCCCGCAAACAGAATCTTTCTAGAAAGGGTGCCTTTCACACATGAATCCCTGTGAGATTCTAGAGCAGGGATTGTCAACGTGCTTTGCCTGGGGGCCACTTTTGCAACAAAAAAAAAGGCCAGTGGCCAGTTAGTAAACAAGTAACAGATATTCAGAGCTTAGCCTGTACCTCTGTGGGGGGTCCGGGGGATCCCTCCCTGGCACTTCATTTTCATTAATAAACTAGCTCTATGTAGATGGATTTTTTGCAATCTAGCCCGTTATTTACAATCAAAGTACAAAAAAAAATCCCATTGTGATTCAATTTACCTTCACTGTTCATATTGTAAACCTGCCTTTACCCAATGTTAGCTGGGATTGCACCAACCACCCGCACCCCCCCCCCCCCCACCTCCAGGCACATCAAACAGTGGTTTGAACAGATTCACCGTGAAGAAGAAAGCTGCTTGGCCACCCCAGACAGGCCAAGGGAGAAAGAAAAAGAGACCCTGTGGTGCTGCTAACCATTAGCTGTATCTGCCAGCTTCTTTCTTGAGGGGAGCCAAGTCAGCACATTGTCTCGGTTTGGAAAATACCAAATCCTCCATTTTGGAAAGCTGGGCCTGTTAGTAAGAAAGGCAGAAAGACAACAAAGACAATAGAGTCTGGCTTTTTAGTTTCTTAACAACAGCCTATCGAGCTTGTGGGATTACTCTTCTAAGAAGGCAGCGTTTCCAAAACCCTAAATGTCTGCTAGCCAATGAAAGCACACGGCCCAGTTTCACAATTTCAGCCATTTCCATGTGGCCAAAAAAGGTAATTGAGTTCACAAAGCAGAAAGTTATTACTGGCTTGTGCACTGCAAGTAGCGCCCTGTTAACAGAGCTGTAGCTTTCTTCTAACAAACAGGCTACAACAAATGCACATGTGCACACTCACACACAAGTAAATACAGATTTTTCTTTTGCTGCTGAAAACCATGTATCTCCAAAATGTTTACTTGTGCGTTGTGTTTACCATGTTGCCCTTGTTAGTTTAGCATGTTAGCATGCTAAAAATGGCTAATTGGCACTAAACACAGTACAATTGAGGTTGATGAGAATGCCATTTTGCACGAGTATTAGACAAATGTAACATTCTATCATATGATAACGGCTAGGAGAAGCCAGGGGCTCACCAAAGTTGATAAGATTCATCATCTGGAAATCATGAATGTGCCAATCCATCCAATAGTTGAGATATAGTTGAGTGTGGACCAAAGGAGAACATTACTCTTAAATGAGGCATTCTCATAAAGGGTCAATGTTCTTAACTAGTAGCAGTATGAGAACATGACAATTGACTTTAAAATAAGGAATTATGAATGAATTAATGTTCTATTTTGTTGACATATTGTTTCATTGTGTTGCTTAACAAATAATTGATCGAACAATATACGGTGGAAAAACAAAAGGACTCTTTGTTTTTTGCTTCCATGTGGGCTATACAGACTCAGACTCTGGTTTACTCCCACACGTTTATGTTTAATATGCACAGAACAGCACACCAGCAACGAACAGCTTATCGGGTTTGAACAAAGACCATTTTAGCGATACAAATTGATGTTGATGACGGTGCCGTGACCGTGTCTAAAACCCGGAAAAAACAAAATCAAATATATAACACTGCATCCTCATTCTGAGCTTGATAACCACCTTCCCCTCTCCCTCTCTCCTCCTAGGCTCTATGACGCGACAAGAGTCCCCCTCGACACTCTTGCACTATGGAGAGCATTGATGACCCCTTGACAGACAGCCAAAAACCATCTGCCAACAGCACCCTACCACCACCACCACCACCAACATCACAACAACTCCACCCGAACCCTGGTCCAGCAAAGGCAGGAAGCAACACAAGCAGCACCAGAGCACCAAGAGCCACATGGAGGCAGCAAGGTAACAACTGAAAAGCCCCTTGCCCTCTAATTCTTTGATGTGTTCCTCAAGTTCTTGTAGTGAAGCTGGTTTTGAAAAGGGAGATTAGTTGTATCATATTTTTGTTATGCATAGCCAAATGTCTCTCTTAAAATGAACTTATTTGATTTAAAAAATACAGAAAAGCAACCATGTGCCCGAATGGTCATCTTATTTACTGCACATACACGATTTATCCAAAATGTTCCAAATGTGTGGGTGTTGATTCATGGGGTAGAGGCAGAGAAAGACATACAAATTGATATAATGAAGATTGTACTACAGAACACCAGCATTTTACAGATATAGTGGGTTCATTTAAGTAGCAAAAAGTATCTTTAATTAGAATAAAGGATTTAAAACATGGGAGGTTCACTAAATCCAAAAAAAACATAAATATGTTTCAGAGAGAAGTTAGGATTGTAGGAGTTTTTGAGTTGGCAGCTGTAGTATCTTGGAGTTATATAACAACAAGAAAAATGTAATGAAGATGAGACACGACAGCACCTGTTGATTGGACTTCTGGACCACTTTACAGGGTCTTGGTCTCAAGTTCCAGACAAATTCTAACTCAGTCATGCGCGGACTTTTGAACTGGCCTGCCGCACACTTTACCAACTAATAATCCGCATAGTTTGCATAATTTGCATGTGATGGCGACATGTTGGTTGAATACATATTAGCTGATCAGAACTTATGCCGAATGTCAGAGTCTCCCCTGGCACACACTGGACATTTGATAAGGACCGTAAAGTTCTTTCTCCGCGATAACATCCAGGGGATCACCCAACCTGACAAAAACAGAATCATAACTTTGTCCCTCTGGTACTTTTTTTATTTTTTCAAAATCATTACATCTAATCTACTTTTCTAGATATATTAGTCCACAAACACATCACCCTCCCGCTTTAGCAGAAAATGCAAACAAGAATCACAGACACACATAAACCCCGATGGAATATAAACAACCGTAATGTCTTCATTTGGATTACAAATCTTTCCATAAACTCGCCTGATCCCAAGTGTGTGTTTAACCACAGAAAATCCATGAGTTTCTTTTCAGCTTGTTTTGCTCTGCTTTATTGCTGTGCCTTGTATATTGTCCTTAAAGTATTGTGTCAGATGGCGTCTGTGCGCTAAAATAAAACAAGGCGCCAGACAGATATTAATGCATGTGATTGGGAAACAGTGAGTAGCCATGTAGTAAATTTAGCAGACAGTGCAATAAAAGGGTTGAGGCCAAAGTCATAAAAATGCCCGGTCTCATAGAGTTTCTAAAAACCAGGCTCTTCTCTCGGTCAATATTGCCAGCATTTATGATTCGTTTTCTTGAAATAAATCTGATCCGGCTGCTTTATAGGCCAGACAGCAAGTCTTCAGTAGATTTGAAAGCATAAACAGACACAGAGTGGAATGCATGCTGTGATGGCGGATCCTCTCACAGCGCATCGTATAGAACAGTGGTTCTCAACTGGTCTGGCTGCGGGACCCACCATCACCCCTTAATGACAAGTCGAGGAAAATGTTCAACTTCTCAAATGTATGTCATGAAAAGATGGTGCAGTTTGAACCTGAGCTGAAAATCTCCTCTGCAGTAGGGAGCGCTCGTTTGTTCCTGTAAGTCCCCGGCCCACACATGTTTCACATGTTTCTGCTTTGTTTGTTTATGTCTGTAGATTCGTCCATTTGTAATGCAAAATGACAACTTGCCTAAATTCGAGCTGTGGTCTGTTGTTTGTTGTCATCCGACATGTCTTCAATTCCTCTACTTATAGTGTCATTTGACAGAGGTATAGTTTTCAGTTTATCCCCTGCTGATATTAGCATTACAAGGCATTAACGCCAAATATTGTTGAGGAGTGTGAAGAGGCGGCACTCCGCTGCATAAAAAATCCCCTTCAAAATAAAAGCACACCATTTTCTTTTTATCAGTGGGTCACAGGCAAAGGCCCGCGACCCACTGAAAATGGGTCCCACCAGTTGAGAATCACAGGTATAGAAGATCATTGTCTGTTTACTAACGGAGAAGGCTATCTAAGATTAGATTTAAATATTTGGTCCCATAATGTGTTGTGTAAAGGGCAACAATATCATATTGTCTGCAATCATCTGTTCCCATCCAATGGCATGCAATACAGTAGCTTATTGCATGAACAGATATAATCTATACATTACAGTGCATTCAGGGAAATGGTGGAACATTTCCAGTTGTTTGAATCTAAAACAAATCAGTGACATTTTGTAATTCCTTTCTGGTAGGAGTGCGACGTTAAATCTGTTCTAATGTTACCTCTTGAGAATTGAAGTTCTGGTCACATTGTAGAATCCAGACAGTAAAATGTGTTTACTTTGATGTTCTGAAATGCAGTATGAAAGGGTTGATGATGACGTAACACCTCAGATAGCTTTGGACTCTCTCTTAATGTGTGATGGGGCCTAGTGTCTAGAGGTCTGTGCATACATGTTCATGTGTTTTGATCTCAGCGTCTGCTTCAGTCATTATCCGACTTCACAGAATGTAATGAGCGATTTCCCTTCCCTGATTAACCTGTGGATCATTCCTAACCTACAAGTTCACTTATGAATATTCATCTAGTGGGCTATTGTGCAGCCTGCATGCTCCAATCCAAAAGGAAGCGTGCTTGGCTGCACAAGGCTGAACATTAAACAGCGACGGCAAGAACAAGTGTTAGAAACAGGTAGTAGATGCAAAAAACACAGCACGGGCACTTTAGAATGACAGATGAGCAGAAAAGGCTTTATTCCATTAGCTGATGTTTCGGCACCGCCTCGCCCTCTTCGGAGTGTAACAAAACAAGCTTCCAGCGAATTAACAAATCAGCCGATCAATCAAACATCAATTCATCAACCACATTCTCCTGAGATTCTGCATTATTCACACCATCAAGAGTCTCAATAAAGAGTTTGGAGAGGCAAAAGCAGATCAATTTTTGCTCATGCGTGCCCATTCACACGTTCACCGTGGGTCACAGCGCTGCTGTGACATTTTGAAGTCAGCGAGAGTTCATCCAAAGAGGAAATGTCAGGCCGTTGCTTTAACTGGAGAGAGATTCATATGACATGCACCTTCACGTGATTGCACATGCAATATGCATATGAAAGCCAGCAGAAATGCATGCTTATTTATAGATCAAAGCATTTCAGCTTTGCCCGGAGACAAGACGCTCTAAGTAACGCCCCTGGAATCCAATGTTTAAAGTGTTCCTTATCTGCGATTGAATGCTGCTGGGTACATATCAATATGTATTGAGTGGATTTGCTGCTAGCTTCATAACAACAGGAATCCTGCACAAATTGGACATCAACACAGATGGATTCTTTCCCCTTCTGTAACTATGACACTTGCAGCACTTATCAGTCTCACTCGAATTGTCAAATTCATGGTCTAATTCTCTTTCTGGTCTTGTTTAGAGAGCCAGACCCCACTGTACTAACAGCTGGTCCGTGTGTTCAATAGCCAGAAGGGCTCTTCATCACATTTCCCTCTACCTGCATTCCTCTGCCGCAAGAATGTAAAATATTCTGTTGCTGTTATAAGATATAAAATACAGTAATATGGTCGTTTTCTGATAAACCCGAGGTAATAATCACTGAGGGCCTGTGAATTTTATTCATAGGGCAATTTCATCTCATATTCATCTGACATTCGCTCCTCTTTTTAATAAAAGGCTTGCATTTCCCTGAGATAAGATTTGTGTGTGAGATTTATAGAGAGCCATTCGCCACAGTGTGGGTGTGAGAAAAAAAAGGAGGGGAACATGGAGAGAATATAAGAAAGTTACCTTGTACTGCCTATGCCTGGCCTTCCATTTAAATGCATTCCAGTCCTCTTTAGATGTGTCGATGCAGTGATTCTGTCTTGCTTCTGTTTTATCTGTGACTGCTTGACCATTCAAAGCCATTGTAATCTCAGTGTGGCCACAAGGAGGCATTGAGAGAAGGAAGTGTGCTTACACTGGGAATAAACACCTGTTTGGGCAGCGGTTCACAGTCAAGGGATGGCACAGTCATGTCCCTGCTTTAAGCTGTTATGCCTCTGGGTCATTTAATGCCGAAACAAAACCATGACAGAATCTCTATTAAGCGCCGAGCTCAGTGATATGTTTATTATTTCACCAGAGCATCAGAAATTGTCATCCGTGATACATGCGAGTACTCCATCCAACACCTGCCCCTTTCATGGCAATTTTCCCCCTGTTCAAATCAAAAATAGTTCATAATCATGAATTAAACCTCAGAATTCCTGAAAGACATCAGCGCCTCTATCAAGTTGGCTGCGTGGCTGGCAGGGGCCAGATGGTGAGGAGGCTTCCAAATTTGTCTTTCTTTTGGTAGATTGTTCTGCACGCGAGACTCGCTTTGTTATTTGGTTACACCCGCTGACGAATTATACAAATTTCACTCGTAAAACACTTACTTTGGCAGAGAGTTTTTATTTTTACAATTCTACCACAGTGCTGTAATAAGCACCTCTGTTTGGTAAGGAGCAATGGGTATACACAAGGCTTTCAGTGTCACACAATGTATGCAATGATTCTCCCCTTAAAATACATATTTCTATGTTAAATTACTCAACATTTTGCTTTTAGATTTGCTTTCTTGCTGAGAGTTGGATGAGCAGATTGATGATATCATAAATATGTTAAATATGAAGCTGCAGCTTAGCTTAGCTTAGCATAAGGAGGAATCAGTTAAAGGCTGCACTTTTTGTTTTCAAGATATAACCTGTAAGCTTCAGAGGTATTAGTTGGCAGATTACTCATACACAACCATTGTGTTTATGATTGAATTGTTTTCTGGATGACAGTGGTGAAGGAAGAAGTAGCCGACTTAGATATTTTACTTACACAAGTACTACCAGTGTAAACATACAGGCTACAAGTATAAGTCCTTTAATCAAACTGTTGTACAAATAATAGTACAAAACTATTTGCATTCAAAAAAATAATGACCAAAAGTGAAAGTAATGGTCATGCTGAATGGCCCAATTAGGAATGATGTATTTAACTGACAGTTAACGATTACATTACAGCCTGTGTAGCGTCTGCTGTTAGCAGCGCACTCACTCAACACTGGACCAATTTATAGATTGTTGTCCTCATTAGTCGCTTAGACACAAAAACTTGGGAAAATAGGGTTGAAAAGGTTACCAAACAGACCAAAGTTACCCTTTAATTAGAGTGTTTGAATGCCATCAATTTACTTGGCAACATGCCAGCACAGAATAGTTTACAAGATCATCAAGACAAAAGAATGCAAAGTGCACTAGATTGATACATTTGACTTTTAAATGTACAATATTGTCTTAGGAGGGCCATGCCCCCCACACCCCCCAGAGGGTCCGAGGTCCACCCAACACATTGAGGTTAATGCACTTTGCATGTTTACATTTTTTTGTGCGAATTTAAAAGAACAAGCTTTAACATCAGCAAGCTTTAGAGGTGTTGACAGGAAGATGTTATTACATGTGGCCAGAGCCAGACTAGCTGCTTCCCCCTGTTTCCAATCAGACATGATTCTGGTGGTATCAATCCTTTCATAAACTCTCTTGCAAGAAAGTGAACAAGCATTTTCCTCAAAATGTTGAACAAATAATGTTTTACTTTGAAAGGAAGACAGGGTACGAGAGTAGTAAAAGAGAGCATATGCATGTATTCTGCAAAGACAAACTTTAGTTCCAAAGGTAAATGTCAAATTCCTGAATTGTTTGTAACAATTACAGAACATGATCGTGTTTTCACTTTTATTTTGAAACACAAAGTGCTGAATATACAGGCAGTACAAAGGCAATGTGTGCTGCCTGTAAGACGGTAGAGTGTGACGATGACAGTGTGCTAAACAATCACCTGATGTTTGTTCTGTTCTTGTTGATTCACAGGTCTCATAACGCAGCTAGAGATGGTAAAACCAGGGATTGACTGTTTGAGGGAGCGAGCTTTCCCCTGGACACTGAACAGACTACTTGCTGTAAAACCCTTTCCGTTTCCTGTGGCAAGCCCCTCCGGGTTTCTGACTGCTCCCACCTGCTATCTGTCATTGAGTCAAAATGTTGTGTCCACCTCCTCTCCACTCTATCTGCCTGCTCTGTGAAATTAGCAGTGCCTGCTTGTACCACGGCGGATCGGACACTTTGAATCCTACGAATGGTTTTTGCCTCATTGGAAGTACTTTGTTTGAAACTGCTAACTGCTTTGAAAAGGGGATTTCTCCACAACTTTCTCCTAGCCTCTAGAGCAGCAGTTCCAGAGCAAAGACACGGGACTCATTACAGACCGGACCCTGTTGCTTCTCGGACCACCTCACGTGGCCGTCAAAAAAACGAACTGAGCGCTCTTTGCTGTGAATAGGCCTTCTGCTGGAGTAAACCTCCCATATTTTTATAGACCAAAGAGCAAAACAACAAATACCATCATTATGACAAAGTGGACCATGTGGCAAGGATACGCAGAGACTTTGTGAACTTGCTTTTACTGTCACCACCGACCAACGACTGCCCCCACAGAGACACGGCGCACAAATGGGCCAACGCAACTGGCGTCCGGTGGCACATGTATTGGACACGATCAAAGAAGTACTTTTAAAAACTTTCCAGACATTTTTTCTCAGACTAAGTCCACCACTGTATTTCGGAACTGGAGATATAGGTACTACATACGTATAACTGTGTATCAAAAAAAAAAATTCTGATTTGCATTTTTCAGGAGCTACGGTTGGGACAGCTTGAAGGAAGCATTGTCGAGTTGGTCATGGATCAGGAGCGCAAATCATATTAAAGAGATGATGAATATTTACAGAGCGTATAAATGCTGTTGAGTCTGAAGAGAAAGAGTAAAGAAATGTCATTAAATGTATTTTGAAAGGCCCTAAAAAGTTATATATTTAACAGTTTTATATGTTGTACCTTTGTAGAGAAGCTTCTTGGACTTAAAATGTGGTCACAATGGCAGTTTAGTAGGATGTGAACAAATGCTGTTGTTCTCATTACTGCTAGCTCGTAGTCCCAGGTTTTCTGTTCACACCTCAGTAGCCGCTTTCTTTTCATGGTCATCTACAAGTCACTGTCTATCAGAACCATTACTGGAAAAAAAAGGAAAGTGACAATTTATTGAGGACTGATCTGCAGCCAACTGAACATTGTAAATCTATGGTAGTCAGTGGAAGCCATTGAAATCTGCTAATTTGCTATGATATTGTATTGTACACGGTGTGGAATACTGACTCATTTCCTCTCTATGGCTTTTGATCTCTTCATTTATTTTTTTGCTTGTGTTTGTTCTTGCACAAATCTGCCGTCTTTTTGACGGCGATGAATACTACAAGGAGAGAACGAGAGAAAGAGAAAGCATTGCAGAAGTATGAGTCATTTACATCCATTTTTTATCATGAAATATTTTAAGAATAAATTAAATATATGAAAAGAAACGGTCCCTGCAAATTTAGATGGTCTTGGTGTTCAAGTTCATCAAAGGAAAATTTTAATTGTCTTAGTTTTACTATAAATAACTATGTATTCTGAAAGTGGCGAAAAGTTAAGGATCCTTTCCTTTCCCGGGTGTTCAGATGGATGTATGACTGGATCTGGTTTAAAGTCCTTTAAAGTTCAGTGGTAAAATATGTTCAAAAAGGCTGTCCCAGTGACTAACTGGGGGTTGTACTGGGCAATAATACGCCCATAACCGAGTAAAAATGTGAAAGTTTTTGTTCAATCCTGCCTCCATCAAATCATCAGAGAAAAGGTCAACCATGTGCATAACTTTGTCTTCAGTAAAGTGAAATAAAATGCACATCTTCATATGAACAGCAGCAATGTGTTGGCCCCAATAACCCAACATTTTACAGAAGAAACTTTTTTCAAATATAAATATATGTACAGCCCAAAATCACAAATTACAAATTTGCCTAAGAGGACTTTACAATCTGTGCACATACGACATCCTCTGTCCCGGAGCCCTCACATCGGAACAGGAAAAACTGTGGGAGAGCAACAGAGGAGGGATCCCTCTCCCAGGATGGACAGAAGTGTGTACAGAATGAACAGCATAACAGAGTTATAACACATTCAATGCATATGACAGAACCACGACAGGAGGCAAGACCAGGGTCCAGGTATAACTAGGATCCACGGAAACCTGCGAGGTGAGAAAGCACAGAGATTCTGGTGAAGAAGCAAAGTCAGTAATGTGCATTAATGGTATAGGTAATATAAAACAGTAATGTGAGTAACAATAAAAACGATATTAGCAGTGGGAGTCAGCAGGGCCATGGCGGGAGGAAGGACCAGGGTCCAGATATACCCACGATCCATGGGAGCCAGTGAGGCGAGAAAGCACAACGACTCCGGGGGAAAAGCTAAATGGTACTATAACATATGATGGTGCCTGACCAATTCGGGCTTTGTAGGTAAGTAAAAGGATTTTAAATTCTATTCTAGATTTTACAGGAAGCCAGTGCAGAGAAGCTCATACAGGAGTAATATGATCTCTTTTCTCAGTTTTTGTTAGTACACAAGCTGCAGCATTCAGAATCAGCTGGAGAGATTTAAGAGACTTATTAGAGCAGCCTGATAATAAGGAATTGCAGTAATCTCGTCTAGATGTAAGAAATGCATGAACTATTTTCTCTGCATCGCTTTGAGACAGGATGTGCCTGATTTTTGAACTATTACGTAGGTTAAAAAAGGCAATCCTGGAAAGTTGTCATATGTGTCCAAAATGTTTTGTTTTATTTATATATTGTAAATGGGGGTTACACCCAAAAAACATAACAAAAAGGCATACAACATGCAGTGTGATACTTATAACACAAGCTTGGACTTTTTCGGGCAATGGATTCCCTTTTGGGGGGTTTTCTACAAAGCATTGCGGACTTCTTTTCAAACACAAGAAAACTGAATATTTCCTGTTCACTTCAGTCTGCACACACTCTAACTCAAACTGTTTTTGTGCCAACATTTTGCATTGTTGAAACATTTTTACCACCATCAGCAGTATCACCCTGGATTCACCTAATTAGCTATCGTTTTTGTCAGAAAAGTTTGAAAAACTTTACCGATATAATAAAGCCAAATATACAATGGAATATGATGATTGCATTTATAGCATGGGCATCAAATAAGAGACCATGTTTTCTAAAAATTCAAAGTCAACTGGCTTTTTGAGGAGGATACATAATTCTTCACCTAAAACCGACGATGACCTTTTTTAATGCATTTCTATCATCCTGTAAGGAAGCCACATGAAGAGGTCTGTTTCTTGTTTTGGGCCGAACATAGTTCTAAAACAAGTGAACAATTTTACAACAAATTTTACAACAAACTCAAAATGTGCCTCACAAAACAGCAGAAAAGCCCTTCGGAGGGTCAACCAGCTCATCCTTTTGTGAGTCACTGGGTACTTCAGCCAATCCCAGTCTGCACTGAGAGAGACACCTGGACAAGAAGAGTATACACCCACATTAAATAATAAATTCACTTTTTGAATGTTTTACAGGTCTTCATCAGCAGTGGTTCCTGACCAGGCACAATAAAACAAATAGAAAATGTTTAAAGACAGATTGTGACTGTTTTGGTGACAAAGGTAAGAAATGTCAATTGTAAAAACAAGATAAAGGTGGAAGTAAATTATTCAATTGCTGTCCTATTAATATAAATGGAAACCGGACTGCAATTATATAGCTACCTTACTGGACAAAAAATTCAACATTTGCACAATAAAAAGTAATTTACACATAAACACGAAGGTGGTGGAACCTTGGCAAGGCCTGCCCAGTGGGAGTGACTTGGGTTCAGTGTCCTGCTGAAGGACACTTCGAAATGTGTTGTTTTGTTTTTTCGACATACTATAAGCGTTTTTTTCGACATACTATACTATGAGCGTTTTTAGTTTTTTCGACATACTACACAAATACTGTTTTTGACTTTTTCGACTTGCTATACTATGACTGTTTTTGACTTCTTTGACAGGCTATACTTTGACTGTTTTTGACTTTTTTCCACATGCTATACTCATACTGTTTTTGGATTTTTACGACTTGCTATACTAATACTGTTTTTGACTTCTTCGACATGCTATACTATGACTCTGACTTTTTTCGACATACTATACTATCAGCGTTTTTTCGATATACTATACTATGAGCGTTTTTAGTTTTTTTCGACATACTATACTAATACTGTTTTTGACTTTTTCGACATGCAATACTATGACTGTTTTTGACTTTTTACGACTTGCTATACTATGACTGTTTTTGACTTGCTATACTTTGACTGTTTTTGACTTTTTTCGACATGCTATACTACTACTGTTTTTGAGTTTTTCGACATGCTATACTATGACTGTTTTTGACTTTTTCGACATGCTATACTTTGACTGTTTTTTGACTTTTTCGACATGCTATACTATGACTGTGTTTGACTTTTTCGACATGCTATACTATGACTGTCTTTGAATTTTTTCAACATACTATACTATGAGCATTTTATCGACATACTATACTATGAGCGTTTTTAGTTTTTTCGACATACTATACTATGAGCGTTTTTTCGACATACTATACTATGAGCGTTTTTAATTTTTTCGACATACTACACAAATACTGTTTTTGACTTTTTCGACTTGCTATACTATGACTGTTTTTGACTTCTTTGACAGGCTATACTTTGACTGTTTTTGACTTTTTTCCACATGCTATACTCATACTGTTTTTGGATTTTTACGACTTGCTATACTAATACTGTTTTTGACTTCTTCGACATGCTATACTATGACTCTGACTTTTTTCGACATACTATACTATCAGCGTTTTTTCGATATACTATACTATGAGCGTTTTTAGTTTTTTTCGACATACTATACTAATACTGTTTTTGACTTTTTCGACATGCAATACTATGACTGTTTTTGACTTTTTACGACTTGCTATACTATGACTGTTTTTGACTTGCTATACTTTGACTGTTTTTGACTTTTTTCGACATGCTATACTACTACTGTTTTTGAGTTTTTCGACATGCTATACTATGACTGTTTTTGACTTTTTCGACATGCTATACTTTGACTGTTTTTTGACTTTTTCGACATGCTATACTATGACTGTGTTTGACTTTTTCGACATGCTATACTATGACTGTCTTTGAATTTTTTCAACATACTATACTATGAGCATTTTATCGACATACTATACTATGAGCGTTTTTAGTTTTTTCGACATACTATACTATGAGCGTTTTTTCGACATACTATACTATGAGCGTTTTTAATTTTTTTCGACATAATATACTATGAGCGTTTTTTCGACATTTCTACATACTATACTATGAGTGTTTTTAGTTTTTTTCGACATACTATACTAATACCTTTGTTGACTTTTTCGACATGCTATACTATGACTGTTTTTGACTTTTTATGACTTGCTATACTATGACTGTTTTTGACTTTTTCGACATGCTATACTGTGACTGTTTTTGACTTTTTCGACATGCTATACTAATGCTGTTTTTGAATTTTTTCGACATACGATACTATGAGCATTTTTTGACGTACTATACTATGAACTTTTTTACTTTTTTCGACATACTATACTATGAGTGGTTTTAGTATTTTCGATATACTATATTATCAGCGTTTTTTCGATATACTATACTATGAGCGTTTTTAGTTTTTTCGACATACTATACTATGAGCGTTTTTAGTTTTTTCGACATACTATACTATGAGCGTTTTTAGTTTTTTCGACATACTATACTATGAGCGTTTTTAATTTTTTTCGACATAATATACTATGAGCGTTTTTTCGACATTTCTACATACTATACTATGAGTGGTTTTAGTTTTTTTCGACATACTATACTAATACCTTTGTTGACTTTTTCGACATGCTATACTATGACTGTTTTTGACTTTTTATGACTTGCTATACTATGACTGTTTTTGACTTCTTCGACATGCTATAATTTGACTGTTTTTGGATTTTTACGACTTGCTATACTATGACTGTCTTTGACTTCTTCGACATGCTATACTATGAGCGTTTTTTTCGACATACTACACTATGACAGTTTTTTGTTTTTTCGACATACTGTACTATGAGCGTTTTTGTTAATTGGACATACCATACTATGACTCTATCGACACAGCATAATATAATGGCGGCCGTGGCTCATTGGGTAGAGCGGCTCGTCCGATAACCACAAGATTGGTGGTTCGATCCTCGTCTAATACATGTCTCTGAGAAAGCCATTAAACTATTCCATGGGTGCTTCAATGCTCCCAATAAACTGTTCTATAAGTAATATTAATGTGCTATACTCGACTTTTTTCAACATATACTGACTTTTTTCGACATGCTATACTATGACCTATTCATGACTTTTTCGACATACTGTACTGTGACTTTTTCAACACAAGATAGTATAATAGCGGCTGTGGCTCATTGGGTAGAGAGGGTCATCTGATAACCACAAGGTTGGTGGTTCGATCCTCGGCTGCAACGAGTCCCTGAAAAAGCCAATGAACCTCTAACTGTTCCATGGGTGCTTCTCAGCAGCCCAATCCTCCCAATAATCTATTCTATAACTAATAAATCACATGCTATACGATGCCTTTTTATGACTTGCTATACCGTGACTGTTTTTGACTTTTTTCGACATGCTATACTAATACTGTTTTTGACTTCTTCGACATGCGATACTATGACTCTGACTTTTTTCGACCTACTATACTATGAGCTTTTTTACTTTTTTCGACATACTATACTATGAGCGGTTTTAGTATTTTCGATATACTATACTATGAGCGTTTTTTCGATATACTATACTATGAGCGTTTTTAGTTTTTTCGACATACTATATGATGAGCGTTTTTAGTTTTTTTCGACATACTATACTAATACTGTTTTTGACTTTTTCGACATGCAATACTATGAGTGTTTTTGACTTTTTACGACATGCTATACTATGACTGTTTTTGACTTTTTCGACATGCTATACTGTGACTGTTTTTGACTTTTTCGACATGCTATACTAATGCTGTTTTTGAATTTTTTCGACATACGATACTATGAGCATTTTTTGACGTACTATACTATGAGCTTTTTTACTTTTTTCGATATACTATACTATGAGCGTTTTTAGTTTTTTCGACATACTATACTAATACTGTTTTTGACTTTTTCGACATGCAATACTATGAGTGTTTTTGACTTTTTACGACATGCTATACTATGACTGTTTTTGACTTTTTCGACATGCTATACTGTGACTGTTTTTGACTTTTTTGACATGCTATACTAATGCTGTTTTTGACTTCTTCGACATGCTATACTATGACTGACTTTTTTCGACATACTATACTATGAGCGGTTTTAGTATTTTCGATATACTATACTATCAGCGTTTTTTCGATATACTATACTATGAGCGTTTTTAGTTTTTTCGACATACTATACTATGAGCGTTTTTAGTTTTTTTCGACATACTATACTAATACTGTTTTTGACTTTTTCGACATGCAATACTATGAGTGTTTTTGACTTTTTACGACATGCTATACTATGACTGTTTTTGACTTTTTCGACATGCTATACTGTGACTGTTTTTGACTTTTTCGACATGCTATACTAATGCTGTTTTTGAATTTTTTCGACATACGATACTATGAGCATTTTTTGACGTACTATACTATGAGCTTTTTTACTTTTTTCGATATACTATACTATGAGCGTTTTTAGTTTTTTCGACATACTATACTATGAGCGTTTTTAGTTTTTTCAACATACTATACTATGAGCGTTTTTAGTTTTTTTCGACATACTATACTAATACTGTTTTTGACTTTTTCGACATGCAATACTATGAGTGTTTTTGACTTTTTACGACATGCTATACTATGACTGTTTTTGACTTTTTCGACATGCTATACTGTGACTGTTTTTGACTTTTTCGACATGCTATACTAATGCTGTTTTTGACTTCTTCGACATGCTATACTATGACTCTGACTTTTTTCAACATACTATACTATGAGCGGTTTTAGTATTTTCGATATACTATACTATCAGCGTTTTTTCGATATACTATACTATGAGCGTTTTTAGTTTTTTCGACATACTATACTATGAGCGTTTTTAGTTTTCTTCGACATACTATACTAATACTGTTTTTGACTTTTTCGACATGCAATACTATGATTGTTTTTGACTTTTTACGACATGCTATACTATGACTGTTTTTGACTTTTTCGACATGCTATACTGTGACTGTTTTTGACTTTTTCGACATGCTATACTAATGCTGTTTTTGAATTTTTTCGACATACTATACTATGAGCGTTTTTAGTAATTTCTACATACTATACTATGAGCGTTTTTTCAACACACTATACTATGAGTATTTTTTTGACGTACTATACTATGAGCGTTTTAAATTCTTTCGACAGACTATACTATGAGTGTTTTTTAGTTTTTTCGACATACTATACTATGAGCTTTTTTACTTTTTTCGACATACTTATACTATGAGCGTTTTTTCGACATACTATACTATGAGGGTTTTTAGTTATTTCGACATACTATACTATGAGCATTTTTTTGACGTACTGTACTATGAGCGTTTTTTTCGACATACTACACTATGACAGTTTTTTGTTTTTTCGACATACTGTACTATGAGCGTTTTTTTGTTAATTGGACATACCATACTATGACTCTATCGACACAGCATAATATAATGGCGGCCGTGGCTCATTGGGTAGAGCGGCTCGTCCGATAACCACAAGATTGGTGGTTTGATCCTCGTCTAATACATGTCTCTGAGAAAGCCATTAAACTATTCCATGGGTGCTTCAATGCTCCCAATAAACTGTTCTATAAGTAATATTAATGTGCTATACTCGACTTTTTCAACATATACTGACTTTTTCCGACATGCTATACTATGACCTATTCATGACTTTTTCGACATACTGTACTGTGACTTTTTCGACACAAGATAGTATAATAGCGGCCGTGGCTCATTGGGTAGAGAGGGTCATCTGATAACCACAAGGTTGGTCGTTCGATCCTCGGCTGCAACGAGTCCATGAACCTCTAACTGTTCCATGGGTGCTTCTCAGCAGCCCAATCCTCCCAATAATCTATTCTATAACTAATAAATCACATGCTATACGATGCCTTTTTATGACTTGCTATACCGTGACTGTTTTTGACTTTTTTCGACATGCTATACTAATACTGTTTTTGACTTCTTCGACATGCGATACTATGACTCTGACTTTTTTCGACATACTATACTATGAGCTTTTTTACTTTTTTCGACATACTATACTATGAGCGGTTTTAGTATTTTCGATATACTATACTATCAGCGTTTTTTCGATATACTATACTATGAGCGTTTTTAGTTTTTTCGACATACTATACTATGAGCGTTTTTAGTTTTTTCGACATGCAATACTATGAGTGTTTTGACTTTTTACGACATGCTATACTATGACTGTTTTTGACTTTTTCGACATGCTATACTGTGACTGTTTTTGACTTTTTCGACATGCTATACTAATGCTGTTTTTGACTTCTTCGACATGCTATACTATGACTCTGACTTTTTTCGACATACTATACTATGAGCGGTTTTAGTATTTTCGATATACTATACTATCAGCGTTTTTTCGATATACTATACTATGAGCGTTTTTAGTTTTTTCGACATACTATACTATGAGCGTTTTTAGTTTTTTCGACATACTATACTATGAGCGTTTTTAGTATTTTTCGACATACTATACTAATACTGTTTTTGACTTTTTCGACATGCAATACTATGAGTGTTTTTGACTTTTTACGACATGCTATACTATGACTGTTTTTGACTTTTTCGACATGCTATACTGTGACTGTTTTTGACTTTTTCGACATGCTATACTAATGCTGTTTTTGAATTTTTTCGACATACGATACTATGAGAATGTTTTGACGTACTATACTATGAGCGTTTTTAGTTTTTTCGACATACTATACTATGAGCGTTTTTAGTAATTTCTACATACTATACTATGAGCGTTTTTTCAACACACTATACTATGAGTATTTTTTGACGTACTATACTATGAGCGTTTTAAATTTTTTCGACAGACTATACTATGAGTGTTTTTTAGTTTTTTCGACATACTATACTATGAGCTTTTTTACTTTTTTCGACATATTTATACTATGAGCGTTTTTTCGACATTTCTACATACTATACTATGAGTGGTTTTAGTTTTTTTCGACATACTATACTAATACCTTTGTTGACTTTTTCGACATGCTATACTATGAGTGTTTTTTAGTTTTTTCGACATACTATACTATGAGCTTTTTTACTTTTTTCGACATACTTATACTATGAGCGTTTTTTCGACATACTATACTATGAGGGTTTTTAGTTATTTCGACATACTATACTATGAGCATTTTTTTGACGTACTGTACTATGAGCGTTTTTTTCGACATACTACACTATGACAGTTTTTTGTTTTTTCGACATACTGTACTATGAGCGTTTTTTTGTTAATTGGACATACCATACTATGACTCTATCGACACAGCATAATATAATGGCGGCCGTGGCTCATTGGGTAGAGCGGCTCGTCCGATAACCACAAGATTGGTGGTTTGATCCTCGTCTAATACATGTCTCTGAGAAAGCCATTAAACTATTCCATGGGTGCTTCAATGCTCCCAATAAACTGTTCTATAAGTAATATTAATGTGCTATAATCGACTTTTTTCAACATATACTGACTTTTTTCGACATGCTATACTATGACCTATTCATGACTTTTTCGACATACTGTACTGTGACTTTTTCGACACAAGATAGTATAATAGCGGCCGTGGCTCATTGGGTAGAGAGGGTCATCTGATAACCACAAGGTTGGTCGTTCGATCCTCGGCTGCAACGAGTCCATGAAAAAGCCAATGAACCTCTAACTGTTCCATGGGTGCTTCTCAGCAGCCCAATCCTCCCAATAATCTATTCTATAACTAATAAATCACATGCTATACGATGCCTTTTTATGACTTGCTATACCGTGACTGTTTTTGACTTTTTTCGACATGCTATACTAATACTGTTTTTGACTTCTTCGACATGCGATACTATGACTCTGACTTTTTTCGACATACTATACTATGAGCTTTTTTACTTTTTTCGACATACTATACTATGAGCGTTTTTAGTTTTTTCGACATACTATACTATGAGCGTTTTTAGTTTTTTCGACATACTATATTATGAGCGGTTTTAGTTTTTTTCGACATACTATACTAATACTGTTTTTGACTTTTTCGACATGCAATACTATGAGTGTTTTTGACTTTTTACGACATGCTATACTATGACTGTTTTTGACTTTTTCGACATGCTATACTGTGACTGTTTTTGACTTTTTCGACATACTATATTAATGCTGTTTTTGAATTTTTTCGACATACGATACTATGAGCATTTTTTGACGTACTATACTATGAGCTTTTTTACTTTTTTCGATATACTATACTATGAGCGTTTTTAGTTTTTTCGACATACTATACTATGAGCGTTTTTAGTTTTTTCGACATACTATACTATGAGCGTTTTTAGTTTTTTTCGACATACTATACTAATACTGTTTTTGACTTTTTACGACATGCTATACTATGACTGTTATTGACTTTTTCGACATACTATACTGTGACTGTTTTTGACTTTTTCGACATGCTATACTAATGCTGTTTTTGACTTCTTCGATATGCTATACTATGACTCTGACTTTTTTCGACATACTATACTATGAGCGGTTTTAGTATTTTCGATATACTATACTATCAGCGTTTTTTCGATATACTATACTATGAGCGTTTTTAGTTTTTTCGACATACTATACTATGAGCGTTTTTAGTTTTTTTCGACATACTATACTAATACTGTTTTTGACTTTTTCGACATGCAATACTATGAGTGTTTTTGACTTTTTACGACATGCTATACTATGACTGTTTTTGACTTTTCGACATGCTATACTGTGACTGTTTTTGACTTTTTCGACATGCTATACTAATGCTGTTTTTGAATTTTTTCGACATACGATACTATGAGAATTTTTTGACGTACTATACTATGAGCGTTTTTAGTTTTTTCGACATACTATACTATGAGCGTTTTTAGTAATTTCTACATACTATACTATGAGCGTTTTTTCAACACACTATACTATGAGTATTTTTTTGACGTACTATACTATGAGCGTTTTAAATTTTTTCGACAGACTATACTATGAGTGTTTTTTAGTTTTTTCGACATACTATACTATGAGCTTTTTTACTTTTTTCGACATACTTATACTATTAGCGTTTTTTCGACATACTATACTATGAGGGTTTTTAGTTATTTCGACATACTATACTATGAGCATTTTTTTGACGTACTATACTATGAGTGTTTTTTAGTTTTTTCGACATACTATACTATGAGCTTTTTTACTTTTTTCGACATACTTATACTATTAGCGTTTTTTCGACATACTATACTATGAGGGTTTTTAGTTATTTCGACATACTATACTATGAGCATTTTTTTGACGTACTGTACTATGAGCGTTTTTAGTTTTTTCGACATACTATACTATGAGCGTTTTTTCGACACACTATACTATGAGTATTTTTTTGGACGTACTATACTATGAGCTTTTTTACTTTTTTCAACATACTATACTATGAGCGGTTTTAGTATTTTCGATATACTATACTATGAGTGTTTTTTTGTTTTTTCAACATACTATACGAATACTGTTTTTGACTTTTTCGACATGCAATACTATGACAGTTTTTGACTTTTTACGACTTGCTATACTATGACTGTTTTTGACTTGCTATACTTTGACTGTTTTTGACTTTTTTCGACATGCTATACTAATACTGTTTTTGACTTTTTCGACATGCCATACTTTGACTGTTTTTTTACTTTTTGTTTTGTGTTTGACTTTTCGACATGCTATACTATGAGCATTTTATCAACATACTATACTATGAGCGTTTTTTCGACATACTATACTATGAGCGTTTTTAATTTTTTCGACATACTATACTATGAGCGTTTTTTCGACATTTCTACATACTATACTATGAGTGTCTTTAGTTTTTTCCGACATATTATACTAATACCTTTGTTGACTTTTTCGACATGCCTGAGCATGACTGTTTTTGACTTTTGATGACTTGCTATACTATGACTGTTTTTGACTTCTTCGACATGCTATAATTTGACTGTTTTTGACTTTTTTCCACATGCTACTGTTTTTGGATTTTTTCCACATGCTACTGCTTTTTGACTTCTTCGACATGCTATACTATGAGCGTTTTTTTCGACATACTACACTATGACAGTTTTTAGTTTTTTCGACATACTGTACTATGAGCGTTTTTTTGTTAATTGGACATACCATACTATGACTCTATCGACACAGCATAATATAATGGCGGCCGTGGCTCATTGGGTAGAGCGGCTCTTCCGATAACCACAAGATTGGTGGTTCGATCCTTGTCTAATACATGTCGCTGAGAAAGCCATTAAACTATTCCATGCGTGCTTCAATGCTCCCAATAAACTGTTTATGCCTTTTTATGACTTGCTATACCGTGACTGTTTTTGACTTTTTTCGACATACTATACTAATACTGTTTTTGACTTCTTCGACATGCTATATTATGACCGTTTTTTACTTTTTTCGACATACTATACTATGAGCTTTTTTACTTTTTTCGACATACTATACTATGACCGTTTTTAGTTTTTTCGACATATTATACTATGAGCGTTTTTTTGTTTTTTCGATATATAAAATAATTGTACAGTATGTTGAAAAAGTTATTCTGTAGCAAACCAAAAAAAACTACAAACGTAATTTAGTATGTTGAAAAAATTCATCCAAAAGTCAGAGTATGGCAGTAAGAAATATATTGTCTAATGAAGTCACAGTATAGCATGTTGAAAAAAAAGTAATAACAAGTGCCAATATCATAAATATGATGAAACCATCACAGTAAAGTGTGTCATGAAAAATCATAATATAGTAACTCGTAAAAATATCATAGTATAGTACGGCATATAGATGTCATAGTATAGTATATCTTAATAACTATGCAATATAAAGGTGCTAGTACAGTACGACTTCAATATTTCACAGCTTAGAATGCCATACAAAATATGACATGACATTTGATTCGGTTCAACTTTATTGTCATTGCACGGAGTACAGGTCCTGAGACAACAAAAAGCAGTTTAGCATCTTACCAGAAGTGGAAAAGTGCAAAGAAAAAGCACAGACTATGTACAGATTAAAATGTGAAATAAATAGAATGTGGAATAAACAGTAAGGGGTATGAATACACCAAATATACTTAGATGAACAGTATTATTATAATAATTATACACAGTATGAACATATTAAGCAGCACAGGTATAAGTATAACATATATAGTACAGGGTGTAATTGAAGGACATACTGAATGTAGGCCATAAAATCATGGTATAATATTTCATAAAAAGTCATTATATGGTAAGTCCTAAAAAACTAATGGCAAAGTGTGTCATAAAAAGTCATAATATGGCGTGTCATGAAATTGTCATTAAAAGGTCATAGTGTAGTATGTCGTAAAAAATCCTTAAAGGTCATACCATAGCATGATTTATAATAGCCATGGTATAATATGTTATTTAAATGTCATAGAAAAATATCATAAAAAACATATCATAATAAACCTGTTAAAACCTTAACTTGTTGTCTAGGATAACACAAGGAGTACCATTAAAAGTTTACCCAACCTTTCAGGGCTGCAAATTTGTCATTGTTTTCTTGAATCTGATCAATAGATAACCCTCACCAACCAATCATTTATCATTTACCGACAAGATCAATGCCTAACAAGCTGCCTAGTGCAACAACAACTCAATGCACAAACAGGTTGTGTTCCAGAAGTGGATATGCATCTCCACTGATTATCGATGCGATTCAGGTGTGGGGGTTCTGGCATTCAGGTGGAGGCGAACCAGGCACTGAGAAGATGGGCGTGGCAGACCTGAAACACACAGAGAGAGACAGCTCCCTTCCAACAACAGTGGAGGTGCCATAAAAACATCACAGAATAGTAAAGTAGCACGGCATGCTATAACAAGTCACAGTATAGTTTGGCTTATTGCTAATGTAATTCTTATTACTATATTTTTTTTTCCCCAATTTTCTCAATAAATAAAGTTATTGTTAGTATTATTAGTGTTATTATATATAATGGTTGCATTTATAACAACATGGAATATTTTATAAGCTCTTCCTACATGTTCTTTTGAAAACTTTCAATTTGTTAAGTATTTAGTATCTAAGATATCAAATATTTGTAGTGCAGTAAAAAGTACAATATTTCCCTCTGAACTATAGTGGAGTAGAAGTAGAAAGTGACATTAAAAGAAAAGACTCAAGGAACTTATGTATAGTATTTGAGTAAATGGAGTTAATTACATTCCACCACTGCAGAGGACACAGGGTCTGAGTCGGGTTAACCAACATTAACAGTAACAGTTTGAGTACGCAGATGCACAATGCATAAAACTTCCTTTTCTCAGTCTACTTCGTGATGTTTTCCAGGTCATGCAACTTTTACTGTAACACCGAGAACTACTGTGTGCACAATAACTCCATTGATGTTGGAGCAGATCTACACATCAGTGGTTCTTCAGAAGGAATTATACACAGCAGATATATAAAGAGAAAAGACAGAGAAAAATATGCAACTATTTGCCAAAGGTATTTGTTACATCCCACATTGTACCGGTGGGAGTACGTGTAAATCTCTACAAACAAGATGCAGAAAACCATCTGAATCCTTTCTGACTTCACGCAGGAAACAAAGTCTTATGACATTATAAACACGGAGAAGCAAAGGTCTCAACCCCGGCTTCTCTCACTAAACCCTAGTCTGAAGCATTCCACTCACCCTCACTTGACTTTTACCCTGAGAGCGAACAGCCATCTCGCTGGATCATCCTGCACATACCAACTGAAACTCTACATCCAGAGGGAAAATGTGACATCAAAGTAACCCAGGCTTGTTGTTTCTCTTCTCTCCGTAGAAGACTGATTGTTGGGCGGGGGAGCAGGGAGGAGTGTTTAATTACATCGGATTGAATTTCAATAATCTGTTCTATATCCTTGAGGTTTTCTGACAGCGTTTGGTGTCACGCCTCCACATGTTTTAATTTGATTAGGGCAGGACAATGTGGAGTATCCTGGAGCCATGACGATAAGCAGGTACAGTCAAAAGGGAGCCCTGCAGAGTAATGACAACACGATTGGGGAGTCAGATTGGGGCAACTATTACGGAGTAAGTAGATCGGTGCCTTTAGGTGGGTTTTTACCTCCTCTTTTCACACCTCGAAGCCTCATGTATCTGCATACTTTTTCTTTTCCAGGGAAAAGAGGGGAGAGCACGCCTGTGTGTTTGCGTTCCAGTATGTTTCCGTTCATTTGGTTCGGTCGACGTGTCAGTCAAAGAGCACCGTCTGCAGAGAGTACACAGACTGCATGCAGCTCTACAGCCTGCAGTAAAGCCTACGGGTGAAAGAGTCTCCCCATGTTTACAGCCCAGATAAATCTCAGAAATACCAATACTGCATCACGCTGCAGACAATATTATTATTTGCTTTGATGGATAGCATTTATCTGCTAATTCAAATTTCATACTGTGAGTCTTTGTTTACAATATAAATCTAATTAAGTGCAGCCATCACGGCACAATGTGGATCGATACACAATATGGCCAGCGCAGCTGCTTACCTCACAAGGATGCCTTCCCCTGCCAATATTTTCAACCTGTAAAACGGTTCAGGTTTTCTCAGCGTGGCCAATAATCTGTCAAGGTTAGGGCAATGAGAGACAAAACATTACCTCAGTGGCTACATAAGAACAAATGACTAAACCAGTCGTGTGGTTTTCAGACGGGGTTCATCCATCATTTATTTCCCTTTAATGGAGGTTTTACTGGTGTTTTTATTCGTGATTTTACCAATTAACAGAAACATTTAATGCTTTAAAGCTGCTATAATCAATATTTTTTATTGCCAAATTACTGCAAGTATGTGAATGGGGTCACTTCGTAGAGACAATGCCACAGATAACCATCACCAAACTCTCAGTTCTCAGCTTTAACGAGTATTCTAGCCCTTTTCAGTTTATTACTTTGCTCGGCTTTTGCAACCAACGACTTCACCGTCTTGGTCTATTCTCACCGCTCCCATCCACAAAAGCAGCTGTTTTCAGCGTAAATGCTCTGACGAAACCTGCTGTATGGCACAACATCAAACAGCAGACGGAACAAAGAAAACACTCACAATTTTCTGACGCTAAAATTATGAAATTTGAGATATTGAGGTTAAACGTTTTCCCATCCTTGATAGCAAAACTGACATGCAGTAAAAATAAAGCTCTAGCGTATGTTCAGACAGTAAGTGCTCCCTCACTGGCAGCACATACTCTATTCCGGTTGTCACTGTCAGAGGCTTCATAGACTCGATCAGCTGTTTATCTGATGGGCGGCCCCAGCCAATAGCGCAGAGTCACACCCTCTTCGTTAGCCTATCAGCTGCTGGCTCCTTTAAATGTGCTGTAATTATATGTTGTTGCCGCTCAGGGAAATCACAACACGATCACAAATCTCCTCGTTTGAGTTCAAGCGCCAAATCATTTCTATGTAGCTCACGAACGCATCATCTGTCATAATACATGTTAACTACTAATCACTCACTTGTCTCTCCTGATTGAAATGTGTTATTGATCCAAATAACAGTCACATTATATGTATTCAATCAAAGTTGGAAAATGACACATTTTCACACATAGGGTTTTCGAGAAAATCAAGATCAATAATGATTTTAAAAGCTTTACAAGCGGTATGTCTAAATTATAGTTTGATGCATCAAACTAAATATGAACCCACAGTAGGTGACATGTTAACTTGACAAAGACTAGTGTGTGATAACTAATACTGAGAATAAAAAGTCACCTTGTAAAAAGACAATTTGCCTTCAGATGCCTTCGGATTAAGAACATCACGTATGCTGCAAAAATGATCATAGTCATCTAAATACCCTTTATCATACATAAAATGCATATACCATAAATTGGTTGTTCAACATCAAGAACATTTCGAATCAAGCCTACCAAGGCATACCATAATTAGTGTATATACCCGGCAGTAGTGCTGTCCTCAGCCTTTGCTCCATTGAGCGCCTCGCTGGTGTGGAGTTTGACACGTGAAGTCTCAGGTTAAGCTCCAGAGCTCCAGGCCTGAGCGCTGCCTTTACTCCCCCCGATCAACCTCTCTGTGGCCGACGGTTCATTGTCAGCTGGGTGTTCAAGCTCCATTTAACTCTAACTAACTGCCTTTAGTCATTATCGCTGCTCATTAATGCTGCACTGGTACTGCTGAGCAGCCCCGAGAGCATCTGGGTGAGGTGACTGCACCATGTAGAACTGTTAAGACCGTGCAAGGGTTTGTGTATTTGCTTTTTATGACATTTTTAAGACGTCTATAATATGTTATGACATTTTGTTATGATGTATGTCATACATGTAAAGGAGAAACAGTTTGTATGTATATATAGCTAAAAGTAAAGATTATACAGTTGGAGTGTTTCAGTAAAAGAAATGGATACATGGTTGTAAGAACACATTGTAACAAAATTCCCTTTTACATAATTATTGTGTTCAAGAATATCCATACAATTCATTCATAAGAACATGTTTTAGTGGTGGCGCAGGAGAACTTGAGTTAATATGTTAGTATGAAACCACTGCTTTATGCTACTTTACACTCAATACCGAAGAAAAAGAAAGAGAATAAAAAAACGAATGGCCAAAAAAAGACATAAGGTGTGAAATGCATCCTCCCCCCCTACATGGCATTAGTAATCAAGGTCTGCGAGTGTACTGTGCCCCCTCCGTATCCCCAGAAAGGCCGGGATGCAGGGTGACAGCTGGGGAACGGGCCAACACACTGGACCACTAAATGAGAAAAATGACCAGCTTTCACCAGCTCCTTTAAAAACTCATTTACATCCTGTCAGATTCCATTATGGCCGGGGGACCGGCACCGGAGTTGCAGGACAGGACTGAGAGCCTGAGTGCACCAAACCGTGCCGGCCAAGCTCCTATCAGCCTGACCCGGCTCACCGGTCCAGTAGACGGCTGATTCTCCCATGTCAAGGTTTTTTTGGCTTTTCTCCTACTATTTTTTTTTCTCCCGCTCTATTTTCCACAATACCTTTGGTGTGCTCTTGGCAAAGAGTAGGTGATTATCTGAGTGCCTGAAAACCCCACTTCTGCTCTTTTATACAATTACTGTACGGCATGTGCACCTAAAAGCATCAGCAGAAAGGATTAGGCCTGCTAAATGCTGAGCCTTGAATAAATTACCTGCTGGGGGGGGGGGGGGGGGTTTAGCATTAAAGGAAGGAAGGGAAGGGAGGGAAGGAACGAAAAAAGCAACTGGATTCAGCTTCTCAAAATAAAAACAGTTAAACTTCAATTCCAGCTCATTTTACTTCGCACAAGCGAAGGTGTTTCCCATTCTCGTGTGCATGACTTGTTTCAGCATCAATTTGTGTTTAAAAAAATTCAAATCTGACACTATAGCACATAATCCATATTGACCATCTATTGACCATTAACAATACACACAACACAGTGTGGCACAACATTGGCACATAAGTCATGCAAAAATGATGGCTACTCAAACATTCAAGTGCACTTTGGGTGCAAGAGCTTTAACAGCAGTTCAACTCGCAGCGGTCACAGTCTGTGGTCCATGCATTGAGCTACTTGTGTGTCTCATTCCAACTCCAAGCATGCATGTTGAAAGTGTGATCTTATACTTCAAAGCCATGGAGAGAGTACCTCAGCACACAGTAGGAGCTCCATCAATCCCCTCCGGCCTGCGGAAGCTGCCTCTTCGCTACACAGTCGGCCATCAAGGGTGACATCCTCGAGGAGGCGATACAAACAGTGTCTAATGAATTTTTAACGACGAGCGTTGCGAGGCGGCAAAGAGAAGGAGAGCGGGGGGGGGGGGAAACAGAGGCAGCGAGAGAGACCCCTGCTGAATGCATTACAGTGATTTGTGGGCTCACCTTTGAGCGGGGAGTAAGAGGCCACCCGCCTCAGATCATCGGGGTGTTAAGTGTGCTCGGTGGGGGGGCCTCTCGGCACCGCATCGAGGGCCAAATGATGTTTGAAATGTTTTAATCAAATCCTGTCTGTTCATTAGACTAACAACAGGCTTCATGGGGTGAGCACTCAGCGGTTCAGCTTCTTATTGTCCCCGGGGGAACCCTCCTGATAGAGTATCTTCCCTAACCTCCAGGCGACAAATTCCAACATGACGCCCCTCTATACATTTAAATGGGCCTTTATCAGCGGTGGCTGCTTGTCATGCAGGGTCATTTATGTGAAAAAAAAACGTCTTGGGTTCCAGTCTCAATCTGTCTTCTTGAGCGGCACTTACATCGATGTGAGATTACATGTCAATGTAATGTCGCCTGGAATGTATATGTTGAATTGATCAAGTATAGACATAGGTGACAGACAGCTTGACGCTAGTAGCAGCAGACTACCTCCTCCGATAATCTCCGTGGCTTCCTGTCACAGAGGAAAGGCTTTCTCAAAGTGTCACGCTCGAGAATGTTGTTTGTGGGATTGTTCAGGATTAAGATCGAATACGTCAGTGTCGAAAACCATAACTGTCGGAGAAGCGTTGGGTGGTATACAAGTACAAATACAGTTTTTATTTCCCGTAAAATATACTTTTTTTACCATGGCACCCAACAATTTATGACATAAACAATTTGTAAACTAACACACCGGCAAAATGCATGCGAGGTAACGTTACAGCTGCTATAGCTGGCAGCATAACAGTCTGTTCACAGCTGGGATAGGCCCTGTTGCTATACTGTGCATTCAAGGAACAGAAAAGAGAGATGGAGGGTGAAGAAAGAGAGACTGGATATGCACTTGAAAAACTTTTTTTCCTTTGTCCAAGAGAGCAGCTGTGTCGGTTGTTTGGAAGTGTATTGGTGTTAAAAAGTCAGACAAAGCCACTGTTGTTGCCAGTGGTTGGCCAATGACTAAAACACTGGATTTGAGGTCTGTCTTGCAGGGGTGAAAATACTGCTATCCCAACATCGTACCATTTCTTTTTTACCATGTTGCAGTTTGCACAAGAAGAATTGTTTACATTCTGCAACTGTTTCATGCATTCTGATACCGTCAAATATTGTATAATTGTGTGGGGCCAAGCAAACCATACAGTAATTAAAGCCTTCACTATATACAGTACATGACATTAAAATGCTTTTTACATTCTATATATAACCTGACTGTACAATAAACCATAAAGTTAGGTCCAGTCAAACAAAAACCCTCTTAAGCTTTTTCTTCCCCCGTTTATATCATAGGTCAACCGTTTTCTGAATATCTACACAGCTGGACGATAGATTATCAATAATGCTGTATGTGCACAATAGCATGCACCCCTGTGTGTAAACAAATGGTCCTCAATAAGTTATTCCTTTCACTTCACAACTGAGAATCTTCTGACTGACTATGAAAATGTATATTTAAAAAAAAAAAGGATGTTTTTTCCCCTTCATGTCTTTTGGGGAAAAATACGCTGAAATAATATGTTTGGTTTTGCTGGGAAAAAGCTGGACGGACGTGGTGGATCATGTAAAACCGAGCACCAATAGGACTTTTTTGGGGAGAAAATGAAGGACAAACCACTAAAATGTCTGTACCCAAATAGGATACTTCGGTGCCACTTGAATGGGGGACAAAGGCTCTTTAGGGAGACAATGCACTCTGCACACAAAAGAGGCGCCTTTACCGATGATCACCCCTTACATGATCACCCCCACTATAGTTCTAATTTAGGAGAGGAAGAGATTCTCATCTTGCTTATTGTTCTTGAGAAATTCCTACACAAACGTATAGATAAATCCAGTTTTAAATTAAATGTGCCAGCATTAGTCACCTTAAGTACGCAATTACAATCCATATGAAATAAATCTCAAACAGATGTATTCATTAGCACTGTCCCCATAATAATGACCGTCACAAAGACATTTGTAATGCAAATGAGCCATGTAGCAAGACGTTGAAGGAACACCTTCTCTGCAAATATATAATTACAGTCGACCGCTCAAGACAAATGGGGAAGTTTTATTGAAACAATGAGGTTGTGTGGGATCCCATTATCCCATCTTCGCTGGATCACATATTGACTAGCAATCGCTTCAAGACATTAAGGTGAGTCGTGTTGAGAAAATTAGCTTATTTGCAGTTTAAATAGCCACTAGGTTATGCAGATTTAATAATCATTAGGTTATGCAGATTTAATAATCATTAGTTTATGCAGATTTAATAATCATTAGTTTATGCAGATTTAATAATCACTCACGCAATACACACAGTACACGCTAGGGCAAGGGAGAAGCCAGTGGGAGATTGATAACTTTAACTGCGTCACAAAGGGATAGGCTGCCATTTTTAGATAAGGTAGAATAATAGAGGAGTGAGACAGGAAAGAGACAGCGCCCTAGCAGTGCCCATTCTCCTTGCCCCCACAGCCGACAACATCTCATACGCACTGACAGATGACTACACCTTCTGGGACGGGCCAGTGTGGGCGGATATGCTCAGGTCCCAACCAGGTTGAATACATGTAAAAACATGCTCAGCCTGCAACTTTGACTTGAACCAATGGGCCTCTAGAGGAGGGACCCTATATAAATGATTACGCTGCTATGTTGAAGCGTGTCTTATGGTGGACCTCTGAGAGGGAAATCATTAGAGCCCATGCATGTTTAATTGTGTTGGCTGAATAACTCTGTTGATAAATAAATCTATTGCGTTGATATTACTATACGCCTCTGAGAGCTTCTGTTTCATTCTTAAACCTGCTCTAAGTGTGAAAGATAGCTTTATTTTCACAACAAATTGGTGGAGGATGCGGGCAAGACTTGATACAGAGCATATCGGGTTGGAATGTTAACAGACCTCTCTATCTGTGATTTCAGAAATAATTGGCGAATCCTCCCCGAGGCTGGGAGCCCCAGTATCTGCCACTGGGTCCGTGCCAGCAGTTTCGGGAGGTCTGATATTGCCGGCATAACAAACAGGTGAGCAGGTCCTATTTAACTGAATCCTGCATATTGTATTCATAGCTTTAATTCTAAATTTGATATCAGACTGACCGAACTGTGGGTAAGGAATAGTTATAAAGTATTGTAAAGAATAAACACACAGCAACAGAGTTGTTATACAGCCATTTGGGGGGTCTGTGCACAGGAATGAATGAGTCCAGCAGAAGACGTTAGATAAAAGGCGAAAAATGATGTTTTTGTGGCAGCGTAGAGTGAAGGAATGTGAGCCGTGCCACGCGCCTTCTCTGTCGCTGTCACGCGCCTCGCGCCTCGCACTCAAATTCCTGCCACAAATAAAGCGTAATCTTTAACGTAATTATAAGACGTTTTGGACTACGAAGAAACTGTATAACATGACGGGGATATATGTGTGTTAAAGGTCATTGATAAACTGTAAACTGACAGTGAATGGACCGTGAAATATTACCGTATCAAGTGTGTTACGTGTGGTGTAAAACCAAGTTAACTCTGCGTAGAGTAACCTTCAGATAGTTTCTGCACGGGAGCACAGGTTTTAAATTAACTGATTGATAGCGGACGAAGAGAAAATTACCTTATCAAGACATCAAGTCTCAGGACACCAGGATTGTGCGTAGCGTTTAGTGGAAAAACATGATATCTCTGCTTAGAGTATCCTCGACGGAGTTTCTGGGCGAGAGCGCAAATCTTGAGTTAACCGGTGAATCGTTGATAACGGTCGGAGTTTAAAAGAAAAGTCGCCAGGAGACAGGCCAGAGCAGAGGCCTTGGCTATTTAAGTGTGCTAAATTGTGTTGTGGATATACAGGGCCAGTAGCATAGGGGTTAGCATTGCGGCCTTCCACGCGGAGGCAAGCCGTGTATAGTTGGCATACGCTGACAGCCAATGAAATTGCAGCATTTCATATCGCTGGTTTCAGCTCCTGGACGCAGGTTCGAGTCTAACTGGGGCAAAGCCACTCATCAATGACAAAGAGCTATTCATAAATCAAGAAATGTTTATCCAGCTTTACCTTTTACTGATTGTCACTAGATTGTAGTGGCAGATAGATTATCAAGTACTTGACTTATTTTTGGCTATAAACCTATTATATTGTAGTTTTTACTGTTGACTATAATGATTCACGTATTAATGAGACATGTGAACATTAGTGAATGAAATATATTTATTAAACACAACAGGGACAGTGAATATTGAACACAGAGCCAATAATGCAAGGTCACAAATACACAACACAAATATGTTAAACAAATATAATAATGACAAAACACTCCCCTTTTCTCTTACTTTCCCTTTTCAACCTCCCATCTCTTTTTTTCTGTCTCATAAAAAGCAGGTTGTCTGCTTCTCATGCCCTGGTCTTTGTAAAAGGAAAAGACTTTACCAGGGCCGTAAATGTACTTCCCTGTTAGTCCAGGGAACCCCGTGTGAATGTGAGGACTGTTTGGATCCTGCTTCAGATCCATCTGACAGAATCGACACTTGCGACCTGTGGGCTGGGATTCAGTCCTCTTCCTCTTCGGCTGTCTTCTGCCCTCCACCCTTTTCCTTGTAGCATCCAGTTCCAGCTGAAAGAACGTTGGAGGAGGAAGATCAGAGATGCTGTGGATTCATTCTGGCTGGGGAGGGAGACGCCACAATGACACCATCTTCATGAGGTTGCGCACAGGAAAGGAGCCTGGCCAGAGAGCCGTGGATTCCAGCTCTGTCTTCATCCAGATCCTCTGCTGCTGTGAACAGGTCCACTGGCTGACTTCATGCTCGTAGCCAGGGAGCTGTGGAGGAGGACGGGTGGGGACAGCTAACGGCCTGGGTGATGGCTCACCTAGTCAGACAAGAATAAACGGAGCAAATGAGTACGATTCTGGTTGCGTCTTGATTTAATCTTTTGACATGAAAAACATTCTCACACTAACTTTTATCTCTCTGTGCTGGTGACAGTTGAGCGTCTCAGGAGAAATCAGGGGGGCCTCTGACACTACAGAGAATATTAAACATGTTGTCATTATTATTGACAGTAAGATGAAGCAAGGATGTAACATGACATCTACACTGTAGTCTGTGAAACTCAGCAAGCTGGACACTGGAGTGCTGCCTACCTATTGTCTGAATACAGTGCAGCAGCAACTGTATAGAATTAACAACAGTTTTGATGAACACTACATGAAGTATATTTTTAAGATGCAAATACAGGTCAAATAACACACACCAGGGACTGTGACAGTCGCCTCTGTTGCTGGACGACCCGCTCCTTCTGGCAGCAGACACGTGAGCTCCTGAGGAACAGGCACTGGTCTCCTTACAGTTACAGCTGCAAGGAGAGAAGGATCACAAAACACAATCAATGGTTTATAACAGATATGAGCACAGTGAATATGACAGATGTGTTTAAATGTTGGATGTATTTACCATCTACTTGTGAACCCTTCAGATGAGTTGGTGCAGCCAGTGTAGCAGATGGTTCTACAATGGAAAACACCTTGTCAGTCATTTATATTTTGACAATATACAAACACAACTGTTAGTATCGTTACGTCACCTTTCTCAGCCGTATCCAATGACAGACTGTTTCTCACATTAATATATAAAGAATATACTTCATTCATACACGTGTGTTTGTCTTTCAATGGGTTAATATTCAGTGTGTGTCATTGTGACGTAACCTAGGCAGGTGAAGCAACATGGCACACTTCAAACACATGCATTCAGGTGTTAGTAACACAGCAGTTTCATACATACATATTGTTTCCTTTTATCCATATAAGAAAACAAAGAGTGATACGTACCCTCATCATGACTGGTATCAATTCATAGTCACGAGGACAACAAGCAGAACACCTAAACATGAGACAGAACGGTTCAATGCTTCATGTGGGATAAGAAGTCATGGTCCCATGCTTGTCTGTTGATGGCAGAACGTTTTTGGTGAAAAACCTCTTTCTGTTCCCGGAGCCTGTTGTTGTCTGGCTGTTTGATGATGCAGAAACAGCTGGTAAACAAACAAAAAACATATCATATACACTGAATAGAATACACGATTAATAGCAAACCGGCTGAACTGTAACTGATTTTAAATCTTCAGGTGGTAGAAATGAAAGACATCAAATGTTTACTCTCAGCTCTGCACGTGTGGCTTTGAAGGAGAGATACTCAGCATCCCTCTCTCCAGCTCTTCATCTTCACCATCACTGAGATGCAAACAGACGAGAATTAGAACTTCATTAAATTAATATCTTCTTGCACTTCTTGTACATAAACATTATTTTAACAGTGATGGAGAAAGTCTACACATCTTGTACTTCAGTAAAAAAATATGTATTAATACCACCACATGGTGTAAATACTCTTTAAGTGAAAGTCCTGCATTCAAATCTTACTTACTCAAAGTCTGACTTCAGTAAAAGTACAAAAAAGCATGTGTTCATCACTTTAATGACTTTATATACTGCTGGTAGTTTAATCTGTAATAACACATCATTTATTAGTTGAGTATATTTTGTCTGATATCCTGAATCTGCCAAGTAACTAACGTTAGTAACTAATGCTGTCAAACACACGTGGAGCAGTTAATGTACATAACTATGAACTACATGCATTAATGACGATACGTGACGTGATACAACGGAGACGTGCATGTTTATTTAACGTTAACGTGATTCACATGAACCACCGGGTCCGGTCACAGCTTGTTGTTCTTTTGTTACGTGTCCGTAAAGTAACAGAGTATATCTTACGTTCACCACAACCTCAACCGGCCGCTGCTCAGCCTCTGTGTTCACTGACATACGTAGTAAACGCAAACTCATTTTATTTGAATGCACGTTCGTGTTAACTTGTGATACTTTTGGTCACAAAAACGCATCAAAGTCGGACATGAATTAACCGGTATGAACCGTTAACGGCTCCAGATTACGTTACGTTGTAAGGTAACGAACTCATACAGTCAGAAGTCCGACTTCGACACAATATAACACAAAAAAAACACAACTAACTTTATCTTTGAAGCTTTCAAGTGAATGTCAGACAGCCCAGACTAATTGTCATGACATTTTAATTCATTGTTATTCATCTTAATGACTTACCGTTCAACGTAGTGTCCACCCAGCGAATAGATCCGGAAAATGCGGGCTGTCGATGCTCTTTCCAGGCTCCGACTGACTGACAAACACCGGAGAAAATCTTTCTCTCGCAAAACGGCACCACAGCGCTGCTGGTGCTGGTGGCCAAAGATATATTACATCCGTACTGGTTTAGGACTACCATTGAAAATGAATGGGAAACGGTTTAGGGAGTTTTAGCTAAAGAATCCCCGGGTGCCGCGCGGTAGGGCCGTGTTCGAACCCCAGCCAAAGCAGATATTATACTTGTGTATATGATACGCAGCGGCCGCTGTGATGCATTAAAGTAACGTTGTTTGTTTTGTGTGTTGGTTAGGGAAAGAATTTTTATGATTTGACTGTATTTGTTTGCTGAAAAAGCAGTTTGTCATTTGTATCGTGATCAAGAGGTCATCGATACACAGTCGGTTTGCTGAGGGTGAGAAAGTGGATTAACTGTTCAGTTAATCCGAGTGTTCAGAGACGGGAGCGTGTGTGATTTTGATTATTTGGTATGAATGCGTGTGACTATTTGCGTTTTAACTTTTGTTTATTTGTTTGACTGTATTTGTAAAGATATTCCTTTACCGTATTTGTGATTTGTGCGCATTCCAAAGACGGCAGTGTGCTTGGTTTCAATTTTGTTTAAAGGAGTGTTTGGAGCGTGCATATGAGAGAAAAAGCTGAGGGCTGCGGCTGCTGCAAATGTGTGTGTGTGACTTTCAAAGTTTGAGGGACAGTGGAAACGCATATGAGACACACCCGTTGCTATCAAACACAAACATAAAACATTAGAATAGATCGATACGTGATTTGTGCATATTTCAGAGGGGTTGGTTTTAATGGTTTTAATGGTTTTAATTTGGTATGTGTGCTAAGGGTTAATACTTCAGTTTACTGGGAGACTAAACAAAGTTAGGAGCGAAAACATAGCAAGGCCAAGGTTGGAGATAAGCTGGCAGTCTGTGTTCCACCACAGTCCCCGACGCTGGTCTCATGATTCATTTTGTTTCTAAAGATAGATTTGATTTTGTAGCGAGTAACGAAGGTTTCAGGGGAAATGTATCGGAGTAAAAGTATCAGTTTTCTTTGCAAAATGTAGTGAAGTAAAAGTAAAAAGTAAACAAAATTGGGATTCCCTGAAAGAGGCAGTTTTAGCCTATGATTAAAATTTGATTAACTCAGAACGTGCTGGGAGCAGAGAAAAGGGTGAAGCAGATACAAATAAGTTGATGTCCAAGAGGAAACGAAAATAGGTGTAACTGTTTAAAATAGACAGAGAGGCATGTGAGCAGAGAGAGAGAGAGGAATGCAGGGGTGAGACACACACACACACACACACACACACACACACAGAGGCACGCACACACAGAAACACAGGGATCTAAGAATTGTATCTCTACATGTCTAACATTTGCTGCTGAACTTTTGGCAGCTGTTTTGTTTTGTTTGTTTTGTTGATTTTTAGTCCTTGGTCCTGATCTGGGGATTCCGCTTCCTGCTGTATGCTCCCCAGCCACAAACAACTTGAACGACACCCACCACTCAACACGTTGAGGATGAAGAAGACGAATGAGACTCGTCAAAATCTACAGGTACCATGTCAATGCTACAGAAAATATCTGCGGCATTCAAACCTGCAGTGAGTTGCATACGACAATGGTGAAAACTGGCCGTATAAACATGCGGTGACAGCCCTGACTGAACTTTGTAAGAAGGCTTTCTGCCATCCATAAGCCTGGAGAACATCACACAAGAGAGTTGTGTGACATGCAGCATGCTGAACATGAGGATCAGTTCAACAACGGACAACAGAGAAGTTTCGTCAGCACAGATGCAAGCATGCCCAGCTGATAATGTATCAGGGCATGAGAGGAAGCTGAAAGACACTTTGAGACTTTGACACACACCAACTGAAGACTTTGTGTGCCATACATGTGGCAGCTTGAACATTGAGGAACAGATGCTCACGCTCCATGAACAAGGAGTGGTGGGAGGGCTCGACAATCAGCCATCAAAGGGGGGTGCAGCAGGGACCGGAGTGAGACCAGAGCTGGACCAACGACGCGCACACAAATACAACACCGAGGGTGAGTTAACTTCAGATTCTTTAGATGACAAACTTGTATATTTAATACACACATTAGGAACTAGACAAACACCACTCACACCCACATATGTATTCGAATGAGATTGAAGGATTTAGAAAGTCACAGCAAGTCACGTTAACTAAAAAGAGAAAATGTTTAGACTGTCACATGCAGGCTGATTCACTTCACTGCACAGCACATGGGTTACGTGAACGAGATGCAAGGTTAGAGGAAGTATGATTTAGAGAGGTGGAAATTATATAATGGTATAATAACAGTTTGTTGGACAAAAAAGTACTGCTGCTGTCTGTTTCTCTGTGTCCCACACAATCTGAGTTTGTAAAGGGGGAGGATTCCACATGTTTCCACATGTTTCCACATGGTACAAGCCCAGGACTGGTGTGAAGGACATGTCTGACTGGCAGCAAGTCAGACTCAATTCACTGACTTCAGCAATATAGAGGATCCTGGTAATGTACAGAAACAAAGGTGACTTACACAAATCAATTGTATCAGTAAAAAGAGTCATTCAACTTATGTTTGATAAAACACACACACACATCCGTCAACATGGCTGAGCTGTCTCAAATGAGAGGCTATTGAAAGTATTACACCTGTTTTTGAGTTTTTATTGAAGGCTATATAATAATGGACCCAGGTGTCCTTAGGGTTATTTAGATTAGATTAGATTAGGACAACTTTATTAATCCCCAGAGAGGACAGACTTTTGCCACCCAAAAGCCCTGGTGTATTTCACAAAGCCTTGTGAAACAATCTGGTTGATTTACACTTACCAAGTGGTTCAGCCTTTTTTACAATATGTTGAATGATATCATGATTTGCAGGAAGTGGAAGCCAGACTAGGAATCAGACATAGGTATGGATCAGTGTATCATCCACAGTCACAAGGACTGGTAGAGAGGGCAAATCAGACGCTAAAATCGAAAAATAGCAAAAACATGTGCAGCATCAAAGCTGACAGGGGTTGAAGCTTTACCACTAGCTCTAATGGCAATTTTCAGTGGCACAAGGAAATGAGACGCGTCTTTCACCACATGAGTTAATAGTCATATTCCTGCCCTAGAGGTGCAGCAGGTAGACATGAAGGTGTATATGACTGCATTAATCATTCTCACGGAGGCTCTCTCCAAACAGGTCCAGCGAACCAGTGCAGCTGACCAGGAAGAGGTAAAAAATCTCATCCGAGTGGGTGACTGGGTCAGGGTCAAAGTTCATAAGAGAAAGTGGACTGACCCCAGGTGGATAGGGCCGTACGAAGTGAAGGAGGTTACTTCACACTCGGTCCAGGTCATAGGTAAATCAGGAGCACCTTGGCACCACCTGTCACATTGTGCCCCAGCACCTGAGCGTTCCAGACCCTTAGCAGAGGTCAGAGGTGATCTGGCGCAAAATGGAGTGTAATTGTAATTTGTTGGGAAGAACGGACATCCAGTCACTGGGGATTCATCCCTCAGTTACCTGGAAAGATATGGGTATAGGTAAAAGAACCAGATGGATCCTAATGGGTGTGGGTGTGGCATTTGTGATACTTTTGACTTGGGGATTGGAGGTGAGGTACGAAAAAGTAAACAAACCAACCAGCGGAAACTATGGCTGTCTGCCAGAAGCAGTGCAAAATCTGACAGGGTTTGAGAGTCATCCAAGCTGCAATCTGACAACAAGCGGCAAGGATGTGAACAAAACTCAAAACAACCTCGAGAGAGGGAAGAGTAGGCAAAAAAGAGATGCCTCAGAACCGGCATACAAGCGACCACCAAAAGCGTGTCGTGCATATCTGACCTTAAACTACACCAAGGGGAGCAAGACCGTTTTTACTTTTGATTTGTGTGATGTGATTAACTGTGGAGGAAGACCAAAAGCATGGAGAGGTTATGCTGTGTATTTGTGTGCTGACCATTCCGTAGTCAAGAGATGTGAGAATTACGTGAACGTCGCGTCCAAGGCGTTTTGTTATTCCTGGGGCGCGGTAACAAAATACACAGGGCGGTGGAAGCCACAGACGAGAAAGACCTTATGGGACAAAATAGAATTCCAACGAGACTTTTCGCCAACAACCAATCCCTTATCTCTGTCTCTAAACAACGTCACCAAAAGCAGCACAGGGAAAAACATAATATGGTTCGCCCTATTAGTGGACGTCCCCGGCAAAGACCCGAGAGTAGGAATTCAGATAAACATAATTCTGTACAGACCACCACCACCACCGGACCCACCAATTGTCTTGTCAGAAGACTTTTCTAAATGGACTCCCCAACAGGTGATCCAATTAGCTACAGGACATGGAAGCAACAATGTTTGGTTAAATTGGATAGTTGATAATGCTATAAACAAAATGGGTGGCTGTGTAGCTTGTGCTGCAGCAAGAGCAGCTATGTTCACTGAACCAGCACCACTATATCCTGAATCTGACCCAACAGGATACGCGTGCATGACAAATATGACTAAAATAGCTACTCCACCAAATTGCACAACTCTGGCATCCATATTTCCACCAATTGATAACGCAACTGCAGTAGGATATTTCAAAGCTTACAAAGCCTGACCCAATGCAGACGCAGACATATCTTAGCAAAAAGAGCAGCTGGAACTGAGTTCAGTCTGGACAAAGGTCCAACCTACATGGATGAAATCGGAGTGCCCAGAGGAGTGCCTAATGAATACAAATTGGTAGACCAGCAGGTTTTGAGAGTATCGTATGTATCATTCCATGGATAACAGTAAATAAAAATGTTGATCGTATTAATAATGTGCATTACAATGTTCTTCGCTTGGCTAATCATACTAGGGATGCAATAGAGGGCCTGGCTGAGCAGCTGGCCCCAACTTCTTTGATTTCTATGCAGAACAGAATGCTGTAGACATGTTGCTTGCTGAAAAAGGGGGTGTTTGCTCAATGTTTGGAGATCTGTGTTGCACTGTCATCCCCAACAACACTGCGCCGGACGGTTCAGTCATAAAAGCACTGAATAGTCTGAGGGCACTGTCAAAAGAAATGCAGGAAGCATCAGGTGTAAACAATCCATTTGGCGATTGGATGGAAAACATGTTTGGAAAATGGAAGAACCTGATCTTGTCAATAGCAGTGTCAGCGGGAGTGTTCATTGCAATACTGGTGTCATGTGGATGTTGTATAATACCCTGTATTCGTTCTTAGGTTAGCCGTCTCATCACAACTGCCCTCTCCAAGGAACCCCCACCACCCCCTCCTTATGGAGCTTACCCAGTATGGGAGGAGCAGACCAGCCTGTTAGGGTCAGATGAGGCAGAGCCAGACACAGGCGTGTAACAGGGTAGGAAGGTAAAGAAAGTGACGTCTTTCAGACGTCAAGAGAGGGATTTGTTGAGAAAATTAGCTTATTTGCAGTTTAAATAGCCACTAGGTTATGCAGATTTAATAATCATTAGGTTATGCAGATTTAATAATCATTAGTTTATGCAGATTTAATAATCATTAGTTTATGCAGATTTAATAATCACTCACGCAATACACACAGTACACGCTAGGGCAAGGGAGAAGCCAGTGGGAGATTGATAACTTTAACTGCGTCACAAAGGGATAGGCTGCCATTTTTAGATAAGGTAGAATAATAGAGGAGTGAGACAGGAAAGAGACAGCGCCCTAGCAGTGCCCATTCTCCTTGCCCCCACAGCCGACAACATCTCATACGCACTGACAGATGACTACACCTTCTGGGACGGGCCAGTGTGGGCGGATATGCTCAGGTCCCAACCAGGTTGAATACATGTAAAAACATGCTCAGCCTGCAACTTTGACTTGAACCAATGGGCCTCTAGAGGAGGGACCCTATATAAATGATTACGCTGCTATGTTGAAGCGTGTCTTATGGTGGACCTCTGAGAGGGAAATCATTAGAGCCCATGCATGTTTAATTGTGTTGGCTGAATAACTCTGTTGATAAATAAATCTATTGCGTTGATATTACTATACGCCTCTGAGAGCTTCTGTTTCATTCTTAAACCTGCTCTAAGTGTGAAAGATAGCTTTATTTTCACAACAGTCGTAACATAATATATGTAGTAATACAAACAAAAAGCTTTTTTTTTTACGTTTACATCCACTTTTCTTCTTCCTTTAATGACAGTCTATGAATCATTTTGCTAAAGGACATCCTGTATCATATTTTCAAAGGGTGGACATCTGAGCCGGTCTATTTCAGGATGTTCCCGATAGCAGTGACAGTGTTTTACCTCTTCTTTCAGAACACAATGCACCAGCCTTTAATCTGAAGTATGAAATGTCCCCACATCGCTAGACCCACTAAATCTACTTTATTGTGTTAGTTCAACCTGTCAGACCTATCGATCAGTGGATTAAGACAAAGATGATGCTTTAAAGCTTTGACTGAGAGTTTCATGGCTGTCTTGAAATCCAATACCAATAGGGGTTCATAGATCCTGGGCCAGGATTTACTGCTATAGGCAGGATTGATGACATGGAGCCCGGGCATAATAGTGGAGGTACATAAGCCCCATCCTTCAACATAACACAAGATAAAAGCCCGCTTTTTATTTGGTTATTAGAGTCATTCAGTTGTCCGGTTCATTTAAAACATCTAGCATGGCACATTGCAGTGTTGTCTCTGTGGTAAATACTGTTGTGGTGTCTGCTCTTCTTGTGGAATGGATTGCATCTAAAACTTCTGTATTAGCCTACTGATGACTGCAAACCTGCAACCAGCATAAGCCGTATTACTCAAAGTCAGTGATGTAATCAAATTCGATTTGATTTTATCGGCTGAAGACAACGTTTGTCAGTGGCACCTGCGCAGGATTGATCACCGCTGTACACTCGGTAAAGCCACCTACAGTTTTTCAATATGCACAAAAATAAATTTCAAGATAAGTGTGGCTTCTTGATTTGGTCTTTCAACTGAAATCAATTGTTGCTGTAATATATAGTTATTTACCGATGTAAGATAGAAATGCAACATTCACTAACGGTAGGATATTGTTGGACTTTAACTTTCATTCAACAAATACCAACTATCAAAGGAGTATTGGGGAAACAAAAACAATACAAAAATAAAATGAAGACAGTAAGAGCTGCCAGACGAATCTCTTGCTGCAGATGTGCATAAACACTTAAAAGCCCAAACTCTGCTTGATGTTAGGTTAAAGCAGCCATATTCTACTCTCTTATCTTTCATTGTGTCAGTCATATAGAGACTTGGCAATGGACAACATCAACATACATATTACCCAACAGTGATCATTGCATATCTGTATGACAAAAATAATAAACAAAATAATACATTTTTTACACTTTTTATTTTTTTATAAATTATGTAGAATAAGCATATCATGTTGTTATAGCTCGCTAATGAATATTTTACCAAAAAAGTTAAAGATATTAAAAAAATGTTTTTAATTTTTTTCATTAAAATGTGAGTTATTTTAAACACAGGCATATTTCTAAGATGGCAAACTGAGTTAGTCATAAGGACCTCTTCTATGCCCAATAAAACACATTGTTGGCTGGCCTACTCTCTCTATGGAACCCTCCAACCATGCAATTGCACTGCACTGCACTATTTACACCCCTGCTCACAAGATAGCATCTTCATTGAAGGTGCTGGCTGCTATTCCTTTGAGTTGTTTATTAGTGCTGATTCACACACCTGCTGGAAATGCTGCATGTTAGAATAAGGTGTACAGGCTGAAACTACAATCTATACCACCAGACTGTTTAAATGGTCTGAGGTGTGGCTTTGGTCCGTGCTGTAAACAATCTAAATTTCCCTTACCTGCCAAAAAATGGAAAGGTGTTGGAAAGATGAAAAAGTATTTACTTGTATGACCAGATATATCTAGCGTCAGTAATCAGTCACACGGCTGAAGCAGCTCTTTTCCCTCCATTTATTCACATATTAATTTGTTGTTATATTGTTTGAAAGGGCTCCATCCATGTTCCATGTTATTCAATTTAATTCAATTTATTTTTGGATCGCCCAAAATCACAAATTACAAATTTGCCTCAGAGGGCTTTACAATATGTACACGTTTGACATCCTCTTGTCCCGGAACCCTCACATCGGAACAGGAAAAACTCCCCAAAAACCTCTTTAACGGGGAGGAAAGAGGAAGAAACCTGTGGGAGAGCAATAGAGGAGGGATCCCTCTCCCAGGATGGACAGAAGTGCAATGATGTCATGTGTAGAACAGGATAGTGAATTACAACACATTCAATGTAATTACAGCACATTCAATGTATGACACAACCACGACAGGAGGCAACACCTGGTCCAGGTAAACCCGGATACACAGGAACCTGTGAGGCGAGAAAGCACAGAGACTCTGGTGAAGAAGCAGGTCAATAATGTGCATTAATGGTATCGGCAGTATGAAATAGTAATGTGAGTAATAATAAAAGTGATTTAGCAGTTGGAGTCAGCAGGGCCATGGTAGGAGGAAGGACCAGGGTCCAGATGAAACCATGCTCCATGGAAACCTGTGAGGAGAGGAAGCACAAGGACTCCGGGGAAGAGACAAAATCAGTACTGTGCATTAATGGTATCGGTAATAGGATTAATAATGTTAACAATGAAGATCGTAGTAGGTGTCAGCAGGGTCATGGCTGGTTGAAGAACCAGTGTCCAGATAAAACTGCGGTCATCCTGTGAGGCGAGAAAGCACAAATACTCCGGGGAAGAAGTAAAGTTAGTGATGAGCATTAATGGGACATCAATGCATACAGACGGAGGTGAAGAAGAGGAGGAGAGAGGTGCTCAGTGTAGGAAGTCCCCCTGTAGTTTTTGCCTGTACCAGTTTGTCCATGGGCCGGTCCAAGGCAAGCCAGAGCCAGCCCTAACTATAAGCACTATCAAAGAGGAAAGTCTTAAGCCTACTCTTAAATGTGGTGAGTGTGTCTGCCCCCCGGACTGAAACGGGAAGCTGGTTCCACAGAAGAGGAGCTTGATAACTGAAGGCTCTGGCTCCCATCCTACTTTTTAAGACTCTAGGAACCAGCTGGCCCCCTCCCCCAGGGAGGGGGCCAGAGAAAACTACGGAGTCCGACATGGCTTTTGCGTATGTACACACAGATTCCACATTTACTTTAGTGATCTCAGAGAGCCGTAGCCGGCTGTCATTCCCGCCGACGTGAATAACAATCTTACTGTATTTACGGTTATCTTTAGCCAGTACTTTCAGGTAGGACTCAATGTCGCCTGCTCTGGCCACGGGTATACATGTAACTGTAGCCTCTGGTTTAGCTAACTTCACGTTTCTCAGAATAGAGCTACCTATGACCAGAACTCTGCTGGGTGCAGAAGACCCGTTTGTAATGCGAGGCGGCGGTTATGAGCTATTAACAGTTCTAGAATCCACCTGATGTCCACAGTACAAGAAAACAGAAGCAGAATATGCAAACATTCAACCTACGTGGACACACTAGAGACAGCTCTTGAAAAACCTTAAAAACCTGTTTATCTGAATTATCAGAGGTTTGAACAAACATGTCTGGAAGTGACCAGACCAACTCAAGTGGCAGCAAGGCAAGTTGGTTCATTTGGTTTAAAAAAAAAAAGAAAGTATTTTTATAGATTGCAGAAGTTATTAATTCAACACATTTAGTCTCACTGTAGGGTTTTGCTAGGTTTTCTAAATTTCATTTTACTTTTATTTCGTTCTTTAAGATGGAATGACTTCATTTCTAACCCTCCTCTCTTTGTAGAATTGTCACCATGATAAAAGTGATCCTGTTAAAGAATGTGTGGCTGCCTTGGCTGGACCGTCCATTAGTGGAGAGCGGCATCCACCTCTACTTGCAGCCCGCAGGATGGATTCTCAAGTAACCACAGATGCGCTGACTAAGAGCATTGAGTACACTGATGCCCGGGTGAAGCCTACAGAATGTCGATGGGACGGTGTCTTGTCAGAGGAGGGCATCGGGTAGGTGTCTCGTCATTTCCCTTTACAGACGATTCTAGATTGAGATTCAAGAGATGTAACTATTTCAACTTTTGCCTTTTGAACAAAAAAGGCAATTTGAGTTTTTTTAGCATCAACAAAGAAGAGCATGAGCCCAACACCCAACAATAGGTAGAGAAGCTAAAGCCCAGGTGGGGTGGAGTGATGCACAGGTAGGTTCTCTAACAGCAACAATCATATTTAGCGCCAATTCTTTTTGAATAACGCTCCCGAGAAGACGTCTTTATTGAGCGAATTCCAGCTTAAGCTTTTACTTTTGACCAACTGACCAACAGAATTGAGAACAATTGCTGCCCTGTCCTGCCATCAAATCCCCCTCTACCACCGAGCCACAGACGCATGGAGATGGAGGACATCCGGGATCTTGGGCGCACCCTCTGCCCAAGATCCTATTGAATATGAGGCTCAAGCCACCAATGCAGAAAATGAATTGTGCCAAATAAATTACCAATAATCAATATCACTGATGTTATTGCCACTGCTGTTGACAATTGCTCCCATTGAATGTCTTTAGTGTGTCTTTAGCGATGGTTTACAGGAGCATGTATGATGAATTCATGACACGTCATTGATTTAACCTGCAAAGAGTGTGAATGCATAATTCTGCCCGTTGCATATATTGTACAGAGGTATATACACAGAACCGATCCCAGAACTGCAGGCAGATTGGAAGATCAATAGAGCAGCAAAAACACATTTCTGTTCGATTTATGCCTTTAAATAGCATTTAATCGAGAATGTAATTATATTTAAAAAACAAAATGTACAATCCCCCCTTCCCCTGTTTCAGGTGTTTTTTGGTTTCATCTGTCAGGCGACTGCACACATATTAATAACAAATCTATTGAGGATCATAAAAAAAACGTCCTGCTCAGGAAAGCGCTCAAAAATTGCTGCATAGCTCCACTGAAACCCTTAATCAAGTCTGTTATCATGGGTGCAGTCATTTAATAACAGATACTTTTTTTTATTGGTGACCTGATTAGGCTATTGCTTCTAATTGGATCTCATTATGTGACAACCTTTCATGAATAGGTTAAATGTCTCACTGTAGCTGATTTTGATTGTTTCTTTCAGATAACTGCAACATGTGTTTTGTTTTTGCTCCTGTATAATGGAATTGGCCATGGTAGGAGGATGCGTTATTTATATATTTGCAGGTAGAGAAAGTGAGGATCGCATACATGGACTGTACATTACAATCCAACATCTTATACTTAATTTAAAGGTTCATACCTTTTTTTTCTCCAAAGTTCCTAATTTCCCCGCAACCATTATCATGAAAATCATCTTGCAGTGTCTTGCAGGGCAGACAATCCTACAAGAAGAAGAAACCATTTTTATTGTCATATATATTTTTACACATACACGAAATGTATCTCTGCATTTGACCCATCCCTGTATATAGGGAGCAGTGGGCTGCCATTGATCAGCGCCCGGGGAGCCGGGGGTTCAGTGTATTGCTCAGGTACACGTCGACACGTGACACGTCCCAGTCGGGGATCGAACCGTTGACCTTCCGGTTCCCAGACGACCCTCTTAACCCAGTGAGCCACGGTCGCCCCCTACAAACACACACACAAACGCTCGGTTTAAATGACCTAATGTTACACAAGAGAGCAACACAAATGTGAAAATGGACGGAGTAGCTCAATAAAAGCAGACCTGGAGCTACAGCATGAGCTCTTTACTTCAATAGATGTCTGTAAATTCAAGCTTCAACCACTGTCCCATTGAGCAAGGGCAAAGCGTTTCAAATCACATTGTCATTCTTCAGTGTTTCAAAAGGATTAATGTTTGTTTCAAAAAAATGTCAAGCCATAATGGGGTCAGGAGCTTGACAACTCTATTTCAGCATTGTCAAAACCATCTTAATTTTATAAAAAGCACGGCCTCACATCAACACTCATCGTTTCCACGGCATGTGTCACCGCGCTGAAGGGAACCTCTGCATTTTGTCTTTGTGATGGCTTATATGGAAAAGAACGGCCCCATCAGCCCCGGCTGTTTTCTGTCTTCGGCGACATTGACAGGCGGTCTGTGTTCCACTTTGCCTCTGCAATCTCAGTAATTCTATCCACGTTTCTTTACATTGTTTTGCCATGCAGGAAATTTCTTATCGGACTTTAATTCACTCAGTTTGTTTGGAGAGTTTATTTCTGAAGCATCGTGACTCTCCGACCTCTGGACGTTTGTTAATGAAATGCTCATTCAATGCGATGTATGTTTTTCAGCTTAATTTGATAAGAGAAAACCATTTGACAAAATGACAGATCACAGAGATCCAATATCATTATTGTCATAATCATCATCACATCCCTCTCTACTGGAGACTGGCAGCAATATGGAAAAACATGGGCCTATATGTTAAACAATTTCATGCCTTTCCTGAAGTGTACTTTTCAATCCATTTCACTTCTGATTGCTTTCTCCTGGTTATGTGACTGCAATTCCATTTGGTAAAATGATTATGCAGAGTTGAGCTCCATACTCTTTAAATGTAAGTTATGGTATTTTCATGCAAGCAGAGGAAGGGGAGCGTGGGGCAGGTCAGCTGGGCTCTTTTTATCTGAAGTGTTGGAAGTTAAGCTGTCCACTTCCTCCTTTTTGAATAATCTTCCCTGGCATGCAAAAGAGAGTGAAAGGATAGGGTCACATTTTTAAAACAGTACACACACACGTACATCTGTACATTCACACAGCTTTTGCTAGCTGTCATCATTAATCATATCTGCAAATTAATGTCTTTTTTTCCTAATCTGCTGCCAATGAACGAGATGAGGGACGGAGGTCACAGTCCTCATTCCGTAATACAGTAAATATATTGAAAAGTTGATGTGAAGTCAATGATAATGGCTTTTGCAGTCTGAGGTGGTCAAATAAAGTGTGTGTCTTCCAATGTTCGTCATTTTAGTATAGTTTGTGCATCCTTTGACAGTGTTTCTGTGTTGAGCTGTGAAGGAGAGATACTAACACAAAGAGGGCACGACTAAAACACTTCTCTTGATCCCAGCTCTCAACAGGAGTTAAATGAACTGGTTCTTGATTGACGTACAGCCGTGCTAGTGGCTAGTTAGCATGCTGGCAACTAACGCCAGCATGCTAACATGCTGAGAGATACTGTTTACAATGTTCATTATTTTAGTTTAGCTTAGTTTACTTTAGCTTACCATGCTAACATGTAGTGCTACATAGCACTAAGCACAGCTAATGCACAGCTAATGCTGATCATTTGTTTTAAAAGGTATTCGTTGAGAAATCGCTGTCTTGACCAAATTGTTGCCACACAGACCAACACTGCTTTCCATAGAGCTACACCACTAGAATGTGTTTAAAAAGACTGTAGTGAATATGGACACCCGACTATTGTTCTATAACCGCCTTAAACGTTTGTGAATTTATCCTTTAATATGATGCACAAAGCAAACCGCTGCTACATTATCTTAATTCCACTGAGACGTATACATATTGTTCCTTTTAAAATGATTAGCAGGCTGCTGCTGGATATATATGCGGTGCGTGGGTGATTCTGCAGGTTGTGTTATGACAGTCACAACTCCACTATACTGTCCAGCAGCCCTCATCGACTTATTAAAACTGTTCCCCAAAGACCAGGTAAGAAGTGAGGGACTGCACTTACCCCAGGCACACTGCACCTTGATAATGGAGTGGCTGAAGCGATTAGCCCACTAACAGCTTCACACAGGAAGGAGGGGAACTCTCTTTGGGAGCAGACGGAGATACTGAAAGGAGGAGGACGTGAACACACACACACACGGACACAATTCACAGCAGGACTGCTGGTGGTGCCATGGTACCCTGACACCTTTTGAAGGACTCAGTGTTCCTCGAACAAGAGGTGAAGGTGCCTCTAAAGAGTCTGACCTGTTTTTTGTTTTTTAAGAACAGCGGGCTGTATTTTAATTGCAACAACCAGAGTAATTGCCGCATCCAAGTTATAATTCATAATGTACGTGCAGCAGGCATTCAAGCATAAAAGGTCAAGTCAAGTGGAATATAAACACATGGGTTGGGTGTTTAATCAGCATGTCAGTCATATTAGCGCTGTCTTACCTTTATTTAGTAGCAACTTAATCACAGTGGCACATGGTGAAAAATGGCTCCGCGAATGAAGGGAAAAAGGACACAAATATTTCATCATAAATTCAGGTGAGAGGCCATGTTTTTAAAATCTGATGATGTGTGCTTTGCAGCTCAATAAAATAAGTATATTACAACCATTACATTACATTATTTTGTCCTATTATTAGTTTTACTGGGTGGTTTTCAGTGTTTCATTCAATTCGATTTCTTATTGTTGTGAAACTATGCCTTCGCTGCCAAAACTGTGTGGAGAAAAAAATCAACTTTAACAACTTGAAATTATTTTTCAATTAAGACGACCAAGTAAAACAACTCATTTGACGAATTATTGCCTGTGCTTTAATTGAAGAACACACATCCCTGTCGAGCAACTTCCAGATGTATAGCGAGTGTAGCTGAGTGGCCTTCACACACCCAACAAGCATTTGTGGATAACAGCTATGTACAATGACAATACTTATAGATGGCATTGAGGGTCGCCTGTTTCACTGACTTTTCCTTTAGCGCCACTGTGAGGTTCGCATTTGTGATTTTTGGTAAAATGTCTCAAAAAACGATTGAAAACTACATTGAAATAACTTTGGTGATTCTCCTGACATTTCATCCAGCGCCATCATTAAAATGAAGTCCAATCCCTCGTTTTATCACTTGAAAAACACGATGAAAAAGGATGTAGACCTAAAGAAAAATCGGTCTCAGCTGCAGTCTGTGCTAATTAGCTAATGTTAACATGCTAAACTAAGATGGTGAAAATGGTAACATTCCTACTGAACATCAACATGTTAGCATGGACATTTTGAGCCTGCTGATGTTAGTGTTTACGTTTGTTTGCCCCATCATTAGAAAAATATCTGCTGCTAAATGCTCCATTGTGTTCACCAGTTCGTTCCTAACTTTGTCGGTCTGTCACTTGCTGGCCAGGTCATGTACGGGCGGTTTATCAGAGCTGTTTTGCTCTCGTTATGAGGAAAGTTGTGGCCCGTAAAAACCCAAAACACGAGCGGAAAGACACTAAAACCCTCCGTATAGCTGAGGGGAATTGCAGAGTTGGAGAGCATTATTAAATCAGCTGCATTTGAAATAATTGCTCATCAATCCACTCAATTATTTGCCTCTTCACTTCAGCCAAAGAGATGATTCGACCTCACCCACAGTTTAGGGTTGCTGCAATGAGCATTTTAATATCATAACCCAGCATGTTGATCAGATTAAAATCCTAAAAAAAAATGATGCACACAGGCTGCTAATGTCAGCTAACTCAGAGCCACATTTATTTTTAAGTCATTCATAAATCTTATTCCTGGACACTCCTTTCACTTCACTCTGGGACCTTTTCAATTGTCACCACATTCCCAAACTCTCTGCCTCTCTTCCATACTCATTCTGCTGCTGTCAGCCATGAATAATTGATCATCCAATGAGATCTCTGGCATTAAGAGTTTGAGTGCTCTGTATCTGTCCCATAATGATTAGTGAAAGGGTCACACTGCTCAAACCCCTCGGTCACCAGCATCCTCCCTTAATCCTCCTTAATCCCCAAAACAATGGGCTCCTCGATGCAGGGGGACTGTGGCAGATTTGTATCATCCTGCTCAAAGGGATCAGTGCGCCTTCCCACTGCCAACACAACAATGATAGCAGGTGCCTGCATGTATAAGTGCTAACCTTAACCTTACACATGGCACAAAGCACAGAGAGGGCATAGGTAAGGAAAATAAGACAAAAAGCCAGTGAGATGTGTTTAATAAGGACTCTTGTATTGCTCACTTCTTGGTGTGATTTGTGTTTCAGGGTTAACATTTTGACCCCATCCCACCCCTCTATTGCTAGCCTCCTCTCATCCAGTTTCAAATGGAAGGATCAAGGCTGGCTTGCTGTCTGTATAGCCAGAGGGGCTTGCTTTGGTCTTGGCTTTGGGATTATGAGCAAAGAGCTGAGGTGGTTTAGCGAGAGGGAGAAACCCGGAAAAGACGACCTGTCCTGACTGAGACTCAGACCGACAATAGCGCTGCTTCAAAAAAAAAAAACACATTCATTCCTGGACGATCCCTTCTCAGGGCTGCAGCACGGTGAATATCATGGACAACCTCCAGAGCAGTGATTCTTAACCATAGGGCCGCGGCCCATGATTGGGCAGCGAGCGCCACCTAGAGGGCCGCGAAAAACTTTCAGTTTTGCACCTGTGGGCCGCGAGGGCCGCGGGACCGCATAGGTTATCAATTGAAGACACCAGAGATATTACTGTTATCCATGAGACGCTCAGTTACAATATAGCTTCCCACCACCTTGGGCCGGTAATGCGTCAGTCAGTTGTTTAACAAGCTGCAATAAGCAGAAGAAGACACTCAGCTAGCCGCTAGCGAAAGTTATGGATAAGTTATTAAAAAGAAAAAATGAAGACGACAGTGGTGCTATACCCCCCCCCCAAAAGTCTAAATGTGTGTGCAAGTACAAACCTGACTTTCTTAAGTACGGCTTTGTGAACGGAGGCAACGAGGCAGAGCCGAGGGCTCAGTGTGTGGAATGTGAGCTAATGCTATCAAACGAAGCACTGAAGCCTTCAAAAATAAAGCGACACCAAGCGACGAAACATCCAACGCTCGTGGGAAAGCCTGTTGGGCTTCTTGTTGTGTATGCAGGTTTACATACATGATAATAAATGTCTTTGTGATCATCACATTGTATCATCTCATTTATTTAACAAGGGTTTTGCCTGTTCAACACCGGCATCCTCGATCCCCTCCCCTTCCGTTCCTACGGCTTGTTTGCGCAAATACGTCACAAAACATGTCAGTGTTTGGTATCCCAGCATGCCCAAAATCCTCATCTTTGCAAAGAAATCATCGATTTTCTTTCATTTATTATGGTTTCTCCACAAAAGGAGCCCACACACACACACTGTCCATAGTCGCCATAACCGCTGCAAGTCGTATCTTGCAGCATTTCGACGGAAAAAGACACATTACAGACCCGACAACGTGCTCGCGGATGTTACCATGGAGCTACTGCCTTCAGAAAACGCTAGTACTTATAGTACAAACCGTATCTTCCTCTTCCATAAGCCGTCAACCAACGTTTGCGTAACTGAGCTATTCTCATTCTCGTTCGTGCGCTCGGTCGCAGCCATTAAGCACAGCAAGTCCGCTACACACACACCATGTCTTCAACCATATATACGTAGTTTTTGCAATTTGCAAAGGCTAAAAATAAAATAATATAATATCAAAATATAAAGGGAGAAACACCTTTAGTGTGTCAGAATATCATGTGGTTACCATGTGTCCATTTGGGTCTCCAAATGTCCTTTTCGAGCTCCGCCTGGATCTCTTCATGGAAGAAACACTGTAGAATGGTCATACTTTGTCCAATCTTCTTCAAATTTGAGGCAGTTGTTCACTGATAGTGTAGTTACAGCCCTATACTGTCCTTTACCTGTACAGATACAGCCACCGGCAGTTATTTATACTGAAAGATACTTTTTTATTTTATGCGGACAAAAATATTACATTTTTACTGACTCCAAAGGCCCACTGCTCTGTTTCTGTATGACCTACAGGTTGTCTGACACTTTTGATGCATATAGTCAGAGTGGGCCCCGGGACACTTTCTACTTGAAAAGTTGGGCCCCGAGGTCAAAAAGGTTAAGAACCCCTGCTCCAGAGTATTCTAGAAACTGATCAAATCTCTTTTCCGAACACCCAACTAAAGATGGAACTCACGTGAGATGAACGAGGTGGTACAGATGGAAATTGAATCAGTAGAAAAACCTTAAATCGACCGCATTCATACGTTCTCCACAATTATCATGCTTCGTAAAAATAATTCACCAAACCTGGGGTTACTCAGACGTGTCAGGGGGTTCATTCATGCAGAGTTTACTAAGTCAGTACGACTACTTTTCATATGCCTAAATTATACAGCACCTATTGCCAGGCCTTTTGACCTGCCTGAAGACATACTGTGAATACTCTTACACCGTGTTTCACATTCAGAACAGCTCCCACCCTTGAGCATTATGATAATCTTCCCAACCAGCCATATCACTGAAAATGGTCTATCACACGCACACACAAATCACCCATTATGTCTGTATCTGAAAGTACACAAACACGCACACATCCATAAGGACGGCGCAGCATCGAGACATACAATAACAGCCGTTATTACTTGGCATTTTGGCAATGACATCAATCAGAGACCTTCTAAGCACTGTGATGGTACAGAACTGCTCAGCCAGAGAGCTGATTTAATAGAGCATGGTCGGATAAAGTCCCTGCAGAGATCACTTCATGGCCAATAAGTTGTCCAGTCAGCTAATTGGTCAAAAAATAAAAGCCTCTCCCAGGAATTGGATCCAATGTTATCGCGGGGTGTCTGGCACACTATTAATGAGTTGCATTGGCTCCCTTTAGGCCCCTAACTATATTTCTGCTCATGCTGTGCATGGGGACTTGTACTTGGTCATAATTATGGTGATGATGACCAAATGTTTACCTTATAAGTAGAGTCTGCACTCGGGAGGATTTCTGCAGACTCTGTCGAGTTGCATTAACGGTGAGAGTAATGATGCAGCCACAGCCTCAGCTGCTCGCTTGTTTCGCAGCAGAACATCCAACACTTTCATGGATCCACATTCACCCATACCTATAAAGATATTTGAGGAACTTTTAAAGGGGACAAAATGTTCTCATCCCATTGTTTCTCAGTTCAGCAGGGCAACCAATATTTAGTGTTTGCTGGACGTGATGGTGTTGGAGAGGATCAAAGCCTTAACCCTGTCGATGATGCTTTTCATATTGAGCTACAGCGCCAGAATATTACGTTGATATGCAGGCGCCATTTTTGTGGCATCGCTTGCATCAAACCAAGTGCTCCCAATGTATCCCTATACGCTGTATTGACAAATGGCAAGGGCAGGTGGGATGGGTGGCAGGTGGGTCAAACCAACAGGACTTCAGCCAGGAGACCATTGTTGGTGTGCTGTGTGAAAACAAACGTAAACATAGACTTTATGCTTATTATGTTACTTTGTTGCGCTTGTTACGTGCTGCTCTGTCAGAAAGTCTGCTGAGGGCGATGTTACATCGATACATTGTTACAGGAGTTACAATGTTACAGTAGTTGCGTTGTTATGTAACGAACAAAAGTTGCAGCAGTTACATTGTAACGTCATTATTTCAACACAAACCACGATGTTTTTTCCAACCTTAACCAGGTACTTTTGGTGCCAAACCCTAAACAATTGTTTCACAACGTCAACCACACGGCATTGTGTGTTTCCGTCGAGCAGCAGTCGAGTCACAGTAATGCAAGAATTCAGGCCACATCAGATTTATTGTCATGCTGAACTATGGAACATGCTTGAGCCTGTTTGTATAATAACTATATCGTGAACAACAAGGGGTCAAATACTGTGAAAGCAGACTACCTTCCTAACTGGACCAGTGTTTTAGGCCACAGGTTACATCTGGCTATAGGTAAGTTGTGTATTAGTTACATTTTTTTTAATATGTTCATTATATATTCATGCAAAGCAAAATCACTCATGGAAGAAAATCTTGATCTCAAATCTCAGTAAAAAAAAAAAAAAAAAGATTCTGATTTTGGTCAGAATTGTGCGGGCCGAAGCATGATAATAATGCTTATTGTCTTGAGGACATTTCAAAAAAAGAAAATAAATTGAGGTGGAATGATGCATGCTATTCATGGTCATATTGTATCTATTCATCCATATATCCTTCCAGTCAACAAGCCACATCTCTATTATACAACACCATATTTTCATAGTATTTTGGCTAGCGTGGAGCATCCATGCATGCTCTATCCACTGACCGGCAGCAGCAGTCAACGTCTGACATTCCATCGACAGTATCGTCCTCATCTGCCTCTCTCCTCGGCGCATCATCTCTCCCCTCTCCTGTCTTTACGTCCGTCTCCATCCCCAGCTCCTCCCCCCCCCCGCCCTCTCTCTCTCTCTCTCTCCCATCCTGTCTACCCCTCTCATCTCTCCTCTCCTCGTGCCCGACGTGGCGTGACAGGTGATTGGCGTCGCTAACAATAGTGGGTGCTGCCGGGCCCCCCTGCTCAGCAAAGCGCAAGCCGCATGATAAATTACCCTCATCAGTTTGTTTTGCCAGCAGCCCACACAGGTCACCACCAAGGCCGGTCGTGACATTTTGTTGTATACTGTATATGCAAATACCTGCCAATCAATTAGCGCGCCGCTCCCTGCGCTGCCCATTGTGATTAAAATGAATTGATTGTGGGCTAAAATCAACAACGGCCAGCCTGCCAAAGAGCCCAGGGGTCAACGGGACGCAACAGAGGAAATGGGGAAGGAAAAAATAAATCTTCACGCAATGTTGTTTCTTCCCTCACTTCCCTTCACTTTCTTCTTTATTGCACCTCATAACCGCCGGCGTAAAACACAGTGAAATTTGCTGAAAATGAGAAAACCGCAATGTAAACAGACTTAGTCATAAAAAGTTTTCTTTTTTTGGTGGGGGGGGGGGGGGGGGGGGGGCTGTCAGGGCATTTTAAAGATCAGGTTGATAAGTGATGGTAAAGCGATGGGGGCAGCAATATATTGCCCGGAGCCTTTGGGTTATCTAAGCAGACATGTGAGTTTCCGTATGCGTGAGTGAGTGCTTTACGTGTGTGTGTGTGTGTGTGTGTGTCAGCCAGAGTGGAAAGGTGTACATGCTCAGGGATGACAAGACTGATGGACAAAAAAGCTTTGCAGGAGTCACAAAGGGGAGAAAAATACAAGCAGCTTTTTGATTTAGTATCAAAGGCTGCAAAAAGGCGGGGTAAACAACTCGCTGTTGGTTTACGGAGAGACTGATTAAAGAAAGCACTTATCATTCAAAACCATGCCTGCTCACATAAACAATGTTTGCACAGGAAGAGTCAAGAGCAAGCTAATAGAGGGTGCAATTCGAAAATGATAGCTTCCCTTCAAACTGCCAATTTGGAGTGATTCATATATACCGTAGCTCTCTTACAGTTTGTGTCACCACACAGGGGTTCCGGGTGATTACAGTGAAAGTCCTCGCTCTTTATGAACGCTTTTGCGAGTTTTAAACACGCGACGCTTACTGTAATTGCATTTTTTTTTGTGATTGACAGCAGATAATCTTGATCCACAATTTATTCCTAAGTACTGTTGCTTATAAATGAATCGAAGCCTGGTTAGTGTTTAGTTTTAGCCATGACACGTCTGAGTCACCACTGTGTCTATGCATGCTAAATGTAGCTGCTGATAATCCTCTTGACCCTATCAACCTAAAAGGTTCATACAGGTATTTAAGTTTCTTTTTTTGTAGGATTATTCAGTTTAGTCTGTCAGTAGTGGTTTATGTGTGTGTGTGCGTGTGCGGCATGTTTAATTCATGAAAGAGGTCACACATTTTTCAATACCAGGACTTGAACCTTCTCATTATCCTCCTCCTCCCTCGTCTATTTCGTGCAACTTAATTTGTTTGGTTTACGAGGACAAACACGACACCTATTTTCAGCTTTTATTTGTCTTTTTACTGCTGTTCGAATTTTCTTTTTCCTGTGTTATTCGTCATGTGTAACATCATCCCAGTTATGGCAAGTCTTTGTTTGACTTTTCACTAATACCGTTTGGTTCTGTCACATCCACCATCTGCTGTGGAGCTCTAAATGTCATTAAACAGGCAGACCTCGAGCTACAGTAAACATCCAGTTACGGCCTATATCGTGTGCCTAGGGGTACACAGGAAGTAACATAAAAGGTGATAGAAAACCTTGGCAAAAGTTTACCAAAAACCAAGAGTATAAGGCAGCGGCAACTAGACACATTTATTAACATTATGGATGAACAGAAACAAACCAACTAAATAAGGAAGCATAGCCGTCAGGGTCTCTAAGGCCAACATAATAAACACCCCCATGCTAACTGGAAAAGAAGAGATCAGCTGAACTACGACCAAACAAAACACAATACTGAACTCCCTAACTCAAACACAGGAGAAAACGTTACAAAATAAAAGGCAGAGAACCCCTACAAGCTTCCACTAAGTTTGAAAACCCAGGTGTGGCAGCACAAATGCTCTTGGAGGAGGAGCAGCCAACCCACAGCGACACAGGCCCAGAGTGAACAAACGAGGGCCCGGAACACTGGATTCGGGGGTTTATATGCAGCTCCACTGACGAGATGAGGACTCTCAGGCGTGGGTGCTTCAGTGACCGTCAGGGGGCGTGGCAGACCTGAGCTCTCCCCCAGAAAAGAGGCATCGTAGCATATCATTTTGCGATTTGCTGGCAGCGCTGCATTCAACAGCAGTTGGACAACCTTTGAGATCATACTCGTATGCCAATCTTTTTTTTAATAGCCCTAAAAGTTCAGGAAAGGCTTTAGTCACAGTTAAATGTGGGAACAATAACATTTGGTTTGAGATGAAAATCAAAGAGAAAGCAAATATTAATAATCTATGAGCCTTCTCTTTTTAATCCTAATGCCCCCCCCCCCCACACACACACACACAATCATTGAAGAGTTGAAAACATATTTTTACAAACTTTATTTTAAAACATTCTAAGCTGGATATTGAGAGTCTCGAGGTAAAATGCAGCGCTGTGAAGGGACAGTATGACCATGTTAGCAAGTTGATTTACACTAACACTCCCTGAGGGGTACGTATTGTATATTGTTGTTGTTGTTTACACATCAAATGCATCAATCAAATTTGCCAATCAACTGCAAAGCCTCTCTATATGCAGGCAAACTCAATTGATGCTGTGCAGTCCGCCAACCTTAACCTACCGCTGCAGTCCAAGATACCCTTGTGGATTATTCTGCCTGAGCAAAGTCTACAAGGATGACTCAAGGAAGGATGAAGGTTTACATCATCATAACATGCGGGAGGTAAATTGAGAGTTCACAGTATGAACTGACACGCGGGGGAGTGACTCAGCGACCGTCTTGATTGCACTTTCCAGGGCTAAAACGCGTCTTTTCATTCATTTGCTCCCTGTGTGTATTTGTGAACCAGCGCTAATTTGAACGTGCATAATGCATAGCCCTGCATTGAGCCATACTCTTTTTGCACTAATGAAAGCTGCAGCGCTGCATTTTCACAGCATGTAAGTCACGCGGACTAGATAGTGTGGAAGGAAAGAGAACATCGCATCATGACTGGGTACACTGACTTCCCACTCCTGCTATTTTCTCTCTGCAGACACTTGCAGCTGCTTTAATCCAACAGTCCATCAAACGTCACTGGAGGCTGACGATACAACAAACCAGACTTCTATGGTTTGCCTCGAAAGGAGAAAAGCTCGGAGGCTTGTGCGGCCACGGAGAGGGGTGTAGTAATGCAGTGGTCGGGGCTGTTGTTATAATGAACGAGTTCCAGCAGGTAGAAGGAGCTCCAGCTGACAGTAGGAGGGTTTTCTTTTCCGCTCGACAGCAACACTTTTCACATTTCCCTTCCAGGACTGCGAATTGCCCAATAAAGCCAAATTTCTCAACCCCTCTATTTCAAAGAATCTTGATGTTTATGTGATGGAATAATGTGTATTAGCGAGCGTGGCACATCGTTCGCTCTCTCTCTCTCTCTCCCCCCCCTTTTCTCCTATTTCCCTCCCATTGCCCATCAATTCCACGGGTTTGGCTCATTGGGTGCAGTGGAGTGAGACCGATGCACATGGTCGCGCTCAATAGCACCACGCTGCTCAGCATGGGGATATTAGTGTACTCTGCCAGACGGTTTGGATACAGTCCTCTGACCTCACTTGTGAAGAATCGGTTTTCCATCCGTCAGCCGCTCCACATGTTTTTGTGTCCCCGCGTCCAGAGGTGTCCAGGCAGGGTACATTTAGGGGCTGTCAGTGGCTGATAAACATAGACAGCGGCGAAGAAGCATGACAGCTTTTTCGGTAAAACACATTATAGTTGTTCTCTACGACATCTATTCTAGCATCGATTCCAGCATCTTTTTTTTTTTCTATTTACAAGAAAAACAAAGGATGTTGTGTTTAAGAATTTTAAGGAGGGATGTGAGCAATTCCTCCCCTCAGGAGACTGGATTTGAATCAGTAAGAATAGCTTAAGGCGGAGGACAACTGTGAGTCTTGTAGGCGTACTGGTGCTCCTACATTAGTCTCACTCCAGGCTTCACTTCGCATGGTGCGATGCCGCTGAAGAGGCATGTGTTTGGTGTCGTCCAAGGATAGGAGCGCATCATTGACTTTACCAGAGCTAACAAGCTTTATTTCAAAATTTTCAATCTAAAGAAAGGAATTCTTCTCAGTGTATGCGACCGTGGGAGATGGCCTCATTATTACAAGCAACGGCTTTAAAGGCTACACTTCGCCACCTGAGGTTCCCTCTTGGGTGGCTCGTGTCAATCACCTTGCTGTCGGCAGACTTCTGAGGCAGGAGCCTCCTGTCCGTTGCTCATGGGTTCATGCATTATTCTACGGAAAATTCCCTTTCCGTTTGAAGAGAAGGGAGGAGGCCTTGAAATATGAAGAAGACAGCTCGTGGAGTCTGGTGGACGTGAAATGCAGTGAGAGATGACTGGCTATTGAATTTTCCACTTCTCTCCAAGTCTGTCTTTTTCTTTATTTCTCTGTTCCTCCCAGTATTTTTATTGTTTCTTCCTCTCAGCTTGACTTATGCCATCCTCTTTGAAATACAGGACACTCCCTTTTCAGCTAACAATGTTTTTCATTGGCCGTGCAGCATTGACATCAGCACTTGTAATGACAAAGATGCGTAAAAAGTAAGAAAAAGTTTGCTCAAGCTTGGCTTGTGATTCAGCAAGATCCTTTCTTCCAAGAATTGATTTCTCCCAGCGAAGAAGAACAAAGATTGCCGTACATGCTGCAGAGTCAGAGCCTAAAAGGAAAGCTTATTTTTTTCCTTTATTTTTGTGTAAATCTTTTGAAAGCATAGCTGGAAGTTTTTAAAAGCACATCTGTCTCTGTGTTAGCACATCCCCACGAGCCAAATCACTCCCCATAAATTGTTGCTAATCACCTCTGTCGGGGTTTTTTTTTTTTTTTTTTTAGCTTAAACACTGTATGCAGAAAAATTACAATATTTAGCTTAAAGGGCCAATTCAACATTTCGGGAAATGTGCTGACTCACTGATTTTGAGAAACTCGCTACCACCTTCTTGTTGGGAGATCAGCGGTTTGCTAAAGCTAGGAGAAGTTTAGCTTTAAAGCTCAAGCTAAAGACGGAGCATTTTTAGACAGAGCCAGGTTAGCTGCTATGAAATAAGAATGTTAACTCTTACTTTAAAAGGTGAAACATAGAGACACTCATCCTTATCCTGATTTATTGGACATTGGATATTATGATGCGGATGTCAATGGCAAGCAACGTCTGCTGTAAGTTTCTTTGTTCTTTCCGTGCTTCCCTTCCTGAGCTTTCCAGCCGTTTTAGGCCAGGTATTTTGAGCTGCACACACAGAGAGAGAACCTGACCTGATCACGGTGACCCACTGGTTCCTCTGCTCCTGCGGCGCTTCATGGGATACTTGGTCCCCGCAGCAGCTGTGTTCCAATTAGAGAGCCCTGACTTATGTGGCCTGCATTAGCATTTCATTTAGGCTCCCCGGCTCCTCACCTGCCTGCTGCGGTGTGGTGGTCCACCGCAAACTGTCACCGCCTCAGACGGCAAGGCTGAGACTGCCCACCAATTCCACTAATTGACTCCTGATCTTCCCACAGCGCACAGGTGAGCCCACATCGCATTAGCTTGGATTAAACGCACAATATGGAGTGAAATATTACCTTAACTTCTCAGGTCTTCCCCTCTGTTGGTGGGATAAAAAGGACTTGACACATGGTAAACTGAAAGAAAAGGCAGAAGAGAACTTGGATGCAGGCTGTCTTTTGATTATCGCTCTTTATTCCTAGCACTCAAAAGAGTTGAGGTATTGTAAACAGCTGAGGAGTTGCACAAAATCTTTTTTTTAAATCAAAATCAAATCACCAACTGCGGGTCCTTTGCACCTCAGTGTGAACATTAAGGGTGTCATGCTGCTGGCTGTGACTGCGGAGGGATGCCCTGCAGAGAACGAACGATTCCTCTAATCCCCGTTTGCCTGGGATGAACGGCTTCAGAGGCTAGGCACTGCAGTCTTATCTCTGGGAAACATGCCACAGTGAGTCACATAAACACAAGCGCTCACTCAAGTGCATGCACATGTAACTCCTCCTGAATGCACACGCACATGGACTACACAATGTAATCAGCATCTGAGATTTTCAAAGGGAGGCAGACGTAATGTGTGTCGGCACTCATGGTAATAATCAAAATGATGTCAAGTATTCAAATAAAATGATACGCTACGGATCCGTGGGCTGCCACTGTTGATTTTGAAAGAAGTGATTCCTAACTTTATTTCCCAGGCTGCTGCAGGATATCAAAAGATTCAGAAAGATGTTAATAATATATACTTGCATAACAAGGCATGACTTGATTTCCATTTGGGTTTACAAGAGTTATTGAATGCGTGTTGATAACAGGAGGGTACTTTCACGGCATTAAGCCACCGGGTATCCAGACAGGAAATGTATTCTACTCTCATTTAATTAGTAGCGTTTCAACCGAGAGAGCCATCAGCATTTATTCTTCAAATGATGACACAGGACCTCGCGGAATGGCCGGTGGCTTACCAATTAGGAAACAGAAGATTTTAGATACTGTAGCAACTGTACTGCATAATTAAATACGAAGACGGATGGAAAGCGAGCGCAGAGCAGCAGAGTTATGGAGCTAAAGTGCACAACAAAATACTGGTATGGGTCTTTATTTTCCAAATTTAGCTCTATAAAAGTTAATCAAGAAAAATTGTATCGCAACATTTTGATCTTGAACACTCACTGAACGATATCTGATACTGACCTTGGTCCTATATTTTCACAGAGGGTTAATTGAAATTATGTCAGCATTGATGTGGCAAACGTGTGCTGAGCTTAAGCTTCAAAGCTCCGCATACAACAGTACATATTTATCACCGGCTCAGGCTCACAGCGCTCCCCCCAAAGCTGCTGCTGTCCAAGTTTTTTTGTTGCTTTCTGCGAGACACCCTGACAAGAAATGGATAGCGGTGCTTTCCCGCCCCAGTAAACAGGCTTCCTGCTTGTGAAGGTATAGATGGGTTTGATATAGGATGCTGTTTAACCCAGAAACGACGCCATGGCCCCCGGGACGGCCCATTCCTCACACTGCACATCCATCATGTAGGGCAATCGAATGAATGGGATACAGGGCTTCCCCCGGGGAGAGCAAGGAGAAAAGCATAGAGGAGATGTAAGAGGGAGTGAGAAGGAGAAGAGGGTGTCAAATTTCACCCTTGCATGTGGGTGGAGGTAACAATAGGCCCGCCTACCACATTTTCCCACTTACGGTGTTCAATTTTTAACGGCCTCTTTTGTCAGGCTCCATCATGTTCTGACTGCTAAACAGGAGAGCGAAGATCCGTGGGGAAGCCAGGTGGAGCGCTGGGGAAATCTTGTGTTTAGGCTTGAAACACAGGGTCTAGATTGGTGTGGTCGTGCTGGATTGGCGCTGGCTGTGAGGAATATTCTGTGTTTACCATGCTCATTTGGATGTGCCAGACCTTGTAACGGCTTTTAATATCACAACAGTTTCAACAGCCACATATAGGCAGTTAGCCAGCTGGGGTGTCAACCTTGTGTTTGCAGTTGCTTTTTGCTGTTAGTCCCATTTTAGCACTGTGGACGTTACCGTGTGCCTTGGCTCTGCAAGAGACATACTGCGTGTCTTGATTCCAATCAAAGATAACTATACAGAGTGCTGACATTTCTGAGTTTCAACAATCTGGATATTTTCTGTCACCAAAAGTGGACGTATGCGAGCCTCTTTTCTACGATGCAGACCGAACACAGCGAGTTTATATGGGAGCCAACCATAGACTGTATGTGGACATGGACGACATGACAGTTTGCTACATTTGAAGCTAAAACATCTCCATCGCCCTCTGGTGCAGTATAGTTCACAAGTCCCGTCGGCTCCATGTTAGCAAAAGATGGTTTCTGTCATTTTATGTACAAGTGGTCATATTTCTGATTGGTTTTTATTTGATGTTGTCAAAAGGGGGTGTGGCGTAATGATTGACAGCTGAAGCAGTGGTTGCGGAGCACGTCATGTGTGTTCGTATCAGTGCCAGCAGACACTGATACGATTCACGAGACACAGATGACATTTCTGAAATAAAAATCACTGGTCTGTGAAATGAAATGTCCGTCAACGATATTGTGGTTAGTTGTATTGTCATTCTTGTATTGTCATTCTTGCCAAACAGCTACCGTTGTGCTAGCTTAGCGGCTAGATGGCTCACGCTAACAAGCTGCGGCTGTGCTCGACTGGGGCAGAACTGTCTGTACAAACATTGTGTAGGTTAAAGAGCTTTGACGAGCCAGTAGTGCATTGACAGTGCGTCTCCTTGCAACGCCGGCCTTCAAATGTCAGTCAAAGCCATTGGAAACTTATGGAAAATGATGGCCTATAGGTACGGAATCATTTCAGTGGAAATCAAACTTCAATCCAACTGTAAGAGGAAATCATTCTGTGCCGTCATTTTTGTTTCTGCCTCTTCACAGGAAATCCATTCATCTTTTCAGCAATTATTTCTCTCATGATCTTATATTTTTACTCAATACAAAAAGGTCATAAACACACATTTCATTGGACAGATGACTCCAGCAGGTAGCGACTGTAATGGCACATTTGATTGGCTGAGACATTAATTATGCACTTGGCTTCCCTTGACCGTCTCCGTGTCCCCCTCGGTCCCACCTCTCCGCTGAGTGCTCATCAGTGAAATGGATTACTAATGGATTATTAATCTAAGAGGAAGGAGTCTGCGGCGACCCAGCTCTGAACACACCTGGAAAGCAAACAGTAAATAGCAGTTTACACACACACACACACACACACACACACACACACACACACACACACACACACACACACACACACACAGTGCATAAACACAAACATACCCTCATCAGCATATTCACACACAGACACATTTGCTTGCTGGGTGTTAGTTACAAGTCTTTTAGGACAAAAATAGCGTGACCGTTTGATTTATTGTTGGCCCAGTAAATATAACGGATACATCTAATTAGCCGTAATTAATTGTTGCACCATCTTTGTTTCTCCAGGTTTCAATGTACGGCCCTTGCTATGTCCTCTCCCCCTATCCTTACCACCGGCAAAACAAATGGCTGCACACGCTGAACCACGCACACAAGACATAACATACATCTTTTTCTGTCGCCGAGGCACCATTACGTTTGTCACATAATTATTCCTCAGGAGAGGCAATTAGCCACCACACAGCAGCTACAGCTGCGTGATTTGAAACATGCTACACACATACATGCGAACGCAGGTATATACACAAACACTTCAGTGTGAGCGAATGCGCTTATGGCCCACTAACACACACACACACACACACACACACACACACACACACACAGGCATACCCACACCAGGCATAATCACTCAGGAGCCTAGGTCCAGGGAGATCACAGTGCATTTCAGTGAAACAAACCAAGGAGCATATATTTAGAGAGTTAATTTAATCAGATAAATGTTTTTTTTTATTTTATATGCAGAGAAAATCATAACTATAAATCCATGTGCGTATATTTTCCATATCAAAGACAGACTTCAAAAGAAAAGACAGCCTTAGCGTGTCCATTTGGGGTTTGTTCTTTTAAAAATAATCACTGGCCTAAGCAAAAGTATTACAAAAGAACAGTGAGAAAAAAGACACAAGTAAGTGCTTCATTGCGTAAAAGCTGCCAACTTTTTTACCACGGAAGTTTTGTCGTGCCAAATCAGTTGCTCTCCGAGACAGTGGACCGAAAGACTCTGTGGCAGCTTATTTATGATTTGCCCTTAATGTGTCATGTAGTTGTCAGTTGACTCACAACTGGCCTGGGTCTCACGTAAACACTGAGCGCTTATCAAATCTCCCAGCTACTCGCTGGGATGTCACTTCTAATCAGAGGCCAATTACAAGTTCCAAACGGTCCCAAGTGGGACCAGAACAGATCCAGTAAACACTGGCATGCCAGAGTGTCAAGTTTGACTGCGCTCTTCATTAAAAATGAGGCAAACGGAGTGAAAGCTCTGACAGGGGAGTTTGGTAATCAGTCTTAAAAACACCTCTGAGGATTTTCCGAGACTTTGTTAGTCCCAAGTAGCATTGTTCGTCCCATTTAAGCAGTGTTTTAATTATTTCATTATGAATGTTGTACACATGACGTACTTGACATTCTATTCCTGAATGATCTTATGACTGAGAAATGGCTCAATCTTCTGCTTCTTCTTTTCCGATTGTCTCGGGAGCTGATTAATTCAGTTGGCCTCTCCATGTCTAGCAGAGATACAAGTTTAGACAGATACGAGGGGAGGTCTACAGCTCTCTTTTCTCTGATTGCTTACAAAGGTCTCCCCTCTCGCTGCCGCTATCCTGGCCAAGATACATGGCCAAGATAATTTGGCACTCAAACACAACCGCGTACGAGCACGGAGCTGCACACACCGATGTGGCTCGCGGGTACATCCCATCAGCTTCCCGGTGCACTTAATTTGGCTTAACACGTGAGCGAATTCTCAAAAGCGCAAGCACAACCACCCCCATGCTCCGTACACAATGTTCGTTATTGGGGCCCAGTGTTTTAGGGATGCAAGGGAGAGCAGATAAAGAATTTGAATTCCTGGCAGGACTATCGGTAAAGGTTATTAAGCCGTTGTTGATGCATCCATTTGTCGTGGCTGTATCCAGCAGTGTGACATTTATCAAGTATGTCCAGCTAAATGTCACAGAGAGAGGTAGCTCGCTGTCCTGTCCCTAATTAGGACCCTGGAAGTCATACTGAAAGTCCCTCTCATCCACTCCTCTACTCCGGGACATTGATCTCTTTCTCGCCTCTATTTTCTGCACCCCACCATACATATTTTTTTCTTCTTCTGGCTTAGCAGGGAGTGCATGTTAAGCAAACTTTGGGGTTTAACAATTGATTCTGAGATGGGGACAAAGCGCAGACAAATGGGGAGGGATGTAGGCCATCCGTCATGGAAACAGGACTCATTGTTTGCAGATTTTAACCTATGGGAGAGTTAGCTTCTTCCCCAGTGGGCTCCACAAATCATAGACAGGCAGGGGAGTGCGGCACAGTAGGCAGGCCTGGCCTGGGAATAGCCTGAAAGCAGGACGGAGACTCAGCTGTAGCTAACAAAGTGCATCGCTTGTACTACTCGCTCCCTCTCCCCGTTCACCAGCCCCAGTTTTACAGGCCAGACTTAGAAATTGATTTTAGGTTGAAGGTTGTGAAAAATTCGAAGTACAAAGAAATGTTTTAAGAAATATGTTCATATGCCCCAGTGTGTAGTCAACAATTTCCACATGCCACACCTTTGATGTTGTATGTAAATTCAACAATAAAATAGTTTTAGTACTGCTTTTTTCTACTTGCCATTCTAGTACAATAACTTAAGTATACTGTGCTTTTGATGACACTCAGTTGTTTCAAATGTTAACTCTATATTTTTAATGATTATAATAAAAGTTAATTATCACATATTTTTTCAGATCGAGCACCTAACATATTTAAACGATTTACAACATCTGTGTTAATTCACTACTTCAGTGCAGATTTGACTCCTTTCACACTACTTCCTCAAATGTAAGACTTCAGTGTGTTATTGTTTGTTAACCCTTTATACCCTTTATTTATACATGTACAAATCATTCACATGCAAATTTAAAACAGTTTAGAAGTGTATTCAAAGGATGGAGGATGAAGGTTGTAAATAAAAATACAACCAAATGTCCTTTACTCAATGTCCCCTCACTCAAGTCAAATCTTAAATAATATATACATATAGTGATAAAGAAGTATTTGTTGGTACTAATTAATAGAAGTACAGGTTAACAGCATAGCTGGTAAACCAGTGAGGAGAATTGATTCTGTACTTTTTCATTGTTTTCATGGGAAAACAATGTATATCCTGAAATGCCCATTCCAGGCCACCGTAGATAAGCCTCTGACATGGTGTGGCTCACAGCAGATTATGATTGCTCTTTGTGAAGGTGTAATTTCTGAACAAATAGTGAATAGAATGAATGGGTAAAATCAAGCTAAAATGCAGTTTGTGCAATTGACATATCTAGAACGTCAAAAAAAAGAAAGTTTGAGGAACTCAGATAAAAACCATGAAAGATTTTAGATATTATAAATCATCTATTTGATGGGGCTCTATTTGAACATTCGGCTCAATTTGTAGCTTTATGTAACTTTAAAGTTAAAGATAATCATATCAGTTTTGCTTTCACATAGCAAGTTACCAGTTAACGATTATCTTACAGGTTTTATATTATGCATAAAGTTAGTGCAAAGAAAAGTTTCTTTATTTCCTTAGTTGGACAGGGACAGGAAAGTGCAGCGGAGACTACAGATCTGATCTGGGAATAGGCTACTGAAAGCAGGACAAAAGCCTCAGCTGTGGAGAACAAAGTGCCAAGCTTGTACTACACCCATTGCTATGCACCGGCCCCATTTCCTCTGGACCTTGTTTTAGTCTCAGGGTAAGGGAAAAGAAAAAAGAAAAAGCAGTTGTGCAGTGAGTAGAGAGAGCAGCTTTGAATCAAGTGTTCTGGGGTTCAGGTGGGCAAACACCTGCCCTACTCGAACGTTTACCTATTACATGACCTTCTTATTGAGGCTGGGTTATAAAAAGAGAGTTGGTCCCGTCGATAATAATTCAAACCGTCTCCACTTTAACACATTCGGTGCTACCAAAAACATAAAAAGTCCAGTTCCCTTGTGACACGTTTTCTAATTACTGAAAAGAAGACCTAAAGAAAGGAAATCTCCCTCTTATGACATATGAAAAACATATATGAATGTGAATTACTTGTCATATTTTTAAAAATAGAGATACAAAGTGTGATTCAACATTTTCCATTCAAAACAAATGTTGCCACAATACAAAATTAGTCTTTGCTGCACTGAACCGTGCCATTTCTAAATGTGAAGCCACGATTACACCAGTCATGTTGAATAATCATAATTCGACTTCATAAAAGCACAGAACTGTTATCGGAATGTCAAATTACAGAGCCCCCCTAATAATTATTATTATTAAAGTTATTATCATCATGTAGACATTTACCTACACAAGAAACTCTCCTAATGTCCTAAACCCTTGGCTGCAGGGCCACCACTTATGTTACAATTTATATATTATTATTAGCACATGGACTTTGGTATAACCTCTCATACATCCACAGCTTTGCTTACTCCAACCTGCGCAGGTCTAATCAGCCACAGTAATTGAAAACATCTGATTGGATATGAATTACATTTTAGGAGTTCATCATGTGTTTTGAGATGTAATTAGTAACTGTAGCTGTGGTATGTGGTGGTGATAAAAGTACAATATCTTCCACTGAAATATTGTGAAATAGAAGTAACATTTAAAAGAAATACTCAAAGAAAAGTACCTCAAAATTGAACTCAAGTCCAGCACTCCCTTCCATGACACATACTGTAAGGTATTTGTTCACTTGCTCCATTAGCGTGAATGTTTGCCGTGTCCGTCTGTGTTTCTGTTACTACATGTTCTGGACAGACTTTAGTGAAATTAATATGAGGATGCCGAAATGTCGCCCATTTAGCCGCTCGATGAACTTGGCAGCGAGTCAATTTCGAAATCGTTTTTTTTTTTGTTGCTTCATTTAATTATTTAGATTTTATTTGGCACAATATAGTGTAGCGCTCACAAACAGTTGGATGCTGTTTCATGTCCTGATTTTACTACAAGCAAACAACGCAGGGCACCATGTTTTTGAGCGTGGCTTCGATTTAAGCTCAAATAGCTTATCACCATGCATCTCTCCATTTCAACCCCCCATCGATGGCCTTCGATTTGAATTCCTGATCTTTTTGTTTTGGCTGGGAGAGCTTTGGAGATAGGCCAGCAGTGCACAAACCCTGCACACAGAGAAAAACAAACCCCTTGAAAAATCCCTCATGGATATCGAGTGCGGTCCTTAAACATGTAATATTCTTCTGAGTCAGTCTGCATTTCGATGAAAATACAGCGCAGTCACAAATGATACATCTGATGTCTTATTGAAGTCGAAAAAAAAGATGTCACCATAAGTCTTTTACGTGTACGCGCAGATATTGGATTTAGTTGTATCGGCGGACTCTGTGGTGCTGAAGGAACAGCGGCAGATATAGGGTTCTTAATGGGGGAGTATGTTGCGTGAATGTGTAGCGAGCTAACCCAGTGGTGAGTATCAGGAGACCTCCTACCTGCACGGAGACGGAGCCAAAAGCAGAGCCATGGACTCGAGGGGGGAACGGCTCTGAAGCCTGAGATTGATGATGGTTGGGGTGTGCGTGTGCATGAGTGTATTATGTGTATCCTTAGATCTTAGATCTATTTATATGTGTGTTAGGTGTGTATGTTGACATGAAATGTGAATCAGTGATGAGATAAATGTGTATCCATATGAGTTTATATGTGTATGTGTGTTGTATTTGTGTAAATGTTTGCGTGAACATACACATTTAACACATGTATGAATGTGCGCTCCATTCCCCTGATGCTACACCTTCTTTCTGTTTTTGTGTCATTTACTTTCCCCTCGCTCGTTACCTCGGGCTCCCCACTGATCCCTCCCTCCCGGTTCCTGAGCTGGCCCCTGGCCTCAAGGTTCCTTAACTGAATCCTCTGTTCTTCAGTCTCTGAGCTGTCTAGGGGCCCCGCCCAAGGTAGAAAGTGACGATTTCAATTACTAGGTAGGTACTGCCATAAAACGAAAAAATTATTTTCACAGTAATTAATACAGATCCTCATCCACAGAACAAACATGCATGTTAGCATGCTTATATTTGCTAAAACGGGCCTTAAACACAAAGTAAATCTGAGAATGAGAGAAATTTCAGATTTGTAGGTATACACCAATTGGACAGGGTGAAGTTCTACCTACCACGACCTGACAAATGACGTTACTCCACTGATTTAGTGTTGAGCTCCTTTAACATTATCGCACTAATGATGGATATTTTGTATTTTTTCCCCGATACGTTCCTTTTTCGACTTCCTTTTCAAAGTCTCGTGGACAATGCGTGAGAGTTGGTAGCACTGACAAAGTCATCCAGAGATGGCGTTTTTTCAACCAACTCGGGTGTACTAATGTGATTGGCTTGCAAGCTACAGCTCATAGAATCTGTCAGTTCGCTCACAAAAACCCACAGTTGCTGGCCAGAAATGAGAGGTCTGCTTTTGTGTAATTGTTTTGTCAGAAATCTGGAGCCATTTCAAAAAAATGATTAAGGATTCAGAGTGTAAATCTGCCTTTATTATCATGAGAAAAGGCCGATCAGATTCGAAGAGTTAATACAATACATCCAGAGTTGATAGGTTACTAAAGGTTGACAATGTGTTGGCATGACAATGGAAATGGCAACAAGGCCTCTAAACATTTAAAAAAAAATTTAAACTGGCCACAGGGCTGATGATCAGATCTACAAAGCAGAACAAGTTTCCTCTATTCTCGTCTCTGCTTACATGAAAGAAGTGCTGCATGTAAGCCAACTACATAATGATTGTACATCCTTTGTGGTTAAAGGGAAATGAATGTGCACACATGCTTACATGTGTACACACACACACACACACACACAGTCAGACTGTTATCATCAGTAGCATCTGATAAATGAAGCGCAGCATCAAAGATGACTGTAGGTCTGGTGGCATCAAGGCTTTTTTTTTGTATTTAACCTTATCACGATTGCTCGTGCCACGTCCTTGCTTCACCAAGGTTCGACAAGCACGGGAGTGCTCAGTCACATACACCTTTTTTTGTATTCGTTCCTCTCTCAATCGTTCTCTTCTCTTTTCCTCCAGTACACTAGAAGTCTCCCTAATCCTCTCTTTGCAAATTGACCCTCCAGTATTTTCATTCGTTATTAAAAGCTGTCAGGCCGAGGTTGGCCTTCACTCCATCATCCCCGGGAGCTCCCACGTTTGGTGCAGTCCTGGCAAAAGACACACCATCTATTAAGCTCAAAGTATGTGGGGGAATTCTGCAGGATATTCACTCAGTTTCACTCTGTGCCTTTTTATAAATGATCATATCACTAAAGAGGCACATTTGCTATGTATGGTGTGTTGCCTGGGAGCTTGTTCTAATAGCCTTCTATAAAGGGGGGGGGGGGGCTTTGGACTCTCATGTATGCTGCCCAGAGCTTACTGTCAGTGGTTGGCCCGGCCATCATTTATCAGATTTTTTAAGAGATCACTGGATGGGGAATGTTAACAAGCATATTCGACGGCGCTAAATTCTATAAGAATGTTAGCGGCCGGACTTTGAGGCAGGAGGTGGGGTGGGGTGGGGGGGGGGGGGGGGGGGGGGGTAAGGGGGTTCAGTCGGCATTCAAGATCTTGGGTGGACGCGTGGAGGAACTGTCCACACGCTACGCCTCCGTCAATTAGCGTGTGGCATGTTGCCGCGCTGCGTTCACACATCATCTCAGGGGGTTCGAGTCCAGAAAACTGACGACGCCAAAGGGATGACATTTTCAAGCAGCAGAAAATGCATTCACACTTACAATGTTACCAGAACGAATCCTCTGCATTGTCAAGATACAAAGCAATGCCATCAATGAAGTATTCTAATAGATGCATCATATTATTGGTTTGTGTTTTACACAGAGCTACAGAATATGATACTCTATAAATCATTAACACCAATCTCTAAATATGGTTGTATGGCTAAATACTGTACGGGACATAACAGGCACCTTGAGTCTGTCAACACATGTACTGTTTATGCATGTTTGTATAAGAATCGTATCCAAATGTGTAAAAAAAGTGACATTCTTGCTCATAGAATGATTGATAGCTTTAGGACTTGGCATCAGCTAGTAATGACAGGTCAGGTTGTTTATGCGCCGTAAATCTGATAAACGACTGTAATACTGTAAATATGCCAGTTTGAGTTTTATTTAAATGTTATGCAAGGCCTTCAGGACTAAATACGATGAATGTTGAACCCACACTTTTAGAGGTATTTCAATGTGGTGAATGAATTTAGAAGGAAACGCTGGAATGGGAATTGGCACCATTTGCTGGTTGGATTTCAATGTCCAGGACGTGACCCCCTGCTCCCCCCCCCCCCCCCCCCCCCCCCCCTTTGTTGTCGTTCTCAAGGAAATGTAAAATGTAATTTTTAAATTGGTGAGCACAGTCCTGTTCAGGGTTGTCGGCCCCGGTGTCAGTGAACAGGAATGTTTGGCAAGCTGACGCCTACTCGACACCAAAAGGCCCAGCTCTAATTAAAAAGGGAACACGAGCGGGGCCACGTGTCGCGGCCGCCGTGGCTCCCGTGGCTGTAGGAATCTGGTCTGGATTTATTAGTTTCAATTTCACACCTCTTCTCTTTTTAATGCCCGCTGTTTTGCTGCGCTCCTCCTCTCCTGTGCGCGTTCCTCTCGGCTTTTCCTGTCCTCCCCGACCTGCTGCTGCAGCTCCACTCCTTCTAAACTTCTTCTCCTCTGATTCCTGCTGGGTTTTGCCTGATTTTCCTACTCCTCGACTACTCTCAACTGCAGTTATCCCTCTCCTTTGAGCTGATTCTATTTTTTTATTTTTGCACCAATGCACAGAAAGCTGCAACACCACTGCACTACGACCACTTCAGTCAAGGTAAGGGAGTGTATGGAAATGATTAGAGGCATAGGCTATGTCATTTGTTTTTATTGTGAAAGGACGGTAGTCTGACTTTTTTTGGGACAGTAGGGGAGGGACTTTTAGCTTTTTCTCATCCCATATTTTTATTTAATTTCAATCTTCACTTGTGAGATTTATTATTTACATAGTAACATACTATGAATAGATTCAGATTTAGAACATATTGATGATGCTGGTGACATCCTTGCTTTCTTATAAAGTAAAATAGATTTACTTTGAAATAGAAATGAACAGGATTCAGCCCTGCACCAAACACAAATCCTTTTCATACAGTCCCATAGGCATCACAACTGTATTTGATGTTTGCATTTTTTTGGCCGTGGTAAAAAGAAATTAAAATTTCACTCACAATTCCAAACTTTCTCATTTATTAGGACCTGAAATCTGGGTCATCCAAATGAATACAAATGTACCCATTTGCTCTCCACTTCATTATTCCAATGTCAAACTACCACCTGTGTCAGCCATGTGACTCCACCTTCTGCTTCGTTTTTTAACACGCAGAATTTGTGCACATTTTATTTGTAAGCTATAATTAAGACTTTCAGGCTGCATTTTGCTCCTATTGCAGTTGCACTCACCCTTTCTTCTCGCCGTCTCCTCTTATCGCCGGGGCCTTTACTCGCCCTTCCTCCGTGGCGTGTCTGTCCTCCCACCGCAGAGGCACAGTGACCCGCAGGCAGTGAATTTAAACGAGGCTGAGAGCCGGGCAGGCCTGAGCCGCACCCGGCCATATGGCTATGTCTCTGATAGAGGGATGAGGAGGGGGGGGGGGGGGGGGCAGGAAGGAGAGACCGACGAAGGGGGCAAGGATGAAGGGGTAGGACAGAGCAAGGGAGACGAGGAGGAAAGCTTACTTGGCAGAATTAAAAAGAACAAAGGGGGGATTACAACTGAGAACAGAGCACAAGCGGCTGAAAGAAAAAGAGAGGTAATGTGGATCTCTCACCTGGAAGAGGGAGGAGGAAGAACACAGAGGTGCACGGCAAGGAGCAAATTACCTGGCATTAATCTGGAGGAAACAGCGAGGAGGATGGAGGCTGGTGGGAGGGAGGGAGGGAGGGTCGCAGGTGCGCACAAGGCACTGGCTCACCTGGCAGACGAGTGGAGGACAAGGGAGAGGACAGAGGGACGAAAGGAGAAAGAGAGAAGAGAGGGATCGATGCCAGCCAACAGGGCTAAAAGAACGATGGATGAAGTATCGGGCAAAAACAGCAAATACTTTGTGTTGCTTTGACCATTGATATAGCATCAAAAGGATCAATACCACAAGTAATGAATGCATCTAATGTGAGATCATATTCTGAGCACATCTGTTATTTACCATGAATCAATGTCCAATGTTTCAACATGCAAGGAATTCTTAGTATTCGTCCCTCCTCAACCAACTTTGATCAAACTTTTGACTTTTAGACCACAATAATGAAGACATTACTTATTGGAATTTCAATACTAGAGAGGAAAGGATAGAGTAGAGAGGGCCAGATGGAAGGAGAGAGGGAGGGAGGAGGGAAGGAAAGACACGAGAATATAAGAGGCGACAGTAAGAGAGACAAGACATACTGGCCTGGTGCAAAGCCGGCTGTGGAGGCTCGGTGTCGGGCTAGTCTCTGCGGGCCCAAGGGTGCAGACGGACAGAAGGAGGGAGAGGGGGAAACAGAGATCAATTCTGTCAGAACTGGGTTCATACCCCCGGGGCCACCGAAGTGGGCTGGCCCGGGGAGAGAGTCACAGGAGGGGAGGGGGGGGGAGAGCAGTGGTGCTATTTATATCATTTTATCCGAGACATAAATGTTACACAGAAAGAGGAGATATGTGCACGGATACCCAATGCATGGGTATCCGTGCACATGCCTGAACATCTGTGCATGTGGAAGTACTGCATATGCATATCTGCACTCATAAATCAGTCAATAAAGGGTGGTTGCCTCTAGAAGGACACACAAACGGAGAGCTGAGCATCCTTTTGTCATTGCTGGGGAGAGCAGCACAAGCCAGACAAAGACAAAGACAGAGAGAAAGAGAAAGAGCGAGGTTACCGCGCCTTGTCCCCAGCACCGGGGGGAAATCTCCAACTCCAAGGTTAATTAAGCACTGGAAATGAGATCAAGAAGCTTTCTCTTTCCGACTCATTAACCAATCACAACGCTTCTTCAAAAGAGTTCAGCACTCATCTCAGGGTGCAGAATAATTGTCTGTCAATGCAGTTCAAAAATCAAATCACGCGATGGGACGAGGACCGGCTTCGGCAACAGCCGGAGGCGAGTGTGCGGATGTCCAAACAACAAGAACAAATGACTGTGTAGAGCAAGGCTAAAGAACGGTATTGTGAAAGTAGCTGTTATTGTACATGGTTGCTACCTTTGACTCGCGTGGGATCACTTAACACTGCAGACCACAAGTTTAGTTTCACATTAAATCAGAGTGTGAGTGAAATCAAAAGCAGAAGGACAATACTTCAATTGAAAACAAAGCACCTTGTGAGAGCCAAGGTTTCATCTACCCACTCGCTTCTACTTAATGCTCCTACAGTATCGTCCTTGAGGTAAGACAATACCTTACAATTGGCACAAACATATTCTTTGACCCTGGTAAGAACTACCATTGGAGAGTCGTCGTTCTGTGGATCCATAAGAGAGTTCGGCACACGATGTGACCGCAGTAATTCAAGGCCCTAGACAGCAGCTTTTGAGCCCAGATCAGTAGTCCCATCACAGCCACACAGCCACAGGGTGTTTCACCAATACCTACTGTGCTGTACCGACAAGGTCACTGCACAGCATTCTGTTATACAGGAGCAGAGATCAAGGCTTCATAGTATGAACATCACTGCAGTGCACCAGCATGTTACACATGCCGAACGTGGCCGACACTGTAAAAGAAAAAAGAAAGAGGATTGCTTGGTCATCAAATCTTGCTTAATCGTGATTCGTGTAATGTTGTAAAAAGAAAAGGTTGCTGGAAGATAATCCAGGGCAAACACTTTGAGTTATTCCCTTTAATATGTGAGTGTGTGTAGTTTTTTATTTGCAAAGGCATTAGTCACAGGTATGGGAAATAAACGCATATTTTGTTCTTTACTACAAATTACGCAGTTGAATTGTCAATGCCGCTGAGGAGGAAGAAGACAGTAGGACCGAACAGCAGGGTCGGGGAGGTGGTGAGAGCAGGCAGCCGAGGGAAAGAGAGGAGTGATGGGAAGAAACCCAAAGTGAAATGGCCCCGGGGCTCGTGAGAAGGGCATATGGGAAATAGTTAATTCAGATCAGACAGGTACCCCGGGAGGGCTGAAAGGGACAGTTGAGAGGTAGTCGGAGAAGATGGGAGATTATATTTATGAACATGGCATGGAAAGGTTCGGGGTTTGCGAGAGTACGAAAAAAGTTTGCTTTAGAGTTATTCAAGTCAACGCGGCAACCGGAGATTGATGGGCTCGTCCGAGAGCAAAGGCCATTCAGAAGGCTGTGGATGAAGGCTACGGTTTGTGATATTACAAGTGTCTGACAACATCATGGGAAGGACCCTACAGAAGAAAATAGAATTTTTGGTTTTACCTTTTGTTTTATCCGGTCTATCTCCTTCTGAATCTTACCCATTACTTTTAGCTAACAATTTAAAACTAACGTAGACTAACGGTGTTCCGTACAATTTGGGCCCTTCAGGACACGCCAGCGAGCACTCGTCTATTGTTAAGAGCCAGTCATGCATGTTTGTTTGCTCATCCTCTGGGGCAATATCTATTAGAAGGTCCACACTTGGATTGACGTCTTTTGAACCAACGGCCTTTGAGAAAGGTTTGGCTTTTGTACGAAAGAACGTAAAGCTCAACGGTGTTCCGTACAAAGCCCAAAAACATCATTTCAGCTGCGATTAATTAAGATTTAAAATGTTAAAATACTCAGTTGATGTAATGACCATTCCCATACACACTTGCAGAACTGTGAAGAGCACAAATTAAGTCGAAATGTACATTTTTCGCCGCTCTGGTCATGTCCCCTCTCAAGCTGCAGTCGGGACTGGAGCTTCCTCTCCGGTTTCGGTAGGCAAACCTACTCTAATCTCACAGGAACAAAAAGGCGTGAGGGTCTCCTGCATGGTCAGGAATGAAAGAAGGGGGGGGGCTGAAGATGATACACAGAGTATTTATTCAACAATCTGTTGGTGTACGTAATATATTTAGTGTGCGTTAAGTGTTAAAATAATGAATTCAGTAATACTTTCCCATATGATAGGCCCGCCCAGTCTCCATTCTGTTGTAGAATAACTCATTTTGGGAAAAAACAGTACTTGCTGGGCTACTGCGGCATTTTGGCACCATCCACAACAGTCAGTGTTTAGAGAGAAAATCTATTTCTGCACTTAATCGCACTCAGTCAGAAATTACAAGGAATGGCTTAGTAACTACTTGGCTAAGAGACAGTGAGTTTTGTGGTAGAATAAACTAATTTTGTTTGCACTGTATAGTACTTACGAAAGAACTCCCTGTAGTATTAGTGTGTGACATGCAGAATAAATGGAAGAAGCGAGAATTTCACAATGACTTCTATTGTATAACCTCATTAAACAGTGAGGTTTGCCATACATGATTTATAGATTCTAAATGCGTGAGAATAAGGGAGATGGGATGTGCCGCTCTCTACATTGTTATTCACACTAAAAAAAAAAAAGAAGCTATGCATGAGTAAAACGGGATGTGGATTTAAATAAAAAGAATAAAAAAAACGGAGGCAAAAGGGCAAAAGATGGACTAGATACATCCACTGTCTCCCTCTTACACACCCATGCTGTTGTGCATTTGTCTCAATTAGTGCGCATCCATTCAGGTGGTACAGTCTGTAAATGTATCGCACATGGCCATCGATTTTCTTTACCTTTTCTATACCTCCTCTGCTTCTCTCATTTATTAAGTTTTAGTTTTCAAGTTGACCGGCATTAATATCTCACATATCCACCAAACAATCACTGAGATGATACGCTTAATGTTGTGATGACTGAATGAAAGTCAAGACTGAATTGTGCTGATTTAAAAAAAAAGAGGAGGAGCCATCGGACATCACCAGCTTGTTGCTGAATGGCAGTGTCTTAGTGCGTGGCAGTCTGCCACATTCTGCAGCTGAAATAAGAATCACCTCAATGTTCAAAGTACAAACAACCGCAGGAATTTCACCTGGTGACATCGATGCAGAGACACATTGGCACAGGTTCCCTCACTGCCAACATAAAGAGCTAACGGCCTTTAATGTTCCACCGATATTTGCATTTCATTGCGAATTGTAACCATAAAAAGTAATGGCAGATCTGAGCTTTGTGCCGCACAGAATGACTGCACGCTCCTCCTCTTAATTTAACTTAATTGAATGTATTTTCTTCATCTATAATCGGTTTGTTGGTGATGGTTTCAAATTGTGTGCCTGAGCAACCATAGAAAAATGTTCTGCTGCTTGTTCTGTCTCTCTTCCTCTTTTTTTCTTTTTTTTACTAATGAAAAACAGAAGCAGCAGCAGCTGGGTGGTCAACTGTTGTCCTTCACATCCCAGTGACCAGCTCACACTGATCACCCTGCATTACTTTATCAGGGCTCGACGCAAGCAACACATACGCACGCAAAACTGTAACCTCGCATATACAGGGAGAGGACAGAATGAAATGAAATGACAATAAAAACAACACCCGGGCAATAAAACAGCACTACATGCTATGATGTTAACAGCTACACAAATACGACATCACATATGCATCACAAAGGGCAGTGTTTGCTGCATTGGCTTAATTAAACAGGTGCTGTTTATACGTTTTCCATCCTCTGTATATAACAGATACAATGCCCTCACAACTCCCGTATACCAGCTTTGGCCTCTCAATACCAACCAACCCTTTAGACTTTTTCCACAGCAGATACTTTGACCTGTCAAAGCAGGAAAATCACAGGTATGATGTAGGCTTGGGTGGTAGTACAGTATAGCAGGATATCTTGAAATCCAGACGTTATGGTCACACATACAGATACTTTCCATGTGCGGTATTGATGTGATGTGATGTGGTGCACAGCACGTGCCAGTCAGCCTCTACTGGTGGAAGGAGCTGCTGAGCTGACAAAGATGGAGGACTTGATGAACGTCTCTGAGTGGTGGGGATAACGTTACAGGACTGGTAAAAAAAAAGGGAAATGCCTTTGCCCCTGTTTGGGGATATTGGGGAGAGAGAGAGTGAGAGAGAGTGTGTGACGGTGAAGTTAGCAGTAACGTAACGAAGCTAGCGACAACTTTGACCAAGGCTCACTCCAGGCGGACCAGCTATATTCTCTTTTTACGATAAGCCGCTCTTCCGGGTTTTAAAGGTGCTCAATATGAAATGCAGAGCATATCCTTTTGCCTGCTGTCAACAAAGCAAAGAGAAGCGTGTGTTACAACACGCACAGAGGGAGAGTGATTACTCCACTCTATCCTTAAATACCGAATTGTTTTTCTGATGCAATGTTAATGCTCTGAATATCATATAGAGAACATTCAGGGTATGGCAGGCAACTGAAGCATTTGGTTAAGGTGTGGTTTGGTGATCAATCGTCCACTTCAGACTCATTTCTCAGGGATACTGGGCTGCAGCATCAGAGGGAAAGAATCAGCATGAATGACTTTCTTCATGAATACAATGAGTCAGAATCAAGAGGTAGGCCGGCCAGAGAGAGAACCATCTTCTCTATGTTAATCAACACGCTTTGAATTCCCCCCTTTTCACCAAAGTAACATTTCGGTGTCCGCCACCGCCACCACCACTCGTCCGCTTACAAACTGCGATAAATCAAAACACAAATATATCAGATTAAAATACAAACTGCCTCATTAAAAGCACTGTGTGCTAATTTAAAGGATGAGTGCACTCGTCTACGGTAAGCCTCTTTCTCTTCTCTTGTCCATTGAACCACAGACGAGTTGAAAACGTGACTCGCTTTGTGCTATCTGTGATATCTGGGTATAAAATATGCAAATATTTTGCAGTCAATTTTCAACGTTGTTTGTAATGATCAATGTGCGACTTTGCCCAGTAAGACTGATTCCAACAGTTGTTGGAATCCCCCCCCAGGCCCACAGTGAAGTTCAATGTCTCTATTCATGTCCTATGGGGGAAAGGACAGTGTTTATGTATAGGGTGTTGTGTCCCCCCCCCCCTCTGCGGATTATTCACATTCCTCTCATCGCAATTCTCCCCCAGACAAACCATTGTATTCCCTCCAGCAAAGAGCGTTTTATTGTTTGTGTGTAATAAGTGTGATACTGGTCATGAATATTTCATGCTCTCTGTCTGGGTGGTTCCCTACATGTACACTGTGTTTTATACATGAGTGTGTGTGGGGTGGGGGGGGAGACTGTTTGTTGTGTGAAGCTGATGTCTTGGTTGGTTTAAATTCCAATCTGACCTTTCATGTCCCCATTGGATGAAGCCCTCCGGGGACTAACCAATCACAGAGCCCCGCTGAGCGGAGATTAAATCAGCCTCCCTGAGCTGCCAAGTGATCAGAGAGGCTCCATCTCACACACAAGCACACACCTTCACACACTCATTCTCTGCGTGGTAATGTTTATATTCGGCTCTCGCGTCCCATGTTCGCTCTTTCTCAATCTTTTTGAAATTAGAGCCTTTTCATTAACCTGTTCTTTATTTGCAGTTTTAAATTTGTGCATTCCAAAAAAAAAAAAAAGTATGGAAAAGAAAAATCATGGAATTGTTTCCATCTTTTGAGGTTTGACTGGCGCTGTTTTAATTAAGTCAGCTCATTGTAGCCTCTTCTTCTTCTGCAGTATTTTAATGGCACCTGACAGGCGAATCAGAGCCACCAACTCGTAATATTCTCACACCAGTATAGTGTGATGAAAGGTGCATTAATTAACATTTTCTTTTGCCGATTTTCTCTAAGATCTGTTGGAATGAAAAGCTGACGATCGAGTTGTGGTACAACCAGAAGCAACTAGCACTGGGTGGTTTTGATTGACCCAAATGTGTCTGTAGCATAAAAAAAGTGTCACGTAAAGGCGCTATAAATCTCTCTTCAAATGCTAGGTCCGATTCACGTGTTGTATGTACGTCTACTCCCTGAACTAAATCAAGAAACCTCTGTAACCCTTAAGTTATTTACTTAACACCGATGCAACCAGAAGTCAAGCATATTCTGTTCAAATAGTTTACGATTTCTACAAATGCCTGCAAATACAGGATTCATTGATCTGTATTGGTAGTACCGTGATATGCATTTAAACGTAGCTGATACGTGGTGGGTGTATTTTGATGACTGAGAATATAATTGAGTAATTAGTGCCAGGTTCTGCCCAAGGCTTCTACCCAGAGTTTTTGTTCTTGCCAACTGTCACCACAGCGCTTGCTAATTAGGAAAATGTTGTCTCTTTGTAAATCACTGTCTGTCTAAACCTGCTCACTCTGAAAAGTGTCTTGCGATAACTTCTGTTATGATTTAAAGCTTTATAAGTCAATGAAGAAGCACTTTGTTTATAAAGCATATAATGCCTGCTGGTACTTGAAATCAAAGCACATGCACTGTATCGGGAAATAGCAGTGGATAAAAGTAGAAATTGCAACGGCACAGTTCTTGTATTTGTTGTTAAAAAGGTGAAACAGGAGATAAAAGTGAGCCTCTAGCAGCCACATCTCCTCTGGCTCATTTTGTTGCTTTCCCTCGTTCTCTTCCTCGCCCGTCCTCCCAGTTCTAATCCCCGTTATCTATTTGATTGACCAAACCCTTTAAATCACACAGCTATCTCGAGGATGGAAATGGCAGTGGCTAGATAATTAGCTGCTAGATAATGGATGCCTTTTTTTTTCTCCTACCAGCCACCCTGTCCTCCCTCGTTCACTGGTCATTCCTGGAACACGTTTATCGTTAATTGACTGTTCATCACGAGCCACCTGATGCTTGCCGAGAGTTGCTTTCGCCAACATTCTCCACTTTCACTTCTCTGCATACTGATGCACAATCACACAAAGGTGGGACAGAGCGAGCACGCTCGCGGCAGGTATCAAACACACGCACAAATACTTGACCGTGCACACAAGTAACACACAAACGCAGGAACTGACGTGCATGTGCATTAGCATAAGTATTCCCCTGTGGGCCAGCTCATCTACATGAGCAACTCATTTAGTCAGTTGAGAGGCTGATTATGTGGTGAACAATGTGAAATGAATCAAAAACAAGGCGCCACTACAGGGCATATGTCAATTGTGTGACCTTTGACAAATATAACATTTGAACTTTTCGTCCAGCCCATGAAGGGAATCAGCTTTTGTGATCCATTCCAGTGTTTGTTTTTCCGTCTCCTCCCCATCAAAGGTTTGTAGTTTCTTCCTGTCCACTGGAGAGAGCGACTTTATGGCAAAGAGTTAACATTACCAGACCTTTTTTTTTTGTAAAGCATTTTGTGGACTAAGCTGAAATCATATCGTTTGTTAGTTTTATGTCGGTTTTGTGATGGTATGGTTGGTTTTATGTTGGTGCTGTGGTGGTATTTTTGGTTTTATGTTGAATTTGTGTTGGTGTGGTTGTTTTTTTGAAGTTGTTATTGCGCTGATAAGGTTGATTTCATGCTGGTGTTGTGTTAGTAGGGTTGCTTTTGTGTTGATATGGATGGTTTTATGATGAATTTGTGTTTGAGTTGTGTTGGTAGGGTTGATTTTACGTTGGTTTTGTGCTGATATTGTTGATTTTGTGTTGATATGATTGGACTTTGTTCTGGTACAGTTGATTTTGTGTTGATATGATTGGACTTTGTTCTGGTACAGTTGATTTTGTGTTGATATGATTGGACTTTGTTCTGGTACAGTTGATTTTGTGTTGATATGATTGGACTTTGTTCTGGTACAGTTGATTTTGTGATGATATGATTGGACTTTGTTCTGGTACAGTTGATTTTGTGATGATATGATTGGACTTTGTTCTGGTACAGTTGATTTTGTGTTGATATGATTGGACTTTGTTCTGGTACAGTTGATTTTGTGTTGATATGATTGGACTTTGTTCTGGTACAGTTGATTTTGTGATGATATAGATGGTGGTTCTGTGTTGATGTGGTTCGTTTTGTGTTGTTATCATTGGTTATGTGTTAGTACGGTTGGATGGTTGGTTGGTTTAGGATACTGTTTAGGTTATTTAATTCAACAAAAAACAAATGAAGTGATTATTACCACTATGATGTTCATTAGGTAGGGAAAGAGTAATGTAACAGACTTAAAATATGTAAGAAATATATTTATAGGTATTTGGCTTTTAAAGTGTCAGTATTCATCAAACATTTCTGTCCATGGCTCTTGTTTTAGCTGCAGTATGTAGCACAGCTTTGGTGTACCAATGCACACTGAAAAGAAAAAAAACAAGTACTCAGCATTTCTCACCATCTTGGGGGAAAAAAGGTCACACATTCTGCAGCATGGCAGTATCCGTTGGGTCCTAGCACATGCACTTATCACTTTTGTGGAGGGATTTTAGAGTCTGTATCATTGCCTTGCATTATAAATCAGTCAGAAGAGGTAAAATCAATTATTTAGGGACATACCATAAATTTAGCAAGGTACGGCCTGACAAACTGGGCCTGGCGATGCCACTGGGTTACAGGAAGGGTTTTTTTTTTTCTCATCACAGGGGCCAAAGTATTGCGCAGAGATCCTTCATCAAGATCCTGCAGTTGCTGCCATCAGGCAAACGGAATAACGTTCACATCTTTCTGCCAATTAAAGTGCAAGACTCTTTGGAAAGGAACGGGATAAATTGGCTGCTAATCGGGCAGGTGGGCCGCGAGGACTCTGGCCGTCAGAAGGCTTTAGATCATTCCATTTATTACCAAGTTGATTTAATCAGCACTGCCCGCTGATTTGATGAATCGCTCTAATAAGCCGCTCGGTGGATTGTTAATCTTTGGGGGGAAAACACAGCATTTAGAAAGTCTTTTAATCCTGCTCACACAATTGTGATTATGAAAAGAGAGAAAAGGTGTGAATATGTAAACGAGTGAAATAAAGAAGAGGGATGGTGAGAAGTGGACCTTCTGGCAAGACAAAAAATCTGCAGTTTCTTTTGCACAGTAAGTGGAAATTTGAGTTACAGTTGATAATATCAACTGAACCTGCCAATTCACTGATTCTAAAAATTGTTGATGTACATACATATATATATACGCTACGGAGAAACACAGTATTTAAGACGGCAGAGATGGATTTTGTCCACTGGAAGTTAAAAACGTCAGGAACAAACAGAGGGCAAATAATCTAAATATATATGCCATGGTGTCATTTAAACTTTAGTTAGGTTGCTGTGATCAAAGACAGACCAGGACAGCAGCTCGTTAACTTCACGCCATCATCCAATTTATTACCGCAGAACACAGCAAAGGACAGCATGTCCAAGGCTTTATGCTCCAAATACTCATTTTTTCATGCCTAATTTACACATACAGATGATTAATGAAACAGTGGCTGTTGTCACATGAGCTCCAGTGTGTGTGTGTGTGTGTGTGTGTGTGTGTGTGTGTGTGTGTGTGTGTGTGTGTATGTGTGTGATGCTCTGGCACTAGAACAACGTGGTGAGAAGTCATGCAGAGAGAAAGTAGTGTGGGGTGGTGGAGGTCTGTCCCATCTGTCGCCCTCAAGAGCACAGCACACACACACACACACACACACACACACACACACACACACACACGGGAGCACATAAATAAGTCATTTATTTGATGGGAAGCTTTGTTTCCGAGTTACTACCTGTATCTATTTATTATCCAGTTTGCCTTTTAAGCCAAAATGTGTGACACGTTGGCACAATTTATTTTCTATTTGATCTATTTTTTTAGCAAATATAATTGGAGTCACAGCCTTTATTTACAGTAATTCATTATGCATGTGCCTTTTCTCTTTGAAACAATGCATTCTGTCCGCGCTTGTTCACATGGGAACTGTTTGAATTAGCTATTTGTGCTAGTTAATCACACTGACGTGAGTCTTTGCGGGATTATTGTTTCTTTGAAGTAAACAGTGTGTGTGAGTGTGTGTGTGTGTGTGTGTGTGTGTGTGTGTGTGTGTGTGCTGTGTGTGTGTGTGTGTGTGTGTGTGTGTGTGTGTGTGTGTGTGTGTGTGTGACATGATAGCGAATCCGAGTTTTCCTGAGTTTGGTATTGGGGAGATGCAAAGTGACAGTGTCATCTTAAACACACGCATCTCTCAGTTATACATCATTCTAAAACCATGCTAGAGATAGTATTATTATATTATATTGAATTAGCCGACGTCACACCTAGCCGACAGCTAGCAGCTGTGATGGTACCCACCGGTCACTCAAAGTGGCCACAAATTATATCATGAAATATATAAACAGTCAACCCTCGTACAGTTGTCATAAACGAGACAGTTTGTTGTAGAGGCCTAACAGTTATAGCAGGCAGAAAACATGCTTATTTCTGCTGTAAAGTTGGTCTTTGAAGATGGGCGTCTATGGGGACTGAAGCTTAATTTATACTCGTCGTAGTGGTCGCGGCGTTTGGTCGTGCACCTCTGAATTTTTGTACCTTGGTGCGCGCGACGCGATCACATGACTGTCGCAAATAGTGAACTGAAAAAGCACTATTTACATGTCTAAGGATTATAGTAAGAATGAGAAACAGGTGGTCTTAAAAATCTTCATTTGAGTATATGTTTTGCTATGCAAATCTATTTGTTTACAGGATATTCAACCTATGTTTCTTTATAATTCATGTAATACTTGACTTCTTTCTTTACAGGGCTTGTACAAAGGCAATGAAGTAGAGCATGAATATGAGTTTACAGATTATTAAAATCCCTCTTTGGCATTGTGGAGGTTGGTTTATGGCTTTTGCCGGTTACATCTACAGTCTACGGGCGTATCAATGGATTACACTTGTTGTCTTTTTGATTCGTCAGTTTATTTTGCTTGTATGCCCTCTGGCAGAGGGAGAATAATGCAGCGTATAAAAAAGTGCTAATGCTCGGAGTTCGTGTGCCGTCTGCAGAGGCTCTCGCTATTCGGCCCCCAGCGCGAGCATTAACATAGCTTGACTCACTTTTGGAGCCAGCCTCGAGTGGCCATTTGATGAACTGCAGCTTTTGGCACTTCTCCAGTTGGCTGCATTTTTCAGCCACAGAGGGTTGCCGCTTGTGAACAATACGCTGCAGTCTCCCTCAATATTTCACAGTCAAATGCATACGGCCCCTTCATGCTTGTGATTGCTGCCGGGTTTCTTTGCATCTTCCGATTTTTGAAGTAGGAATAAATGCGTCGTGGCTTCAATTATGTTTGAAATGTACTTGGTTTTAAAATAACATGTAAAGACAAGTGATGTATCCAGCATGTATGTTATTTTTAGCAGCAAGATAAGGCAGAAGAAAGAGCCGTTTTAATGACTGTGATAACTGCACACGCTGTACCAATGCATGGTGAAGATAATACTCTCTGTGTAACAGATTCTGCCTTTGTTCTTCAACGGAAAGAGCAATCAAGAAGAAACAAAGTTACATTCATACTATCATTGAGTCTCATTATTAATGAACATCATGCTGGTTTAAACCGTGAAATTAGTTTCAATGCCTTGATAGTACTTCACACAGCAGAAAGTATCTTCAGCAGAGATTTTTTTTTTAAAGCCAAGATTTGGTGGTGGAACAAGCAGTCGTTTTCTAGGGGGGGGGGGGGGGGTGGTCACAGTCACATGGCGCTCCATCAAAGGGGGACGATACGAAGTTACTGTCAAAAGATTGTAAACCCAGTAAGTGCTACAACATAAAATAAAATATATATTTTACAGAAAGGTTTACGATGCACGTTTACCAGTCAAGAGCCACAACTCGGAAAATAAATGATACAAGCGTGTAGAATCTAAAAATAAGAAGCCCGCCAAAAGCTCTGATTCTGCCCTGGACTTTAAGGGGGGGGGGGGGGGGGGGGGCGGGGTCAAGTCCTGTGAGCGCTTTACGCTGTAGTCAAAAGTCTATAAAAATATATGTCTGATGTGCCAACTGTGACATCATGACCCTGTGGAATACATCAACATCCCGTGAATGTAAATGTGGATATCACCTTGTCTCCTGTACGGAAGGAGACGGCAACGTCCTGTTTTAAAGTGCACGGACCCCGTGCACTTGAGGGATAATGTCGCAGATGTCGCTGACCTTTTCCTGCCAACAGATATCCTCGCTCTTGCATGTCCACGGGTTGGAAGCGTCCAATCACACCCCGACACGCACATGCGCACACGTAAGATGTAAATGAATTCACAAGGCTGGCTCCTGTCCTGCTGTTTCATTGTCTCTCCCTTTTTGTGCTCAGTAACACTACAAAGACCGATGTCCCCCTGAACTCCCCACAGCCTCTGAGTGACACTGCACAGAGACAGACACACACCTTCAGGTACATGAACACACTCCCACGGCGTGAAGTGACCCGAGTCACACAGGGAGGGCAGCATGGACATCAGAGGCTTGTGATGGGGGTTCTTGTCAGGGAGCCTGTTCTCACATCTGTCTCTGCCTTGACCTCCCCCTATGCTCTGAACTCTTCACTGGCTCTACACACACACACACACATACCATGCAGCTAGCTGGCAACCGAGCCTATTAGAAATGACTGGACACGCCAGGACCAGCTCGGCCACGTGCGCACGCACTCAAATGCGTTCACGGTTCTTCTTCTTTGGACAATTTCAAGAGCAATTAGTGCGTCTATGCCACCAGGGTTAGGCAGCATGTACGAGCGTGGCTCAGAACCAGCGGCGAAACACTGCCAGCTAATGATGTGGAGCGCGGGGAAAGAGTCTTCCCTGACTTCGGTCAAGACTCGCTTAACATGGCTTCTCTGTTCTTTTTTTATTCAAATGCAGGCTGAACGGTTTGTATTCACGCCTAATTGACTCGACTCCTCCCGCTGGCGGTGTCTGTCCGCTGTCATATTATATGTAACGTACGTGAAGAGAAGTCAAGCCTTTCGTTCCAACGGCAGCTCGCCACCCAGGTTCGCTCATTATACCGAGAACAAGCTGTTTGAAGACGCGTTCTTGAGAGAAGCTAATAAGACAAATGTTGAGATATGAGCTACTGCTCAAAAACATGTTGTACAAACCCATGATTAAAGGAATCAACAAAAGCTTCAGGATATTACTAAACGGTTCGAAGCAGCTAGTTCTGCCTATTAACGTTAATGACCGGAGTCACTGTCCACAACAGGAATAGACAAATTTCAGCGAGATCATTATAGAAGAGACATGGCAGCAGACCTGGACCTGGGGGGTGGGTGGGTACTTCAAATACATTGTTGGGCCTTAAAAGCAAATTGGTTGGGAATGAAGCCAGAAATAAATTATAATCCTGGTTAACATGAAGATGACTTAGAGCAGGGGTCTCAAACTTCCGGCCCGCGGGCCTAATCCGGCCCGCCACGTCATTTTATGTGGCCCGCGAATCCGCCAGCAAAACAAAAAATGTTTTTTTTTTAAGTTAGACTAATAATAATAAAAATATCCCCATAGTCGAAATTATGAGATATAAAGTCGAAGTTATTGGATAGAAAGTCATAACTATGATAGAAAGTCATAATTCTGATAGAAAGTCATAATTCTGAGATAGAAAGTCAAAATGATGAGATTGACAGTCAAAATTATGAGATTGAAAGTCAAAATTATGAAATAGAAAGGTTATACATATAATTAATATGATTGATGCTCCAGTGGAGCCCAGCCATGAAGGGATACACATGAGGGGACTTACTCAGTACTTACAATTACCTTATTTGCAGCCTGGCAAAGGCAACCATTGCTTATTTGGCACCACCGAAGAAATCCCGCGAAGCTTAAAAAACAATGTTTATTCAAAATTTACATACTAATTGAAGCGGCATAGAAGGCTTGACAGACACCTCAGCCCTGAGTGGGGGATTGGAGATTAAGACCTCAGGAAGCGAGCCGTGGAAAGTCTGCTTCCCTTCCTCCCCGATGTGCCCGCGTGGCATCCTTCAAGGTGAACGGCGAGAGTGGTTACCACTTGTTTTACCACATGACTCACATGGAAAAAGAAACTTGGGAAACACACACACACACACACATACACAGGGCAATGCGGCTGTCGTCTGAATAACGAGGGTGACGGGATAGAAGACGAAGAGCTTGGAGGAAGAGGCAAGAACCACGCAGCTCAACGCACGGCGAGCTGAAAAATGAACCGATCGGTGTCCCCCCCCCCCCCCCCCCCCCCCCTGTGGCAGATTACACAGAATACACACAATGAGAGACAGAAATATGGCAGCGGCTCACTTTTTCTCCCCCTAATTATCAGACGCCATATTGGCTCCCTTCAGGAAGAGAGGAGGTCATTTTGTTTCGGAGTCCTTTTGGGAAATTAATTCATTTTACTAAAGTGACTTGGTAATTACAGTGACATCGAGGTTAATTGCCAAATCTGTATTGCTTTGGTGCCGTCGACGTTAAAGAAATCTGTTCTCTAAACACTCGCCAGCAGACAACGGCCCACACGCACTCGACCCGTTCGGGGTTGTGTGTGCTTTGCTTTTTGTCTGAACAAAAGCCTGCGGTCGCGCAAGCACGACAGCACGGACAGAAAAATAAATACAACATTGTGAAGGTTTTAAAGATGTTTTATGAATGGAAGAATAACCAAAAGACCAAAAGAACGGCCAAAAGAGTGAATAATACCACACAGGACTCGAGCTACAGAGGACAGACCCATTTTCCGACTTCAGTGATGGGCCAACATTCATTCTAGTAATGAAGTCTTTTATCAGCTGACGACAATCCGCTCCTTCTCCGATGATGAGCTTTTGTCCGCAGCTCACTGTTTGCTCAGGTTAGCCATAAAGTCACACACAAAAAGTTTATTAACAGAAACAAGGCGAAGTCATCAGGGTGAATCCATGGCAGTCATTATCCCGAAAGGGAACTCATTTGTTCTCCGGGGACCAAATCTACAATAAAAAAAGACATCGTCCTCATTAACGGATCAGAACAAGGTGCCAACTGCGGGTTGTTATGAAATATGTTTATTGGAAGTTGTGTGGAAAGCCCAAGTACGGCGTGCGCCACAAATATAACTGCTGATTTGCAATCTTCCTTCTCACCCTTTTATCCTTGAATAATTTGAATTTGATTATTTCGCCTACTGTTGGTGCCCCCTGTGCTGCTGCAACCCTCATCAACGTCTACACTTTGATGTCTTCTTTAATGTGCGTGGGGGTTTTCGGTTGTTTCCATTTCCTCCAGAGCTGGTCGGGTAGTTCTCTCTCGACAATATAGCCGGTACTGACATCAGCGCATAAATAAAAGGTTGCAAGAAAAGTATGAAATGAAAAGTCCTTTTCTTTCTCTGGCGCACAGCAAACACTGCAGCACGACCGGCACTCCCGTTGCCTTCATGTCTGGCAAGACATCTGTATGCTAAGAAGAGCCAAAATCATCAAATACAATTAAAGGTAATTTAACAATCCCTGACAACTTCACAAACAATGTGTCCTGAGCACAGAGTAGACTGAGGGTGCCAAGAAATAACAAAAAATGTTCTGAATTTAATGGGAGGCCTAGTGCATCCAAATATTAGATCCCACGGCCAACAGCGGTCCCACGTCGCTGCGGCTCGTGTTTGTGCATATGCCTCTTCTATCCTGATCAGCCAGACAGGATGTTCCTGGATGTTAAAGGGAATCCCTTAGGCCTCAGTCTCCCGGGTTCCTGGTGCAGCTGCCAACAAGCAGACATACAAAAGAATCTATTGACCAGACAATGACACACAATGTTCCACTGTGTCTTTGCACCAAAAAAGTCAGCAGGTCCGTGAAATATAGAAAAAAAACAGAAAATAGGTAGCGCTGTCATTTTGACAATGTACGTGTATGATTCAAGGTTTTCTGTGCAACTGAGGATTTTAACATCAAAAAATACTAATTTTAATATAAAGACACAGCATCTATTTCAAACACCACTTTGGGAAAAAAAAAATGGAAAATAATCCACCTAGCACCCTACAAAAGCACACTCCCAAGGCCTATCGAAGCCTCACAGCTTCTTTTTATGAAACCAACTCCAGTATACATTCCGACGGATCCCTCCCCAGACAAAATGGAGACATGTTCCAGAAAAGGCAGACATCTCTACGGCCGATACTTCCAAAAGTAAGCAACTCACTCCAAAACAATCTAAATTGATAAGTAGTAAGAGGAAAATGTGAATTTTGGGGTGAACTGTCCCTTTAAGAGCAACAGCTCGGCATTGGGAATACTTTCTTGAATATCTTCAATAACAACTCTAAATGGATTTACTATTTGTCATTTTTGTGCATTGTATATTTGCACATGTACATTTTTCATCTTTTCATGTCTTTTCTTTCAGCACAAGTTAGAGGCAGGCCACATGGCATCTACCTACACGTATTACTTTGAAATCCTTTGAATCCTTGAGTCCTTTAGTTGAAAGACCTTATTATAGACCATTATATTGATATTGACAATGCATCATCATGATGAAGCACAAATTGTACTCATATTAGCCTAGATATAGAGCATCAAATGAATCACATTTGCTGTTAATTTCTCAAATATTAGTGCCTCTTTTTCAGTGTTTCAGCTCGAGACATGACTATTTTATTGCTTGTTCTCAGCAAAGTGGTCATCTTTGTGCATATTCACAGTTTTTACTGCCTAAACAATGTCCATATCTCCATGACGTCAACATTATTGAGTACATCGTCCATTTATTTGTTTTGCTTACTGATCCATAATGTATCCAGTCGTCGTGTTTTCTTTCAAAGAAACAGTGTGTGTAAAAAGCGCGTGTTAACCAATCAGAGAACGGCTCAAGGCCAGTTGATCCTTGATCAATGATGGGTCTTGATGTGCTCATTAGGCCCAGATGTGAAGTCTAATTAGGCTCACCCGTCTCAATTTGTGCTGTATCAAACCCCCCCCAGACAACCTGAGCTTCCTGAGTGATCAATGTCTCTGTCATCCAAGGCTGTGTCCGGGGCGCCAGGCAGGGCCGGTGAGCCTCTGCGGCCAGGCTCGGGGCTGACATTAGCGGACACAGGGTGAGTGATGTCAGCATGCTGCTCCCAGGGGGGGGGGGGGCAGAGGCAGGGGATCTGGCTCGGCCCAAAGCAGTGGGCTCGGAGAAAGGTCACTGCTCAGCCTGGTGTGATTAATAAGACAAGAAGCTGAGTGTCCCCGATGCCATTATCAATATCCGTGGCCACCAGCCGCCCTAACTGCATATGCAGCAGGAGTCACACGCATGCACGCAGAAGGGAGCTAAAAACAAACATGGACGCGGAAATTCGGATGCACACACAAACATAGTTAAAGTCGTATTGGCGTGCGGTCGGTTTGGTCGCGTTTGCTCGTTAATGTGAGAGGTCAGCCATCAATTAGATCATATTTATTCACAACAGCAGCTCTGACTCAACCTGATTCTGGTCATGACTCACAGCGAACGAATCCGAGAGGTGAAAGTCTGGGTTCCGAAATGTCAGCACATCCTCGGCGACAAACATGACATTTAAACAAACATCTGTTCCGCCGCGCCGTTTCCCCACCAACCGGAAATATTTACCCGAACCACAGTTATCACATGTAAATCAGGCAAAGAAAATATATTCCCACTTGGATCAGAAGAGACTGCAAGCCATTAAAATAGTTGAATCCTTATCTCCATGCGCCGTGCTACGTCTCCCCCAAGCTCGGGCAAAAGTCGAAGAACACCAGAACGTCCCCCCCCCCCCCCCCCCCTGCTGCACGAGCATTTCATGTCACTTCTATCCATCCATTTCTGCTCTCCACCCTCCTATATTAGCTTTTAGTTCAACCCATCAGCACCAACAAGCAAATCTTGCTTCCTTAAATCAATTAGCCTCTGCATGTTGAGTGTAACTAATAGCCCTGCTGAATCCTAGATTAAATATGCTAGATACAAGGCGAGTATGAAGCGGGCTAGTTAAGATAATTAAGAGTGATAAATCCATGAGAGGGGGAGAGTGGGGGAGGGGGGGGGAAAGAATTTGAAAGAGCCAAGTGTGAGCGAGAAGACAGCTTGAGAAAGACACGGGATGTCAAGATGGGATGCTTTAATGGGATGAGAGGCCAAAACAATTTAAATAAAACCGATGTGCGAATGTGAGCCGGAAAGCCAGTGATGGAGCTGGAGTTGTTTTCAGCCTCGCCTCGAGCGGCCCAGATGGCAAGGGCTCGTCTTCGTCTAGCCCTCGGTGCATTTGGCAGCAGCTACTCTTCACTGCTGGCTACTGTATCTCTCTCTCTCTCTGCTGTAATGCAAATCAAGCTTTGTACTCCGAGACATATGCATGCACTTGCATTAGCAGAAGGCAAGCAAAACTGAACCTTGTGACAACGATATGCTGAAGGCTTAATGCACTCATAGAAGTGTTGTCAGATTTAATTATTAAAGACGGTGCGGTAAAATATACATTTGCAAGTTCTTGCAATGTCTGGTATGATATGTTGGAGAAAAATAAACATTTTGGAGTATTTGTATGTCAAATGTCAAATCTTTCCTGTAAAATGTTTTTTTTTTTAATGAGGCTTATCTGGTAGAACTTTTAGGGGTTCGCGAATTTATATTAATTTCCCTAATTTATTCCTATGAAGGCTTTTGAAAAGCAACATGTAATTTGGCACTAATTATAGGTTGAATAGAGGTATTATTTAGCAGCATCCAGTAAATTTGATTCCAATTAAATACTGGTCGAGCGTGAGTCCTTTGATGAGGAGATCAGACGAACATGCATGAAAGTGCAATTTGTCTGCAAGCAACACACAATTTTGTAAAGAAGAAATATCCAGTATTAAATGAATAAATAGTTTATAATTGTCAGTGGGTTTCTCTAGTGCAGTGTGAGTTGGAAGGGGGGGGGGATATCAGTTCGCAAATCCATTAGTTACAGTTTAAAAAGTGTGTGTCTGTGGTCACTCTTTCATTCATACTTTGTACTCCACCTCCTGAAGTTACGACGTGGGAGATGAGGAATGACAGTTCTATTGTCAAATAGTGGGAAATAGCTTCAAATCACTTAAATCAAATAAGCTAAGCGAAGTAACGTTGTGCACTGAAATCAAATACCTGAGTTATTTGAGCTGGTAACCTGCCGGAATATTGTTTTTCAACGATAAATACATAACGTTACAGAAGTTGAGGATGTGTTAACTGCCATTACTCTTGGACTAATGGTTTCAGTTGAAAGTACAAAGCTACGTTATTAAGCCATGCATGTGCATTTCAAACAGCCGTATCAGCATATGAGATCATCATCCATCCGAAATGTTAATCTGTGTTAATTATTATTTGTCTTAAGTGTTTAATTGGCTCAACAGTACAAAAAGAGCCAGAAACAGATTGTACGGCTTCACGCGCTGTTGGATTCATACACCAGGCCCTTATGAGGGCTGTCGTTTCCACCCAGCTAATAAAAGCTTCGGGGAGCTCTCCATCACTGCGAGAGACGCTTTATATTTTCCTCTTGTCATCAGTGACAGAAGCAGCTCCCCTGATTTAGAGCGAGCCGCAGAACAACGACTTTTATTGGGGAGGTAAATATTAGCGTTGGCAGTGCGGGATTCACAGTGGGGGCCCGGGATGTGCCGCTTTGACTGTGCGGAGACAGTATCGAGATTGTTGAAGGGATGTTGAGTTTCAGTCTTTTGTCACTTCCCAGAGTCCAATCAATTGTTCTCATCAATAGCTTTGTTCCGTTGGACTGTGTCCTCATTTTAATGAGATAACAGGAAATAAAGGCACTGCCTGACTTTTAGAACTTTCACAACTTTAAAGTTAAGCAATGCGTATCGTTACTGGGCAAAGGTGGACACACACATGGTGACTGCTCATTATTCCCACCAAATGGAGAGACGATATAAATGTATGCAAGCTCGCTTAACATTTCACATGGCGCTTTGCACAATATGCTGGTTTCCACTGTAGAAAAAGCAGCTCCGTGGTGCTTTTGAAGCGGCGCAGCAGGATACGAGAGTGACTCCGGGGCTAAGCGGCGCGTCAGATTTTAAAAGGCATCTCCTCTCCTCCCTTGGGTTTTCCCTGGCTCATGCCACAGCCGTCAGCTGTCAGTCGGGGGGGGGGGGGGGGGGTCTTACAGCCAGACCACACTGTAAGTAAAGCTAGCAAGTGCTACGGTAAACTGGGAATGATGAAAAGGTTTAACATTAATATCTAGCCCGTATTCTTCACACCTTGTCACCAGCGGCCCACCCACCACCTACGCCTCAACGACTATGCGTCGTGAAGGTGAAGGGTTTTCCAAATGACATCCTTAGAAGTGCCCTCCCACTCATTTTCCCATCCCTCCTCCACAGCCGCACCAAAATAAAGCACCATTTCCCTTTGTAATGGCCGCCGTGACGGCTCTGAGATTAGCCTACATAGATATAGAGAGCGGCGGTTTTACTACATGGCTCATTGGCGTGGCGGATGGCAGTTACTACATGCTGCGGGTTAAGAGGACAAAAATTCTTAGAAAGAGAGCGGAGAGTAATGGCTAAGGCAGATGGATGATAATGGCAGAGCAGATGTGTTTCTTTTTTTTTGTTGAAAAGGATGAATAACAAAGATTTGCTTCATGAGCACCAGCGATTCCCACAGAAAACTATTATAGGTGAGAGAATTGACAATGTCTGTCACCTCCCTTGTTAAGGGGTGAAAACACATCTTGGATTTCTCTGTTTGCATGATATGAAACCTATTTCAGATAAGAGATGGAGCAATGCTTCTGCGTATCAATAAAGTGAACCACAATTTGCTGTGATGTGACGTCTACATATGAGAATTTCTGTTTGAAATGCATGCTTCGCTTTCACCTACTGCGGAGTGGAGAAGACACAAACACACAGCCTGAGGGGCTTTGTGAAATGACTCTGATTGGGTGAATCATTGGATAGATTTCAGTCAGGCCCAGTTAAGAGAGTGTAAAGCCAGACTGTGGACTGTGGGCGGCGCGCAGATTGGCTCCAGGGGTTGCTGTTGGGTACTCGTGCTGTCTAGGTTATGTCATCATCACCCAACCGGCAGTCAGAATGTGCTCGCCACAATGTGGTTGTCTTTATGTCTGATGTGCGTTTGACATGCGGCCGTGGTCGAGGCCTATTGAAATCAAACGGTGACTTGATGACACACAGCTTCAATTGCAAAGACGCGTTCTCTCATGTTCGTTCCCTCACAGACAAGTTGGCATGCAGCTAACGACGGCCTCGGCATTCTTGGGTTTGATGATTATCTCTCAATTGGCTGCAGCTGCGGAGCACCAATCAGGCTGCAGTGGCGCATCAGGTGTGTTGCTGCTCTGACTACAGTATGTGCGGAGTTATTGTGTAATCCTATGCTAAATGTGAACGTGGAGCCAGCAGACGATTAGCTTAGTTTAGCATAAAGGTTAAAAGCAGGGAGAAACAGGTAGCCCGGCTCCGTCCAAGGGACAACAATGGAAGTGTTGATTAGTTAGCTTTAGAAGAGTTGTTAGGCTAACTTTCCCCGTTTCCAGTCTTTATGCTAGTTTAAGCTAACCGTCTTCTACTGTAAATCAGCTATATATATTTAGCATACAGCCAGCAGCCAACTAACTTAGTTTAGCGTAAAACTTACAGCAGGTGGAAATAGCTCGTCGAGCTCTGTCCAAAGAGCAAAAAAGTAAAAAGCCGATGCTAATCGGGTACTTTAGTGTAAACACTGTGTGCAGGGAAATGATTAAAGCTCTACTGAGACAGACAAAAACTAAAAGGAAGCCACAGGATAGGACAGAAACAGCAACAAGCATGTGTATAAAAAACAATATTCGCAATTCTGTCAACTCAATTTAATTCATACCAACTTATCAACTTCCAGGGAGGAGATGGACGAGACATGATGCGTCATTGTGGTCGTTCAGGTTTATGTGTAGGTCTGCTGTGAGCTTCGTTGCCTGTCCGCATGCTGACTGTTCAAATGCATCCTGAAAACAGACGGCTTTTGCTGGCACCCATGATCTTTGCAGCGGTACGCACAAAAACACATGAAATGTGCTAACTGCTTGGTTTCTAAACCACTCGGTGATCCCTTCAGCGCATATGATCTTTTTGACAGCCGCGCCGAGCACAGCAAGAATATTTTTAGATTCACCCGAAACACTCAGACAACGTAAGATGTTACCGCTCAGGTGCATTTGAGATTACTGCCTTTCTACCTCTGCACTCTCAACTTGTTTGTGTGTAACCTAACAACAGCTGTACAAGGCTTCCTCGCTCTGTGGCTGTTTGGCAGGTTAGAGCCGACGGCAAATTCTCTGTTGGAGTTCGGCTGAAATGCAACTCATTTGCACCAAACTTTATCAAAACAAACATTAAAAAGGTGCTGTAAAACAACTAGAGAGGAAAAAACTGAAAAAAGCCAAATAGAAGAATAGAAGTTATATCAATTATAGTAAGCAGAAATATCAGTTTTTGGTTTCCATTAAATTCATTGTTTGTCAGTTTATTTACAAAGCACCTGCGATTCTTTATCTTGACCTCGAAATATGAACAGCGTCCTCATTGAAAACCCTTTCAAGTGTATTAATTAAGGGGAATTAAAGAATCTTTTTATAGCTCAATGCAGCACCTCTGTGAAGGCTTCCGCAGTTTCAGCAAACCACCATGTCAGGTTTTCTCTCTATTTCCCGGCTTATTCCGAGAAGTAATTGGGGATAATGAGCTGTAATCCATTTAAAGCCTGAGCGCACTTGTTCAAAAACATGTACTACACTTTGCACAGTCCCCTGACAGGTATTGCACAGGTCTGTACCTTTTCACCTCTGTGACAGAGGGATTTAAGATGCCAATACAGTGTGACTTGCCAACAAAAAAAAAAAAAAAAAAGAGGATTATCATCTTTTGGAGGATGCTGAGGATGAAAGTGACTGCAGAGTATTTTAAGTGACTTTGTTGCAAACACGTACAGCTCTCGAAAAGTATGCCGTTTCCCCCACCGTTTTACAACTTTGTAGCCTTGGCAGGCTGTCATGATACCGCTCATGCTACCACTTCGCTCATACAGTATGCATTGATACATTCGCCTGGCGTATTTCCCATCACCCCCCTGCAAAGCGCTGCAAAGCTGCAAGTCTGCTCACTCAATGCGACAATCAGAAATGACCTTAATGTTGACAACAAGGACACCAGCAATGGATTACTTGTCAATTTGACGGAATAACAGAATCACGGAGTTGGAAGATGAATTACCCTGCAAACCAGGCAAGACAAGTGGTGTGTGTGTTCATTTAAACCCGATTTATGTATTTAACGGCTTACGGCGGTGTGTACGTGACAGAGTGCCACCAGGCGCTTAATTCAGATGTATTACAGCTAACGCGGCGCACTCGTGACTGACAGGCAAAACATAACGCTTGAGAGCAGTTATTCATGAGTTCTGCGTAAAATGGCCGCTGAGTTTGATGATAAACGCTTCGTTTTTTCGCCCAAATTAATTTCCTCCATCAGCAGCCATGAACATCCATTTGAGAATGTGAGCATTGGTGGCAAGTTAACGCCTTAATCCTGTCTTTTGATATGTGCCCTTAGTGCTACCATCATTGTCATCAACAATGCTGCCACAGTTGCTGATTTAATCAAAGCCCCGTCAGCGTGTCCGCACATGCTGGGAGGCTTTGTGTTCCATGTTGATCATTAAGTGTTGCAGACCGTCTGCACTAAAGGAAGGCTGTTCTTGATCAATATACATCAACAACGATGACAGCCTTGACCCTGAGAAATATCTTGTTTGGCCACGTTTATGCAAGTAAGACATTCTCCTTGACTCATTTTCTTGCTGATATGACTGTTTTAGCATTCCTTCCTTCCTTCGTCTTAAAAACTGGTCCCCACAGTCAAAACGTTTCTAAACCTGTTCTTGGTCACATGCACGTCAAAGTACCTTAACATGTACACACCCATCTGGATTGTGTCATGCTCCTGTGTCTGTGTGTGCCCTCCATTTTTCCGCATGGCCACTTATCAGTTGAATATGCTCCACTCACCTCTCGATTCTGTCCCTGCGCTCCACCACAGCCTGTCACTTCATTCCCGGTGGCATGCGACATGGGCGCGCGCCTCCACGCCGCCTTGTTGTTCCGATATCTCTCTTCCTCCTTTACGCCTGATCTTCTGGAACCTTCATCAAGCAGAGGGGAAAGAAAAGCACGAACAAAAACAACATCATTAAACTCAGAAATTCTCTCTTATTTATTTGAGCGTTCAGGCGTCACGCATCACATCTACTTAAGAGGAGGCAAATTGATTCAATTTGCCAGTGTTTGCATCACGCTTAATTCGGCGGCCTCTCAGTGAGCTGTAAAACATGCGTCGTCGAGGAGATGGTTTCATTTGGACGTTTCTTTTTTTTTTTTTAACTGCAAATGTGTCTTCCCATGAAATCTCATTTGTTGATATAACTGAGCAGATGAAGGAAGCGGAACAAAAGCAGCAACAAATAAAGCCTCATGATGAAAAGCTGGAGATTAGGCTGTCAAAAAGCTAAAGCACTGACTTATCTAATATAATGATTGTTTAAGCTTAACCGCAGATTTCTTAACTCCTTAAGAACTGCTGTTAAATACGTGCGCGGAGGATTCAACATTTAAAACTGTCTGTTTACCACACAGCCACACAGCCAGACTACCAATTTAACAGACACAGTGCTGCAATGGGACAAAAACTAAAAAGTTGACCTCTATTCTTTTGTATGTTGGGGTGTGATATTGCATGATTAAAGTCAGACAATATTTTAATCTCAGCTCTGCACAAAGCACGGTGACCTCTATGTTCAAACAGAATTCTATAAATAACTGTCAGTGTGTGAAACAAAAGTAGCACGGAATTGATTCAGCAAGGGTAGACATCAATGTTCCCTCTAAGCTGCGCGCTTGAGCAATCGCGCACTGCTCGCACATTCTCAGCGCACAAGAAAATCTATGCAGCGCATAAAATAAAATTCAACATAAACGTATTAATTAATATCTAATATTAGTCCTAATCTTATCTAATCAATTAAACCAATAATAATAATAATAATAATAATTTTGTTTTCTGTACTATTTTGCAACGCAACTCAGTGAGTGACAGGTGTCCAGCCAATGATACGATTCGGTTCACTTACGCTACGCAGCCAATCATAGCATTGACACTATTGCCCTGCCCATTCGCGCCGTGCAGGTTAGCTAGCTAACAACAGTGAGGCGGAGTTACGAGACGCAAATGCTAACCCCTTATCATGGCGAAACGAACGGGCAGCGACACATCCACTCACCAAGCCATTGGAAAAAAGAAATGTGGTTCTTTTAAGATGGAATGGCTGTCGGAGTATGTTCAAATAGAAGAACAAGCGGTGAAACTGGGTGAGATTTTTTTCTTTTTCGAGGGGGAAGGGTCTACTCTGCAAAACATGCAGCGAAGCTAAAGTAGCAAATGAGTTTTCCGAGGGAAAAATGTGGACTGAATGGAAGTTGGACTACCTCAAGCGTCACATTCAGCAGAAAAAACAAAAAATAAAATCAAAACAGCATCCAGAAATCGTCTTGAAGTGGCACATTTGGACCAGCTGATGCGCATAAAGTCAAAGCAAGAAGCAGACGAATCCATCAACCTGGACAAAGTGTACAACCATTGGAGAAGTGAGAAGGACAGACGTGAAAAATAAGGTAAAATTTAAGTCAGATTTGTGCATATTCTCGTGACATTTATTAAGATTTTTTACTTATGGATATTAATCATTAAATTATGTTACTACTAGATCATTTATGGGTAGTAGAAATGATAATAAAAAACTGAGTAATTACATATTTTACAGACAGAGTTACAGGAATTTACACTGTATCACAAGCTACAGCACACGTCATTGTGCAAAATGTGAATGTTTTAATGTGAACAAAATGTTATGTCTGAAAGGTGTATATGTATCATTTCTTCCAGAACAGGACCCTCACACAGGCCACAACAGGACCTCACACAGGCCAAAGCAAGACTCTTCCCATGGCCAAGCAGGACTCTCACATAAAACATACTACACATCTCATGAACAACAAGATTTTTGTCTTTTTCCTTTAAAGTTTGTCAAATCACTTATATTAAAAGTAAACTAGTGAAAATTGCTGCTGTAATTTGATTCTTTTAATAAGCCATGTAACTTGCTATGATCCAAGGTTTTGAACAGGTGTGATACTGGTGTGTGGCCACAGCGTGCACATCTGATGTTGCTCACAGTGGTCCTCAGTGTGCTCAGGGAGCTTGTGTGTATGCCCAGACACATGAAAAATTAGAGGGAACATTGGTAGACATTATTCGTGTGACGAGTTGGCTCGCTAAAGTCTTCTGTACTTCGCCGAATCATTTGCGATGTGTGATTTTAGCATATATTGACCCCGACTCTAAAGCAAGATAGAGCTGAACCAATTAGTCAGTTCATTGATTCGTCAAACTACAGAATATTTATCGGGTTGAATTGTTTTTCAAGCAAAATGCAGGATATTCCTAAGAGTGTTTTGCTGCAGGATCTTCCTAAGAGTGTTTTGCTGCAGGATCTTCCTAAGAGTGTTTTGCTGCTTCTTATTGTCAAATGTGACAGTAAATTGAAATTCTTTGGGTTTTGGTTGAAGAAAACATTTTTATTATAAAAGGTGATCTTGGACATTTGAGTATTTTCCAACATTTTTTGGACAATTAATCAATTAATTGAGAAAATAACATGCAAACAACTTAATGAATATGAAAATAATGATGAACTGCAGGAGTAGACCAGGTTTATTTTTTGCTTCGTGAATAATAATTGCAGCATCGTTTTCAGTGATATGTCTCTGAACTGTGGATCAATTGCCAAACACATCCCCATGGAAACAAGAGTACAGCGGGTGTGTCACATCCATGAAAGATGAGGTGAACACTGACCGCCTTAGTGTTATGACAAGTGGCGAGTTGAAACACATTTAATTTTGCAGTTTGTTGTTTTTCCTTCACACCTTACCCAACATACTGAAGTGTCAATCAAAGATAAAGTCTGTCCCCTGTGAATTGCTCACCCAAAAAAAAAAAAAAAACAGCTTCAGCTACCAGTTATGAAATCTGCAAGTCTGTTCCGCATTTGTCATTATCGGTTGGTCACACTAGGAAGTGGCACAACTGAATTTATCCGCGTGTAATCATGAAATATTTGACTGTAGTAGAAGTTTAGTGACTCCAGCGACGCAGGCCAAGTTGGTGAACTACTTTAGCTGGAAAGGTAACCGCCAACACGCTAGCCAGACAGGAGCGCAGCTCCCGGAACTTCCTTCTATTACCTCTGTACCGTTTACTCCCTCCTAGCATTTAGTTCTCTCCAAGCTAACGAGCTTGCTAAGTGATCGATGCCCCTCATTGACCAAGCTTGTTAGCTCGGTTGCTAATGCGATTATGTATTCAAACAGTAAAGATGTATTTGTATACCATCGACTCCTGTCTGCAAGTCATTCCTCTCTTTTTGGAAATAAAACTGGATGGTCCAACACAGCTAATACGCTGGTAGCCCTCCGCCCTCTTGAACCCTTCGTTCACATAAAGGTCAACGACAGACATTTGCGGGGCTAAGACAACCAAAGTTGAACTTGACAAAAAAAAGGTTTTTATTTAATTCGCCCCCATAAATAAATTCACTTTGCCATGAAATTTCGGCGTGACATGGCCTTTACACAGATGTCAAGTAAACTATAGATTAAGTGTTGAATACAGGACGCAGGACAATCAATCAATCGGGTCTCAGTCCTTCTACAACTGTACTTGGGGCTAGTCTGAGCGCCAGTTAACACTCTTAACTTTGGATTCCTAGAATATATACGAATGTCTGCTATGTTCACTTTCCCAAGAAGAAACCGCCAAAGCACATAAAGCAAGGCTAAATCAATAGCATGTACAGGTTAATAGCAGTCTGTTTTTGTAAGCCGGCACATCAACTATTAATTAGCTGGTGATTAGAGTCAGCTGGCAAGAATGATTCACAGCCCGAGGAGCCTATCGTCCTTGTGCTCCGCTAGGATAAATCCAACAGTATTATAGTGATGGATAAAGGTTCTCTATGTATCCGCGTGTCCCTTATAGAAGTACAATCACAACACAATTGAAGAAAAGAACACAAAATTATCATTTACAGCCAAACAGAGGCCTCTGTGACTGACCTGTGGAATATCAAGCATACTTTTCGGACTGCAAATACTTGATCTCTGTGCTCCCGTTCTGGAGAAGTTTGCTCTTTCTTGTGTGGATGCCAATGACAAGGCCACTATACACCCACCGCAAGACAGCAGGCGCGTTTGATTGGTCCCTTTCTGTCCACTGCTCTCCAATTCTTCCCTCAGACATAGTCCAAATGAATCCCCTCCAGCTAAGAGAAAAAAATCTTCTTTTTTTCTCACAACAACAAAGAATAATTGGAATGCACACCTCCATATTCAAGAACCAAAGGGGAGGAAAACAGAGAGGATATTGGATTGCAAATCAAGTGTTTATAGTGTCTGGTTCTTGTGTGTTTGTGTGGTTCAGTGTTTGGTATGATTACAAAGGGTTTGTGTACACTGCAAGAAAATAGGGTGCCATAACTCCACAGGGAGAATTGATTGTTTTTCATAACTCTTTGAAAGTGAAATATTTTTATTTTATTGACAAAATCTTTGTTTTATAAAAATTGTAAAAATGCATTTCTGACAGTGTCTATGAACAGATCAAACGTCAAAAAATAATGCTGTCTTTCAGATCAGAACCCCAAGTCCCAGAGGGTCTAAACTGCAAAAGCAACGCCTACCCCCAAATAAATATCACAAAGACTGTTCCGACATAAAAGAAGATGAAAAGAGGACATGTGTCAAATACAACAACAATGTCTCCCGGCTTTTGGCAAGCAGAGTGATGTGTAAATGGATCAGGGACCCCTCAAAAGCAATTACTAGTACGAATCCCATAGTGAAGAACAGGTGTCATAAGATCCAAACCTCAGAGGTCAGATTTCACGTTGTATCTGTTTGTTTTTTTGAGTCTGAAATAAATATGAGTTTGAAAGGTTCATGATGAGGGATAGGTTTTTTGCTTTTTTTATAATAACACTGAAGCAACTGAAGTTAAAATCGAAACAATTTGACAGAGTAAAATATGGTGTGTTGTTACTTTTATATCCCAAAAATAAGACTATGGAATTTGATAATGTTAAGGGTCTTGGTGCTCTTTCTTAAAGAGGTGGCTTGTGTTACTTTTATAGTATACTTAGATTGTGTATATTTCAACATATTTGTTTTAGATGAAATTGACTGACAGATGGCAGGAGACAGGGTTGTATCCCAAAATAGCAGGAGTGCTAGTTGGGAGCCTGGGGCTAAAGGGGAAACATGATAAAGTTGCCAGAGCTCTGTACCTGATGTATACCTCAAGGGGATAGTGGATCCAAAGGTGCCCATAGCTAATGTAAGGGACAAACCACACCACAAAATGTAGGGCAACGGACTCTCAGCAACCATCCAAAATCGTCCGACGGATCAGTTTGCCAGGGCCTTTCAAGCGAATCCATTTGAAGGTTTATTACATACACTCACGCATCAGTATCAATGCACAACATGATCGCTTATTTCATTAGACAGATGAGACAGTTTTAACACCTCTGATGGATGCGAAATCTGTGGCTTGGTTATAGTGCGGCCATAATGACCAACATGTGAGCGTGCACTGTTCCAGGCCACAGCTTTTGATTCCCTGTACAATCCCACGGCGACATCACATCCCCCCTCCCCCGTGTGCAGAAGTTGTATCAAGGTTGTTTCAAATCACCCCCGTCCCCATTAAAGCGACAAGTTCAAAACCCCGATGCATCCCCGGCGCTGAAGACGACGACATAAATAAGCTCGGTTGACGAGTGAATATAAAGCTTCTGAGTGGGTGGGCGAGGGGGAGCGTGGGGTGAAAAGAAAATGTTTTTTCACCCTTTAATGGAGCCGTCAACAATCGCTTTTCAGCGGAGAGATGGAATCACAAGGCGGATGGCGGGTTTGTGGTCCAAGGCAGAGGAGAAGCATCATTACCATAGAAAACATTACAGCGAACGACAGACATCCAGGCCATCAAAGATGATCATCTCATAAATTCCATGCACTGTATAATAGGCCTGTCACTCTTGAAGGCTGAAGGGAGAATGATGCCCGCGGTGGATCTTTATCTTCCACAATGCTTCTGCTGATTACTGCTAAATAGGCCTCAGCTTGTTTAGCTAATGGAGTGGTCTCGTGTGACGTCACAGTTTAGCTGTCGGCCATGTTGGAGTACACACAAAGCCACTGGCATGCACGGCTGAGTCGCATAACCTATCGGTGGTGAACTTTTGTGCTGTCTTTGGTTGTGGCAGCAGAGCTGATGGAGACAAGAAATCATTCTTTCGTTTGCCAGCGGTCATTACACATCAAGGAAATGACACGAAGGAGCTATCCAAGCGACGTCGCGAGAAATGGCTGTCACGCATCTCTCGAGATATAAAGGAATGGAATTTGGCGTACACTAGAGTATGTGCGGATCACTTTATAAGTGGTCAGTGATTTTATTTACAGATTCGTTTGTGAACAGTATTTAATAAAGGAAATATAAATTCAACTTGGACATGAGAAGGTTACCGAAGCTTCATCGGCCCGTGACAGCAGTCGGTGCCAGAGACGTGTCGAGCGTGTACAACAGGCGAAACACAGAGATGCAGCCTCAGCATTGCTTGATATGAGTTTAACGTCAGATCATATATATATATATATATATATATATATATATATATATATATATATGTGTGTGGGGGGGGATGAAGTTAGGGGTTAGTTTAAAGTGAATTCCTACACACACGCACACAATGACGTGCATGTACAATGTAAACAAACACACGTGTCTGTTTGCACTGAGTAAACATTGAATATTGCTAAATATCGGACCAGATCTGTATATATTTACCCTTCCAATGACGAGATGAGAATTGTCGCCGACCGTTGCTTTGACGTCTCGGACCCATCCACTGACAAACTGATTATAAGCGTCGAGCCCTTTGTAGCTCTCCAACTCGTCTTTTGTGTAAGGACTGGGGGTGTTCACGAGATACGTGTAGATGTTGGCGTAGTTTACCGATGGAAGATAAGTAGGATCGGCACTGAAACCATCTGCACTCATCGTATAGGGATCCAAGTTACCAATAACCTTCAATTTGGCCAGGTAGCGAACCTTTGATGCACTATCCAGTGATTCAAAGTATGGTATTTTCGCCGCACTTCCTTGTTTACTCACCGCCATGTAGGTTCTGTATGTACTCCAACATGGCCGACCGACCTCGTAACTAAGGAGATCGTGACGTCGGTGAGACCACTCCATACACACCATCCACGCAAAACCACAGTGTGGCGGGCAGCTTTTTTGACGGCCACTGTCCGAATCCATATGTCCCCTTCAATCTCCCATGTCTCACCCATTATTAAGCCAATAATTTGATGAGCAATTAAAAAGCAGGCAGGGCCGTCGTAAACAACCACTCAGGCAGCTTGATGTGTGGCACGTCCCAGTGGGGCAGACCGCGGCCCTGCAACCGCTGCTTAAATGCCAGCGGTTGGTAATCGGATGGGTCGTGACAGCGTATGCACGATGTAGGTGTTTGCTGCCTCACAAAACCACACACACACACACACACACACACACACACACACACACACAGGCACATGGGCCCTGATAGCAGGAAGACGTTAATTTAGAACGGGGCCCGGCTAAATGAAAAGACGTATGCCTCTGAGGTAGCCCACCCTCTCCTTGTCTTACAGATCACTAATGATGTCTTTGTCTCTGAAAACATGGAGTCTAGATAATGTTTTGGAGGGAATATTTCCTTGCGGGAGCGGAGCATTAGACAGGCAGAACCCCCACCCCCACATCCCCCCCCCCCCTCTCGTTAATTACACGTTTAAGTTCTGCTAAGGTTAAAGACCCATTCAAAGCCCTGCATTGCTAATTGGGACACAAATGATGCTGCTGTCAAGACTTCATCTCCTCCTATTCCCCTCACACACACACACACACACACACACACACACACTCCCCAACAAATTGAATAGGTTACATCATGTGAAGGCACAAGTCGTTCTACATTTTAATTTTGTGAGCCAGGAAACACCCTGTTGTGGCACCGCATTTAACACAAATAAGCCTTCAGCTAATGCACTTACCCAGCAGTCAGTGCAGCAGTAGAATCGTTTCTACAGCTCATAGCTTTAAGCCACCGACACCATGAGGGTCTAACAAAACAAAATATCCCTTTGATTCAAAGACTTATTCGAGGATGTTAGTTTGGTTTTGGAAGTGAAATCGTGTCAGTGAAGCATGTATGCATACACATATTGGTTTAATGTGCTTTTTCCAACAAACATAAATAAGAAACGTCATGTAAATCTCACTGATTCTTAATGATTGGTGATGAAGGCCATATCCGCATACTAAATAGAAAGCACTGAGGACTGTAACGAGCACTGTGAAAGGCCCAAGTGGCCGGCAGAGCTATAGCAGCTAGCGTCCACTTAAGTTCTTCATTTAAAAACGGAGTAATGGGAAAAAAAATGAAAATCATAAGGGTAACGAAACACAGACTTCAACGCCTCCTTCTTGCTCCTGCTACTTCACTCGAGTCCTCGACAGAGACAAATAAACGTAGCTTGTGTAAATGGAGCAGAAAGCATTCAGAGGGGGAAGACGAATAGGGCACACATTCACACAGTTTGGGAATCCACCTTTATCCCTCGCTGTATAGAAATAGCCCCCCTCGCGTTCTCGCCCCCCTCTCAGGCTGAACTGAGAGATGGTGATCTTTTCAAAGGTCATTTGAACCATTTGTCTCATCTCTCCGAGTTTCTTCACTGAGATGGCAAGCACAACAGAGAAACTTTGCCTCGAAGGCTTCGGCTTTGTACATTTCATAACCAGCCAGCAAGAGTCCGGGCGACACAATTCCTCTCTTTTGTGATGAATAAGAAATTCCTGGGTTATTAAATTATGATGCACTAAATATCGCGCCATTTGACTTTTCTCCTTTTTTTTTCCTCGAAAAGCAATCGCCAAAAGAAAGGTAGTGAACAATACTATAAACTACCTTATGAATAATTAATCGCAGACCCCTGCTGGTTGAGTACACTCGCGCAACCGCACGTATACTTTGACCCGAGTTTGAATCTGGCTTTTGCTGTGCTGCCATGACTTGCCCTTTACATTCCTGCTGCCGTGTCTGCAAACACTAACAGGCCACAGAGAACGGCCAGCACGCCTGCTCATAGTATAAATAAGTGAATAACGATTGCGGGCCGCCGCTGCTCCCAGCGCCCTGCTGCGAGCACTACTCGAGTGTTTACCTGCTATTATGACAAACGAGTGCTGATTATTACCCAGGGTGCACTAGGGACGGCAGTCATTAAAGCAAACTTCCTGTGTCTGCTGCAGTTAGCCGATTGTCCTCTGTGTTATTCACTAAACACCTGTGCTGGACGCCTCCAGGCTTTGGCAACGAAAGATGAGAAAATTAATATTTATGAAGAGGAAGAGCTTTAGACTTATCACCAGAACAGAATGAGCTGCACCACACAAAACACACCGACTGCAGTGGAGACACATTAGTCATACTCATAATTTGTTTCCAATGGAAAGGACTGTTACATTTGTGCTGCGCTAATTTGAAGTCTTTCATATTTTGTAGAAATAAATGAACAAAAACAAAATGACCTAATGTATCATATAACTATAAATTATTAACAAATGTTAACCTGCAAGATAAAGGACATTCTGCTTTAAGAAACAACACACGAGTTATAGAGTGGTCTGTATTAGGGCTGAAGCTAGTGATTATTTTCAGTAATGATTCATCTATTAATGTACTAATTGTTTAGTCTTTATCTATCAAAACAAAAATAGTGAAAGCAACTTTTCCCGGATCCAAGGTGACATCTTGAAATTGTTTTTGTTTTTAATTAATCTACAGTCCAAGACCTTAACCTATTATTAATATAATTAATTAATATTCAATTCACAATTGAAAAATAAACAGCATGACCTCACATTTGAAAGCCTGGAATCCGACAATGTCTGACAATATGGCTTTCATAAATCATTTATACTGAGATTTACGGTGAGCACAGATAAACTCTCCTCCTCCAGCAGATGAATGGGAGACCAGCCTTGTGGTGTCAAACACATCATTCCACGTGAGAAGGTCAAACATCCCAGTGAGGAGAAACAACGAGCAAAATGCATTCCTGAGATGCTGCATGGGGGCTTGAAATGTACAATTGACTAATTGATAAATCAAGCAATTGTTTCAGCTCCAGTCTGGATCGGCAGAGGAATCATATTTATGGGTAAAAAAGAAAATGACAGTAGCAGTCTGTATTCAGATTGTGGTACTTCACCTTCGTGATTAGAATGAATGAACGTGCCCTGATTGTTATCGAACCGCACAGCAGGAAGATGCGAAGAGATGCCAAACGGGTGCATTCGTGTATTTGAGCGTTTAAGAGGCGCGGGGGGGGGGTGGTCCAGCCAATCAGATTGTAGGACAGGTCAACCACCCTCCCCTCTCCCAGAACTCTCTCAGCGAAGCGGGGCCGTGATGACAAGATGCCTTCAATTAACCTGCTGCACTCTGCCCGATGACATTTAGGCCCAAGCGCGACTTGAATCACAAACTAGCCCCCCCCCCTCAGAAGTGCTCCACTTATAATTGCCACCTCGCCGGTAAAACAGGAGCCTGACAGTGAAAGTAGCGCTGCCACACATAGGGTTGTTGTTTTTTTGTTTTTTTAAAATCAGATGCCAAGAATGCGTTCGCTGCATGTGTATGGTGTTTGTGCACAGGCTCCCACAGATCCACACTACCCACCTCACGTGAAGTTACCCACAGTGCTCCTGGCAGAACCTCCTGCTCTCACAGCGGCCCCAAAACTGAAATATGCATCTTTAATAAGATGTTTACATGATTTATCTCGATGGTCCCATGCCTGCTGCATTATGGAAACAGAATATTCATACGGCTCTTTCTGTTATATCCAGACACGCTCCCTTCTGTCTTCTCTCATCGATTTTGGCTGCTAGTGCCACCAAGTGGCTGGACTGTCTTGCCTTTTTAGAGGATAACACTGCAGTCCCCCTCTCCTTTTACATCTCGGCCCGGCTTGGTCTATGTGCTGGACTGATTCTCCATAAAGGGAGTCAATATGCCTTTTTAAATGTTCAAGGCAGCTCAGTGGCTGCCATCTACAATTCATCTATATCACAGGCCGAGGGTATAGGCGCTTGTGTGTCAGTCGGTTCAAAATTACTTTTAGGGCTGGTGATAGATGTCCTGATGGCTGATTGTTGAGGAGCTGCTAGATTGAAGAGCAGTCCACCCCCCCATCCAACTTCCTCGCACTCTCTCAGGCCGCCGTCTCGCGGGGACGCCCAGGTGGGCAAGGGCTGCGAGTGATATACGAGCCAGCCTGAGAGAGATGAGAAGGACCTGCCATTGCCTGTCAGGAGGGCACGTTGCACGGCGAGGGGTTACGCACATTGAAATGCCATTTTCTGCAGTTCACTGCATCACTGTTGCCGCTATACCTCGGAAGCCGGGATGAGAAATGCGCCTCGTGAAAAATGGCTCCCATTACGGCCGTGACCCCCGGCTGATCTTTTGCCATTGACCTCAACTTATAAATGTGACCCCGTTGCGACGTCTCAACCTTTTCACTCCCCCGCACGCACTTACACACATGCTCGCATGCAGAAATACTCACACCCACCCACGTCTTTCTTCCTCCCGCGGGTGCCTTTAGCTCAGTAATGACCACCCAGCTAGCTGCCAATAGGACCGCGGTGCGTATCTACTGCTAGCCCTTTTCTACATCAGTGTAAATGGCTTCACACCAGAGGACAAGAAATGAATCTAACACTAATCACTAGCATGGACTACTTACCATCAGATGGAACTGGATCTATGCTGATGCACGGATGTTGGGGGAAGGTTACTGTAAAAAGTGAATTAATAAAAGTAACTTACTTTGCTTCACTGAATTATTTTTGCAGAATTTAAAGGTATCTAATGAGATACTTGCTGCAGCAATATGGCTCGTACTCCCACGTGCGCTGTTATTGTCGTGAAGCATCCAATTCAAGGCTATTGCTGTTTAGAACACAACAAGCTAATTTTACTCATATAAAACACATATGAATGGTCTTTTTTGGAATAAGGAACATTATGTCTGTCCCGGGTGCACTCTTAACTTTTTATTTTATTTCATTTACATTCAATTGTGAAGCAAGCAAATGTTTTTGTCCGTCCCACATACAATGTGCATATTCAGAGACTTTAAGACTTTAAGCTGAGATCAGGTCATACTTTACATTTATTTTCTGTATACTCTTTGCTTTACCAGAGGCATCACAAATGAACTTAACCCATACCAGCTTTTAATGATATTCATGGATTAAGATCCTTTTTTCTGTGCATATTTTAACTCTTTTTGTCAAATGCTGTATATATATATATATATATATATATATATATATATATATATATATATATATATATATATATATATATATATATATATATATATATTAGGGGTGTTACGGTTCACAAAACTCATGGTTCGGTTCGGTACGATAAGTGGAGCCACGGTTCGGTGGGACTCAATGGGACTACCTGGTTAAATAAAGGTTTAAAAAAAAATGTAAAAACTTTTTAAAAAAAAATGAAAATGAAGAATTGTATTCAAACGTATTCGGTTCGTCATGCGTACCGAACCGTGAGCCTCGTACCGAACGGTTCAATACGAATACGGGTACCTTTACACCCCTACTATATATATATATATAAGTATTCACTCTAAAATACAAGATTGCTGATAGTACTTCTATAGTGTTTTTGATTATCGTCCTACTGCTCTGTTTGTCTTGCCTTTATGCCGTTTTATTCTTTGTCCCCATTGTCTTAAATTAAATCCCCATTAAATCAGACAGAGTTTCATTTCCCTTTATAAAATATGAACTGTTGAAAAGGGAGCGTTTGGTGTTTTCTTCCAACACTTGCATGATAAAACTTTTTTATAATTACAATAATAAATTGGGTTTTACAATAACTGAACTCGTGGTCTGATTCTATTCTGCGCATCAGAAGTTTAAAGATCATCACACGCCAGTTTGACTGTTGTCTTTAACATTGACAACATTTCACGAAAAAGATTCACTGCTAATTCAATTGAAGAGAACGTCTACATCATTATCAGTGATATGTTTTCGGGTTTGTCCTGATCTCGTTCTCCTCTTAAAGCAGAATACCACAGTGCCCGCCTGCCTGCAGCAGTTTACATTGTGCGTGGGATTTCTTTAACTTCCAGCACTACGACCTGTACAGCTTGGAGAGAGCTGGCAGAAGCGCTCCTATTGTCCGCCTACTGAAAGAAAGCCTTGCTCCTGCTCCTAAAGTTAAAGAAATGCAGTAACAAATGCCGGTACCATTCGAATATACACAATAATGGCCATGTTTCTGTGATAGCGGGGTCAGGCAAGACAATGAACATCCCTATATCGGCTCTGCTGTTCTGCTATTAATAACAACCACTTTTGCTAAGCTACGCCTGAAAAGTGTTGTTTTTCTTGCATGGCACAAATACTTTACAATGATAATGTGGCAGATGTACCTCTCGAAAAGATTTGCAGTTTTTAAAACAGTGGGTCCTCGACTTCAGACATATAGGTCAAAAAAAAAAAAGGCTAACAGGCTGTATATGTTTGCCATAAACGAGGCTTTTTTTAACAAAAATGACTGAATAGAAAGCAAAGACTTTGTACTTCTGGTTGTCCTTTGGTTATCTATTCATATTGAACAAGGTTTAAAGCTCCTCTTTGACACATATAGGACATGTGTTTTCACAATCAAAAAGACATTTTTCTACATTCTAAGAGACATACTCACAGAAGCATTTTTCTTGCCTCCTCCGTCGCCCTAAAAAGAGGGACATGACTTTCAGAATTCCTAATCAGACTTCAACGCATATGAATAAATATAAGCCAACAGACGTCAAATGATTGTATTATCGATGCCATTTAGCACATTATCATCACATAGGATAATGGGATGAAGACATGCTCTGTGGAGACAGTCGCTAAATAGGAGAGGAGCTGTTTTACATATTTAACATATTAGTGATTGTGCATAAAGAGACACATGGTTATTAGTGCAGACGGAGACGGCGCTCATACTGAGAAATCAAGGATGCGGCGATGTTGTTACACATTTATGCAAAACAAATCTGATCAGAAGTAACCTCCAGGCAGTAATATAAAAAGCAAATGTGTTGTGGGAGGAAGGCAAGCAAGTATTTGATCAAAGTTAAGAAAAATACCCGCGCGTTGTGACGTTCAAGTTTGCAGCCTGGCAAACTCCACCGTGCACATGTATCCAAATTGTAATGTACAGTAGCACATTCCGCTGTCTCAGTCAGGAATAGATGAGAGATGTCATCATCACCACACCACAGCATAACACTGCTGAGGAGGCAAAGAAAATCTTTAAACTATTTGATTACAGTTGGACTGAAGGACACCGTGGTGCTCGTCAACCGCCAGGTTTTATTTGTTCAACATTTCATGAACAAATATTAAAAGATATTAAAACAGTGGGCAAACACAGCTACTCTGTGGGTAAACATTAGTAGATAGAGAGCCTGGTATGATGCATCATCTTAAATCACGCCAGTATTTTATGACACACCACCACAGAGGGGTTTAATTCCCCGCCATAGCCGGCTCGCCCCAACCCAACTTCCAATCTCTGATATTAAAAACGCATTCGATTTTCAAATGCAACAGTTATGAAAATTACCTTTTTGCAATTCAAATCCACAATCTAGAACCCCGGGGAGATCATTTCATCATCTCCATATTCACCCGCAGCAGTGTCAACAACACCATTCTCCCCCATGGATGTTACCAAATACGTAAGCTTTCAATGCCAATCCAAACACAAAGCCTACATCTCAGCTACTTGAAGGTTATGTTCAAGTAAGTTTGTTTTCCACCATGCTTTCTGTCTTTTAAAACAGTCACAACTGCTCTGGGTGACCCTTGTTAGTTCATTTGACAGAAGACAGATTTTCAACAATGTCAACAATGTATTGTAGTCATGTCCTTTCTTTATTACATGACATTAGTTAGAGGAGTGAGTTTGTGTTTAATGTCATCAGGCGAAGGACGTTTTTACGAGCCGCGGAACACGTTTGGCAAAAGCTTTTAGGAAAATCAGGCATTTGTTTGAACAGTTCTGTTCACAACACAGCTGGTTGTCTTGGTGAAGGTGTGGCTAAAAAGCATATCCTTCGACCAGAAGATCAACTTAAACCACTGAAAAAAGGAAAGAAATGAACATTTTCTCAATTGCTCGTTAGAACTCCTGGAATACTCCGGACAACACAAAATGATTTCAGCTACACAAAAAATCTTTTTCTCTTTAGACACAACTTCATTAAAATGCCCCTCCTGAATCAGTCTGCAGGCTACTCGACCTGCCACGAACACCCCTCGCGTCTCTCGCTGTTCCCTCGTTATCACAGCCAGCTTGCCTGTCCCAAATGCCCTTGCTTCATTTCATATGGTTTTTAATACACCACCTGCCTTCAGATGGCCACCTCGCATCTCATTACAACTAAAAAAAAAACACTTCAGCTCCAGCCTCCTCTATGTTTTTTTCTCATATTTAAGGAATTTGGCAGATTCTCTCATCTTTGTGACTGCAAGCATTAGAACACATTTCTTACATCACTGAAATAAAAAGCAATAAGCGGTAACACTTGTGTGAGTTGGGACCACAGAGTGATCCTGTGAGATGGGTGCATTGGGGGAAATAAGTTGAGGAGAAGATACATCAGTCAGTGGGAAAAGTATATTTTTGGGATCTACTTTGCCAACTGGAGTATATAATATATACTCTGTTATATCAGTACAGAGTCAACTTAGCACAATTCTTGTTCTGACAGGTGCTTTGGGGATTAGTAGCCTCTGACATTTTTACTGATATTACACTGTAATATAAAGGTACTGTGACAGCCCCCGGGGTGGACAGGGGGTTTCACGACAACACTGACCAATAAACACAACCAGTCGGCAGATAAACGGTTCAAGTGAGGTTTTTACTGAAGGTAGAGAGGGGAAAGAGGTAGGATAGACACTCAAGAACACAATGTCCGCTTTCCAGAGGGAGGGTCGGGGTCCAATTCCACGGGTCGGTGCACAACGGGTATTCCTCAGACGGTCCAGGGCGCGGGCAGGAGCAGGGTAGTCGTACAGGCAGGGGTCGTGAGCCGGGCGGGTAGTCAGACGTTCCAGGGTGATCCAGGGGTAAGGCAGTCTTCTCCAAGGGTTTCTCTGATTAGCTACTTCTTCTGCTTCTTCTGCTTCCTCCTCTACTCCTACTCTCTCCCGGTTTCCTGTTGCCTGGGCCCTTTTGTAGTCCCCTCCTCCTCCTCTGATAGGGTGTGGTCGCTCCCTCGTCTCTCCTCCTCAGGTGTTGCTTGTTGGGCTGATGGTGGTTTGGCGCTCTTTTCCCTTCCCTAACATGGGGGCTCCGCCTCCATGTCAGGCAATATCGTCCCTCTATCACTACCCCTCTGGGGTTGCCCCTCCGGCTGCCACATACCCCCCCCCTTAAATCCGACCTGGGGGGAGGACTGCTCCAGGAACCTAGGGCGTCCCGTCTTGACAGGGCGTCCGCGTTTCCATGAGCGGCCCCGGATCTGTGGACAACAGAGAAAGCATACGGCTGAAGGGATAAAAACCAGCGGGTGACCCTGGCGTTATTGTCTTTCGTTCTGGACATCCATACCAGGGGGGCGTGGTCCGTGACCAGGGTAAAGTGCCGTCCCAGCAGATAGTACTTCAATTCCCCCAGAGCCCATTTGATGGCCAAACATTCCTTCTCGACCGTGGCGTATTTTGTTTCTCTAGGTAATAGTTTTCTGCTTACGTATGTGATTGGGTGCTCCTCTCCATCCCTCAGCTGGGACAGGACGGCACCCACCCCGGTCTCGGAGGCATCCGTCTGTACCACCAACGGTTGGGTAAAGTCCGGGGTCACCAGCACTGGTTCGGAACACAGTGCTTCCTTCAGCTTCTCGAAGGCGTCCTCGGTCTCTGCCGTCCAGACGATCCGATCTGGCAGCCGGTTTTTGGTTAGGTCCGTCAGGGGCGCTGCAAGGGCAGAGAACTGGGGAACAAAACGTCGGTAGTAGCTAGCTAGCCCAATAAATGCTCGTACCTGTTTCTTTGTGCGGGGGCGGGGCCACTCCCGGATCGCCTCGACTTTCCCTACCTGGGGCTTGACGCAGCCGCGGCCGATGGTGTACCCCAGGTAGTCAGCTTCCCGGAGGCCGAGGCGACATTTCTTGGGGTTGGCTGTCAGCCCCGCCCCTCGCAGAGCTTTCAGGACTGCTTCCAGTCTTTGGAGGTGAGCCCCCCATTCCTCCCCGTGTACGACGATGTCGTCCAGATAGGCTGCCGCGTATTCTCGATGGGGACGAAGTACCTGGTCCATCAGTCTCTGGTACGTGGGGGGGGCTCCGTGGAGACCGAACGGCAGCCTCTTATAGTGGTACAGGCCCATGGGAGTAGTGAAGGCCGTTTTTTCCCTGTCTTCGGGGGCCACTGCCACTTGCCAGTAGCCTTTAGTCAAGTCGAGGGTGGTTATGTATCTGGCCTTCCCGATGCGCTCTATCATTTCGTCCACCCTGGGCATCGGGTAGGCATCAAATTTTGAGATGGCGTTGAGCTGTCTAAAATCATTGCAGAATCTGACTGAGCCATCTGGTTTCGGAACCAACACTATAGGGCTGCACCACTCGCTAGTCGAGGGTTCGATGATGTCTGCCTCCAGCATACTCTGTACCTCTCTCTCTATCGCCCCCCGGCGGGCTTCGGGGATGCGGTACGGCCTTAGTTTTACCTTCTTCCCGGGCTCGGTGATTATCCGGTGTTGCACCAGTGTGGTGTATCCGGGGTCCGGGGAGAACACGTCTCGGAACCGATCCACCATTTCCCGGACGTCCTGCTTCTGCCGGGGGGTCAACTCTTCTCCCACGGGTACCTCGACTGGCTCCGTTTTTCCTGGGGTTGTAGAGAGAGAGAAACAGAGCAGGGCATCCCTACTCACCCATTTCTTGAGAAGGTTAACATGATAGATCTTCGTTGGGTGCCTTCGACCTGGTTGCCTGACTCGGTAGTTTACCGGCCCCAATCTCTCCATAATTTCATAAGGTCCCCTCCATCGGGCTAAAAACTTACATTCCGCCGTGGGCACCAGGACCAACACCCGATCCCCTGGGTTAAACACTCGGGGTTGTGTTCCCCGGTTGTACACGCGGGCTTGGGCCGCCTGTGCCTCGGCCATGTGTTCTCGGACTATGGGCCAGAGTGATGCCATCCTCACCCTCATCTCCTCGACGTGGTCCACCATGGTGCGGTAGGGGGAGGGTTGGTGTTCCCAGGCTTCCTTGGCCAGGTCGAGTAGTCCCCGGGGTCGTCGACCGTACAGGAGCTCGAAGGGCGAGAATCCTGTAGACGCCTGGGGCACTTCTCTAATGGAGAACATAAGGAATGGCAGCAGTTGGTCCCAATTCTTACCGTCCTGGTCCATGGTTTTTTTCAGCATTTTTTTCAGTGTCTGGTTGAATCTCTCTACTAGGCCGTCCGTTTGGGGGTGATACACCGACGTCCTCAGTTGTGTCACCTTCAGCATGCCACACAGGTCCTTCATGATCCTAGACATGAACGGGGTCCCTTGGTCGGTGAGAATCTCCTCCGGTATTCCGACCCTGGAAAACAACATCACAAGCTCCCTGGCTATGCCCTTGGTGGCCATGGAGCGTAGGGGGATGGCTTCGGGATACCGGGTGGCGTAATCAACAATAACCAGGATGTACCTGTGTCCCCTGTTGGTCTTGGGTAGGGGCCCCACTAGGTCCATCCCGATCCTGCTAAAGGGGACGGTGATGATCGGCAGGGGCACCAGCGGGTTTCTGTGATGGGGTTGTGGGGCCACTTGTTGACATTCGGGGCAGCTCCGGCAGTAATCTTCTACGGCCTTTTTTATTCCGGGCCAGTGGAACCTGGCCCTCACCCTTTCCAGGGTTTTCTCCACTCCTAGATGGGCACCTAGGAGATGGGAGTGGGCTAACTGTAGGACAGAGGGTATAAAAGGACGTGGCACCAGTAACAACCTGAGGGGGGCCCCGTCCCTCATTACTACCTGGTATAGGAGCCCGTTATATATGGCGAAATGTGTGGGAGGGAGGTCTCTTACCCCGTCCAGTGGTCGTCCGTCTACGGCGGCCACCTGCCGAAGGGCGTTGGCTAGGTTGGGGTCCTCCAACTGGGCCGTCCCAAACCTCCCTGTGAGGGGCCCGGGTAAGATGGGCTCCTCCGGGTCCTGGGGAAACAGCCCGGCCAGCTCCTCTTCGTCGAGGGAGGGGGTATCTGCTTCCTCGGGGATGGGCGGCGCCTCTCCTTCGGGCTCACTGGGGCTGGAGGGTCCGTCGTTCTCGATGGCTGTGGCATAGACGTCATCGGGGTTGGGATGGGTGGCCTCCATCAACGCCCGGGCCACGGCACTGGCGACTCCTTCCGATAGGGGAGAGGTGGAGATCTCCTCCCCCAGCCCACAGATGGCTTTCTTTTTGTACTTTCGGGGAGGGGTCGTACCTTGTTTCACCACCAGGCTGCGCCAAAGCTCCTGGAACACGGGCAGGTCTCGGCCGACGAGCACCTCTACGGGGAGTCCTTCCACGACTCCTGCAGTGCCGATGTATCTACCCCTCGTCGTGTAGATCTCTAGGGCGGTGGTGGGGTATTCGCGGGTCTCCCCATGGATGCACGTGACCGCTCGGGTGCCTGTTAGGAGCGGGTACTGAGCATACGTGGGTCTCACCAATGTAATGGCGCTCCCGGAGTCCACCATCGCTGAGGCGTCGCGGCCGTTGACTTTGACAGGGGTGAGGGGCATGTGGTCCTCGTGAGTGGCCCAGCATCCTGTAATCAAGCCGCATGGGCGACTCCCCTCACTGGCCGTGGGCATGGGGGCGTCCTGGCGGTGAGGGCATTCCCAGGCGATGTGCCCGATCTCGCCGCAGTGGTAGCACCTCCTCTCTTCCTGTCCAAACGCCGGCCGACGTCGGGGAAAGCCTGGGGGGAAGGAGGGAGACACATATTTATTTTCCTCCGTTTTAATTTTTCCTTTGCGGGTGGGCCCCTCTAATGTCTGGTTTCTTCCCCCACGCACTAAAGCTTGTGCGGCTTGGTAACCCTCCATTATTTCCACCAGGTCCTCGATGTTTCGGGGGTTTCTCTGGCCTGCCAATTTTTTTGCCTCATACGGGAGTGATCTGATGTATTTGTCCATGACCACGCGATCGGTGGGCGACACCTCGGTTGGCTCTGCGTGTAGCCAGGCCGTCGTAATCCTTTTGATCTCATGCATCTGGGCTCGCGGAGAAAGTGAGGCGTCATATGACCAGTCATGAAATCGTTGGGCTTTTAAGAACAGCGTGACCCCGCATCGCTGTAACGCTTCCGCTTTCAAAACCCGGAAGTCAACTTTTCCAGCGCGCTCTAAGTCCTGATACGTTACTTGCGTTTCATTGATCAAAAAGGGGGCTATTAACTCTGCCCAGTGATCTTCTGGCCATTTCTCGCGGAGTGCCGTTGTCTGGAATATTTGGAAAAAAACTTCAACATCGTCCGCTGCCGTTTGTTTGAGCAGGAAGCGCGCTGGATTGGCTTTCTCCACGGTATGTTGCTCCTGTTGGTTTTGTACCATGCCCTTGATTTCGCTTTGCATGGCCTCCGCGCGTTCTGTTTGCAATTCCATATATTTCTCCATTTGGCTTTGCTGTTGGTATTGTTGTTGCTGCTGGGATTGGAGGATTTGCATTTGTATTTGCATGGCTTGTTCGTGGCGCTTTTGGGTTTCTTGGTTGCTAGCGATTAGCCCCGCTAGCAGCTCTTGAAATGGCACCGGGGTGGCCATGCGTACTGGGTCGGTTGGTCTATCGGTCAGCGTTGCCAGAACCGGGTTGTGCCCACGTTCTCCACCAAGTTGTGACAGCCCCCGGGGTGGACAGGGGGTTTCACGACAACACTGACCAATAAACACAACCAGTCGGCAGATAAACGGTTCAAGTGAGGTTTTTACTGAAGGTAGAGAGGGGAAAGAGGTAGGATAGACACTCAAGAACACAATGTCCGCTTTCCAGAGGGAGGGTCGGGGTCCAATTCCACGGGTCGGTGCACAACGGGTATTCCTCAGACGGTCCAGGGCGCGGGCAGGAGCAGGGTAGTCGTACAGGCAGGGGTCGTGAGCCGGGCGGGTAGTCAGACGTTCCAGGGTGATCCAGGGGTAAGGCAGTCTTCTCCAAGGGTTTCTCTGATTAGCTACTTCTTCTGCTTCTTCTGCTTCCTCCTCTACTCCTACTCTCTCCCGGTTTCCTGTTGCCTGGGCCCTTTTGTAGTCCCCTCCTCCTCCTCTGATAGGGTGTGGTCGCTCCCTCGTCTCTCCTCCTCAGGTGTTGCTTGTTGGGCTGATGGTGGTTTGGCGCTCTTTTCCCTTCCCTGACATGGGGGCTCCGCCTCCATGTCAGGCAATATCGTCCCTCTATCACTACCCCTCTGGGGTTGCCCCTCCGGCTGCCACATACCCCCCCCCTTAAATCCGACCTGGGGGGAGGACTGCTCCAGGAACCTAGGGCGTCCCGTCTTGACAGGGCGTCCGCGTTTCCATGAGCGGCCCCGGATCTG